>NC_069393.1:7852500-8452500 GCF_027475565.1 Acinonyx jubatus
TGTGCTTATTGGAAATGATGCCCCTGGGTTGTCTTCTTCTTCTTCTTCTTCTTTTTTTTTTTTTAACGTTTATTCATCTTTGAGAGAGACAGAGCGTGAGTGGGGGAAGGGCAGAGAGAGGGAGAGAGAGACACAGAATCGGAAGCAGGCTCCAGGCTCTGAGCGGTCAGCACAGAGCCCGACGCGGGGCTCAAACTCACGGACTGTGAGATCATGACCTGAGCCGAAGTTGGACGCTTAACCGACCAAGCCACCCAGGTGCCCCAACCCCTGGGTTGTCTTCGTACAGCAGGAGACCTCCCCCCACCCAATTGTATAGAGATACAGTTGACACACTTGTGGTATAACTTTAAGGTATACAACACGATGGTTTGGCTTAGGTGATTGTGAAATTCGTACTCCAACAGATTTAGTTTGCATCCATCATCTCACACACACACACACACACACACACACACACACACACACACACACACATATATATATATAAAATTTTTTTTTAAGTAAAAGGAACTGAACCCAAAAGAACTCCCCTTGTGATGAAAACGCTTAGGATTTGCCCTCTTACCCACTGCCCTGTGTAGCACAGGGCAGAGTTGGCTTATCCTCAGCACGTGGTAGCTTATGCGACCAGTGCGCACCGATCTTTATCCGATCCTCTGCCGCCACTCCTTGCCTCTAGAAATCACAGGTCTGATCTCTTTTCCTGTGGGGTTTTTGGGTTTTTTTGTTGTTGGTGTTTGTTTTTGTTTTTGTTTGAGATCAGACAGTCGTTGTCTTTCTCTGGCTGACTTACTTCACTCAGCGTAATCTTCTTTATCCCCTCATCTATCAGTGGACACTCAGGTTGTTTCTGTGTCTCAACTCCTGTAAATAATGCTGCTGTGAATGTGGGGGTGCAGATGTCTTTTCGAGTTAGTGTTTTCATTTTCTTGGGGTGTATTCTCAGAAGTGGAATTACTGCATCAGGTAGTGGTTCCATTTTTAATTTTTTGAAGGTCCTCCATCCGGTTTTCCAATAGCAGCTATACCAGTTTACAACCCCAGCAACGGTGCATGAGGGTTCTGTTTTCTTCACATCCACCCAGCATTTGTTGCCTCTTGCCTTTTTGATGACGGTCACTCTAATGGGCGGGAGGTGATATCTCATTGAGGGTTTGATTTACTTCTCCCTGATGACTAGCGATGTTGAGCATCTTTTTATGTATCTGTTGGCCATTCATATATCTTCTTTGGGAAAGTTGTCTATTTGGGTCTTTTGCCCATTTTACTTTTTGTTTTATGTATTTTTTATAAGTTTTTTTTAATGTTTATTCATTTTTGAGAGATAGAGAGACAGAGCATGAGTGTGGGAGGGGCAGAGAGAGAGGGAGACACAGAATCCGAAGCAGCCTCCAGGCTCTGAGCTGTCAGCACAGAGCCTGACACGGGGCTCAAACTCACAAGCTGTGAGATCATGACCTGAGCTGAAGTCGGACGCTCAACCGACTGAGCCACCCAGGCGCCCCAATTTTATTATTTTAATGTTTGTTTATTTTTGAGAGAGAGAGAGAGAGAGAGAGAGAGAGAGAAAGAGCATGAGTCGGGGAGGGACAGAGAGAGAGGGAGACACAGAATCTGAAGCAGGCTCCAGGCTCTGAGCTGTCAGCACAGAGCCTGATGCGGGGCTTGAACTCACAAGCTGTGAGATCATGACCTGAACTAAAGTCGGATGCTTAACCAACTGAGCCACCCAGAAGCCCCACTTTTGCCCATTTTAATTGGATTGGTTTTTTTTCTCCCTAATGGGTTCTTTGTATATTTTGGATATATACCCTTTATTAGATACATGGTTTACAATTTTTCCCCATTTTGTAAGTTGTCTTCTTTTTTTTAACATTATTGATGGTTTCTTTTGTTGCGCAGAAGCTTTTTAGTTTGATTTAGTCACACTTGTTTATTTTTTATTTTGTTGCTTATGCTTTAGGTATCATATCTGAAAGATCATTACCAATTCGTGGGTCAAGAACTTCTTTTTCTAGGAATTTCCTGGTTTCATTTGAGTTAAGTCCTTCATTTTGAGTTAATTTTTGTGAGTGTTGTAGAGTAGGGGTCTAGTTTCATTGTTTCACTTGTGAATATCCAATTTCTCTAGCACCATTTCTTGACAAGACTGCCTTTTTAAAATTTATACAAAGCTTAGGCAGATGCTATGATCATTTTACATTTCTGCCCAAAATAATAGTTCTCAATAAATATTTGCTGCTTTGAGGTGTCTTTTTGAAGAGCTCATTAATCTGTGTTTCTCTTGCCCTGGAGGATTTATTTTAAAAGTACTCAGATGTATATATCTTTGAAAATTTTATTTAAAGGCCTTTAGAGAAATTAATTGCATCTGCCAGCATGTTTGTAGGCACTAATATTTCACAGAGAGGCACACCTTTCTTGTTTCTTGAACACTATAATGAGCACATTGTGTGGCCAAGGGAATATTTTTTTAAGTTTCTTTATTTATTTTGAGAGAAAAAAAAAGAGAGAGAGAAACAAACAGCAGTGGAGGGGCAGAGAAAGAGAGAGAATCCCAGCAGAACCTGATGCAGTGGCTCAAATTCAGGAGCTGTTAAGATCATGACCTGAGCCAAAAATCAAGAGCTGGACGCTAAGGGGCTCCTGAGTAGGTCAGTTGGGTCACGATCTCACAGTTTCTGGGTTCGAGCCTTGCGTCAGTGTGGAGCCTGCTTGAGATTCTCTATCTATTCCTCCTCTCTCTGCCCTTCCCCTCCCCGTGCTCTTTCTCTCTCTCAAAAGAAATAAACTTTAAAAAAAAAAAAAAAAGGAGTGGGACGAGTGAGTTTAGGGCACTGTGATGAGATGTCATTTGTATTACCTCAGTGGATTCCCAGGTACTTTGTGAGGTCAGTTCCATTATAATTTCCATTTTACCAAAGTCCTCATTGGTAGCTAGGAAGCTAAGAGGTATGATCTTTGCAAGGCCAAAGGAAAGTAATACAGCCAGGACTGAAGTTTCGCGGTCTGGAAAGTTCATAAGAGCAGGAATGACGTCAAATTTTGTTCCTCTTTTTACTCCTATCTAGAACCTCACACGACAGATAGCCCATTTAATGAACTAAGTGATAATTGAACAAATAAATTGGGGGGGGGGGGGAAACACCCAACAGTAACCAGCAAGATAAGAATATCTTCAAATTATTTGTGATTTCTTGTCTGGTGCTCAGCATTCCGTGGGTTTTGAGATATAGCAATTTATACAATTATTTTGCTAATGCATTCCTGATATTCTGCCCTTCTGTATATGAATAACAATGTGGTGTACCTTTATCTTCACGAACTTCCACTTTTATTTTCCTAATTTTGTCAAATTGTGTTATTTTTCAATCCTTGTCCCTTTTTCTCTCCCTTCTCAACTTCATGTTAGCTCAAGATTTAATGAGCTTATTTTCTTCTGAAGCCTCAAAACCATTATAAAACTTTGAAGTGTAGAAAATGATGTGTTTTCTCAACTTGGCTTGAGGCCGCATCTCTTGGCATTGTTATTTTCAAGACATATTTTCAGATTAAAAAAAAAAAAACTTTAATGTTTATTTTTGAGAGGGACACAGAGTATGAGTCAGGGAGGAGCAGAGAGAGAGGGAGACACAAGAATATGAAGCAGGCTCCAGGCTCTGAGCTGTCAGCCCAGAGCCGGACGTGGGCTCAAAGTCACAAACCGGGAGATCATGACCTGAGCTGAAGTCAGAAGCTTAACTGAGCCACTTAGGCGCCCCCCCCGGCCCATGCCTCTATATATTTTCATATTGAAATCAACTCGGTCTATTTTTTTTTTTTGGAGGGGGGTGAGATATGGAAACCCTATTTAGTGTTTTTCCTTTACAAGTTAGTGCTGTGTTATAGAAAGAAAGCAAAACGTACATTGCTTCTTTTGTCCCTTTCTATTTGCTTACAAAAGTTAAAAAGCACATTCATCAGTTTATCTCACGCTGAAACTCAAATAGTTTCTTGACTTCAAGTTTGTAGCCATTTTATTTATTATTATTATTTAATTCTTTTAATGTTTATTCATTTTTGAGAGAGAGAGACCGCGTGAGCAGGGGAGGGGCAGAGAAAGAGGGAGACACAGAATCGGAAGCAGGTTCCAGACTCTGAGAACAGCGAGATCATGACCTGAGCCGAAGTTGGACGCTTAGCTAAGCCACCCAGGTGCCCCAATTATTATTATTTTTTTTATGTTTACTTATTTTTGAGAGGGAGAGAGAGAGCAGAGGAGGGGCAGAGAGAGAGAGAGAGACACAGACTCTGAAGCAGGCTCCAGGCTCCGAGCCATCAGCACAGAGCCCGACACGGGGCTCGAACCCACGAACTGTGAGACGATGACCTGAGCTGAAGTCGGACGCTTAACTGACTGAGCCCACCCAGGCACTCCAAGTTTATACTCATTTTCAACAAACCACAGATTACTCTTACTTCTCTCAGTGCTTCAATCTGTGACATGCAGAATTCACTGTTAACATTAAGAAAGATGTGTTGTAATTATGGTCTGTTTTGATGGGTTGCTCACCTCCTGCTATTTGTTCGGCACGGGCCTAACACTGATTAGGGAGAGCAAACTAACCTATCCACTGGCTCAAACTAGAAGTTTCTGCTACTTCTAGGTCCACATTCATGCCCAACCACCAAAGAAGGACAGCTTGGTTGCAGTACATGATTATATCACTCATTGGCATTTCCATTTAAATGAATGGAACAAGGGATGCCTGGGTGGCTCAGTCGGTTAGGCCTCTGACTTTGGCTCAGGTCATGATCTCATGGTCCGTGGGTTCGAGCGATGCATCAGACTCTATTCTGACAGCTCAGAGCCTGGAGCCTGCTTCCGATTCTGTCTCTTTCTCTCTTTCTCTCTTTCTCCACCCCTCCCCTGCCCATGCACTGTGTCTCTCTGTCTCTCAAGAATAAATAAACCTTAAAAAACAATTAAATGAGTGGAACAGAATAACAGAGACATGCCTTTACAGGACTCCCTCAAGTGCACGGGCCCAGGAACAAGTTAATATGTTTGTACATAACTCAGATTCTTTCTCTTCTGGCCTCACCTTTGGTATGTTGCAAAACTCCTCCCAAACTACTTAGACCTTCTGTCAACATGGAGCTAGCTGAACTTTTCTTCTGCCTTCTCCAACCGCTGCCCACTTTATTTTCATGTGTTTTTCTTTTTCATAATCTTAATACCCAGAGAAGGGGTTCCTGTCAAAGGAGTGCTTTCTGCCTTTTTGAACATTGACTAGACAGTAAGTCTACTTGGTGTAATCTTTCATGGTATTTTTGGCTCAGCAATCCTGTTGTCCCCAGAATGTAGAGCTGTCTTACAGTTCTGTCTTTGCCCTAGTTGTGTCTGCCTATCTTTCCCTCAGTGTCTAACAGACCAGTCTAATTTCCCCTGGATTTCCTAGTTTAACCGTTTTATTTTAAAATCTAGCATCGATTTCATTTCTTCATGCTGATCAATAAATATATTCCCTGAACTTTGCTTGTGATCAGTGTTGACCATTCAGTATTTCCCTACCTTTCCCTGATTTAAAGTTTTTCATCTCTGTTTCAAAAGAAGCATATTTCTAATGTTTCCTTGATGATCCTTTTTCTAAATTTCATTTCTCATTTATGTTATTTTGTTGCAACCATAAAATAATTGCAGATGCTTACATAGCTTTCTAAAAGCTTTCCATGTGTTACTCCTTAAAACAGCCCCCCACATCCCCCCTCCAGAGTGGGTACCATTATTCTAATTCTATTTTAGAGATGGGGGCTCTGGGTAGTTCCTGGGTAGCTCAGACGGTTAAGCATCCTACTTCAGCTCAGGTCATGATCTCACGGTTTGTGAGTTCAAGCCCTGTGTTGGGCTCTGTGCTGACAGCTCAGAGCCTGGAGCCTGCTTTGGATCCTGTGTCTCCCTCTGTCTCTGTCCCTCTCCTACTCGTGCTCGGTGGCTATCTCTCAAAAATAAAAATAAAAAGTAAAAAGTTAAAAGTTAAAAAAAAAAGAAAGAAAGAAATGATGACTCTGGAACACAGAGAGGTTAAGTAACTTGCCTAAAAATTTGCCAGGACTCAACTGTGGCACATTGGCTGGAGTCCATGGTTATAACCACTATGTAATATGACAGGATAATAGTAATACCTCTTACTATTACAATTCTTCATTAAGCCTAGTAAATATCCAGTACTCCAGTCCCCTTATCAAAGGATAACAGTCCATAACATACATCGTTACTGCATGCAGGAACAGTCTCCTGTAACCCCTATAGACAACTCTGGCTTGTGTGTTTCATGTTCTGTGTTGTCATGTTATTTCCCAGTGTCTTTCCCCCACGTCTTTTTACTTGAGTCACTTTGTTTACATTATCCAAGGTGGAAAATACAACTTCCCTTATTTCCATTTGCCCTCATTGAGCCTTGGGGATATTACTAATAAGGTCTGACCAAAAAGTTACGAAAGATTTTTTGGGGCACCTGGGTGGCTCAGTTGGTGAAGCAATCGACTTCAGCTCAGGTCATGATCTCGCCATTTCTGAGTTCAAGCCCTGCGTCGGGCTGTCTGCTGATAGCTCAGAGCCTGGAGCTGGTTTCAGATTCTGTGCCTCCCTCTCTCTCTCTGCCCCTTCCCCACTCCTGCTTTGTCTTGCTCTCTCAAAAATAAATAAACATTAAAAAAATTTTTTTTAAATGTTACAAAGAATTTTAACTCCTAGGTAGGGAAAAAAATAGAAAAGCAACCTATGATTTGAATAATGTGGAATTTGTGGTTTCTCTAATCGTGACTGTTGCTGACCCTGCAAGTGGATATTGCAGTTCCGTGTGCATTACCTGCGCTGTGTCCCCAGTGTTTCTGTCACTGAGGGACAGTCTGATTCATACTGATTAGCACCCAGGTTGAAGCCTTCTCTTTGCTTGCCTCTTAGACTAAGAGGCTTCCGTGTAGAAATTGTCAGGCGAGGCCGTGTGCTCTGTCAGAAAGCTGTCCGGGATCCTTAACCCATGCGTAGAGCAGAGATGCAAAAGAGAAGTCCTTTCCCAAAGCTGAATAGTGCCCACATGTGCAGTGAGAACTAGGTTCCCTCTAAAGCCACATACGCCTCCGTGTTCTGGGATTATAATTTTTATTTTCGCAAAACATGCGTGACTGTGGTTGAGAAAACACTTTCTGGAGAGGGCGTGTCGGCATCGTCTCTCCATTCTTCACTGGTCTTCCTTGCCCCACACTAGCCCCCTGTGCCTGAGTGGCTGCCGGTCTGGTTCTGTATATATTTTGCTAAAATGTGCAAGACTTACCATGAACTCGTGCCTGTCGAGGATGGGGCGAGATCCCTAGGCTGGATTCTTCCTGGTATGTGAAGTCAGGCCAAATATAGCACTTCTGTTCCGTGGTTTGTTTCCGTACAGACGCTCAACAAGTTTTGTTCAACCTTGGACCACCCTGCGCATGACCCATTGTAGCACTCGGATGCTTCCAGTACCATGAGGTTATTTCCAGACATTTTATTACACCCTCAGAGATCTTTCTTTCTCATGAACCCTATAAAGAAAAGTTACAGCCACAAAAGTTTTAAGGCAAATAGCTAAATATTTCATGTATATTACATATAGGGCTTACACCATTAATTTTGAATTTTGTGTATGACCCCCACAGAAATAGACTAAAGCCCACAAAAATTCTTGGTAGTCAGTAAGTCACAATTTTCCCTGTTGAAATTAAAGCACAAGTAAAGTAATCCTGGAACTAAGAAATCTACATTTTCCATCTGTGTTCCATCATCTGTCTTCCCTACCTTAAAAAATGTATTTTAATATTAAAGTTTCCAGATGTAAATAAAATATGCCAAAGTAGTTATTTTATATACTCTTCACAATAATGACTCTTGTTATATCGGGTAAACCTATCATAGGCTTATTTAGTTTAAACTGAAGGTGTATTCTAATAGTCCGTTTACAGTCATTCACTTGTTCAGTTGGCAAACATGAGATGGGGCTCCCTGGGCCAAAGTGTGATGGGTGACCAGGAAGCAGATTTCAACACATGTCTGCTCTCCAGAGCTCGTTCTCCAGTGGGAGATTGAAATGAGCATAAATAATTTTAATATAGTGTGATCAATCCTACAAAGAAAGAATAATTCATTCTAGGGTGTTGGTAAAATCCCACTGAATGAGGTGACTTTCTGACTTTGCAAGATGATTCCCATTTTGCAGCCCCAGAAGAAGGGAGTGTATTTTAGTCTGAGAATAACATGTGAAAACATGGACGGTGGGGCAGAGCCGACAGGCTCCCCCTGAGCCTGACAGGCCTTGATTGCCAATGATCTTACTGCCTAGAACAGTGCCTGGTAGCTACAAAATAAATGTTTATAACGTGCAAATGTATTGTAAATTTATGAGCACCTAAGCATGTTTATAGTATGCACTTTGAAGTAAGAGTATACTTTAACCGTCCTTTGTAGGAGGAGTTGGTAGGAGTTGAGGCAGTAGAGGAGGGTTGGGTCATCTAGGGAAGGAGCTGGCATACGGGGGAATGGGCTTTGACCTTAGATGGGACTGGAAGCCAGAAATTCAGAAATGAGGGAATTTTTTAGCTTGGACTTAGACTTGGCTTTTAGAATGGGCCATGGACCAGAGAAGCAGTTACATGTATAGATACAAAACGGTATTGTATATTCAGTTTGGGAAGAGTTGAGTTGGAGGCACTTGGAGACCATCTGGATGAAATGTCCATGAGATGATTAGGAAGTGGTACTTGAAGTCAACTGGGAATAGTTAACCTGAGTTCTTGTTGCCCCTCACTAAGCCATACCATACATAGCCCTTACATAAACTCTTATAATTCGGGTGCTCTGTGTGTGGGAAAGGGTAGGTTTGTTTCTGCTTATTCTAAATTTATGAAATGAGGGACACCTGGGTGGCTCAGTTGGTTAAGCATCCAACTTCAGTTCAGGTCATGATCTCACAGTTTGGAGTTCAAGCCCTGCATCGGGCTCAGTGCTGACAGCTCAGAGCCTGGAGCCTGCTTCCGAATCTGTGTCTCCCTCTCTCTCTACCCCTCCCCTGCTTGTGTTCTGTCTCTGTCTCTGTCTCAAAAATAAACAAACATTAAAAAACATAAAAAAGAAGCTCTGTGTACTCATTTCCTGGAATTCATGAAATATGGGAAGAGAAGTATCTTGATCCAGCAGCAACCAGCACGAGCACTCTGGTGTACTAACTCCTGGTGTTTTTTTAAAGTACGTATTTTATACATAACATATTTGACATAGTTGCAGTCATAATGCATATCCCATTGGGTGTCTACTCTTGAAAGTTTACATTATACGTTATGTATTTTGCATGTTCTTAAAATTTTCACTAAAATCATTTCTGTAAACTTACTAAAACTTACAAATTCAGATTGCTTTTTCTTATTAGTTTGCATATGTGTATCTTTGACAATGTATTGTATATTCTGGTAATATGGTTATGATCTACCAAGCTTTAAATTTTTTCCTTGAGAATCTGGCAATAAGTGTTATGCACTGTTCCCATTTCTGGGTCTTATTCAGTGTGTTTAGAATTCAGTCATCAAATCATTTTTAGTAAAGTGTTGCCATTATAATATTTGTTAAGCCTTGTTTCTCTGTCTCTTTTTTCAAGACATATATTGGCATGATTTACATATACACACAATAGAGTCCTTATAGCTGGTCTTTTTTTTTTTTTGAAAATGAATCTCTTGCTATTTCCAAATTGTTATCTTTTAGGAATTTCTTACCACAAAAAATAAATTTTTTTATTTTTATTTCATAAAATATTTGCTATTAATTCCAACAGTTGAAAATAAAAGTCGTTTCCTCTGACCTTTCACTATCAGACTTGAGGTAGTCAATCCTTTTCGACTAAGTAGATTATTTGTTGGATATGATGTAGCAGCATTAAAGAAACATATTTGATTGAATGTTAAGCCCCAAACTCTGGAAGCCTTCTATTAAAGTCTGCAGAATATGAGAAGAATCAGATTTATTTTCGTATGGCCATTCCTGCATTTTGTGGTGTGTGCTGTGCATTTTCAAACTCTAGTCTTAAATCTTTTCTCATATATTCAAGGTTTTGAATGAATGAGATGGTTTTCACGCGTATTTACTGACAAAGAGAATTTATTTTTCTTGGTCTTTTACTTGCCAGTAAATATATGATGCTCTATGGACCATAGGGCTCTGACTTTGCAGCCTCAGCTCTACCTCTTTAATGCAAAAGCAGCCATTGAGGAAATGTGAATAGATGAGTGTGGAGACACAGTACAACTTTCTTTTTTTTTAATTTTTTTTTAATGTTTATTTATTTTTGAGAGAGACAGAGTGTGAACGGGGAAGGGGCAGAGAGAGAGGGAGACACAGAATCTGAAGCAAGCTCCAGGCTCTGAGCTGTCAGCACAGAGCCTGACGCGGGGCTCAAACTTACAAACTGCGAGGTCATGACCAGAGCTGAAGTCGGACGCTTAACTGAATGAGCCCATTTGCAAATACGGGCAGCTGCCATGGGTTCTGTAGTAATAGGTAACAGGGAACAAACAAAGACGTCAGGCTAAAATATGACCAATCTGCTAAAAACGCTCTTCCCTCTCTATTATTTTAGTTTATTTTAGCTCAGAATGAATAAGTTTTATTGCTCCATTTTTGATACCAGAAACTTTCAATTTAAGTACCCTTACAGAAACATCTTCTTTAACTACCCATCAGCTTATATTATTTTCTCCTATCTTGGATTTTTAACTGGCATGGATTGTTGGAACACAGAAGTCGATTTCGAACTACACCAAAAAATGAACTCATATTTGGGTATTTTTTTTTTTAACTGAACATACATTCATACCTCAACAAATTAAGTCATTAGTGTAGAAATTAGCATTAATAGCCCTTGTCCGATAATGGATTGGGGTTTGGATCAAGTGTAAGTTGTGACAGCCACGTTCTACCATTACTTCCACATTCTGCCGTTTGTAAGCCTGCACGCTTTTCTTTTCCAAGAAAGTGAACTCTGCTGGAGATGTATACACCTTTCTGCGGATTTCCCTTGGGCCCTCGTGACACCTTGTATCTCTCAGATCACATTTTCTCAGTGTTCTATCTAATTACTACAGGTGGCCTGCACTCTTATTAGGGACAAAGCAAGCTTGCTCAGAAACCATGAATACGTATGTACACATTCAGCTTTCCAAATTCACACTAAACATTCCGATCCAAAAATTATTTTCTATTCTCTTTCTTCAATTTTAAGATAAGAAAGGGTAAATTCCATTTTATCTTCTCTGATGGCTAACACTTTAAAATACCACCATCCTTAATCAGGTTTTGTGTGTTGTATAGTTCTCTGTATTTTTGTATTCTGTTGTTTTGCAAACTAAGAAACATTTTCTGCCATTTACCTCCGGGGGAATGTAATGATCTGTGTGGGTTAGAATGCATTGTTGTAGGGTTATATTTTCAATGCTGAGAAACTTCATAAGCTGGTCCTAACCTACCATCTACCTGTACTGTCCTCTACTTGCTCTGTGCTCCAGGCACCCCAGGTATGCCCACCATTCAAGAATTCACTCAGCCTCGTACCACCTTAACCCTTCTGTCTGGAAAATGGTCATGAATGTGTTCTCTGAGGCTCGACTTAAGGATGCTTTCTTTTGTACCTCCCCAGGCAGAGTTACCTGCTTACTCTGCTAACACTGGCTTTTCCTCATCAAACTAGGACTTCATCATCTTTAGTGATCAGTCCCCTGTCACAAACATCACCTGTCCCTTATCACAGTGCCTTGTGACAAGCACATTGAGTGCGTAATAATTACATTTTGCAGAATGAACACATAAAGGAAAGGCAAGACACTAATCATCGCAGACTCTTTAATCATATTTTCTTTCTTGATTTTCTCTTTAGGTATTCTTGAAGTTTTGCACTGTGTGTTAGTAGAAAGTCCAGAAGCCCTAAATATTATCAAAGAAGGACACATTAAGTCCATAATCTCCCTTTTAGACAAGCATGGAAGAAACCACAAGGTAAGGGAAGCATTTTACTGCCATGAATGAACTCTGGCATACTTTTAAATACATTTTTAAAATAAGAGGACTTATAGAAGGCGTTTCAAGTGATTCATGAGTATTTTTCATTTCTTAATTGCAATCATAATACTATTTAGCGCTTATTTTTTTTAGCACCAATGGGGCACCGTGCAATTCTCAGTTGGTATGTAAGAGAAACTTGTAAAGTCCACTTGTGAGTGGACTCATGGCTGCCCTGCTCAAACGGCTGGGTCAGAGGGAATGTGTTTGTGTTCACAAAAAGTGCTGGGATACTTGAATCTGAGAAGGGACTTAGCTGGAAGTGATTGCTCTTTTTCAGGTTCTGGACGTCTTGTGCTCTCTCTGCGTCTGCCATGGAGTAGCGGTCCGTTCCAACCAGCATCTCATCTGCGACAATCTGCTGCCGGGAAGAGACCTACTTCTGCAGACACGTCTTGTAAACCACGTTAGCAGGTAGATTCACAAGGACAACGTCACCAAATAGGCGGCATAACAGAGTGATTCATGTTCTGGCTCTATAGCTAAGGGATCATACGGTCCGTTTGTTTTATTAGGATATTTTACGTATTCCCCCAGCGAATAGTGCAGTTTTTTCTATTAGTCAGATGGTATAATAATCATAATCATAATCATAATAGGTGAACCAAGCAGAATATGCATTTATCCCAACGATGTAAGCTTTCATCCACTCTCATGGTTCTCACTGATGTCCTCGGGAGCGGGCTGGCCTTTATACAGGGACAGAGTTGTATATACTTACGTTTTGTGCTTTCTTAGAATATGAACAAAAGCACTACACTTCAATGCCAGTGTTGAAGTGGCCACTGTGTATAATAAAAAAGTTGAATCGGGATGTCCAACATATGATAAACACCATAAAAAAAATAAAGCTGTGTTTTTGGTTAGACATTCCCTCCAGGGTTATCACACATCCCTTGACCGCTGTATGCCAGCAGTCCATGGACTATTCCATGGACTTTCTGTGTATTCCACACCGTGTTTGTACTAGGTTCAACTAGTCCAGTGGGGTACCATTGTGTGCATCTCGTAGATTAAAATGTTGGACTGGAAATGGAGCTCAAGTCTAACTCTGGAGACTGAGCTCTTAAACACTGAGCCATGCTGCCTTCCTTATACGAAGTATAATAATAATAATAATAATAATAATAATACAGATTACAATTAAGAAAATAGTATGTGTGATAGTAATAATTTTGATATGCTGTATCTAGCAGCTATCTGGGAACTATCCCCCACCTTACCCTGTTTGAAACAAAAATGTAGGGTTTGGTGTATATTTCTATATTGTGTTTTTTAACACAAGTGATTTAAGAACTTCCTGGGTGGCTGTTTGTATAATAGACGTGCTGTTATTGAGAGGTATTTCCTGAGATTGTCGCTAATCTTTACCGTTCACATAGGGTCTAAGTCCCTCAGGAAGCAGAATTAAATGCAACTCCCTAGAAATTCCTCTGCCCTCAGTGAGGCATGGAGAACAACAAAGCTGATTATCACTCTGGTTCCTTTACCAACAACATGGCTCGCTTCAGCCTCGTTCCCTATCTGACACAGAGCTTAGTTAGGGAAAATGTCTAAGTGTCCTGAATTAATAATGCCATGGATCCAAAAGGCCTGTGATACTGAGTGTCCCATCTTGAACATGATCAGTGATATGAAATATGCAGAAGAGCAATGAAGAAACAATAATCTTAGACTCCTGAGCGATATTTCCAAGTAATCTGAAAAGCAAACACCAGTTACTGACTGTTCACCGTAAGGCTGGCTGTCACCGCCCCCTGCATCAGCGACTTAGTAATTTTGTAGTACTGAAGGAAAACATATATTTAACATATTGCATCTTGGAGAAAGGTTTGTCCGGAGTTTCTCATGTGCTGTTTGTCTCTCTTTAAAAGCATGAGACCCAATATTTTTCTGGGCGTCAGTGAAGGGTCCGCCCAGTATAAGAAGTGGTATTATGAGCTGATGGTGGATCATACGGAGCCGTTCGTGACTGCCGAAGCCACTCACCTGAGGGTGGGCTGGGCGTCCACCGAAGGGTACTCTCCCTACCCTGGAGGCGGTGAGGAGTGGGGTGGCAATGGAGTTGGAGATGACCTCTTTTCCTACGGATTTGATGGCCTTCACCTCTGGTCAGGTCAGCACCCTCTGTGTCTTCCCCCCGCATCCGCATGAGAAATCTGTTGCCCTTGCTCTGTGTTTCCAAAAGCTATTGGTGCTGTGTGTATAATCAAATACGTTTATTATTCAGAAATTTAACATGGAGGGGCGCCTGGGAGTGGCTCAGGCGGTTAAGCGTCCGACTTTGGCTCAGGTCAAGATCTTAGGGTTTGTGGGTTTGAGCCCCGTATCAGGTTCCGTGCTGACAGCTCGGAGCCTAGAGCCTGCTTCGGATTCTGTGTCTCTCTCTGTCTCTGCCCCTCCCCCATTCACAGCCTCTCTCTGTGTCTCAAAAATGAATAAACGTTAAAAAAAATTAAAAAGAAAAAGAAATTTAACATGGAAACAATGGGTGAGAATGTTAAATAAAACTCAGAGGGAGAGAAAGAAAACTCCTACAATTATAGTACATTTCCGAAAGACTGTACTGTTGATGAACAGTATGTTAGAAAAGTGGCGTTTTGATTCACAAATCAAGTGCAAAAAAGAAAAAAAAAACAAACGTATGTGTTTCCTACTTGCTTTAGCAGGTGTGTGCAAAGCTTCAGCTTCCAATATAAAAGCCAAAGAACAGATCCCAGAAAATAATTGGGAGAAAGAGACTAAGTTCCACCTCCTGGTAAATAATGTTATGTCAGGAATCCATCATCTGTGAAGTGTATTGTGAGGAGTCGGTTTATTTTTATTATTTTATTTATTTATTTTTAGCATCTATTTATTTTTGAGAGAGAAAGAAAGAGCACAAGCGGGGGAGGGGCAGGGAGTGAATGGGGGACAGAGGATCTGAAGTTGACTCTGGGCTGAGAGCAGAGAGCCCAATGCGGGACTCAAACTCATGAACTGTGAGATCGTGACCTGAGCCAAAGTCAGAAGTTTAATAGACTGAACCAGCCAGGCGCCCCAAGGAATCAGTTTATAATCAAATGACACTTTGTGTGGAACTGTTTAAAAATAAATATATAGTTCATTTCACCAGCTGTCAACCTGAACTTGGATGGTTGAGTGTACATTAAAAATGATATTCATTTATTAATGCTTTAGAGTTCTAATCGCTTATAAAAACTTAAAAGTTGAATTAAATCTAAGAGTTTATGGTAATGGGTTTGTGAATCAAAGCACTTTGTGCAGCTGTAGTTTGTCATGAATACTTACTGATTTTTTCCTTTATTCAGTGCCAGTAGCTTAGTAGTCTGGAAGACCTGAAGCTGTATTTCGGATATTTTTTTTTTGGAGTCTTTAAGATTTAGTATAAAATTAATACATGATCAAAAACTCAAATAGTACAGAAGTGAAAAGTCCCTAATATCTCCTTCCCTTCACATCTACTTCCTAAAGGCATCCCCCATTAAATTTTGAAATACCTTTCTGAATTTCTCTATTTATAAACAAGCATATGTCTATAAGTGGCAGGCATGATTATTTTCAGGATACCACATTTAGTAGTACAAAAATATGACTGAAGAAAAAGAACATCTTAAGCAACAACGAATAAAAAAATAACATCTTAGTCTTTGAGTACTAGTTATATCAAGTGGCAGAAAATATTTGTCAATGCAAGGGAAATGCAGGCATTTCAGGGTTTTCTCTGTCAAGTAAGGAGCTTGGCTGAGATTTTTCATCCTAACGTGGGGGCCTGTAGTTGGGGCCCAGGGAGCAGTGCGCCTGTCTTAACACGCAGTGGATTGTTCTGGCCCGACTATAGTCAGAGCTTCTGTTCCTGTAGTATGCTTTTCCTGCTGACCACACGAAGGCAATGACCACTAAGTTCAGAAGGCCTAACAAACATAAAATAGGGGTAATGTCTCTCTCATAATACATTTTCACTCTCACCCTTCAGTTTTCCTATCTTCTCTCTTTACTTCCTGGTATGCTTCCGCATGACTTGGGTACTCAGGTGAATGAATGAAACGTGTTAACTTGTTTTCCCAGTACACAGAGATTAGGGGAGAGGGGAGATTACTCTGATAAAACAATGCTGAATTGGTTCTAATTATTTTAGCCGTATAATGCCACCTTACCATTTTCATTTTTGCATTTAGCTTGAAGCTTTTTCTTTCAACACACAAAAAGAACCCAGTGCTCATGGAATTGACCTGTGATGCATTATACTTTTTATTATGCAGTCTCTGTTAAATAAAGCAGCAGCAACAACAACAACAAAAATATTCAGTGAACCTGTGAACATATATCACTGAAAGGAGGATAGGTTGTGGAAGTTCAGGAGAAAATCATTTGAAGCTTTGTATCAGGAGAAAACATTCAATTGCTTTTTAAATGGCAAGGAAGTACGCACTGTGTCTTGCCTGTAGTTGAAAGGTGTGGGTTTTTTTCAGCTACTGGGATCTGTCAGTCAACAACAAAAAGAAATAAAAGGCATCCACCTTAGTAAGGAAGAAGTCCAACTTTCACTGTTTGCCGATGATATAATATTATATATAGAAAACCTGAAACATTCCACCAGAAAAAATACTAGGACTGATACATGAATTAAGTTATGTCACAGGATACAAAATCAATGTGCAGAAATCTGTTGCATTTCTGCACACCAATAATGAAGCAGCAGAAAGAGAAATGAAGAAAACAGTCCCATTTACAATTGCACCAAAAGCAGTAAGATAAAGCTAACCAAAGAAATAAAAGACCTGTATTCTGCAAACTGTAAAAAATATGAAATAAATTTAAGATGACACAAATGGAGAGACATTCTATGCTTGTGGAATGGAAGAGCGGATATTGTTAAAATACCTGTGCAACCCAAAGCAATCGCATTCGGTGATATCTCTATCAAAATACCAATAGCATTTTTTCCACAGAACTAGAAGAAAAAAAATCCTGGCATGTGTATGGAATCAGGAAAGACTCCAAATTGCCAAAACCATCGTGGAAAAGCAAAGCAAAGCTGGAGATATCACAGTTCCAGACTTCAAGCCATATTACAAAACTGTAGTGATCAAAACTATATGGTACTGGCACGAAAATAGACATATACATCAGTGGAACAGAAGAGAACACCCAGAAATAAACCCATAATTATATGGTCCCTTAACCTTCAACAAAGCAGGAAAGAATATGCAATGGGAAAAAGACAGCCTCTTCAACAAATAGTGTTGGGAAAACCACACAGCTACGTGCAAAAGAGTGAAACTAAACCACTGTCTTTCACCAGACACAAAATAAATTCAACATGGGTTAACGACCTACACGTGAAACTTGACACATCAAAAATCCTAGAAGAGAGCACAGGCAGAAATTTCTTTGACACCAGCCATATTAAATGCTTTTTTTTAAATTTTTATTTTTTTTAACATTTATTCATCTTTGAGAGACAGAGAGAGACAGAGCGTGAGTGGGGGAGGAGCAGAGAGAGAGGGGAGACACAGAATCCGAAGCAGGCTCCAGGCTCTGAGCCATTAGCACAGAGCCTGATGCGGGACCCGAACTCACTAACTGCGAGATCATGACCTGAGCCGAAGTCGGATGCTTAACCGACTGAGCCACCCAGGCGTCCCTTAAATGCTTTCTTAATTTTAGATTCAGAGTCAACAAAGACAAAACTAAATCAGTTGGCTTCTGACTGATTTATTAAGGTCAGAGTCATTCAGATCATTTTCTTGGGGTTACGCTCCTATTCTTTTTAATAGTGAAAGTAGAATTAGATCTGCGATTTCTGGTATAGAGCATGTTCTCTACCACTCAACTTTCTGTAATTAAAGACTGGTGACGTTTTCTGGAATGAGAATTGGGCTCATCAGCAAAAGTTTGGAGCTGTGTCTTCACTTATTCTTTTCCAATTTAAACTTTGCACAGAGTTGCTACATTCTGTGAATGCAGAGCTGGATTTTCGGCATCCAAGTCCCAGGTGTTTGTAAGGGAGGGCCAAAAGTGAGATGAGTCTCGGAGCATTTAAATACGGAAGTGTGGAGGAATGTCATAGAAGAGTGGAGGATAAAGATGGGTACAGATTTCCAATCCAGGACCGGTAAATCACACTGCTGCTGTCTTCCTTTGTGGCTAATGCGGAGGACAGGAATGTAGTTCTAATACGGACGGATATGATAGGTTTGCTTACATGAAACCTGAAAATGCTTCCCAGTGGGTTCAACAGTGTGAGTGCCATTTAAATTGTGGACCTCAGGTTGTGCACTAGTGATCCTCTCTAGCTTTCCTTTTTGTTTCAGGCATCACAAGAGGGTTTGCCATGGTGACTTTTAGTCCTCAGCATTAGCATAATAATATCCCTCAGTCTGAGCAGTATATGTGGTGTATAGTAAATATCTGTGTAATAACATTTTCACCTCGATGCAAAGAAGGGTATAGATCTTTTGACGTCAGTTACGTTGCTTTTATATGAGGTTTTTAAAAAGCTCCCTTGGGGCACCTGGGCGGCTCAGTTGGTTAAGCATCCAGCTTCGGTTCAGATCATGATCTCACAGTTTGGGAGTTCAAGCCCTGCATCGGGCTCTGTGCTGACAGCTCAGAGCCTGGAGCCTGCTTTGGATTCTGTGTCTCCCTCTCTCTCTGCCCCTCCCGTGCTCACGCTCTCTCTCTGTCACTCTCTTTCAAAAATAAATAAACATTGAAAAGCTCTCTTTATTTAGGGAATTCTAAAAGTACCACTTGATAATGAATTTATTGCTTGCAGATTTGATTACTGATAAAAGTCAAAACTTACACAAAATTTAAAAAGTCTTTATCTTCTGCCAGTGGCATTTCAGATACGCTTGCTGCTGGTAAAAAATTTGGCATGCTGGAAATTCAAAAAAGGTCTTATAAAAATGCAAATCTTGTATCATGACATCTATTTTTGTCTTTGCTCAAATTGGGAAATTTTGTATGCATTTGTGAGCATGTGTATTTGAGAAAGCCTCACCTTCTTGTCTGCCTGTGTGCCCACGGAGACTAATTAGCAAAGGAGTTTTGACATAGTCAAGAATGAGCGTAGGCCACAGGTTGGCTGGGGCAGGAAATGACGTTTATCAAATAATCATTTCACGCCTCAACTTGCATCCTGCTGTATTTAGGAAGCCAACCAAGATCTTGTGTGAAATCAATTGTAAAAACAAACCAGTTGGCATATGCTTGCCTCTCAGCAAACAGTGCACGAATGAACACATTTTCTGCTTTCATTATCCTTATATATTTTTATTTTATAAAACAAAGGGGATTTAATATTTGGCAAGGGGACTGACATGCAAGTCCTGGTGTTCTTTTAAACCATTGATTTAATCATTATTACAACTCTGCAAGGTTGTGGCATTTGGCTGTATAAGAAATCAAGGTCTACAGAGGTTATGTAATGGGCTGATGGTCGTACAGATGGTAGTTTGTAAAACGTCTGTTTGAACTCAGATCTCTCCCTGGAGCTTTTTCTCTGACATCATCACGTTATCAGCTCCGAGATGATTTGTGCGTCAAATGCCATTCATCTCCACGCAGAATTCTCTGCATATGAGGAGGCCCGTTTTATAGTGAAGATAGCAGCTTGGCTCCCCCCAAAAAGCAACAGCTTTTGGACAAAAGATTTAATATATAACGTTAATATGCATTCAAGACTTATTCTCTTCCAGTATTGCGCGTTGATTTGTCACTACCGATTCAGATCTTTGGCTCTGAAGATGATGCTGTGAGGAAAAAAAAAAAAAAAGTCACCTCTGTTACTGTTTTTCCTCCATAGGTTGTATTGCACGTACTGTAAGCTCACCGAATCAACATCTCTTGAGAACCGATGATGTCATCAGTTGCTGTTTAGATCTGAGCGCCCCAAGCATCTCATTCCGAATTAACGGGCAACCTGTTCAAGGAATGTTTGAGAATTTCAACATCGATGGCCTCTTCTTTCCAGTTGTTAGTTTCTCTGCAGGAATAAAGTTAGTATTTCTGTGTGTTTTTTGGTCTGTGTCCCTTTTGACTTCTCATTCTTTCACAGAAGACTCTGTACTGCCATCACCCACGCTTCCCTAACCTTCTCTCTCACCCCCGGGGCATCTGTCCCCGGGGCATGTTGCTAGTGCCTTGAAAGAAGAGGTAAGATTCACCCCAGAGGGGCATCTCGAGGGGCTGAATGCTCTGTCCACGTTTTCTGCCATTTAGGCGGAGCCATCTGCTAAACCGCTCCCAAATAGTGTTCTGGAATATTTCAAGCCAATTTAAGTTTACTTTTTATTTAATAAAGGAAAATGAACTATATTATGTAAGAAAGTACCACTTATTTTCTTATATTTATTTTCATCAGTTTTTCTTTTCTTGTCATCATCTTCCCCCACCCTACTCCAAACCCCCTCATTCTACAGAAACTAAATGGATTTTTTTTTGTTCATCGGGTTGAGATATCTCCTCTGTGTTACCCTCTACCTGTTACACTTGTAAATTATCTGCCTGTGATCAGCTGGGTCAAGGTGGTTTCTTCTAACTTTCTGCGTTCTTGCTATTACCAGATGGAAAGAGATAAATGATAATTCTTTGGAGTTCTACAAAGAAAACTTTAACAAGCATCGGTCTGTTGTGATAAGGGGCCACGTTGTCACCTATTAATATATGCATATAGCTAACTAATGAGAATGGCTCCCTTATTACAACTGGCCATCGAGTTATTCTGGTTATTCTTTCCATTTGAATTCTATCCACATGAATAATTCATGGTTACAGAAGCACCATATTGAAGAGGGGACAGAGAAAGCATGAATTATTAGCTATCCACGCACCAGTGACCTTTGCTGGTGTATTCATACAAATTGTATTTCTTTTTATAATTTTTAAAATTTAAAAATTTTAGTTTTAAAATTTTAGTTGTCCTCATTTTTTGCTCTTTGCTTTTTATTTTATTTACTAATTTATTATTCCTGTTATTTGTGGCCTAGAACTGAAGCAGAGAAATTAGAAAAAAAATTGCAAGGAAAAGGAAATTTTGATTTTCCTTTTTTTTTTTTTGTTAAAAAATTAATGTTTATTTATTTTTGAGAGAAAGAGAGACAAAGCATAAGCAGGGGAGGGGCAGAGAGACAGAGGGAGACACAGAATCTGAAGCAGGTTCCAGGCTCTGAGCTGTCAGCACAGAGCCAGATGCAGGGCTCGAACTCATCAACTGTGAGATCATGACCTGGGCCGAAGTCGGATGCTTACCTGACTGAGCCATCCAGGCACCCCTGATTTTATTTTGTAAGCTGAGCACCCCATCATTTAGCTATGTTTCGAAAAGTGTTGTTCAATGGAAGTTGGATTAAATTATTTCTGATATAATCATTTCGATGTATAAAAGATTTTACTAAGACTTTTTTTTTGTCGAATAAGAAATAAGGTTACCTTCTTTCTTTTACAAATGAAATATCATTTGAGTTCCCTTTAAGGAATTTCACTGAGAAGTTGGACACTGGAAAGTGACTTTTTTTTTTTTTTTTTTTAAATCAGACCTCACCCAGTCCTGTAATTGAAAATACATAGATATTTAGATAATGTCTCCTCTTTCTCAGTTGACTGTTTTGGCCCCTTGAGACATTCAGTGACCCATTACTGTGTACAGGCATTTCATTCCCAAAGGAGTCTGTTGTGTGTGATTTTGCTGTTTCTCCAGTGAATGATAGTTTTCCCTGACCCAGCAACATCATTTAATCCATTTTTTCCTGTGATCCCATTTTATCTTTTGTGTTTAGAGGCTCTTAGACTCTATGGCACCCACATTGTGGCTTGGGGGAAAAGTGTGGTGTCTGATAAAGTTAATTTTGTGCTGAGAATTTACTCCTCGTCTTTTGTTGATGAGGTGACTTGCTATACACCAGAGCTGTCACTGACACTGGCCCACATCCTTTTTAGGGTACGCTTTCTACTTGGGGGGAGACATGGAGAATTTAAATTCCTTCCTCCACCTGGGTATGCTCCTTGTTATGAAGCTGTTCTCCCAAAAGAGAAGTTGAAAGTGGAACACAGCAGAGAATACAAGCAAGAAAGAACTTACACCCGAGACCTGCTGGGCCCCACGGTTTCCCTGACGCAGGCCGCCTTCACACCAATCCCTGTGGACACCAGCCAGGTACGCGGAGCAGGCGTAATGGCGGCCACTGGTACCGCCACACTGTTGTACTGTTCTCATGTGCCATGGTTTTCCGACGCTTTTATCCGCAACCCTCAGGAATGCATCTGACAGTCCTACGATTCATGTGTATAATTGAAGCACGTTTCATAAAAACAATGCTTACCTTTACCACTTCCTCTCATCTCTTTTCTGTTTGATTTGATTCTATTTTTTTTAAGGGTGGTCTCAAGCCACTACATTGATTTCCTGATGCGCTAATGTGGGTCACACCTGGAGGTATTGGATGCTAATTTTAGGGTGTAGTTTTTTTAAATTTCTCCTCCCATCTCGATACACTATTATTTTAAAGCAATTTTTAAAGCAATTTTTCTTAGGTCGAGATTGAGATTGTGGGCTTTGGAGTGAGTCGTAGCACCCAGGGTCAAATGCTTACTTTGGGACCTTGAGGAAGTTACTCCCCTCGTCGATTAGGATCCTAAGGGTATGGTTAATAAATAACACATTAGCACAATACTTTGCAAACAGGCACCCAAGAAATATTAGCCTTCATTCTTGCTTTTCTGTTTCATACATGTGGACATATCCCGACACAGACAATGAATTAACTAAATATGGCTCTATCTTGACACTGAAGTAACTTCAATAAGGTTGGTTAGATATTCAAAGCTTGTATTACTTTCGAAGATCCAAGGGATTGCTTCTAGATCCTGAGGTAGAATCAATACCAGGCCTCAGAGGGTCCAGTTGTTTGGCGAACGCTTGCTTAGCTCCTGGCATCCTCTTTTCTGTCTCGTCATGATGAATTTTTATATTATTTAGTAAAAGGAGCAAGCTTTGGTCATGCCTAAAATTTCCTATGTGTTGTTTCTGGCTGCACGGTGGCAGGATAGGTGTGGTGCTTCCAAAGTGTGGTAGTAAACACGATTAGGAGGATGGAACTGGGCCGGGAGGGACGGTTGGATTCTGCGGTGAGAACACATTGAGGATTTCCCGAGACCTAGGGTATCTCTACCGTTGTGGGGACAGGGAGCAGTGACAGCCTGCATTTCTGGGGCAACTGCCTCATCAGCGAACGTTGTGGGCAATCGCCTGCCCTCTGTTTGTGGAGGGGACTGGCTGTGGGGTGACACGTAAGTGCGTCACCAGACGTGAACAGCCAAGCCCTCGCCTTGAAAACCATTCGTGTTCTTTGTGAAGAGGTCATTAAACTTTCTCTTTTTAAAATATTTATTTTTGATAGAGAAAGTGGGAGAAGGGGAGAGAATGGGAGACAGAGGATCTGAAGCAGGCTCTGCGCTGACAGCCAAGGGCCCAGTGGGGGCTTGAACTCATGAAACGTGAGGTGATGATCTCAGCTGAAGGGTGCTTAACTGACTGAGCCACCCAGGCACCCCTAAACTTCCTCATTTTAATGAGAGCATGTAAAGATAGTTTTCCCTTAGAAGCTCATACTTGGAAACCAATGAGAGTGGTAGAGTAGAGTTAAGGGAAAACATAAGTCACTACAATCAGATATTTACAGACTCAGAGAGCCTATGGATTATCCTTTGGCCACTGAATCGCCTTCATTCTGGCCTATGGGGAATGGCCAGGTTGGTTTAAGAACTTTGAGGTGATTTCTCTTTTAAGTGATGCACACTTTGGTAGCTATATCCCACGCCCATGAAGGCATCTTTCTTAATGGTGACTGCCCCCATCAACACTCTCTTTTCCTTCTTCCCAACTTCTCATATATTCCCTTGGAAACATAAGCTGTCCCACCCAAAGTCTCCAAATTACCTAAAAAAAATGTAGCTATACCTAATTATATTTTAATAACTACATTAGAATGTTTAGAACCTTGTTACATTAGTTTCGATGGTTTATGATGGTTTTATTTGGTTCAGCTCACTGTGAGGATAGTTAGCGCTATTTTATTGCATTTGTTTCTGATATCTGTCTTTCTTTCTTTCTTTCTTTCTTTCTTTCTTTCTTTCTTTCTTTCTTTCTTTTGCTTTCTCTCCTTCCCTCCCTCCCTCCCTCCCTCTCTTTTCTTTTCCTTTCTTTTCTTCTCTTTTCTTTTCTTTTCTTTTCTTGTAATTTTAGATTGTGTTACCTCCTCACCTGGAGAGAATAAGAGAAAAACTGGCAGAGAATATCCATGAACTCTGGGTTATGAATAAAATTGAACTTGGCTGGCAGTATGGTCCGGTAAGTAATTTTGAAATTTATTTTCAGATTTGTTAATACATCTTTCTGACAACCTAACTTTTTCTCACTCATCCTGCTATGTGGCAACATGAATCGATTAGATTGATTTTTCCCCTTACATATTAGTTTTTGTCCAGTTTTTCATTACGAGAGGGGACAACATTATTGGCGTGTCTGTTGAAGGATGGCTTGGTTGCATAGACCATTGAAAAGTTGTCATTCTTTAGGCTGAAAGTTATATTTTTAAATCAAGGTTAACATATACAGACAATAAGCATTGATTTTTAAGCCACTTGGAAAAAAAAAAAAAACCTCATTGAAATTGAGAGTGAAAGCTGAAAATGAAAAGAAATCAGTAATTTTTCTTTTCCCCTCCCTGGTGTTTTACTTCTTTTAGTCTTAACTGTGTGTAGCAGTCAGTACGGAGCCTGTGGGCAGAGGGTCATAGTTGATTTCATAGGTGGAAAATAGGCTGAGATACAATGATTGAATATATTTCCAACTTCGTATTTAAAGATCTCCGTTTATAGTTTGTCAGTAAAATTTAGATTAAGGAGAAAAAGCACTTCCTATGCGATTCCATGTATCCTAGACTTATTTTTAGCAGGACTGTGACAATACTTTTATTTGTATAATGTTATTAGTCTAAATATCCCAAAGATTGTACTTTCTTATATTTGACTGAATATAGAAATGGGTGTATTCATTCTGTCGTAATTTATCGCATTGAGCTTTATTTTTTTTTTAATTTTTTTTAACGTTTATTTATTTTTGAGACAGAGAGAGACAAAGCATGAATAGGGGAGGGGCAGAGAGAGAGGGAGACACAGAATCGGAAGCAGCCTCCAGGCTCCGAGCCGGCAGCCCAGAGCCCGACGCGGGGCTCGAACTCCCAGACCGCGAGATCGTGACCTGAGCTGAAGTCGGACGCTTAACCGACTGAGCCACCCAGGCGCCCCTATCGCATTGAGCTTTAAATAAAGAACATTTAGGATTAGCGTTAGTGGTGATACCGCATGATACCCCATGTTAGCAGTAATACTGTATGATACTCTACTTCCTCACATTTATGTATTATTTAGATAAATACATTTTCACTTTCCATTTTCACATACAATCTCACAGGTTCCTGGATTAAATTTTCACAACAGTGCGCTGGGCTGTGTGTTATTTCAGTTTTACGGGTGATGATGTCTCCTCTGAGAGTCCTCACAGAGGGAAGGGCCTTGAGAGCAGTCACAGGGATCGTCAGGAGCTAGGACTGGGATCCAGATTTTCTAGCTTCTAGTCTGGAACTGTTTGCGCTGTAAGATCTGCCGAGGCTCTTAACAGTCCCTGAGGTAGGAGATGGTGAGTGTCACAACTGTGTGCCTGGCAGTGGGGAAGGAGAGACATGATTGCAAGACGTGTTTTAGAGTTCAAGTATCGGATATGGATAAGAGAGGGAGGGAAGTCTGGGCAGATTTTTGCTTTTAGCTTGGACCTTTGAGAGGACAGTAGTGTTATTCTCTGGTATAGATAATAGAGGGGAAGAGGACATAACGTAAATGGGGAGTAGAGTATCAGGACTTGGACACAGGCGCTTCCACTTTTATGTTTAGAATTCATGTAAAATCCTGTGATTCTAGATTTCATTTCCAGAGTCACACATTTAGTCAAGTGCATACTGTACATGCTTTTGCCTAAGTCCTGTTCATTTGTAAAGATCACTAGGAAGCAAAAACAATATGTTATTTTTAACATAGTGATGCCTGAAGAGTTTTTTAAAAAAATTTTTGCTCACGTTTGCACACTTTTGATGTGGCGTTTCTAGAGCCTGGTAATTATTCCCATGGAGTAATTTGTACCCTAACAGCATATGACTGTCATCTAGTGCTACCAGGGACCAATGCCCGTGTCACCTGGGTCTCCAAGAAGATAAAAAAAAAAAAAGTATTTAGTAATGTAAGGATCTAGAATAGATTTCTTACTAATTGATTCCTAAAGTCTTGAATTTTGTTTACTCTTATTGCTAATATACACTTTTAAGGATTAATGTGAAAAGTGCCTGTATTAGGCTGATTTTGTTAAGGTGAAGGAATGATTTGTGTTATCTGGAGGTTGCAGCGGGTGAGATCAACAACTGGAACCATCTCAAAGATCAGTCATGGTGCTGATTGACGTCTCCAGTCCGTTTGGCTTTAAACACATAAAATGACTATACATGAAAACTAAATCATCACTGCACCTTCTTACATAGAATTCATTTCAATTTACAAAACATTTGTTAAGTGCCTGTCACGTGTCAGGCATGTTCTAGGTGCTGGGAATACAGCAAAGAACAAAAGAGAACAAAATCCCTGTTTCTTTGGTCTTACATTCTAGTGCCAGGAGATAGACAATACAGTAAAGTATCGGTCCTGCAGACCAGAATTTTTTAGCAGGTGGAATTTGTTATGGAAGAAAAAGAAAGTGTAGGGTGAGCGGGCAGATGGCCACATTGGGAAGGTGGATAGGATAAACCTGGTTGAGAAAATAAGATTTAAACAAATGCGGGAGGGGGCTGAGGGGGCGAGCTGTGGGTGTCCGGGTAGAGCAGGCATGGGACCTGGGGCCAGGAACTGTGACAAACAGAACAGGGGGCCCAGAAAACGCCAAGTTTTACCACTGACCTCAAACATTAATGTGCCGGGGGGGTTCCAGGGCGAATTTGCTAGGGTGATGAGCTGGGGCTTCCTTCTTGCTTTCCCCCTCCACTTTCCACCACACAGATGGCTTGCCGTTGCTAGTGTCTGATATCGGAGACTATTACATGAGGATTTTCTGCCCTGTTTCAGGTTAGAGATGACAATAAGAGACAGCATCCGTGTCTGGTGGAGTTCTCCAAGCTACCGGAGCAGGAACGCAATTACAATTTGCAGATGTCACTTGAGACCCTGAAGTGAGTTTCTTAACTTTTCCTGTTTTCCTATCTGCCTTACGTGGAACAAACAAGGTATCAATATAGTTTATAATTCAGCGCTGAAGTTAGAACTTTTCACAATGCACAGGTGGATTGGATCAATATTTGTTGGGAATTAGACTTTGACCTTGTCATTTTATGTCTTTATAAAGTATTTCCAAAAGAGCATCCTACACATGGGTGTTACAGAACACAAGGGCTCTGTGATCAGATATAGTGCTGCTCAGAGTATGGCCCATGGACCAGGTCAGTCACAAATTGTTATTGATTTGTGACAAGATAAGAAAAGCTACTAACAATAAGTGTTTAGAAACTTTTATACCAATTCAAGGGAGCAATTTTATGTCTTACTGAATAATTTATCAACAGTAATTTATAAATAATTTACAAAATGTAAGCTTGTATGTTATGTCTTCATTTAAAAAATTTAATTTTCTCGGGGTACCTGGGTGGCTCAGTTCAGCGTCCGACTCTTGATTTCGGCTCAGGTCATAATTTCATGGCTTGTGAGTTCGAGCCACAGTCAAGCACTGCATCAGGGTCTGAACTGACAGAACAGAGCCTGCTTGGGATTCTCTCTCTCTCTCTCTCTCTCTCTCTCTCTCTCCCTTTCAAAATACATACATACCTACATACGTACATTTTAAATTAAAAAAAAAACACATGATTTTCTGACAAGTTTTTTTGTATTTTATCAGAGAATCAGACCACTGCAGGCTAGAAATTAAAAGAAAATTGGTCCTTCATCACAGATAGCTCTAACACATTTTAAAGATGCTGAGTTAAAATAATTAAATAAGTTTTTATTTTTTACCGATGGATTTTCCAGTACTATGAATCTTTAAATTGGGGTGGAATCCATTTATATTTCCCCAGATTATTGAGCTATACCATCTTTTTTTCAGAGGATACCTCAGGACCATTTGCCACACTTTGAGAAAGGCTACTGTAGACTGTTTGCATGCCATCTTTAAAAAAATGTAATGTTTATTCATTTTGGGAGACAGAGAGCGAGTGATGGAGGGGAAGAGAGAGAGAGGGAGACACAGAATCTGAAGCCTGAAGTAGGCTCCAGGCTCTGAGCTGTCAGCACAGAGCCCAATGCAGGGCTCCAACCCATGAACCATGAGATCATGGCCTGAGCTGAAGTCGGACACTTAACTGACTGAGTCACCCAGGCGCCCCTTGCATGTCATCTTTAACGGCAGATGTGCTTTTCAGTGACTCTGCCAATTGCTGTCATGAAATGTGCCACTTAACCATTGCAAACGAAAGAATGAGGTAGTATAAAATAAAGGAGGGAGAATAATGTTACATTTTAATACAGCAAAGTTCAGAAAATATTTTTGAAAGCACTATCATGTTTCTTTTATTCCTTTTCTGTCCTTGATGACCTTCTAGGACTACATTTGTTCAAATGGGTCACTTATTCTAATTCATGCTTATAGTAGGCTTATACGCTGCATCCTTTTTTATTTGTTTCAGTTTTGTGAAGGGTAAGGAGTTACTTCCGTCGAACCGATTTACCAAGGATTCAGAACATAAAACTTAACCACCTTGTCACACTCTAGGTTTCGCGTTCAAGTATATTTCTTCAAAGATGTGATAGTAATTAGCATTATGGAAATTAACATATTGGGCATAGAATGAGTTTAGGTTCTACTATTGATTTAAAAAGAAAGGGAAATATATACAAATCAAGTAAGTTGAGAACCTACCAAAGATAAAAATTCGCAGCGTGTGCCGGTGATAAAGAATGCATAATGCATGGCTGTGACCTGTGTACCCCGTGTTTGGGATGCCCTGCCTTCCTTTGTGTTCTTGATGAGAGGCTTGTACATTTCAATAAGTAATTCACAGCAGCTCACCATTTGCACATCTTTGACAACAAAATGTTTTATTGAAAGGTCATGGTCGAAGATAATTTAGTTAAATTTGCAGTACACTCCCTATAATTTTAGTGATTGGCAACTCGGCCAGCTATTGCAAAGGGCGAATCCTGGGAAGCAGTGAGGTGGAGAAATCTCTGTATTTGCATTTAGTGTGTTGAGTTTGACTGCATGTAATCTGATCTCATTCCTAAGAGCCATTGGTGGCTGGTTTGATTAATCATCAGAGTGCATGTACGGTGGTGCTGTTGCCCATGGTGAATGCTAATGACCTTTTTCATGAGCCAATTCTCAATAGTTTATGGTTTTACAATGAGCTGATTTAATCTGTTTCTTTAAAAAATTTTTTTTGAGTGTGTTTATTTATTTTTGAGTGAGAGAGATACAGAATGTGAGCTGGGGAGGGGCAGAGAGAGAGGGAGACACAGAATCTGAAGCAGGCTCCAGGCCCCGAGCTGTCAGCACAGAGCCCAACACAGGGCTCAAACTCACAAACTGCGAGCCCATAAACCGCAAGATCATGACCTGAGCCCAAGTCAGATGCTTAACTGACTGAGCCACCCAGGTGCCCCTAACCTATTTCTTTAAAAATTTACCTTAGCACCGGAAGAGACCCCACCTCTCCAAAGTTTGGCCCAATCTCAGTAGTTTAGAGAAAGCACAGTAGTTTCTTCCTGTATTTTCTTTAGTCCTTTGTTTGAAAGTCTCCAGAGCCAAGAAGGAGAGAACAACTTTGACTTTGGTTGGTATAGGTTCAAGCACTTGCTGTTCTAAAGGAATCTTAGATTTTTCTGAACCTTAGATTTTCTTCCCTCATTGAAATGGGGGTCATAGTGAATCTACCTTGTGGAATTGTTGGGACTAAATCGTAGAATACTGATGAAGCCTTGAGCACTACATGTCTGACACGCCATAAGAATATCATGGGGGTGATTAACACTTTATTCATTTGAATTCTGAGAAGTGCCAAGTAACAGAGAAGCAAAAGATTACTCCAGCATATCCCTTATTTGGGGTTAAAGGGTTATTTTAAGTGAATTTGAATTTTGGATGCTCTTCTGTGAATTTTTTGTTGTTGTTTTGCCAATTGTTGAGAAAAGACAACGTCAGATTTGATAGTCGTCTGTGTACTGTAGAGTTCTGCAGACTTCTGGCACCTTCTCTCAGGACGGCACAGTGGTTACAGCATGCCTGCCAAGCCCTGTCCCCAATTTAACCAGTGTTCCTAAAATCTTAGTTTCTGATTTATTCCCAGTATTTTCTGAATTCCAGATATTAAAATTTTTTAAGCTTATGTATTTATTTTGAGAGACAGAGATGCATGGGTGGGGGACAGGTAGAGAGAGAGGGAGAGAGAGAATCCCAAGCAGGCTCTGCACCATCAGCACGGAGCCCGATGTGGAACTTGAGCCCATGAAACCGTGAGATCATGACCTGAGCCAAAAACAAGAATCAGATGCTAAACTGACCAAGTCACCCAGGTACCCTCCCCGATCTTAATTATTGAATAAATGACTTATGTTTGGGAAGTGAAAGTTATAATGATTTTTAATCAACATATTGTATACTTGCATAGAATCTTTCTTTGGAAGGGGCGCCTGGGTGGCTCAGTTGGTTAAGCGGCCGACTTCGGCTCAGGTCATGATCTCGTGGCCCGTGAGTTCGAGCCCCGCGTCGGGCTCTGTGCTGACAGCTCAGAGCCTGGAGCCTGTTTCAGATTCTGTGTCTCCCTCTCTCTGACCCTCCCCCATTCATGCTCTGTCTCTCTCTGTCTCAAAAATAAATAAACATTAAAAAAAATTTTTTTTAATAAAAAAAAAAGAATCTTTCTTTGGAAGTTAACAAAAATCGAGGAAGACTAGTGTTTTTCTTCTGGTCAAGTAGTTTTTTCCTTAAAATTATTTTTGGGAAATGTGATTTGTTTGCATATGTATGTAGGGAGGGATGAGATGAGGAATCGGGACACAGGGACACCAAGGGGAGCAATATGGAACCAGGGGAGAAAAGTAGCAGTTAAGAGAAGAGGAGTGATTTTTGTTTAAAAGAGCATGTTTCCTGGGCGCCTGGGTGGCTCAGTTGGTTAAGCATCCGACTTCAGCTCAGGTCATGATCTCGTGGTTTGTGAGTTTGAGCCCCGCGTTGGGCTCTGTGCTGACAGCTCAGAGCCTGGAGCCTGCTTCGGATTCTGTGTCTCCCTCTCTCTCTGCCCCTCTCCCACTTGTGCTCTGTCTCTCTCTGTCTATCAAACATAAATAAAATGTAAAAGAGCAGGTTTCCCTTCTAGTTTTGTATCTTATTTTAGTTCAGTCTCTTGCTGGCAACAGTTTTCCCCGTCTCTAAATATTGTGACTCTTCTTACCGTTTATTTATTTATATTTGAGAGAGAGGGAGCACAAGCAGACAGAGACAGAGAAGGAGGCACAGAATCTGAAGGAGGCTCCAGGCTCCAAGCTGTCAGCACAGAGCCCAACATAGGGCTTGAACCCACGAAGTGTGAGATCATGACCTGAGCTGAAGTCAGACACTCAACCGACTAAGCCACCCAGGCTCCCCTAAATACTGTGATTCTTTCTGTTCAGTCCTGGGCTCAGTCTTCTCTCTGTTGCAAAGTCTTCGGGCATTCTCCTCCCACGCAGATACCACACAGGTGCGGACAACTCCCTAGATGTACATCTGTACCCCAAACACCTGCCCTTTGTGTCTCCCGTTCTTCAATTGGTATTTTCCCTGTTTGCGTCTGAGGCACCTTGACCTACAGACTTTCGTCCCCTGTGAATGGCATCTCCACTCATCCTGCTGCATAGACTAGAAGCTTAGGAGTCATCCTGGACTCCTCCTTTTGTTTGATCCCTGCATCCAACCCATCATCAGGTCCTCCCAAGTGTATCTCCAGTCTTTCCCCTTCCCCGGTTTCCACAGCACTCCTCGCAGTCTGAGCCATCATCACGTGTCACCTAGACTGTCACGGGAATCTCCTCACTGCCCCCTCCCCCCCCACTTGGCTTCTTCAATTCATTCTGTGCACAGCAGCAGGTCTCGGCTGCCCGGATGCAGTCATATACATGTTGCTTAGAACTGTTCGGTGGGTCCCCACTGCACTTAATCAAATGTCCCAGCCTCATGGGTCTGTATAAGCCCTGGGCGATCTGACACCTCCCACTTCTCAGTGTATCTAATTCCTGCCCTTGTTCCAGCCCCATGGTTTCTTCCCTCCACTGATTCACATTTTGTCCTGCCTCCTATATGCCGTTCCTTTGGCCTGGATAGTTCTTTGCCTTACTCCTAGATAGGCCCCTCCCTACCCATTCCTCACCGTTAGGCTTAAATGTACTTCCTCGATGAGACCTTCCCCATGACCTCCCCACTCTCTCTTATAACACCTTGTAGTATTTTTTATAGCTCTCAACACAATTTTTAGTATTACTTTCTGAGTTATTTAATACGTTAATATTTACTATTGGACCAGAAGCTCTATGAAGGTAGGGGCCGTGATGTTTTGTTTTGTTTCGTTTTCATTCACCGTCATAATACCTGGTTCCAACAAAGCATCCAGCACAGAAAATTTACTCTGTTGCCAAATTGCTTGGATATTGCAGGTGTACCTCAAACTTTGTGATTTGTTTAACCTCTCCAGTCTCAGGCTTTTAAAAAGCGTTCTTCCCCTCGAATGGTGAAGCGCCCCCATAACACACACCAGCTATCTCAGAGTCACTTCTCTTTCCCCTCACCCAGGGTCTTCTAATGATCCTCTAGTCCATCCACTTAATTCTTTTCTTCCATCGCTAATGATGTGATTAGCCCTCCAGCCCCTCCCATGCTACCGGCGTCCCGTACCACATTAACCTAAGCTACCGTTATTAACCATCTGAAAGTGGCATGCACTCCCCACGGGTCCAGCGGAAATGTATACATTCTCCTCTCTTCTCCTTCCGTGCTTGGTAGCCAGCTGGTCGTTTCTGAACACTTAGGTCTCCACGTCATTCTCCCAATTTACATTTTTTTTTTTATGTTTATTTATTTTTGAGAGTGAGAGAGAAGATGGATGAGCAGAGAAAGAGGGAGACACAGAATCCGAAGCAGGCTCCAGACTCTGAGCTGTCAGCACAGAGCCCGACGGGGGGGTGGGGGCTCGAACCCATGAACCGTGAGATCATCACATGAGCTGAAGTCGAGGCCCAACTGACTGAGCCACCTGGGCACCCCCACAATTGACATTCTTTTAAAGCAGCTTTCCACCGATCTTTAGATGAAGACAGGGCCTTAATTTGTATAAAAGTCTACAAAGTCTGGCCTCCTGTCTAACCAGCTTCATCCTATGGGAGGGCTACTCTCTCTCTGTCTTGCCATCACACTAGCCTTTTCTGACTCACCTGTTTGCATATTTCTTTCCAGCACAGGGCTTTCTATGTGTCCTCTTCCTGGGAGGTTCCTCTCTGGGCCCTGTTCTCATCCCTTACATCTCCGATCGCTCCCTCAGGAAACATTTGCGGTTTCAGTAAACATTTCCTGACGCAGTAAGGCCCCCTTTTGTGGACACGCGCCCCTTCTGTATCTCTCAGCGTAGACACTTCCTCTCCCGGTTTGTGTAATCACAGGATGGCCTCTCCACCAGACCCTGCATTTCTTGGGGGCGGGCTTCTCATTTACCCACCATTTTTCAGACTTTACCCAGAACCTGGTAAATGTTCTTTGAATGAGTGAAGCAATGAATAGGCAATAAAGCTCAGTCTCTAACCAGGCTCTTCCATACCAAGTGCTCGTCATCTGCAGGGTGCCTCGTGTTCCCTCCGTGGCTCTATGCCAGTCTGTTTACCTGTTTCCTGTGGCTGTCTGCTGTAAGTACTACAGTGCCACATGGACCAGTTCCGGCTGTTTAATCTAGTAGTATTTACTGAAGACATGTGCAAGTTACTGCAGATATCTGCGGTTACTAAGACAGAGACAGGGAACCTACCGTCGGGTAGTCTGTTTCTGCCCCGTTATTCTGTTCTTCTCTGCCGTGGACTAGGACACCTAGCCTCACCCAGGCTTCCCTGGGCATGCTTTGTAGTGTGCTCTTCTCTCCTCATTCCTCAGCAGACTCTTTTTTTTTTTTTTTTTTTAATATTTTGATAATGCATTCCAATATAATCCTTTTGTTTGTTTTTAAATGTTTATTATTTTTGAGGGAGAGTGTGAGCGGGGGAGGGGGGGGGGGGGAGGGGGAGGGGAGGGGGAACAGAGGATCTGAATTGGGCTCTGCGCTGACAGGAGCGAGCCCAGTGTGGGACTCAAACTCGGGAACCATGAGATTATGACCTGAGCCAAAGTCAGACGCTCAATTGACTGAGTCACCCAGGTGCCCCTACTCCTCAGCAGACTTTTAAACGTCTTAAACATGTGAGTTAAACAGCATTAAACCAGATACAGTGGTTTTAATACAGATAATACAGAGACCAATTCAAAGAACTTGGGGTGGTTGATAATTTCACTAAATAGATTTTTTAAATGATCTGTTGCTCTGATTTTAAAACCTCCTTGGATTAGGCATAGAATTCTTAGATATAAAGCCAAAACACATGATCAATAAATTGCATTTTATATACAGCAAAACCTTTTGTACTTCAGAAGAAACTGTGAAGAAACTTCTGACGAGAAAAGCCACAGACTGGGAGAAAATACTTATATGTCATATAAATTATGTCATGTCATACATATCATACATTATATTTGTAGACTTTGTAGAAAATAAGGGGAAGTCCTGCTAAAGGATTTGTATTCAGAATATATAAAGAGTTCTTACAACTCAACAATAAGAGTACATACAGCCCAATTAAAAATAAACAAAGCATTTGAGCATGTATTTTACCAGAGATCTATGAATGACTAGCAAGCACATTTATAAAATGCTTAACATCATAGCTCATTAGGAAAATGCAAGTGAAATCATAATGAAATACTTCACACACATTCGAAGGGCTATGACATAAAAGACAGACCGGAAAACCCCCATTAATTTACCAAACAACCTAGCAATTCTACTCCTAAACATGTAACTAAGAGAAATGAAACCTTATATCCATGGAAAGACTTTTGTATGAAGGTCTGCAGAAGCATCTTCATAGAAGCATTATATGTAATAGTCAAAAGGTTGAAGCCATGCAAATGTTCATAAACTTATGAATGGAGAGACAAAATGTGATGTAGCCCCACAATGGGATACTTTTCAGCAATAAAAGGAGATAAGCTACTGGTAAACATTATCACATTCATAAACCTAAAAAAACATTAGTCTGAGTCAAAAAAGCCTGGCACAAAAGATCCTAATTTATATGATTCTTTAAAAAAAAATTTTTTTTAACGTTTATTTATTATTGAGAGACAGAGAGACACAGAGCATGAGCATGGGAGGGGCAGAGAGAGGAGGAGACGCAGAATGTGAAGCGGGTTCCAGGCTCCGAGCTGTCAGCACAGAGCCCGACGCGGGGCTTGAACTCACAAACTGCGAGATCGTGACCTGAGCCAAAGTCAGACGCCCAGCCGACTGAGCCACCCAGGCGCCCCTGTATGATTCTTTTATATATAATTTTTAGAAAAGGCAGATCTACGGAGCCGGAATATAAATTAGTGGTTGCCTGGGGGAGGTGGGGTCGGAGTGAGGAATGAGTGCAAACAGGCATGAGGAACTTGGTGAGATGAGATATTCTAAAACTGGATTGTAGTGATGGTCATACAACTTTGCAGGTTTATTAAAACAGTAATAAATTAACTTTTTCGAGGTACATTTCTGACCTGACAGCTTCTAATTCTATCTTTCTAAATGTCTTTTTTTTTTTTCTTTCAACGTTTATTTATTTTTGGGACAGAGAGAGACAGCGCATGAACGGGGGAGGGGCAGAGAGAGAGGGAGACACAGAATCGGAAACAGGCTCCAGGCTCTGAGCCATCAGCCCAGAGCCCGACACGGGGCTCGAACTCACGGACCGCGAGATCGTGACCTGGCTGAAGTCGGACGCTTAACCGACTGTGCCACCCAGGCGCCCCTAATTCTATCTTTCTGAGCATAATCCTCAGTAACCTGTCTGTTGTCCATCCACCTAAGTGTGAGTCCCTCAGTGTGGCATTCAAGGCCCTCACTTAATGTATAGTCAAGTTCTCCATTCATTGTAATCAGAAGATTTCTCAGCGGGTGTGCCCTCAAAGATCGAATTGTCAGAGTTTAAGATAGATCCTAATATTATTGTCACCTTGAGTTCCCTCAGAGCTGGGTCTGGCATCCTCCTGATGGTTTCATAGCTTTCTACGTATCTCATTGGACACAGGACACTGAATTGTAATTAACTATTGCTGTAGTCCTCACTGACCAGTAAGCTTATCCCCAGAATTTAGGACAGGGCCACTAGTGATGTTCAGGAGATATTTATTGAATAGTTAAATGAATGAAGGAATAATGACAAAAAACTTCTTGTCCTATGGACACTGATTGAATACGTGTAACCCATGTTTGTTCTCTGAGTGTGTTTTCTATTCTTCTATTAATGATCAGTCTTATTTTTTAAAACTGTTTTTAAGTTTATTTATTTTTGAGAGACAGACAGAGAGAGTGAGTGGGGGAAGGACAGAGAGAGACAGAATCCCAAGCAGGCTCCATACTGTCAGCACAGAGCCCGATGTGTGGCTTGAACTCACAAACCATGAGATCATGACCTGAGCCGAAACCAAGAGTCAGACGCTTAACTGACTGAGCCGCCCAGGTGCCCCATGCTCGATCTCATTTTAATTGGCACATTCTCTAGGTAATTTTTATAGCTTCAGTCAGTTCTTGATCTGTCCATACTTATGCAGGTTAACACTTGAAGGGTAATTTCACAGGATCATCTGAATTTTACCACGTTTAACCTAAAATATAACTTGATGACAGTTGATGTGTAAATATACATAGCTGTACCTATCTATGCCATCTATCTATCTCCAGATTTTCATTTTTAAGATGTTGTGGAGGATAAGTGTAAATGAATTGTAGATATTTGCCACATCCCTTCTGGAACTGACTAGAACCTAGGAATTCTGTAATCCAAAAAGGATTAGCCATTGTCTCTTATTCTGTTGGGATAGGAGAAACCACTCATTGTCATGGCTACTAAAGGCACATTGTTCCATATAAACCTGGGGGACTTTAAAGGTTGAGTTCTACATGTGAATGGTAAGGATATTTCTCAGGAAAAGCAATGAAAGGTCATTCAGGGGAGGAAAAGATACAGAGTATCTTAAAAAAAAAAATGGATAAACCCTTCCTGGCAAACAGGGACCCCTGATAGACATTTGAAAACGAGATTTTTTTTTCTAGATAGATAGTTCAGTAAAGGATTAAAAACATATGGGGCATTTGTGTCTACTAAAGGTTGCATTTCAAACCAGTGGTAAAAGGTGAATTATTTGGTAAATATTTTATGAAGAATTAGGTATCCATCTGGAAAAAAAAATAAAGTTAAGCTGTTGTGCCTGAAGCTAATAGACCCCCCTGACCATCACCCCCACACAGGAAAGCATGGACATTTTTCTTCAAATGACTTTACAAATGGGGTATCTCTAAGTGCCACATAAAATTCAGAAGCTATAAGAAAAGATGGTAAGTTTCAGTTATATAAAAACATATTTGAGATTCTGCATATAAATAGCACTAAATAAAGGAAAAAGACAGACTGGAGAAAAACATTTGCAACTCCTATCTCAGACATAGGAAGAGCTTCTAAAATGCAATAAAAAACCCAAATCTAATGGAAAAGTGAACAAATAATATCTTCAAAGAAAAAAAGTACAGGTACTCTTAAGAATATGAAAAAAGCACTCAGATACACTGAGAATATGAAAAATACAGGAGCGCCTGGCTGGCTCTGCTGGTAGAGCATATGACTGTTGGTCTTGGGGTTGTAAGTTTGAGCACCATGTTGGGTGTAGAGGTTACTTAAAAGTATAATCTTAAAAAAGCAAATCAAAATGGTAATGAGATACCCTTTTAACCGACTAATTGGCAAAGCGTAAGCAGTTTGGTAACTGTGTATGGGAAACAGGCGATGTTGTAGACTGCTGGTGGGAATGTAAGTTAGTAGCGACTCTATAGACATTTGATAATATTTATGAATCCTTGTTTTATCTGATTTATTTTGAGAGCTAGAGAGAGAACCAGTGGAGGAGGGGGAGAGAGAGAGGGGGACAGAGGATCTGAAGCAGGCTCTGCACTGACAGCAGAGAGCCTTACGTGGGGCTCAAACCCACGAGCTGTGAGATCATGACCTGAGCCGCAGTTGGATGCTCAACTGACTGAGCCACCCAGGAGTCCTATAAATCTTTAAAATGTATATACCCTGTGACTCAGTAATCCCATGTCTAGGAGTTTTTAACCTACAGATGAAGGATACAGTACAAGTACTAAATGTATGAGGTTATTCATTGTGGCATTGTTTGTAATAACAAAAGACCAGGTATGAACAGAGAACTGGGTAAAAACATTCTGATACATCCAACTAATGGAGAACTTCAAAGTTGTTGAAAAATAAGCCAGCTTTATATGAAAGAACCATATATCAAAGTTATGGTGCAAAGTCAAGATAGAAAATTGCAGAGAACTATACTCATTGTGTAAAAGGGAACAAAGAAACAATACACATGCGCACACACACACACACACATACATGTGTGTTAGAGACTGCACAGACTAGAGCAGGATATTCAAGAATTGGAAGCAATCAGTGCCTTTAGGGAAAGAAACAGGACCACAGGGAGGGGTTTGGAGAAAGACATACTATTCACTTGTTTTTTTGTGATGTTTCAGTTTTCAATGTCTTACTCATTACTCAAAACTAAATACTTTATAAGCGTTTTTCCTTTGCATCAACAATTTCTTCTCTGCTTTCAAGGTTGACTGTCCTACCTTATTCCCATCCGCTATTGTGTTGGGTTATTCCAGACATAGAAAGGGAGTTCTTACAGCTCATCTCTGGTTTTGTTTTCCAGGACTTTGTTGGCATTAGGATGTCATGTGGGAATAGCAGATGAACATGCTGAAGAAAAGGTGAAAAAAATGAAGCTGCCCAAGAAGTAAGTTGAACGTCTAAACAATATTAGTCTATGCATCAATTTAGTGCACCCAAATAACTCTTTTTTTAATTGTATTTAAATCCAAGTTAGTTATCAAATAGTGTAGTAACAGTTTCAGGAGTAGAATTTAGTGATTCATCACTTACATATAACACCCAGTGCTCATCTCAACAAGTGCCTGCCTAATGCCCATCCCCCATTTAGCCCATCCCCCTACCCAGCAGCCCTCAGTTTATTCTCTGTATTTAAGAATCTCTTATGTTTTATCCCCCTTCCTGTTTTTATATTATTTTTGCTTCCCTTCCCCTATGTTCATCTGTTTGACTTCTTAAATTCCACATATGAGTAAAATCATGTATCTGTCTTTCTCTGACTTACTTCGCTTAGCATAATAGCCTCTAGTTCCTTTCATGTTATTGCAAATAGCAAGATTTCATTTTTTTAAATCACTGAGTAATATTCCATTGTATACATACCATATATACACATTGTTTTTAACCATTCACCAGATGATGGACATATGAGCTCTTTCCATAATTTAGCTATGGTTGATAGCTATAAACATTGGGGTGATGTGCCCCTTTGATTTAGCATTTAAAAATTTTTTTCTTTAATGTTTATTTGCTTTTGAGAGAGAGAGAGAGAGAGAGAGAGAGAGAGAGAGAGAGAGAGTGCAAGTGGGGGAGGGAGGGGCAGAGAGAGAGACACAGAATCCGAAGCAGGTTCCAGGCCCTTAGCTGTCAGCACAGAGCCCAACACGAGGCTCGAGCCCATGAACTGTGAGATCATGACCTGAGCTGAAGTCAGATGCCTAATCGACTGAGCCACCCAGGCGCCCCTTGAATCAGCATTTTTGTATCCTCTGGATAAATACCGAGCAGTGCAATTTCTGGGTAGTAGGGTAGCTCTATTTTTAATTTTTTGAGGAACCTCCATGCTGTTTTCCAGAGTGGCCGCACCAGTTTATATTCCCACCAGCAGTGCAAAAGTGTTCCCCTTTCAACTCAGCCTCACCCACATCTGTTGTTTCCTGAGTTGTTAAGTTTAGCCGTTCTGACAGCATCCAGATAACTCCTGATGGATACCTGGGTGACTTCCTCAGTAAGGAAACAAAGCTCAGGAAATATTTGGGAGTATGTTATAAAAAGTATGTTATTTTCTCTGTGTGTAGGTGTGCGTGTATTCACCTGTGCCTATATTCCTAACTGCTTATCTGTGGTTTTCTACTTTCTACAAAAAATATTCGTATAATTTAACTTGGTTTTTACTAAAAGAATATATATTTTTTAAAATGTTTTTTAAGGTTTATTCATTTTTCAGAGACAGAGAGAAAGAGTGGGAGTGGAGGTGGGGCAGAAAGAGAGGGAGACACGGAATCTGAAACAGGCTCCAGGCTCTGAGCTGTCCGCACAGAGCCCGATACGGTGCTCGAACTCATGGGACCGTGAGATCATGACCTGAGCCGAAGTTGGACCCTTAACCGACTGTAACACCCAGGTGCCCCACTAAAAGAATATATTTTAGGAATAGTTATAAAGTTGGCATTATTATCAACATATTACAAACAGAATCTGAGACTATGAATGCTATAGGGGTGATTTTACCTGCTGGGCTACAGCCTCTATTCCGTGATCCTGTTTAACTTCTCAAAACCTCACCTTTCTCAGCTGCTAACAGATGATAACTTCTTCATAAGGATATTTGGGTATTAAGTGAGAAGTGTTAAAGAAATGATTGCTATATCCTGTTATTGTTTTTGCTTTATTTCAGTTTCCAGGAGGTACACACATTGTAGATAGGAGGTCTGGAAATGTGTTCAGTAATATCATGAAGATTAAAGCAAAGCAGCCACCCCGTAATCTCCATCAGTCACCCTGGCTTTGTGTTACCCCAGATAAACACAAAATCTAAATAGAAATAGTGTGGGAAGCCTGAGTGACTCAGTGGGTTAAGCATCTGACTCTTGATTTCTGCTCAGGTCGTGATCCCAGGGTGGTGGGATGGAGCCCGTGTTGTGCTCCACTCTGAGCTTGGATCCTGCTTAAGGTGCTGTCTCTCTGCTTTTGCCCCTTTCCCCTGCTTGCACGCTCTCTTCCTTAAAGAAACAAACAAACAAGCAAACAAATAAATAAATAATTTTTTTAAACGGGGGATAAAAAGAAGGAACATCAGGCAAGTCATGTTGCTGATGTCACGCTTGTACCCGGCATTTTAGAAGCTAGGAGCATTGTAATAAAGCCCCAGCCCTTATTGAGTGTACATCTACAGAAGTCTGTTCCTCTTCTGTTAGATTTATTCCTATGTGTCTCATCTATTTTAGATATTAAGGATTTCTTTCTTTTTGTCGTTGCACATGATCTCTAAATGATATTTTAAAAGATATCAATCTAGCAATATTACTAAATTTATTGTTAACAAATAACTCTGCAGATTCTTGGAGTTTTCCATGTAATAATAATATTACCTGATATTGATGGCATTTTGTTTTCTTCCTTTCCAATATGCCTACTGTTTTTCTTGTGTCATTGCATTGGCTATGTTGAATATCTCAGGTAATAGTAGCTTATGTGTCTCATTCCTGAATCTTAAAAAAAAAACAAAAAACTTTGGGGTTTAAGTACCTTGTAGATTATTAATGGATCCCATTATTATTATTATTGTTTGAGAGAAAGAGAGAGAGTGCTAGTGGGGAAGGAGCAGAGAGAGAAGCCTAAGCAGGCTCAGCACTGTCAGTGCAGAGCCCGATGCAGGGGTGAATTCTGGGAACCATGATATCATGACCTGAGCCAAAATCAAGAGTCGGATGCTCAGTTGACTGAGCCACTCAGGCACCCCTTATCCCTCCTTTTAATCAACAAATTAGACATTCATACAGAAACTAGAGCATCTTTGTAGAGGTTTCCGGATTTTGCACGTTACTCCAAGAGACCCAGCAGGAATCTCACTCACCAGTTCAGATGGTAGGAGACAGACAGACCCCAAAGAAACCTTAGAACCTGATTAACAGGTGCAACTGCCCAGATCCCTCTTGTGGCTGTTTGGGCAAGAATTGGGTGAGTGCTGAACTGAGCAGACTCTCACCCACTACAGAGAGCTTGCAGAAATCTAGCCCTTCAAAAGGGAGATTCCAATACACCATTGAAGAAGAAAGGAAAAGGAGGGGTGCCTGGGTGGCTCAGTTGGTTAAGCGGTTAAGTGTCCGACTATGGCTCAGGTCATGATCTCATAGTTCATGAGTTCGAGCCCCATGTCAGGCTCTGTGCTGACAGCTCAGACCCTGGAGCCCACTTCGGAGTCTATGTCTCCCTCTCTCTCTGCCTCTCCTCTACTCATGCTCTGTCTCTGTCTCTCTGCCTCTCTCTCTCTCTCTCTCTCTCTTTCTCTCAAAAATAAATAAATAGTAAAATAAAAAGAAAGGAAAAAGGAAAAAATGAGTTTAGTCATGGTGAAGTGGTAGGAGAAATTTTTTGGACACTGCCCTACCTCCAAGAAGGTGCCTTTTGGGGCTGATTTATCTAGTGAAGGTGACCTGTCCAACAGGAAAAGAGGAAGATGGCGAGAGAGGACCCAGCTTCCCCAGCTGGCAAGATGCAGCTTGAGATACCCATTTCTGTCCATCAGCACCCAGTGTACTAATGTGGGAGCTTAGTGGGTAGAAGCTTAGGGAGGATTTGGGGAAAGAGGAAGATAATATTTGCAGACATTGAATCTGGTCAGCAGAAAGTCCATCTAGAAGCCTTTGGGAATGACATGCCCTACCCCATCTTCCCTACCCAGTCCATGGGCCTCCCCAGCTCACTAAGTGCTAAACCCATACTTCTCCCCCACTCCACTGCTGGCTTTGTGTGTGTGTTCCCAGGTAACTCCAGGAGACAGGGAGTGTGCTCAGAGAACAGGCCACACATGGTGGGCAGGGAAGTAACCATAAACTTGAAATATAACATTCCCCTCTGCAAATCAAAAAAAGAGGTTTCTAATTACCCGCCTGGCCAACTCTAAGAACCAGAGAAGACACAAGAGCTGGTTAAGAGGGTCTTGGCAATTTCAAATGCAAAAGCAAAAATGCATACCTATAAGCAACGTGAAAAATCAAGAAGTGTAGAGTCACAAAAGGAAAATAATTCTCCAGCAACCAAGCTCAAAGACATAGAGTATTAGGAGCTGATAAAGAATTTAAAGTAACCGCTCTGAAGAAATTCAGCACGTTAAGAGGAAACTCAGAAAGACAATCCGGTGAAATCAGGAATCAGGAGTAACGTTAATAAACAAAAGGAGATCTTTACCAAGGCAATTGAGATTCTAAAAAAGAACTAAAGGGAAATACTAGACCTGAATAAGTCAGGGAATGAGATGAAGAATGCAGAGGAGAAAATCTGTCACAAGGCAGACCAGGGGTAAGAAGGACACGTGGCTTGGAGGACATGAACATAGAATTAATATAGTTAGAAGAAGAGCGGGACTTGAGTTTAAAAAAAGTGAAGAAAGCCTAAAAGACCTCTCAGATTGTATCAGAAAAGCAAATATCTGAATGATCAGGCTCCAGCAGGAGAAGGGAATGTGAAGGGGACAGAGTTTATTTAAAGAAATAATAGCCAAGAACTTCCCAAACCTGGAGAATGACTTGGATGTACAAGTCCATGAAACCAATAGCACATGCTATTATCTGGGTATAAAAAGACCTTCTCCAAGACACATTAAAAAAAATTTTTTTAACGTTTATTCATTTTTGAGAGACAGAGCACCAGTGGGGGAAGGGCAGAGAGAGGGAGACACAGAATCCGAAGCAGGCTCCAGGCTGTGAGCTGTCAGCACAGAGCCCGATACGGGGCTCGAACCCATGAACCGCGAGATCATGACCTGAGCCGGAGTCAGATGCTCAACCAACTGAGCCACTCAGGTGCCCCTCCAAGACACATCTTAATGAAACTGTCAAAAATCAACCATAAAGAAGGAATCTTGAAGCCAAGGAAAAAAGAAAGTAACTGACAAAGGAAGCCCCATTAGGCTACCTGCTGATTTCTCAACAGAAACTCTGACAGGCCAGGAGAGCGTGGAATGATGTATTCAAAGCACTGAAAGATAAAAATTGCCAGCCAGGAATATGCTGTATGGCAAAGGTATCCTTCAGATACGAAAGAGAAATAAAGGCTTTCCCAGACAAAAGCTGAGGGAGTTTACTGTCTCTAGACTGGCGTTACAAGAGATGCTGAAAGGAATTCTTTGTGCCAAAATGGGAAGACGCTATCCCAGAAACATAGGGTGTGAAAGCTCACAGCACGCTGGTCATGGGAAAGAGCAGTCACACTTAGAGAACTGTAACTCTACATTCGGATGGCGTGTTAACCGTGCAACCATAGTATGAAAGTCAAAGGAGACGAGTAATAAGAACTATAGCTGCTATAAATTGTTAACAAATGCACGACACAAAAGGAGATAAATTATAACATCAGTAATATGTAACGGAGAGTAAAGGTGGAGCCTTTTTAGGTGTTCAAAGATAAGTTGCTGTCAGCCTAAAATGGACTGTTTTATCTGTAAGATGTTTTATTGTAATTCACAAGGTAACCACCAAGCACAGACCTTGAGTGGATCCTCAAAGGACAAAGGGAAACAGAACATACCTCCATGGAGTATAACCAATTACAGAAGTAGGCATAAACAGAGCGGGGGTGGGGGTGGGGGGCAGGAAACAATGGAAATGCAAAAGGACCAGAAGGCAATGAATAAGATGGCATTACTAAGTCCTTACATATCAATAATTACTCTAAATGTACATTGATTGAATTTACCCATCAAAAGGCACAGAGTGGCTGAATGGGGAAAAACGTAACTCCTACAGGCTGCCTACAAGAGACCCATTTCAGATTTAAGGATGCACACAGACTCAAGTGTCATTTGCATTACATGCTACATTTCCTCTTCGAAAATAGGCCATTTGAGTGTGAGTGTTTTCTGATACATAATACACACCATTTCACTAAAAATCCTTAAGGACTTTTGTAGAATGTGTGATTCATGGTAGTTCTTTTCTCCCTTTCTCCTTATTCCTCCGCAGAACAAACAAGCAGACAGCTGAAGAGTGTAACACATTATATTATCGTCAATTCTTAAATTCACAAATCTTTGTACATTTATTGTAAAGTGAAGCTCTGGACCCACTGCATAGTTTGATGAACATAGAGTCCATTTACTGTAGGAATAAAGAAAAAAACGCAGTAGAAATAATCCACTCAGAGAGTTTATGATTGCCGATTTCTAATATGCCCAAGTAATTGAGATTTAGAAGCAAAACTATAGGTTTACTTTATATTTATTTATTAAAATTTTTTTTTTTTATAGAAAGAGAGAGAGTGACAGAGTGGGAGTGGGAGAGGGACACAGAGAGAGGGAGAAAGAATCTGAAGCAGGCTCCAGGCTCTGAGCTGTCAGCACAGAGCCCGATGTGGGGCTCAAACTCATGAACCATAAGATCATGACCTGAGCCGAAGTTGGATGCTTAACTGACTGAGCTACCCAGGTGCCCCCAAAACTATAGGTTTAAGTGAAAAGAAAATCCTTGTCTAAATACCAATGCCATTTATTAAAACTTTTCTTCAGTACTCATGTGTATTAATAAATCAGCACAGAACATAGGACCAGGAACTTGTTGTCTGACTGTATGACTGGGAATAATAGGTAATGTTGAATTATGAATTGGTAGTGTTTAGATTGTCTGAGAGGTCTTTAAATCCAGTGACAAATCCCCTCCATACCCCACTACCTTCTTACCACTAATGCTAATGAAGCCCCTGGTGGTGATGGGAAATGGAGGGGTAAGTGGTGTCTCAGGCATATTGAGCCACATAAAAGGCTAAGAATGATCATCTAAGGCTAAGAATGCATGTATATAGATACAAATGACTTTTTTGAGATGAAGGCTTGGATGCTGAATGTGTGGACCCATGACATAGTACATGTACCAAATTCAGTTGGTGTAAATATTTACCTAAGTGAAAGGCAGTGTTACAAATACCATTGGATTTTTTCTGTCATGGTGAGGCACTGTGATCACGAAAAAACAAAACCGGTTTATAGACTTCTTTTCTGTGTAAGGAGTAAATTTCACAAACCACAAATTAAAAAATGCGCTAGCGTGCAGTGTTCTTTATTTTCTCTGATCAGGTTTAATCTTGCATTCAAGCCCAATGGGCCTTGCACCAGAATGAAGCTTAGTATTAGAAACCTAATCCTAGTCTTTTCAGGGAAAACTCTGTTAAAATCGTTGTTTTCTGTGTTTATTCTCACCTTTAAATTTTTGATTGAAATGGCATATTCTCCAAGCGGTTTTTCTTGACATCTTAAAAAAAATAAAATAAAATAGTTCCCTATGTAAAATTGTACTTTTCCCCATGTCCCCTCTTCTACTTTATTTTTCCCCGTAGCACTTACATCTTCTAACATACTATTGTTTTACACTTTGTTTACTGCCTACTTGCATCCGAATATAATTCCCATAGACTTTTTTGTCCATATTGTTCAGTGATATATCATTAGTTCCTGGAATAGGGCCTAAAACATTCTACCGCCAAATGAATATTCGTTGTTGAATTTGAATTGAAGGTCTACCCTCCTCTTACTCCCAGGACCACCTGTGTTTAGGACACTCACCCAATGGGGAGCGAACACTGGATCCATCGTCCACCTCATTTGACTGTGCTGCCAGGACTGATTTATGTCAAAGAAAACCAGAGCTGGACAGGAGTTAAAGCCATAAAGGCAAATTGTATTCAGGAACTTTTGCAAATAGGGAAGAGAGACCTATGTATGGAACTGGACTCCATTCTGAATACAACAGTGATAAGTGGGGATTTATAACCAAGGAGCAGCAGGGCTGCAGGTCAGTAGATAGAAAATTACTTAGGAAGACACATCAAGAAGGGGGATTCTGCAAGATGAACTTGATAGGATTCTTGCTGAAGGCAGACCAGGTGATGGGATAACAAGGTAGGGGATGAGGGATGCCATCCGATAGGAAGGTTGGAGGATTTTCCTTAAACTGATCGATCAGTAGGATTCTTGCTAAAATGGAATTGGAACATGACAGAGCCCAAGGTCAGAGTCCTAGACAGAAAGAGGATTCAGAGGAGCCTGACTCGAGTTTGGTCTGAGTGTCTTTGTCTTTTGTCTTCATTCACCTCTGCTGGCATCTTATGGGGTGCCTGTTTTCCGCACTGGTCTTGGTAATGAGTCCACACAGTGGGTTTCTTCTTCTCATTTCTGTGAGTCCTCCAGGTCACTGCTCTTCTTTTTGCCTCTTCATTGCTAGAAACCTGAGAATATTCTCTCTGGCAACTTGGGGATTGCAGTCAGTTGGTGGAGGGAGGTGGGAGACTTGGCTGGCTGCCATATCTGTTTTTCTGTAGTCGTGCTGCACGATGAAGGGCTTGGGTGTGGGAGATTCTAGGACCTGGCCATTATCCTTGGTACACTCTGGGAACAAGACAGAAGTTCACTTTGGCCGCGGGATCTACCTGGTCTCTTCCTGGGTGGGGGTTGGAGAACTCTGGCTTCGCTCTAAATCCTCCTGTTCTTCTAGGCTCCGTGGAACCTATTTGGGCAGGGCATAAGAAGTCTTTATTGGGTCTTCCTTCTGTCCCAAGGCATCTGGGCCTTGCTCTTTTGATACTCAAAAACCTAACTTTTACTGTCAGAAGGCCTTTATCTAAAAGACTATGGTCTCTGCAGTGAATTTTCAAAGTCTGTTTTAAAAATCCAAACCAAGAATGGCTTTCTTTGGTCTCTCTCTTGAGATGACCCCTTCTTGGGGCACTGGATACCTTGTGGTTTTGTTTCAAAGGGGCTTTGGGATAGGGGAAGGCCTTGGAGTAAAAAGAAATTGATAAAAGGGAGTTGGGTGGTGGGGGCAGGTCTCCAGGGCACTTCATCATATTACCTTTACTTAAAAACAAAGAAGTGAAGTAATAGAAGAAACATATCCCTTGTCCATTTCCCTCCTAATTTGTACATTGAAATTAATTCTCCTGTATTTGTGCTCTGGAGGAGTTTTGAATTCTCTTTCTGTTCTTTCTGTGAAAATGTCAGCCCAGTATGCATTTTTAGTAGATGTGCTTCCAGCAAAAACTTGTCCTGAATATCTCTGATGTGCAGTCATCTGAGATTTTCCCATTTGTTCCAAGGTACTTGAAGGGCGGATTTGGTTTTGAAATTTACACCTCACATCCACTGAACTTGGACATAATCTTTTCATGTTGACTGTGCATCTTTCACAGCATAATGACTTCCAAGCTTCATTTAACCTGATTCATCCTAAACAAGGAAGCTTGAGAGGTGGGAGAGGCTAGGAAAAAAAAAAAAAGGTTTTTCTCTTTAGTGTTTTTGGAATTCTGCCATGTTTTTGATGCCACCACTTTAATTGCCCCTTTAGTGATATTATACTGAGCACTTTATTCAGAGGCTCATTTAGAATACCTGCTTCAGAAAAATGCGGGTCAGGTGGGAATGAAGCCCAAAGTGAAATTGCTACTTCACGTGACAACTCATCAGCGGGGTCAAGTGCTGTCATTTTTTGTTTACATCTTCGATAATTTGGTGCAGATGACACTGGCAGTTTGCCAGTTTTGTTTCATTTTGTTTTATTTCTCCAGGCGCAAAGGTGTTTTAGAAAAGAAACTGAAGCCCTATACACGTAGTTTATTAATCTGTTTTTTTTTTTAATTACTGGATTTTATGCCACGTCAAAATAAATTAACTGAGATAATAACTACAAAAGAATTTTGATACCTTGGAAGGTCAGTATATTGAATGTATTTATTTAATTCCATATATATTCCTCATGGGCTGCATTTCAGGATGATTGATGGAACAGGGACTTTGCATATAAAAGTAAAGGAAGTAAAACGATACCTACTAACCAGACTGCAGGAGAAAGAGATCTATTGACTGATTCTGGCAGAATTTTCCCAGGAAGGTCAAAAAGGGAGAATGTAACACATCAATATCTTTAACATGAGATATTTTGTATTTGATGCATATGATGATATATTTTGAATTAATAGAATTACTATTGATACAACTTTTACCTATTATTTGAGCTACGAAATTCTACTTCCCAAGAATTATAATGGTAATCTTTCTTTCCTTTATTTCTTTTAAATTTCTGGAAATTAATCTGGAACTTTACTTGAAACCACTTAGTTTCCAGTTTACATGCAGTACAGGAAAAGCTTTGCTTTTTGTTCTTTTTCAACCACGAGAAGAGAATATTTCATATAAGCAGTTGGTTGATCTTTATGTACCTACTAAAATTACATTAATAAGGTGAAATGGACAGTATTTACCAAAGTTCATTTATGCTCCTTTAAAAAAAATCCTATTTTTATATAATGATTCGATTCTTACTTTCTCAACATGTACTCCAAACGAAAATTGTTTTAAAAATCATTGTGATACTACTAATTCATATTGGTTAAGCATTCATGATGTCACCATTTTTGTTAAGTCTGTGAATTTCAAAGATATCTGTATTTTTACTATAGGTGATTTGAAGTACAGCAGTATGGAAATAAGGGTCAGGGGGAATGGGAGTCAGTAATTTAATTTGGATGGGATTATTAGCCATTTAAAAGAATCACTTTATTATTTTTTTAATGTTTATTTATTTTTAAGAGAGAAAGCATGCACAGGAAGGGCAGAGGGAGAGAGAGAGAGAGAGAGAGAGAGAATCTGAAGCAGGCTCCACATAGAGAGTCAGGTATCGCGAGATCATGACCTGAGCCAAAGTCGGATGCTTAACCGACTGAGCCATCCAGGTGCCTCTAAAAGAATCTCTTGAAGCTTCAAATCCTTTCTTGCACAGGGTTATGAAGAAAAGTAAAATAAATTATAGTCTACATATGAAAATGAGCATAAACCAATTATTGTGCCATGTTAAATCAACGGATGCAAATGCATCTCCAAGGGTTTTCATTATGATCACAGATTGAAGCCAGTCTAGTAGATATTCCATGTAGGAAGAGGAAATTTTACAAGATAAAGAGAAACACTTATGTCACATATTATCCAGCTTTATACATTAGTAGAATTTATCTATAATTTTTGACATGGAAGGACCTCCTTCCCATCTTCCACCCTTCAAACATCCCTCCCCATTCTGTATGAGATATTGCTGGAAAGCCTACCATTATTATTGGTTGTCAGGGGAAGGATTTTTTCACTTTACATGCACATACCCCTCATTAAGATGGCTTAGGCTCTAATCGATTTTTCACAGATTAGTTTCCAAACTGTATCTGGTATGTCTCCTGTCTGACAGTTAGGAGGTCTCAGGGCCATTAGAAAATGGGAGGAGAAAGACTTGTGTGCTGTTATGCTACCTCCTGCTGGGCGATGGTGGGGAAGCCAGGAGGAGGGTGTCAAGCAGAGGTGGGAAGATGGGGCGATAGAGAAGACTGAGTTCTTGATCACTGATTCTAACACTGCCTCCAGCTAGTCATGTTAAACTTGGAAATTAAACTGTGCTAGCTTGATCATATGTTGGTACTTGGAAAATAAACTGTTAGCTTGATCATCTGTTGGTACGTTGGAAATCTATTAGGAGCTCTTTCTTGAAGAAAATATTTTTTGAATGAGTGGCACCTGGCTGGCTCAGTCAGACGAGCATGTGACTGTGGATCTGAGGGTTGTGAGCGCAAGCCCCTCGTTGAGTGTAGAGAAAATCTTTAAATGTACATATTTTCTGAAAAAAGAACTTGTATGTAGACTGTGCTTCTAGTTTACAGATTTATCTATTTATAACCAGAATTCTATAACATACAATGATTTGTATGAGTGGTTAAAAAATCCCATGTGATTTCTTTATATAAAAAAAAGACAGGAAAAAAATATTGTTAATTATCTAAACCTGCAGAGTGCTGATTTAAAACAGAATGAAATTTGTCTATAATTATAGCTTGTGACTATAAATTGAATTACATAAGGCAGGAATTAACCTTAACTGTAACAATTGCCAGACCAATCTAATCCACTTAAACAAAACAAAACAAAATATTTCTCATACTTTTGTCTATAGGTAAATGACTTATAAAATACTAGAGGTCTCCTAAGGAAATAGAAGTAACTAAGGCAAAGTCAACTGTATTCAACCTTAAAATTATTTATTGCTGTAACACATCAATTCATTCAACATATTTTTATTGAATGCTTACCATGTATCTGGTACTATTCTCCGTTTGACAGATTGTGAGGAATACGGCAGTCAAACTCTCTGCTCCAAAGAAGGTTGCCTGCTAATTCTGAGAGCCATAGCCCAGAATACTTAAAAGAAAAACGATGACATAGTTTTATCTCAAAGAGCATTTTCTCATGTTCTAATAATTTTTTTTTTTAACTTGGTATAGTTAGCTGGTTTTCTTTGTACAAAGGAGAATCTTTGAGATGAAGCTGCATGTACTGGGGTACCTGGGTGCCTCGGTCTGTTAAGCATCCAACTTTGGCTCAGGTCATGATCTTGCAGTTCATGGGTTTGAGCCCCGCATGGGGCTCTGTGCTGGCAGCTCAGATCCTGGAGCCTGCTTCGGATTCTGTGTCTCCTCTGTCTCTGCCCCTCCCCACTCATGCTCTGTGTCTCCCTCTCAAAGATACACAAACATTAAATAAAAATGATGCATGTACCTTTATATTCAGTATATAAAGTTAATTCTTGCAAACACTACAGATCATCAAAAGGCTGCTTATCTGCCATGCCCTGTTTCAAGTATAAAGACAGTTAGAAAAATGGATTAGAAACAGATCCTGACCTCAAGGCATAGTTGATTATAGGGAATAGAACAATGACAGAAGAATGGCAGGGAGGCAGCTATAAAATAGGCTTTGTTCAAATCTCAGTAGTTAAAAAAGAGAATGAGGCAGCTGTGTGTGTGTCTGTACAGAGAAGTAGGACAGTATTATTGCCCTAATACGTGCATGTTTAAATTTTTATATTTTCAATTTTGTATTTCTTCTGAAACATGAAAACTTATGCTCGTTTTAGTACTTTCTTTCCATTTCAGAGTATGGAAGTAGTCTCTGATAAGAATTCCCTAAAATCCAGGCCTTCCTAATATTTTAGATGATTATGCACCTGGGATTTCCTACTCTGTCTTATCCAGAGCTTTCCTAAATTATATAACCAGGGAAGTCAAAAAGGGGGAATGAATTCATAAATGCATTAAAATCTCCCTATGCAGCAATGAACAGCTAGTATCTGAAAGGACCCACAGGTTTATTAAATAAATATATGAATTTAATATAACATTTGAAAATTGAAGAAAATATAAATGGGAAGAGAAATCTATCACGTTTTCATTGGTAACCAGTATTTTCGTTAATACTATAAAAAAGCCTCAAATATTAGGAACTCAGAAACACTAAGTCCTTCTCAACTTTGAGAGATAGGTAAGGTGTCTTATTTTAGTTTTATTGACATAAAAATGAAAACAAAGATCGCGTGGCCTTTGTGCCTAATGAGTTATTAGCGTGCATGAAGGGCTCCAGGCTTGCTGACCGACCGGCCAGCGGTCCCCAGTGTGGTGTCTGGAATCATTAGAAGTGGGTGGGGCCATAAAAAGACCCTTAGAGGGATTTCTAAGCCTGGACTTGTTTTCGAAAGGCCAATTACATATCTCGTTTGTTTTGCTTTGTAGTTACCAGCTGACAAGTGGGTATAAGCCTGCCCCGATGGACCTGAGCTTCATTAAACTCACGCCGTCTCAGGAAGCGATGGTGGACAAGTTGGCGGAGAACGCTCACAACGTGTGGGCCCGGGATCGAATCCGGCAGGGCTGGACTTACGGCATCCAGCAGGTACGTGGGCGTTGAGCTTTACGGCACGTGGGCTGCGATTTACGGCATGCAACAGGTACGTGGGAATTTAGCTTCATGGCGTGGGGGCTGAGATTTACCTAAGTGGTCATCAGCATGATTCCCAACAGGAGGGATTAAATAATGACCATTTTGAAACTCTTATACATTTCTTAATGTGACTGTGCACTAAGGCCCCTCTTCAATGCTCGACTCAAGAAATCAGATGACCATAGCTCTGAGTGTTGCCGTGAGGCACTCAGTGAATGTTAACTAGAACAGAGATTTATAAGGCAGTTTTGTGGCATTTGTCTCTCTGAGGTTGTGTTTAAGGAGAAACCTTTGAAATAATGAGAAGATGGGGATAAGATAACAATAAAAGAGGTCCACAATTCCTTATTCGAGTCCCCTGCGGCCAGATGAATTCCAGAATCAAGATATTTTTTTGGGTTTCTGGGACGTTGATGTGGTGACATATTACGTGTTACTTAGCACTCCCAGCAGGGCAGCAAAATGCTGCTACTAATTGTTCAGCACAGCGTAGGCATGATAATACCAGGAGGGATAAATAAAGACTATAAACAGGCTCGCATCAATTCAGATCATGTTTTACCACCAACCGAGTTTTTGTTAAACTTTGGTAAAAACTGAGTTTTCAGCGCTTTATGGATTTCAGAGCCATGGATCTCCATTAATGGGTGGCCCCCGTGGGAGTGACTGTCATTGAGTACATATTGGAATAAACATGGCAGAGGGGTGAAGAGCAAATTTTAGCTTTACCTCCTTGTCACCATGTAACCTTGGGAAGGCTACTTAAATTCTCTGTGCCACTGAGAATTTAAGGCTACTTAAATTCTTAAATTCTCTGCGCCACTGTTTTCCTCATCAGGAAGTGATTTAACTTCATTATATAACTTCTGTCTGAGAAAGGCTGATAACAGTGCCTGCCTTCTAACGCACACAGAGAGCAGTTTGCTATTATATTAGGTGCCAGTCACCACACCCAGACGTTTACATGTATTCTTTTTAACTCGCAACAACAGTTACGTCAGGGAGAATGGTTTTTATTCCCGGTTCATGTGTGTACAGGGGGCCTTATTGAGAGCACTGCGCTCAGTGCTGCACAGCTAGCAGGTGGCAGACACAGCTTGGGATCAAGGATTCTGACTCCAGAGCCAAAAATTCTTCACTTCCTTGTTCCTTGTTGCCTCCAGCCAGCTCGTTTTGGGGCTGCTGTGACTTAAAAATTTTTCGGGAGTAAAATGGATTCTTATAGGCTTAGACTGTGGTTTGATATGCAGCCTCAGTGTTGACTTGAAAAAATGAATTTCCCAAATCCTTCTAAGCTGGTGACTTTTTGCCATTGGGAAGGCTAAAGAAAACTTGAATAGCCTTGAGTGGCCTCATAAAATATATGTTTATATTGAATTAAGCTGGCTATAACAGAGGAGAATGTCGGCACTAAATCTGCTTAAGCATTTTGTGTGTGTGTGTGAGAGAGAGACAGAGAGACAAAGAGACAGAGAGAACCTGATTCTTACACCCCAGAGGGCTAAGGGGTCCACACTGGCTCTCTGCAAAAGGAAGGCTTAGTTGCCTTGAAGGCCACATGGCGGTGTCAGACAAACCAGGATTTCCCTGATGTCCGTCTCTTCCTCGAGGGACGTTCTTTCCTGTTCATGCATTTCCTCCTACAAGCCTAAGGCTCTGTTTGAGCTGGCCAGAGCTCTCATTGAAATCCTTTCCCCATTCCCTCTCCCAGCTCCCACCCCTTCCCTCCACCGAATTCCCCACTGACATAACTCATGTTTGCTGGATTATTTGAACAAGCATTGTCTTGAATTTTCCATCACCTTCTTGTTAGCGTAATCTAGTTCAGACCTATACTGAAAGTCCTTGAAAACAGCTTCATTGAATTACCTCTTCTCTGTCTGACTCTAGCACAGCTGGTCTCAAACCTGAATGCGCGTGGAATCCCCTGGGGAGCTCCTGTGAACACTCAGAATCTCAGGACATCTCTAGAGAGGATGATTCATTGAAGGCTTCAGAATTTCTGTAGAAAGTTTGGGGACAAAAACCATGTTGAAAAACAGGGGTGCTGGGTGGTGCATCTCACAGCTGGGCTGGCAGTGTAGGCGCTCTGTTTACACTGCTGGTTTATTTGGGGGTGGCTTTGGAGTGGTGCCCCCCACCAAGCAACCTAGGTGCTCTTGACCCTAATGGAGCAGGTATTGGTACGAATTTGCTAGAGCAAGGGGAGAAGAAAGTAGGAAGGCTTTCCTTGCTCCTACCCACCCAGAACAGACCCACCACAGAACTCATTTTTCTTGAGAAGGTTTGGGAGGATCCACAGCCTCCTAATTCTTCATCATGCTGGGGTTGTAGTGAGACTTGAGCATGCTGCCCGAAATATGGAGAGTCTGACAAAAACTGCAGCGGAATCTCAGTGAGTGGATGGAAGGGAGTAATTTCTTTGCCAGGACGGTAGGATAGCCCACTTTCTGGCTTTGCTGATACTGGTTTCATCACATTTTTCAACTTGGAGCCTCTTTTGTAACAGCCAAATTGTGGGTTTTGTAGTTCTTTCAGTATTTCTGTTATTAACTGGTCTCACAGGTTAATGGAGTCACTTGAGTGCATATTTTTCAAGCTAGTTGAGTTCATAGAATGGCTGCCTATATCACACTGAATTTTTCTGAGAAAGGGACCACAGCCTTATGTTGTTTGTAGACCGATGTCACTGAGAGGTGACCAGTGATCATTTGACTGTTCTTGGAACAAAGACTTATCAGTCAACTGTGCAAGGAAATGCTGTGTGCTCCAAATTAGCCCATTGCCCTGTGACCCCAGCAGATGAAAGATGGTTACAGAGATCCTTCCAGTTGGCTTTTGTTACTGCTGTTTTTACTTTTTGTTACTGCTTTGAATGGATGCAGTTATTCATTGGATTGAATCTTTTGTATTGATAGTGGTTCAGTAACTTACCTGAGAAGACAAAGAAGGTGGGGGAGAGGCAGCTTTTAACTCAGGGACTTTACTTTTCTGTTGTTATCTGGTGGCTGTCTCATTTCCAAAATGATTGCTTCAGCACTGCTTTGATGACCAACACCTTTTCTCTTCCCGTAGGATGTAAAGAACAGAAGAAACCCTCGCCTGGTTCCCTACGCCCTTCTAGATGACCGCACCAAGAAGTCCAACAAGGACAGCCTCCGTGAGGCCGTGCGCACGCTGCTGGGATATGGCTACCATCTGGAGGCGCCAGATCAAGATCATGGTATTTGGGTTTTCCTTTCTTCCTCTTGGGTTGCAAAATTGTGTAGTAGTTCTTTAAAGCCAAATAATTGACTGAAAGGGGGGGAACGTACGAGATGGAGTCCTTCAGGATGTAATTTAGTTTGTAATTTAGGCCAGTAGTTGGAGCATTTTTTTTTCCTGAGGACACGAAGGATTAGGCTCATCTCTCAGTAGAATGTCTTAGGACCACAGTGATTCTGCAAGGGGAAGAAATGGGTTTACCTTCCCAGAGAGTCTGAGGTTAATTAACCCTGAGATTGCCCCTGTTTCCATCCCACAGGCTTTCCTTCAGCTCTCCTTGTTTAGTTTGTGGGAGTAAACCCATAGCTACTGTCTTCGGAACCTTCATTATTTTTACTCATACCTATAGACACTATTCATTAATTAGTGCAACATTTTGCTTTAAGGTGAGCACATTAGAGTAAGCACTCAAGAAATATGTGTTGAAGAAATAGATTTTCAGAGGTTTTATAAAGAACACATTCCCCTTAAATAATACCTTTTAAGAATATGGTTTAAAATGATTAGTTCCTTAAAGCTTTGCCTGAAGTCTGAGTTGGTGTGAATATCCATATTTTAAAATTGGCAGAAATGAAATAAACTGTGCGTTTCCTTATAGTGGCTATATTTTTTGGTAGAAAGTTTTTAAAAATGCATCCTAAATATTCTCTGATGACTACTATTTTCAGTGTAATAGCTGTGCAAAGATGTCCAGACCATAAATAGTAATAATAGCTAATGATTTTACAGTGCTTATCAGGTACAGCAAATGTTTCTAAGACCTTAGGCAATTACTTACTCCTCACAGTAGTAATCCTGTGTGGATGGTTTCTCCCACATCCTGGCCAAGAATTGGTAGTGAATCTTTCTGATTGTAACCATTCTGATAGATACAAAATAGGATCTTCTTAATAGTTTTAATTCTCATTTTCCTCAGAGTAATAGTGTTGAAATTTTTTCTTGCACTTATGGGCCATTGGGATAAGTGTTTTTTCAAATCTATATCCATTTTTAAAAATTGGGTTGTTTTGTCTTTTTATTGCATTGTAACTATATGTCATTGTAAATATTTGTACATATATGTAGATTTTCTGGATATGGAGACTGTGTCAGATATTGGAAATAACTCCTCCCAGGACCTGAGTTGTGCTCCCATTTTCTCAGTGAAATCTTTCAAAGAGCAGAACATTCTTAATTTTGATGAGGTCCATTTATGATTTTCCCTTCATGGTTATATGTTGAAATCTTGAATAGGTTGAAATCTTGGCCTGTGCAAAAACAAAGATTTTCTCGGGTGCTTTCTTCCGGAAGTTTTATGATTGTAACGTTTTCATTTAGGTCTATAATCTGAATTGATTGAGTGTTATTTGTGATGGGAGACTAAGGTCGAGGTTCATTTTTGTCCAGATGGATCTTCAGCCGTCTCAGCACCATTGGTTACAACAAATTATCCTTTCCCATTAAGTCACCTTGCCACCTTGGTCAAATCTCTATTGACCATTGTGTTCTATTCATCCATATGTCTATCTTTAAGTCAGTACCACACTGCTATCTTTGTTATTACCACCTTATAACAAATCTTAACATCAGGTAGGGTAGGTCCTCTAACTTCTTCTTTAAGAGGTTTTTCGGACTCCTTTTTTCTTTGCATTTCTTTATAAATTTTAGATTCCAGTTGTCAATTTGGTTTTGTTGGGATATAGTTGGCTTTATAGGTCAGTTAGGGGAGAATTGACATTTTAATAATATTTAGTCTCTCAGTTCATGAACGAGACCTATCCTTCCATTTATTTTGGTCCTCTCTAGTTTATCTACTACTTTCAGAGTAGAGGGATTGCCCATTATTTTTAGAGGCATCTGATATTTTGGAAACTATTATAAATGAAATTAGTTTTCATTCATTTCATCTTGCAGTTGAAAGATGAATATGTTGAATATGAGAAACACAAATGTTATGTATATGTTGATATTACATCCTGTGGTCTGGCAGAATTTATCTTACTTTTTTTCCTTTCTCTTTCTTTCTTTCTTTCTTTCTTTCTTTCTTTCTTTCTTTCTTTCTTTTTCTTTCTTTCTTTCAGGATTTTCTACCTTAACCATGAGGTCTCCCCCCAACGCCCCAAAAAGTTTTACTTTTTCCTTTATAATTATCATGCCTTTTTGTCTTTTGACTTATTGAACTGGGAAAGAATTACAATGTTTAATAAAGTGGCAAGGGAGATTATCCTGCCTTATTCCCAATCTTAAGGGAAAAATTTTTATTGTTTCATCATGAAGTATGATGTTAACTGCTCTTATCACCATGAAGAAGTTCTCTTCTCTTCCTAGTTTTCTGGGAGCTTTTATCATGAATGGGATATTAAATTTTACCAAATAATTTTTTTTGCCATTTATTGAGAAGATTATATATTCTTCTCCTTTATTCTGAAAATACTGTGAATAACATTGATTTTTGAATGTTAAAACAAGGTTGCATTTCTAATACAACTCTGCTTAGTCAAGGTGTGTTATCCATCTTTATATATACCTGGATTCTCTTTGCTATTCTATGAAGGATTTTTATATCTAAATTCATAAGCAATACCGGCATGTCATTTCCTTTTCTTGCAACATCTCTTTGTCAGCTTTTGTTATGAGGGTAATCCTGGTTTTGTGATACAAAGTAGGAAATGTTCCCACTGTTCTCTGAATTTGACATAGTTTTGTATTATGTTTTACTGAAATGTCGTATAGAATTTATCATGAAAACCATCTGGACCTATGGTTTTATATTTTAGGAAAGGTATTTGATCATGAATTCAGATGTCTTTAATAGCTATGGGAGATATTTAGATTTTGTTTCTTCTTATGTCAGTTTTGATAAGTTATGTTTTTTTCAGTAAGTTAGTAAATTCACAAATTTCATGAATTCAGTAAATTCATTTAAGTTGCCGTATTTATGGGCGTAAAATTGTTCTAATGTCCCCTTATTATTCCTTTAATGTTTGGAGGGTCTGTAGTGCCACTTCTTTCCATTTTTGGTATTCACAGTTTATGTTTCTCTTTTTCTGTCATGGTCAGTCTTCTTAGGGATGTACTGACTTTACAAACCTTTCAAAGAGTGAATCAATCCTAAATGTATTTTTTGGAGGTTAAACTTTTTGACATTTGTTTATTTTCCCACATCACCAATCTTGGATTATTATGAGTCACTTGTCACAATTATGAGTGGCTTTGCATCACATCTCCTCAGAAAGATGGCACTGTTGAATGACTGTGACGTCCTGTGGACAACTTCATTCTTTGATCAGTGTTAGAGCTCCTGGTTTCACAGCCCCATGAGCCCCCTTTGAAGTGATCTATTAAATGTAATTAAAAGATATTTTTGATGTTTATTTATTTTTTGAGAGAGACAGAGAGACAGAGCATGAGCAGGGGAGGGGCAGAGAGAAGGGGAGACACAGAATCTGAAGCAGGCTCCAGGCTCTGAGCTGTCAGCACAGAGACCAACACAGGACTTGAACCCACGGACCTGAGCTGAAGTCAGACACTTAACCCACTGGGCCACCCAGGTGCCCCGAAGTGTAATTTTTAATGAACAACTAGGTATATCAGGCATATAAATATTTACTAATAACATAGCACTATGTTAACTAGACTTGTAGTGATCATTTTGCAATATATATAAATATTAGATCATTCTGTTGTAATATGAAAATAATACAATGGCATATATCAGTTACCTTAATAAAAAATAGACAAATAGGCAATATATGTAAATAGTAAGGGAAACTGCATCGATTTAAAAACACATGAAGATATTTCAGATCTCCCTAATCATTAGAGAAATGCAAAATAAAATATTATAGGTTTATATCCAACAAATTAAAATAATTAGAAAGCTATATGATACCATGTGTTGACATGGATGTGACACAATGGGAACCCTGTGCATCTCAGTTGAAAGTATAACTTGGCAAATTTGTTGCGTGAAAAGCTTGTATTATGTAGAAACCATGAGTATGACCCAGCAAATGGCACACTTGGGTGTAGAAACACTCATGTGTAGGTCTAGACACAGGTGTGGAGGAATGTGTTTATTATAGCACTATTTGTGATTGTGAAAGCTGAAAGTATCCTAGATAAAAATAATAGAAATGTTAAAACCTAGCATGCAGCAATTCAGAAGCAGTGATCATGAAGTACGGAATAGAGCAGGGATATAATACAATTAATATAATTTCTGAGTACCTTACTGCTTACAAAAACACAAACCTGTCCAAGGCAAAACAGCATACACATTGGAGTGATGTCAGTGGTGGACACGGAGTGAGGAAATGCATTTCAGGATCAAGGATTAGGGAAAAGGAAAAAAGTAATAGAGGAGACTTACACAGTCCAACAGAAAAATATAAATGACATGAATAGTGTAGTGTCTTAGCTCCCCAACACATCCGCATACACACACACACACACACACACACACACACACACACACCATAAAGTAAAACAAAGCACCAGATTAGACAACACTCTGGCGCATGGGAGCTGGTTAAAAATATCATGGTACATTCATACAATGGAATATTATGAAGTTCTTAAATATAATGAAGTGCCAATAGGAAGCAATCTCAGATGTATCATATTAAGGTAAAGTAGCAAAGTCCTGAGCTCTGTGAAGAACATGGTACTATTTGCATTATAAAAAAGAATATATGTAAATGCTTGCATATGCACAGTCTGACTCTGGAAAGACACAGAAAACAATGGTAACAGTGATTGCTTCCAGGAAAGATAACCAGATAGCTGACAGACAGCTGTGGGAGGGGAGATTTACATTTTGCCGCATATCATTTAAAAAAAAATTTTGTACTCTATTTGCATTACCCATTCAAACAAAAAAAAGAAATGCACTGTTTAAAAAACTATATATGGTTGGTATCCAAGAGGGGGAGTCCGTTTTACCCTGTACAAGATGTGCAGTATATGCCACAAAAAAATAATCAGTGATGATTATATTTTAAAGACATTATCAGTCAAGGGCATAGTCTGTGTCAGTTCCATCTGTTGTATTCACTTTTACGGATAACCTTTTTTGGATACTGCATAAGATGTTATCTTTATGACATATAGTTTTACACTATTTACAACCATAATATAATTTTATCTTCTTAACACCCTTGTGAGGCAATGTATTGCTACCTTACAGTTACCTACTTTCTTGTGACTTATGTGAATTTCAAGGAGAAAGGGAAGGAGTTCATGTTTATAAAATCCATGTTTGGGTTTCATGTTACTTCCATATTTCAAGTCATCTTCATGTCCACTTGACTCTATTACATAGTTATTGAACATCTACTCTGCCCAGGTCTGGGGATTCAAAAATGAATAAAACAGTTTTTGCCCACAGGTAGCTCTCAGGGTAGGCAAGGAAGATAGACTGAATTGTCCACACTACTATATGGTGTAAGTGTTAACGCTGAAGTGTCATAGCACAGAGGGTTTAACTCAGCTTAGTGATGTCAGAGCAGTCTTCATAGAGGAAGTGTATTTGTTATCTATTGCTGTGTAACAAATGCCCCCCTAAAATTTAATGATGCAGCGAACATTTGTTATCTCTGTGGTTAGGAATTTGTGAGTGGGTTAGTCAGATAGTTCTGGATCATGGCCTTTTTTTGAGGTTGCTGTCGAGTTGTTCAGGGCTACAGTCATCTGAAGACTTCAGTGGGGCTGGAAGATTTGCTTCTAAGAGCTCATTTGCATAATTATTGGCCAAAGGACTCAGTTTCTCTCTGGCTGTTGGCCAGAGACCTAAGTTCCTTGCCAGCAGACCTCCTCAGAGAGATGCTTGAGTGTTTTCACAGAGCAGATGACTTCCCCCCGCATGAATAAGACATAGCATGACGGGGAGACCTCAATGCCCATTACATTTACTTCTGTCGTATTCTGTTTGTTAGATGTGAGGCACTTAAAGAGCCCGCACTCAAGCCCACACTTTTTGAAAGGAAATATGGCAAAATATTTGTAGACATGTTTTAAAACCACCTACTTTACCTACTTAAAAGTAGGCAAAGCAAGGGTCATATTTAGAAGGATGCATAGGAATCAACCAAGTCCCGTGTATTCCAGGCCAAGAGTATGGTATGTAGAAGAGCCTGGAACCACAAAAGAGCATTACACATGGGGACTTCAGTGTTGCATAGCTGAATTTAGAGTTTGAGAAGTGGCAGGAAATGAAGTAGAGGAGGCAGAGATTGAAAAAAAAAGATTTTTCTATTAAAAAAAAATAAGTGACTCTTGGGAGAATGGGTTGAATGTGAACAAAAGTGGAGGTGAGGACAACAGTTTGGTGGCTACACAAGTGATGTTGAGGAGTATTGACGGCCCGAGCTTAGGCAATACTGTGAATAGAGACAATAGGGCAGAATCGTTTGACATTTAGAGGTAGAATCAGCAGAAGGACAAAGCGGGTGGCAGGGATGGTTTCTGGGTTGGTAGATGCCAAGTACATCCACATTCACAGGGAACACAGGATTCAGAGCAAATAGAGGTGGGATTTTGGGGGAGATTCCAAGTTTAATTGTAAACACTTTGAGTTTGAAATGCCTGAGAGACACTAGACACTACCACGACTCAGTTCTGGATGTAAACGTAAAGCTGAGGCTACCGCAAGAGAGGAAGAAAGGATTAAAGATTAAATATTTCTTTTTTTTTAAAGGGAGGCATTCGGACATTTTTATATGCTAAGGGAAAGGACCAGCAGAACGTGGGAGGTTGAAAATAAAGGAGAAGAGCTGGATCAAGTGTAGTCTCTGCAAGGGTCAGGGGTGAAATCAGAGCATGGATGAAGGGACCAATCTAATATAATAGGGAGAACACCTGCTCCCCTAAATTTAGTGTGAAAGAGGTAAGGATTAAAGAGAAGGTAGAAACCTATGTTCATGGAAAATTAGGATGAAACACAGGGAATTCTTGTTATGTGCTTACTGTTTTCCGTTGAAATAGAAAATGAGCTTATTTGCTAAGGGGCAAGAGTGAGAAAGGGCTGGATTGTGTCAGAAGACTTGAAGAGAACAATGAAGATTGGCTGGAGGTAGAATTCTAGGCTGGCTTTTTCTTTTTCCTTCAGCACTATGTATATGGCCTCCCGTTGCCTTCTGGCCCCCATGTTTTCTGATGCGACACTGGCTGTTACTCTTATTGAAGATCCTTGCATGTGATGTGTTTCTTCTCTCGGTGCTTTCAAGACTTTTTGTCTTTCAGTAATTTGATTATGATGTGCCTAGTTTAGATTTCTTTGAGTTTATCCTACTTAGATCTTGTGGAGCTTCTCAGAACTGTAAATGAATGTCATCAAATTTGAAGAGTGGTCAGTGTTTCTTTAAATATTCTTTCTGCCCTATTCCTCTCTTCTCTTGCTGAAATGCCCATTAGACATGGGTTGTCACACTTGATTGTATCCCAAGGGTCTCTGAGGCTGTTTATTTTTCTTCATTCCTTTCCCATGCTGTTTTCCATACTTGATAATCTTGGTGGATCTATCCTTAAATTCTTTGATTATGTCTTCTGCTAGTTTAAACCTACAGTTGAGCCCCTCTAGTGGATTTTAACTTCACTTATTTTACTTTTCAGGAATTTCTGGGTTTTTTTGTTTTTTTTGTTTTTTTTAATAATCTCTGTCTCTTTATTGATAGGTTCTTTTTGGTGAGGCATTGTTCTCATAATTTCCTTTCGTTCTTCAGACATGGTTTCTTTTAGTTCTTTGAACATATTTAAATGAGCTAATTTATGGGGTGCGTAGGTGGCTCAGTTGATTAAAGCGTCTGACCTTGGCTCAGGTCATGATCTCATAGCTCATAGATTTGAGACCCGTGTCGGGCTCTGTGCTGACAGCTCAGAGCCTGGAGCCTGCTTCGGATTCTGTGTCTGCCTCTTTCTCTCTCTGCCCCTCCCCTGATTGCTCTCTCTTTCTCCTCTCTCAGAAATAAACTATAAAAAATTTTTAAAAATAATAAAATAAAATAGCTAATTTAAAATCTTTGTCTAATAAGTCCAGTATCTGGGCTTTCTCAGGGACAATTTCTGACTCCTTTATTGTCCCTGTAGGAGACATACTTCCTTGTCTTTTTGCATGTCTCCCTATTTTTGTTGAGAATCAGGTATTTTAAATAACATAATATAGCAACTCTGGAATCTCCCCTCCCCCATGGTTTGTTATTGTACTTGTAATTGTCGTTTGTTTGTTCATCGGCTTTCTTAACTAGCCTTGTATGTTTTGTTTTCTTTGTCATTTGTAGTCCCAGGAGCCTCTGTTTCATTAGCCTCATGGTCAGCTAGTGATTGGACAGAGACTTTCCCAAATGTTTGGCGCTTACAAGTCTCCCAGTCTTTGTTGCGGGAGGGGCTCTGTGTGCATGTTGAGACATAACTCCAATACACAAGCAGGCAGTCCTCACCTTAGCCTTCACTTACCGCTTGTGTGGAACCTTAAGGTGTCCCAGAGGTCAGAACTTAGGACCTTCTCAGGTCTTTCTGAACACAAACACACACACACACACACACACACACACACAGAGCCCTGGGTGTGAGTGTGGCTTTCTGGATTCCCAGGATTACACTGGAAGTTTTCACAACCTACTAAGGACATCTCATTCCTCAGCTCTTCTTCTGAAATTTTTAGTCAGCGTGTTGGTTGCCTCACTGTTATTGCCACGTCACGCAGCTGCAGTGTTAAAAAATTGCCTCTGATTATTTTCAACAAATGCCTTTTGGGAAATGATGGTTTGCATTGGGCCAACAAAGTCAGACCAGATAAAGAAAAGCCTTGCAGTGGGATTTTCTGACAAACTACTGTGAAGGGAAAATAATGACGGTTATCTGTGAATTGGGCTTTGGAGGGTTTCCAGCTCCATTCTGTTCCCTCTAGAATCTTCTAGGTTACTGATTTACACTGTAATTGAGAGGCTGTTGATTTCCACTGTGCCACATACCTAGCAAGAAGGGGATATCACTAACATAAGTTAAAATACCAGTAAGCCTGGGGCGCCTGGGTGGCTCAGTCGGTTAAGCGTTCGACTACAGCTCAGGTCACGATCTCACAGACCATGAGTTCGAGCCCCGCGTCAGGCTGTGGGCTGATGGCTCAGAGTCTGGAGCCTGCTTCCGGTTCTGTGTCTCCCTCTCTGTCTGCCCCTCCCCCGTTCATGATCTCTGTCTCTCTCTGTCTCAAAAATAAACGTAAAAAAAAAAAATTAAAAACAAACAAACAAAAATACCAGTAAGCCTGCTGCTGTCCTTACAAACATTCATCCATTTTGATTGAGTAACACTACCCAGATTTTTGCCAGACTTTGGTTAATTTCCAGAGCTCTGAAAAAAACTTGATTTGGACAGTTTTTTCCAGTGTTGTCACTGCTTTTATGGAAGAGGATTTTTAGAGATCATTACTCGGCCATTCCTGCTGATGTCACACAGCAATAAAGATGAGACATAGCTGTTTTGTGGGATGGAAAAGAGAGCTAGCTGCAAACAGATGAAACAATTGCAGAGAAACATTAATGATCCAGTTGAGATTGGAGACTATGAGGTGGTAGTGGTGCCTGCCAATCTCTTGTTTGCCAGCAAGGTCAACAGAGCACGTATAGATGTTGAGAAGAATGAAGAACCCGAAACCAGACAAAGATTGGGGTGAACAGCAAATAAGAAGAGAAATAGGGCCAGGAAATCTAGAAACCTATGCAGATAGGGGCACCTGGGTGGCTCAGTCGGTTGAGTGCCCGACTTCAGCTCAGGTCATGATGTCACAGCTCATGAGTTCGAGTCCCACGCCAGGCTCTGTGCTGACAGCTCGGAGCCTGGAGCCTGCTTCAGATTCTGTGTCTCCTTTTCTCTCTGCTCCTCCCCTGCTCACACTCTGTCTCTCTCTCTCTCTCTCTCTCTCTCTCTCTCTCTCTCTGTCAAAAATAAATAATAAAACATTCAAAAAAATTTAGAAAGTTATGCAGATAAGGAAGGGAAGCCCAGGAAGAAGTTAATGTGTTTAAAAAGTGAATACGTTTGCAAAGGAAATGAGAAAACCAGGAGGAAAAAGTGGTGATCAGAGGATGGTGTGGTTTCTGAACATTAGGAATTTAGAGAGAACCGTTGATCGTTGATGGACAAGGTTGTCCCCCTGAAGTTACATGAGCAAGGAACAGTGAGGCTAGGATAGTACACTCCGCGGTGGAGGCTGAGACCCTGTTTCCTGCTCACCAGTGTGTCCCAGTGCCCAACAGCATGCCTGCTTCATAGTAGGGATTTGACTGATCTTTATAGAAAATACTTAAGACAGATTTGTTTTCTAATTGAAGGAATCAATAAGGGGAGAAAATGACATCTGAGTTAGGTGTTGAAGGGATCAAAATGTCCACAAGTAGAGAGTAGGTGCGACAGGGCATTTCTGCCAGAGGGAAAGCGTATCAGATGTAACCAAGCATAGAAAGCGTTGACGGATGATTGGTAGTCTATTTAGGCTAAATTAGAGGGTATAAGTAGGTAGAAAACACTGTTGGTCGCAGGTGAAGGATTAGGACAAAATATGGAATATCTTGAAAGCCCAGATTAAAAAAAAAAAATGTGGGTAGATGTGTGCAAGGAGTTCCAGCCCCAGGAAGTTTTAAAGCAAAAGCTTGATGTGTGATCACAATTTACAATAGCAATGTAACTATGGCAACAGTGGGAAGGAACAGATTGGAGGGGGAGAGTGCTCAGAGATAGAGAGACCAGTTGGGAGGCTTTGGAAAATTTGTGATATTCAGAACAAGGGTGGGGGAAATGGAAGTTAAAAGATAGATGGGAGAGATTGTGTGGAATAAAGCAAAATAAAACTGGTGATCACTGAGATAAGATTAAAAACGTAACCGGCTATATACTGCCCTTGCTGGTATTAAAAAAAAAGTTAAGGGCATAAAAATTTAGATAAAATGGAATCTAACCCTATGCAGTTTTTTTTTTTTTTAAGTTTATTTACTTATTGTGAGAGAGACTGAGAGCGCGCATGAGTGGGGTAGGGACAGAAAGAGAGCAACAGAAATTATCCCACGCGGGTTCCATGATGTCAGCGCACAGCCTGAAGCATGGCTGGATCCCAGGAGCCATGAGGTCATGACCTGATTCCAAGTCAGACGCTTAACCAACTGAGCCACCCAGGTGCCCCTAACCCTATGTAATTAAATCAGGGCTACAATTTATTTTCCACTCATCAGCAGAATGCTTACGTATTCCAGATTGAATATGAACTCAGTGGTGTCTTTGGAGTATTGTTCTAAAATAACATTTTAAAACATTTGAAAAACTAAGTTATTCTTATTGCAAGGTTTTATCAAGGTTTAAATTGTTTGATTAAACATAATACCAGGAGGCTACAAGGATGACTGGTTAATCTCAATCATTTTAGAAGTTATTATATGAGCACACTTGAAGGATTTTAGGTACATGTGAACATTTTAAAGAGACTAGCCTGCCTGCCTTCATAGCATATGGTAAATAACTTACATTTTCAATACATAATTAGACCTTGACTGCCCTCTAGCGTAAGAATCTTCTAAAAGTACAGTTTGGAGTACAGCACGTATGGGTGCTTAGGCTCCGTTTGATCAGTTACTGCTGTGTGGCCTCTCTGTGCTAGGATATGTGGGGTACTGGGAACACAGGATTTTCCCAGACCTTACCCTTTATCTTGAGGTCGCTTGTTAAAGGCATAATCCCTTAATTTCTTCTTCTCTGGGTATCACTATTCTTGGTAAAATTCGCTGGGAATACATCTGCTCACTGCGCCTGTTTTTAATACCAATTGTCATTATGTTCATTGTGACAATATAAGAAAATCACATATACACACTTACATGAGCTAGAATTACCTACCAAGCTTCTATGAATGTCGAGTGTTGAACATGAAGGAAAGCTTAAGAATTGCGTATTTGGAGGAACGCTCTTTGCCTTTGAGACTGGTGCTTGCCCATTGGGTATTTGCTTGGATTCCTGTGTCCAGGGCTTGGAATAGTCTTTGTTCCTAGATTCAATTTCACAGGCCCGTGAAGAGCATCTTCTTTGTGTCCAGGTGATCGATGCCCCAGAATATGCAAGAGAAATTTCTTGCAGATTGCCTGGATCTTTTTTCTTTAAACTTCTGTAGATCCAGATTTTCATTAAATATTGGAATTTCGTCAAGAAACAGAATGCTGAACCATTGCTTCAATAAACCCTGGTTGTCAGCTGCCCTACACTAATGTGAGAAATACCGAATCGGAGCTATGGATCACACAGGCATTCAGAGGAAGATCCATGGAGGTTACAAGTCCCGTGCATAATGGTGTCTGTGAATAGCATGTGTGTTTCCATTTCAGATTGAGTCTCATTGGGGAAGTGTAGGTGCAGTAGCTAAGGTCAGGGGAAATAAAATACCAGGACTAAGAAATTCTGCATTGTTACCGTGATTGCCACATATTTTCCATATACTGTTCCCTGTTTTCATTTCCTGTATTAGCGGAGAGGATTCATAGTGTTATTACCAAGGGTAATTTGTAGTGGGCTTTTAAGGAAATTATCTGTTATAGTTTTTATATCAAATTTGCCTTCCAACCTATTTAAGCTGATAAGAAAATTTGTTTTCATTCCTTGATTATACAGTGTGCATACGAGTGTGGTCCAATGTCCTGGAAACATAAAAAGGAAAAAAGAACGTGTGAGTTTTCTAGTAGCTTAGTTTTCTAAAGAATGGAATATTTTATGCTTAGAAACTTGGGAGTTTAATTTATTTGTGCATACTGGAACATAATGTATGATTTTATTTGAAAATATGACATAATTAAAAATAAGGATAACTACGGGATGGCTTTTTTCTTTCATGAAAATTAATTTCCAAATGTTTGTATGGATCATGGCTCATGTTCTGTATGTCTTAGGTTAGTTCAGGGAGGGTTGTAACCACGATTTAAGGAAGTCATGGATCAGTGTGCTGTTTCTTCAGGAAATACTAAGTCTGAAAATCTGACTTCCATCGTTTTTAGTACTGCAATATTTAGAACTATTTTCTTTTCTTATTTTTTTTTAAGTAGGCTCCACACCCAGTGTGGGGCTTGAACTCACAACCTCAAGATCAAGAGTCACATGCTGTACCGAATGAGCCAGACAGGTGCCCATAGAACTAGTTTCTTTATACCAGTAACTGCCTTCAAGTGTAAAATCTGATGATTTTTTTTCCCTCAAAAAGTAGTTTGCTGTCCTGTCTTTCAAAAACCATTGTTACTAAGTAACAGACATGAGAATTTTTTATCTTTCACCATAGAGATGTTTCTCTCTCATTCAGGCTCCTGTCCACCCCCAACTTGAATGCATTAGAAGCAAACATTTTCCTCTTAAGAGGATTTTGTACGTGCAGTGTCCTCCATATGTTATTTTAAATGTCTGACTTTTAAACTCTATTAATGCATTTATTCTTCAGTAAGATGTTTGAATGTAGTGCATGATGTGTGTGTGCACGTGTGTGTGTGCACATGTGAGGTACATACATGAGCACTCGTGTAAGGTGGCATTTCGAATTTGAGGCTCTCGCTGCTGGAGGCACGACCCTTGCTTGGAGCCAACAAAGTCGTTAGGTATATGTGTATGGGTGTGTTTGTGGGGAAAAGATGAAACAACAAAGCATTGCTCATTCAGAAACTTAAAAAGCTTTTGAAAGCTTTGTCAATAGATACAGTTCACCTCTATGTCCTGCAATCGATGGAAATATCTTAGTCCATTGTCTCTTTATGCCAGTCTCATCTTCAGTAGACGGTCTAGCTGTGTGTTTACTGGTGCCCTTTAAAGCTTATGTGGATCATGTTTATGGTTGTTGTTTGTTCCTATCAAATCTGTGGCTAAGCTGGTATTAAACTTCTGTTATTTACGATGTCTTTCCCGACTCTTAAGAGTACAACAGATGAGCACCTGGGTGGCTCAGTCCATTAAGTGTCTGACTTTGGCTCAGGTCATGGTCTCAGGGTTCATGGGTTTGAGCCCTGTGTCAAGCTCTGTGATGACAGATCAGAGCCTGGAGCTTGCTTCAGATTCTGTGTCTCCCTTTCTCTCTCTCTACCCCTCCCTTGCTCGCTCTCTCTCTCTCTCCAAAATAAGTAAATACATAAACATTAAAAAAAAAAAAAAGAACAGATGAGAACAAATACTTAAGCAGTACCTACTGATTCTGCCAGCTACTGGAGGCGGGGTGGAAAGAACACAGGCTGTAGCATTAGGCGGCTCCGGAATTCTGCCATTTGTCACTTGTGTGACTTTGGTCAACGTCACTTAAATGTCGTCTTCCATCTAACCCAGGTCTTAGCTGAGCTGATGGTTTATCCTTTGACTTATCAGTTCAGTGGACCCTTGTCTCCATGCCCCATTGATTTCCTAGGGACTTATGTTTTCATGGCTGTCCTGTACTCCTGGCATTTTCAATCTATGTGTATCTTATTTTTACACACACACACACATATATAGATATAGACATAGATATAGATATAGGTATATAGATAGATATATCTAAATATATATATATATGATGTATATATATGTATATATTTGCCCCACTGATCCTGATGTTGGACTTGACCCTTTTGTTTCCCCTCAAAACTTAAACACAGCATTTGTATGTGTAGCACATTATGATGAAAATGTGAGATACTGGAAGAGTTTTTTTGTCCTTAACCATCTTGTCTGGGAAATCTGTCAATGGTTACCCTTCTGTGCCATTTATCTCTTTACCTTGCAGCTTTCTCTCTGTCTTCCTCACCTCCTGGCAGCTTCTTCCTTCTCTCACATCCACAAGTGTCTACTCATTTCTTGTGCACAGCAGTTCAGATCTCTTTTATTGGCTTCTTTCCGGCCATGTCGTCAACTTCATCTCAGATTCTGTTGGCAAACCACCAAGAGGCTGGTAGGTGTTTTTCCTGCAGAAAGATAATTCCCTGCTGAACAGGGGCTGAGGGAGGAAGCATCACCCACCTTGCAGTGTAACTGAGGTTTGATAACCCATCTCTCCATTGGAAGCCCCTTGTCTTTTCCCCTTCTCGAAGCTGGTTCCTTGTGACAGTGGCCGATCATATGTATAAAAACACTTCATACAATGTGAACCAGAGTAAGAGAGATGGTATTATTACCAACTTCACAGTAAGTTTAGTTACTGATGTTGTGTGGTGTCCTGTCTCCTCTTGCAATGTCCTATCCAGTGGTCACCGGAATCTCTTTCCATTCACAGCTGCCCGAGCCGAAGTGTGTAGCGGCACCGGGGAGAGGTTCCGAATCTTCCGCGCGGAGAAAACCTATGCCGTCAAGGCAGGAAGGTGGTATTTTGAATTTGAGGCTGTCACTGCTGGAGACATGAGAGTCGGATGGAGCAGGCCAGGTTGTCAACCTGACCAAGAGCTGGGCTCAGACGAACGTGCCTTTGCTTTTGATGGCTTCAAGGTGAGCAGACATTGCTGAGCACCAGACACCGAAATTTGTAGGCTCCGGGTATTGTAGGCTGCTGTGTCCCAGGCATCTACATACTGTGTGTGTGTGTGTGTGTGTGTGTGTGTGTGTGTGTGTGTGTGTGTGAGAGAGAGAGAGAGAGAGAGAGAGAGAGAGAGAGAGATTTCCGCTGCCATTCCTTTGGGTAGGGCAGTAAAATCAGGACTTTCTGGAGCACCCACTTAGGAGAAATAGTTCCCAAGAAAATTTTGTCCTTGTAATCTCAAAACATTTCCCCCACAGGGAAATTCAAGAAGTAACACATTGCTACCCAAAAAATGAATCATCCTTATCTATCAGAAGTGTTAAAATGCATATGCTAATTAAAAATACATATACTTTGGAGCGCCTGGGTGGCTCAGTGGGATAAGCTTCTGACTCTAGATTTCAGCTCAGGTCGTCATCTCACAGTTCATGAGCTCCAGCCCTGTATCAGGCTCCGTGCTGATGGCTGGAGCCTGCTTGGGATTCTCTCTCTCCCTGTCTCTGCCCCTGCTTGCACTCGCTCTCCCTCTCTCCCCAAAATAAATAAACATTTAAAAAAAAACTATTAAAAATGCATACACTTTGACTTAGCAATTCCATAGAAGAAATTTATCAATGATAGGTAAACACATTTAATAGCCACAAGAATGCTGGAGACTGTTGTTTATAATGACAAAAAGTTTTCATTTTCAGCATTATTAGTAATATTTCTTAAGGTGGATGGAAGCTGGTCAGGTGCTTATTTTATTATTTACTTATACATTATATAAATGTTTAAAGATTATTTTATGTACATAAATTATTTAAAAATAAAAAAAATAATATGTATATGAACCTAGCCACAATAGAATGGTAGTCATTTTTTGATTGATAAAATTATAGAAATTTTAGTCTTTTCTATTCTGTGATTTTCTTCCATGAATTTACATTCCTTTCATATGAAGGGGAAAAGCTATTTTTAATTAAAAGGAAAGTTAGAGTAAATAAGCAATCATGAGGAGATTTGACATTTGAGTACTGAGGTAGGCATGAGTGGGACAGCATTTCTAGGCTAGAAATTAATAATGTGTCTTCCAGGGGACAACAGACCCACTTTGTTGTGAAACACCACATTTCCTGAACCTGTTTTTTATTTCAGATAGAAAATCTAACACTTATTGAAAGCTAACACTTTCTGAAATAAAATTTTTAAAAGTAGAGTGTATTATACTTGAAAATAATCATATCATTACTTTACATTGGTGACTATACCCCCTGACATATCAGTTTGCAATGAAGGCAGTGATTGAGGGGAAAATGAGAAGATTTATATGACAAAATAATTGATGTAACTAATTTTGATCCCATAAATCATTGGAATGTACTTATAGATTCATAAGTCACATTTATCAAAAATGTGTTTGAATTGTATTTATAATGTGAAATTTCGCCTCTGTATACAAAACATTGTTGGCACATTTAATTTTTGGTGTATTATTTCAGTAAACATCCTAAGAATATTTTTAGGTTTGATTTGGAGCTTTTGAAGTTTTAGTATATCTTGAAATGCTTCAAGATATCTGTTTTGTTAAAGTATCCATGCCATTGGTTCCAAGGAATGGAATTTTATTTTGAAGTAGACGAAAACTAGAATGTCATTTTCAGTGATAAATTCTCAGCTTTATTCTCTACTCATAATTCTTTGCATTTTGGAGGAATGGAGAAAAACAACCCAAATCCTGAGAAGCATTCATTTTAGTGAGGAAAAATAACCTCTAAAGACACAGAGGTTTGTTTGTTTGTTTTAAATAGAAAGTGTGTTGGGTTTGATTTTTAAAGTCATCGTTCCTCAAAGTAATGACATAGCATTTGGGTTGTGCTTCAAGATTCCATAGCATACAGTGTTAATCAAAGGGACGTAGAATTCCCAGGCACCTCCACATCGCTTAGGGTGTGTGACCCGCTGGTGCGTGGGGTGGCACTGAGCCCTTCCTCCTGCTGTGTTACTAGAAGGAGCTGCTGTGAGTCATACCAGTAGTGGTGGGTGGGTGCTGTTCTCCCGGCTTTGTCTGTGACAAGAGACTCTTCTGTCCCTTAGGCCCAGCGGTGGCACCAGGGCAACGAACACTATGGGCGCTCTTGGCAAGCGGGCGATGTTGTGGGATGCATGGTGGACATGACGGAGCACACCATGATGTTCACACTGAATGGCGAAATCCTTCTGGATGACTCGGGCTCAGAACTGGCGTTCAAGGACTTCGATGTTGGTGACGGTAAGTGGCCTTCGGGTTCGCAGCACAGCGAAGCCGATTGTTCTAACGTTTCACAAGCAGCCATCTTCGACGGTGAGTGAGCAGATGAGTTGCAGCTGTAAATTGCCAGGGTGCCATATGGCTTATTTGATCAGACACCCTTGAAATTACTTTAGCAGAAACACTACCTCTCCTGCTTAGCTAGGATTTCAATAAGGCAGAAATGGCTTTTATGCATGTGAATCAGAAAATAAATGGCAGGCAAAAGGATAGTTTTCCACAAACGTTAAATTTTCATTTAGAACTTCCCTGTTTAATCAGCTGCTTATAGCTTCTTTCTGTTCATTCATTTCACAAAAGTGTAATGAGGACCTGCCACATGTCAGTCCCTCCGCTGGATGCTGAGATGACAAAGATTAATAAAACGCTGTCCTATTTTTATGTAGATTACAGTATACCGGGGAAGTCAATACTGGAATAATTTCTGTTCAGTGGGGAAGCTCTAAATTGAAGAAACGCAGAATGTTCCATGGAAGCATAGTGCGGGGCTTTGAGGTGACCTTGAGCAAGGTTGTGAAGGAAAAGTGAAAGCCCTTTGGAAATAAATGAAAAATTCATTCTTCAGAGCTGCCCTTCCAGGAAGGTGGCCACTGGCCGTATGGGGTTATTTGAATTCACGTTAATTTAAATGAAATAAAGTTACCATTGAGTTTCCCAGAGGCATTTGCTCCATTTCAAGTACTCAGTGCCCCCCTGTGGCTAACTGGTGCCTCTCCTGAACAGCTCAGACTTAGAGCCTTTACATCATCACAGAAAGTTCTTTTGGATAGTGTTGCTCTAGAGCATGTAAGCAAGACAGTACTTAACAAAATACTATACAAATATCTCATTTTAAAATGAGTAAACACATTTTTCTTTCAAAATGGCTTTGGGATATAACTTATTATTTGAATATATATATATATATATATATATATATATATATATATATATATATATAGTCATGGATTTTAAGAGATATACCTCAGTCGGTATTTTTAGTATTTATAAACCGGTTCCTGATCCTCAAAAGTTATCCAGTTCATTCCTTGATTTAAACTCTATATTCATTCATTCAACAAGCTTTTAATTAAAAAAAAAAAACTTTTTTTAATGTTTATTTATTTTTGAAAGAGAGAGAGAGAGAGACACAGAATGTGACAGGGGAAGAGGCAGAGAAAGAGGGAGACACAGAATCCAAAGCAGGCTCCAGGCTCTGAGCTGTCAGCACAGAGCCTGATGCTGGGCTCAAACTCATGAAACGTGAGATTATGACCTGAGCCGAAGTCAGATGCTTAACCGAATGACCCACCCAGGTGCCCCTTAAATTTTTTTTAATGTTTAGTTATTTTTTTGGGGGGGGGAGAGGCAGAGAGAGAGACACACACAGAATCCAAAGCAGGCTTCAGGCTCCAGGCTCTGAGCTGTCAGCACAGACCCCAACGCGGGGCTCAAACCCATGAACTGCGAGATCGTGACCTGAGCCGAAGTCTGACGCTTAACTGACGGCCACCCAGACACCCCATCATTCAACAAGCTTTTGATCAGGCACGTCCATCATTTCTCAAACACAGATTTGTAAAAGTAATAGGAATCTTATTATTTTATAACTTAATTTCTGTTTTGCACACGTGTATCTCTGGGTGGAGAAACTGGTACTCTACTGACCCATCACCCATCTCCCTTTCTCTGGGATTATGTTTATGACTGCTAATGTATCTGGGGGCCAGGTGGGAGAGGGGCTTCTTCTGTGTTCTGTGTCTGTACTGGCCAGTACCATGGGTATGACCTGAGATTTTATTGTTTAATTGGTTGTTATTTAATAATTGTTGCGTACTATGCCTTCCTTCATTGGAAGTAAATGCCTGTTTGAGTTCTTTTGTTAAATTTATGCCACATAAATCTATGTGTAATGTTAGAATTATAAACCATGTGGAATGCTCATCCATACTGTTAAAGCATGTAACAAATGTTCATGCCACACCACCGTTGCAAAGACCAATCACCATCGTGGTGATGAACTGGACTGAGTGAGTCTGGCTGGCACAGTCATGTAAACAGCATTTTTGATTTTACACCTCATAGCATTTCAAAATTTTTTTAAATGACTTGAACCCTATACTGGTACGTCTGCTGTGGAGTTAATACAACATTCTGATGGATTATCTGGAAAATTTATGGTGCATATTGTTGGGCTTTTGTTGGAGGTGTTGGGGAGGTATCTTTTGGTCTCTAAGGCATGTTGTAAGTTTCATGTAGCCATGATCATTAATGATTAACATTAACAATTAGCAAGTGGTCATAATTCTAGACTTTCTTCCATAAAATGGAGTTTTATGCCTATGACTTTAAAATACTTTTTAGAGTGGAATTTTCCATTTCTCTCTCAATTATCTTTACATAGCTTACTAAAAAAAATAGGAAATTCGATGGGTATGCTCTGGGTATAACTGTAACGGGAGACCCTGAGATGGGCTCCTTAATTGACCCACCACGACTAAGAGATAGCCCTTGAGACAACTAGGGTTCAAAAGAGCAAGTTTGAAAAACCATTTATATAGTTCAACAGATTTTTTAGCACAGGAATATGTTGTAGTTGCTAAAGCACTACGGTGGCCATCCTTGGATCCTGTCTACTCAGAAGGATAGAGGAGGGGAACTCTAACGTGTGCAGGGCATCCCCAAGCATTCCTCTTCATCGGGCATCATTAGAAGTATATATAATTCTCCCCGTGTGTATGCAGTTAACCCATCAGGAGTCATTTTTATCACAAACCATGTTGTGTATAGTGTGAATGTTGATATTCACGCTTTTACACACAGAGTTCCGGTAGCCAAACACCTGCCCCTTTGCAAGAACCTGAAAGGAGTTTTGACTAATCCAGTCCATCTTCGTAAAGCCAGAGATTATTATCCCATATCAACTTTAGGACTCAAGCTTTTTTTTTTTTTTTTTGAGTAATCATTTTTTATATGGAGTGTATATACTTCCTCTTGATATACTTCCTCAAGAGCCTAGTGGAGGTGATTCTTACCATGTTAGGTAGGGGACAAGAACAGGCGTAGTAGAAATTTGAAATATATATATTTATATTATTTATATATTTATAATTTAGATTTATGATTTATAATTAATATATATTATATTATACAATATATAATACATGTATATATAATTTATATAACACATAATATATTTATAATTTATATTTATGTTATATATTACAAATACATATAATTTATATTATTTGTATATTATTAATATGTATTTTTTCATTTATCTTACCACATAGTTCTTTTGATTGCCTTAATCATCACTATACATGTGTCTAAGCTCACTGTCTCTGTACCAATAAGGAGGAATTAGGATAATGGTAAAACCTGCCAAAACAAGCATGGCACAGCTATAAAGGCAGGTTGTAAGAAGAATGTAAACCTAAAACACTTACAAAATCTTTCAGTACTTTAGCAGCCGTGGTACCTTCCTGCACTAAGAAGTCTGTTGTCATAAATGGTTTTCAAACTTGTGATATGGCAAGAAATGAAATTGGAAATGATGAGAATGAGAATAAAGGGAACAACAAATCTATCATTATTTGCCGATAGTACGATTATTTGTCAGACAGTAATAGGAATCATTTAGCAAGGTAGCTAAATTTCCACGCTAGATGCAAATGTGAAACTGAATTAAAAAGAAGAACTATTTACAGTAACTTCAGGTATTTTCAGTAAACTAATTTTCACTCTAACCTAAGGTGTACAATACCTTTACAGAGAAAAATCACTGAGCTTTATTGAGAGATTAACTGTATTAAGAGATTTATCATATATAGTCAGCTGATCTTTGACAAGGATACCAAGACTACATAATGGGGAAAGGTTAGCATATTCAATAACAAGTACTGGGAAAACTGGATATTCACATGTAAAAAATAAAATTGGATCCTTCATTCAATTCTGGACCATACACAAAATGTTCTTGTGGCTATACACAGAATGATATTGGACCATACACAAAAATCAACTCAAAATGGACTAAAGACTTAACTCTAGGACCGGAAACTGTAAAATTCCAAGAAGAAACATATGGGAATAGCTATTTGGCAGTGGCCTTGGCAATGATTTTTTTGGATATGATACCAAAAGCAGTAAAAAAAAAAAAAGGAAAAATGGATAAATGGAGTTATATCAAATTAAAAACCTTTTGCACAAGAAAGGATGCCATCAACACAATGAAAAGGCAACCTATGCAATGTGAAAAACATATTTTCAAGCTGTATATCTGATAAAGGGTAATTTTTTAAATTTATAAGAAGCACCTGCAACTCATTGGCAAAAACAACAACAAATGACCCTTTTCAAAAATGGACAAAGGAACATAATAGATATTTATCCAAAGAAGACATACAAATGGCCCTCAGTCATATGAAAAGGTGCTCAACATTACTAATCACCATGGAAATGCAAATCAAAACCAGAGTGAGATATCACTTCATACCTATGAGCACACAAACTAAAGATAGCAAATGTTGGTGAGGGTGTGGAGAAAAGGAAACCCTCATGCACTGTTGGTGAGAAGGTCAACTGGTACAGTCACTATAGAAAACTATATGGAGATTCTTCAAAAAATTAAAAATACAACTGTGTAATCCAGCAGTCTTCCTTCTGGGTATTTATCCAAAGGAATTGAAATTAGGATCTCAAAGAGATCTCTGCAATCCCACATTCATTGAAGGATTATTCACAATAGGCAAGCTAAGGAAACAACCTAAGTGTTGACAGATAAATGAAGAAAATGTGAAATGTACATACAATGGAGTATTATTCAGCCTTAAAAAAGATGTAAATTCTGCCATTTGTGACAACATGGATAGCTGGAGGACATTATACTAAGTGAAATAAGCCAGATACAGAAGGACAGATCCTAAGTACTACGTGATACCATTTACGTGATGAATCCAAAATAGTCAAACTCCTAGAAACAGAGAGTGGAATGGTGGCTGCCAGGGGCTAGGGAAAGGGAGAAATGGGGAAGTGTTAGCCAAAGGATAGAGACTTCCAGTTATACAAGATGAGTAAGTCCTAGAGAGCTTCTTCCTTTAGTTAACTATAGGCCTGAATTATATGCCTAAAACTTTGCAAAGAAGGTAGATCTTATGTTAAATGTTCTTACTTCACACCACACACGTGCGCGTGCATGCACACACACACACACACACACACATTGATGATGATGATGATAAAAATAAGAGAGCAGGAGGAAGCTTTTGGAGATAACTGATATGTCTGTGGCATAGATTGTGATGATTTCATGGATGTATACTTATCTCAAAACTCATCAAATTGTGTACATTAAGTATGTATAGCCTTTGATATATCAATCATACCTTAGTGAAGTAGTTTTAAAAAGAGATTTATTACTGAATAAATGAGAGCTGTATTATGTTCATGGAGGAGACAACAGCCTTAAGATATGAAATCTTCAAAATTGATGTATGGATTCAATCCAAACATCATGCTTCATTCATCAAAGTCTCAACAAGTTTTTCACGGAGCTTGACATGATGTTTCCCAAATGTATATAGAAGAATAAAGGGCTCCAGTATCTAGATCATCATGATAAAGAAGAGCAAGGATAGGGTATATGTCCTACTATATTTATTTTAAAGGATAAAATAAATATGGATTTATTTTGAAGCTATCATCATTGAGACAGAGTAGTAGTGCAGGGATAAGCAAGTTAATCAGTAGAGTATAATAGAGATGACAGAACACGAGCACATGTATGGAACCTTCTATTTTTTTATTTTATTTTATTTTATTTTATTTTATTTTATTTTATTTTATTTTATTTTATTTTATTTTATTTTAACATTTATTTTTGAGACAGAGAGCACGAGCAGGGGAGGGGCAGCGAAAGAGGGAGACACAGAATCTGAAGTAGATTCCAGGCTCCGAGCTGTCAGCACAGAGTCCATCGTGGGGCTCGAACTCGCAGATCGCGAGGTCATGACCTGAGCCCAAGTTGGATGCTCAACCGACTGAGCCACCCAGGCACCTAAACTTTGTATGGAGCCTTCTAATGTGATGGGTGGAATGTCACAACGGTGGGGAAAGGAAGATTGTGAAAAAGGGGATCTGGATGGAAAAGATGAGATAGAGAATTTCCTCACACCACATATGTGACAGCCAGCCCCAAATGGATTGAGGTCTTAAATGCCAAAAGGAAGACTTTGCACTCCTAGTAGGAAATATAGACAAATCTTCTAGACTATGGGGATAGGAAACCTTTCCTTTAGAGTAGAACAAACAAATATAAATAAAAACCAGTGATTATAAATGACTGGTAAATCTGTACAAATTTAAGAACTTTCATTAAAAGAACAGTAAGAAAACCTTAAAGAAAATGGAAACACAATTTATTAGTGGGGTAGAGAGACTCAAATGCAATGTAAACAGCTGAAAAAAATGTTAGTATTAAGAGAACATGAAGAACTGAAATCTGTTAAAAAAAAAAAAGGATGAAAAGCCATGAGTTGACATCTCATAGAGGAAGTTCAGGTGGACAATAAACATTTGAGGAAATGTTTGTTATTATTAATGATCAGGGAACTGCAACCCCATAATTAGATGCTATTTTATGTCTGTTTTCTCTTGACAGTACACATTGGTGCCCTTGCTGAAAAAAAAAAAGTTTGACAGAATCACTGCAAGTTGAGTATTTACATACCCATGACCCAGAAATTCTATTCCAGTTGTCCCAGTGACATTTATACATGTCTACAGCAGGGAACATGAACAAGAATGTGCATAGGAACACAGCTCACAGTAGCCAAAGCCAGGGACCCATCAGGTGCGCACCTGTAGGAGAGTGGATGAGTAACCTGGGAAACTGTAGTGATAGATGACAAGAGGAATATTTCAAGAAACGAAGTAAGTCATGAAAGAGAACTATGGCAGGCAAAGACAGTGCCCCGCAAAGACGTCCATGTTCTACTCCCTAAAACCTCTCAGTAGATTACCTTGCCTGGAAAAAGGGATTTTACAGAAGTGATTAAGGTAAGAATCTTAAGATTGGAGGATTATCCTCGATTATCTGGGTGGCTCCAATGTAATCACTTGAAGGTCTTTTGAAGAGGGAGGCAGAAGTTGGGGGTGGGCAGGAAAGAGAGAAAGAGTGAAGAGATTTGAAGATCTTGGCTCTGAAGAAGGAGTAAAGAGCCAGGCATCAGGGGCAGTAGGAAGCCTCTAGAAGCTAGAAACGGCAGGGAACAGATTCTCCCCCAGAGTCCGGAGTCCCCAGAACGAACACAAGCCCTGTGGACAGTTTGTAGCCCAGTTAAAATCCACTTTGGACTTCTGGTCTTCAGAAATATAAGCTAATACTTAATTGGTTTTATTTTAAGCCACTAAATTTGTCGTGTTTTGTTACAAAAGCAATCGGAAATGAATACAAGAATAATATAGCATGTTACCATTTTTTGTAAAAGTTTTAAGCAACCAAAACTTTTTAAGTCTATTTTAAAAGTACATACAAAGAAAATAACAGAATGCTAATTTTAGGATTTAAGGTGATGATGGTTTCCTCAGGTGGAGGGAGGCAGGGAGATGGGAACATCAGCATGATATGGTTGATGTAGGCTATTGTTAAGGCTTTAGTTTCTCCATTGGGCAGTGGGTTAGCAGACACTTATTACAGTTTTTTTTTTTTAATGTTTATTTATTTTTGAGAGAGACACACACACAGAGCACAAGCTGCGGAGGTGCAGAGAGAGACAGAGACACAGAATCTGAAGCAGGCTCCAGGCTCTGAGCTGTCAGCCCAGGGCCCGATGCAGAGCTTGAACCCATGAACCACGAGATCACGACCTGAGCCGAAGTCAGACTCTTAACCGACTAAGCCACCCACGCACCCCACTTAATTACAGTATTTTAAAAAGTACAACTAAAGAAGCAAAAGCAGGTCATGACAAGAGTGCGTCAAGAACGACAGTTTGTAATTAATCCACCTTCCACTTCTGTGCACTTGAGATTCTTAAAGAAATACGAGATTCATGAGCATGTCCATAGAGCTTTGGGGAATGACCTAGTAGAGGGGGAAATTGATGGTAAAAGTCTGAGAGACGATATTAACTGAAATGAAGTTCCTGATAAGGTGAAGAGGGGTGTGATCTCCAGCACAAGAAATCAGGAAGAATCTTTCCTTTTACAGCAGAGAAACTATGGGTATGAGTATAAGGAATAGTAATGGCCTGTGTCTGAAGAGTGTGGTGCCTCTGTTTATGGGGGGGCCCTCTGGGCAAAATGAATGGCTTCATATTTCCCACAGCCCCAACTTTTGTTCTCTGTTTTCTCCATCTTCTTCAGCTTTCTCATATTTGATCGCCTTGTGTCCCACATGTTACCTTGGTCCCTTTTGTTGCTTCCTTCTCTGGAATCCTGTCTCGGGGAGAGGTCTCCCTGTCCACATTCCAACATAACATCTACACAAGAGAATTCTTTTGAAAAGATTTCTGAATTCTAATGGTGCACCAGCCCTTTTGGGGAGGTGCATCTCATTGGAATCTCTTCTCCCAGTCTGCAGTTATGATGAGGTAGTGGGAATGGTCTTCAATGGCCATGTTCTTTCCCCTTCAGTGTTTCCCATCCTTAGGGTCAATCTGAGGCCACCTCAGGGAGGGAAGAGCCCTTCATCGAATACCTGTAGCCGCTCCAGGCCTCAGGGAGAAATGACCTTTTCCTCGGTAAGCTTTTGGATTGGGTTTACCTCTTGCTTTTTGGTGTCAGCAGAATGCAAAATCTCAAAGGCTGAGATCTGTTTATTAGCCTAGAGAAAAGAAGCCAGGAAGACTACTAACCAATGGCTTTTTCTCTAGGTCTCTGGAGGGACTGAAGGAAATCTTGTGGTTCACACATTATCTAACCAAGTGCCCCAATTAAAAAAAAACAGAATCTTAGTCCCAAGTACCAGCTCCTCATAAATTGCACTTTTATTTTGCTCTTTGCCCTCTTCCCTGCCTTATGAGGATATTTTATTACTTAAAGCACACTCATAGGGCAAATTTCCATAGGTCAAAAACTAATCATCACTAATTTCAATAGGAAAAATAAGGGTGCATCCCGGAGCCTCCCAGTTAAAGCTCGTTTAGACTAAAGAAATACCAGATCCCCCCTAAAATTATGTCAGTATTGAACATGGTTATGCTCTAACTTAAAAGACATTCCCTCCTTTATTCGTTCTTTGATTTGGTTGTTTATGGCTCTCAGTCTTTCTCTTAACTCTCAAGTAGTATAAACTTCAGATTCCCTCACAAAATATAAATGTAAAGAAAAATGTAAATGTAAGAAAAGCAAAATAAGGGGCACCTGGGTGGCTCAGGTGGTTAAGGATCTGACTCTTGATTTCGGCTCAGGTCATGATCTCATGGTTCCTGAGTTTGAGCCCTGCATCAGGCCCTGCACTGGCAGTGGGGAGCCTGCTGGGGATCCGCTCTCTCCCTCTCTCTCTTTAAAAGTAAATAAACTTTAAAAAAAAAAAAGGAAAGAAAAACAAAATAGTGACAGTAAAGCAAAAAAGAAAATAGAAAGACAAAGGAACGTTGGTGAAAACATGGGAATAGTATGACGTTTACCTGGCACATTGAGGTCACAGGGACGATGGTGCACAGAATTTTCTGGAATACATAATGTGTGTCCCACACTTCTTTCAAGAATGCATGCAGTATGAGCCAGTTCTTACTACTATGAAGATGAATGCACATCTTCTGCTGGGGCTTGCTATCTCCCGAAGTGTGTGAAAAATCAGTTTTGCTTCCTTATAAAAAAAGAAGAAAAAATGCCTTGTGAGAGTATTAAATGAAATTCCTCCTAGAAGTCAGATTCTTCTAATCCACAGAGTCCTTCAGGGTCCCTTGGGACTCAGCAGGCACGGCTTCAGAGAAGATGTGTCTGCTGGTGAATACAGCATTCTGAATGCAACCACGTCTGTGTCCCTGTTATGGACTGAATTGTGCCTCACCCCCATCCAAATTCATATGTTGAGCCCTTAACCCCCTAATGTGACTATATTTGGGCCTTTAAAATAATAATTAAGGGGCACCTTGGTGACTCAGTCGGTCAAGCATCAGACTTTGGCTCAGGTCACGATCTCATGGTTTGTGAGTTTGAGCCCTGCACCGGGCTCTGCACTGACAGCTCAGATCCTGGAGCTTACTTCAGACTCTGTGTCTCCCTCTCTCTCTGCCCCTCCCCCACTCGCAGTCTGTGTGTGTGTGTGTCTCTCGCTTTCTCTTAAAAACAAACAAAACATTTAAAAAAATTTAATATTTTTAAAAAAAAATAAAGAACTAATTAAGGTTAGATGAGGTCATAAGGGTCAGGCCCTACTCCAGGATGACTGGTCCTTATAAGAAAACAAGGAGACGTCGGGGGCGGGGGTGGGGTGGTGCCCACGCACAGAGGAAAGGCCATGGATGGTGGCCATCCGCAAGCCAAGGAGAGAGACCTCAGGAGAAACCAGACCTGCGGACACCTTGATCTTGGACTTGTGAGAATCAGTTTCTGTTGTTTAAGCCACCTAGTCCGTGTTATTTTGTCATGGCAGCCCCAGCAAACTTCTACACTGCCCCCCTCTACATGTAGCCCCTGCTCACCTAGTATCACTCATGATTTACTCCTGAGTGCCGAGCCTCCTGTTATCCATAGTTTGAAGAGCTCATCGTACCCTTAATGTAAAGCAAGTAAGAGTCATTTAAAATCTTGCCATATGGTGAAAGAGCAGTTATTTTGTCAGATTACCTGCATTTTACAAAGTTGGCTGTAGGTGCTTATCTTGTGTTGTGTAAGTGGCTCATCACACTGGAGCTTTTTCAACCTCATCGGCTCTTCTGTAACTAAAGATCAGTTTGGAGTCCTCGGGGTCTGCATCTGTAATCATTATAATCAAATCCAGAAGTGAGGCTTTCCATGTCATTTCTGCCACCTGGGAGGACAGTGAGCAGAATTCCTGGTGCTGAGTCTACATGGAGTTTAGACTCATTTAGACTAAAGAAATATTGTCGGAAGCAAAAGAGAAGAATATTGTCGGAATTAAAATAATCACATAGCTTTCGGTTGAGAAGACCTCTAAGGAGAGGGAAGGAAAACTTTCCATTACTGATGATACCACGCTACCTTTAAAAAAGAGGAAGAATATAGAACTGTTGGACTGTACTTACAATATTTTCACACAGTGGAAATATTACAACAGATTAACTGCTCAGTGGAATCATGTGGCTCATGAAGAAGATTTTCAACATGACACAAGAGTATAAGGATTGCACCATCCCAGATCCCAGCCTTCTGGCTCCCCCATAAGTCCTTTCTGTCACTAGTGTCACTCTAAAAAATCTGCCATTGATAACAGACCTGAGATGCATGTCTGTTATCAGACCTGGGACAATAACTTATGAAGGATCTCCCTAATTAAAAATCAGTACTCATGGGTAGAAGTCAGGACTTTGAGTCACTGCCGTGGGGCCGTCCAAACAGCCAAAGAATTGTGGTGGGACATTGGATATTTGGAGTGAAGATAAAAGCATCAGTTATAAAGTGGTGGACAAATTCTAGAGTATGAAGATGTCAGGAACTAGCATAATTGGTTTCATAGTTTTGTCTAGAATCAGGAAAGAGAGATCCTCGAATTCTCTGGACGTGTCCAGGAATAAAACTCTTCACTGTGCGCTACATTAACAAATGAGGAGAATGTTTATTTTGATTGCCTAGAGTTAAATTTCAGATGATCTAATTTCTGTCTTTTGAGTTTACATGTCTATTTTCTGTACATGTTATATGGGGCATTGGGAAATGATTGATGAGCTCAGTGAAAACCAAACTCTCCTTAAACTGGGCAGTTAATTGACAGTGACATTGTATACCTTGGTGAGGAGGGTATACTTCACCTGAATATTGTGAAGTATTCAGGGTCAAAAATAAAATTCCTAATGATCTTGATGATCCAAAGTGAACCAAGAACCAGGAAGAAAGTATGGGGGTGTCCCTATTATGCCAAAGCTGATATTACGAAGTCTGCACACTAAAGAGCTTAAAACATAGTAAATTCCCTATGGAATTTTAGTGTATTTGTTAATACACTTAGTTTATTTGTTAATTCATTTTCCAAGCCAACGTGGAATAGAAGCGGCAGATTTCATGTCTGAAGCCCTGGATTCTAGACCCAGTTCTGAAAATAATAATTCTTGTGTGACGTTGGGCAAATAGCTTCTCTGTTTTCACTTCCCTAAAATAAAAAGCTCTGACTGGAAGTGATCGGTTTATGCCCCTTCCAGTTCTTAAGATCCCAGAAATCTAAGGCAAGTATGTCTTGTTTTTATTTTGCCCTCCTTCTCCATTCTTGATTCAAATTCTCACTTCCCATTTTATTCGCTGTAGGGCCTGAGACAAATGTTTTAACGTCTTACTTGGTTCCTCATCTTGAAAAATGGGGTTAATATTTAATAATAAATGGAAAAGTGTTTATATATTACCTGGCACATACTAAGGTGCTATTAAGTGTTATCCTTTCTTCTGACCAAATAATTCAAACTTACATTTTGGTGTAATATCGGCCATTTTTACTGGTTTTGGCCATTTGGTTGGGTTATAAATGAGGATCCGTGTCTGTAGTCCAGAAATTTCAAAGTCTGAAACCATATGTTCTTACAACAAGCTGGTATGCTTGTGATCTGCTTTATCTTCTTTCATTTTAGCCCCCGCCACAGATTTCACGCCTGCGTCACACCCCCACATCCTTGTGACTGCCAGTGCCTTGGTGGACATGCACACTCATCACACACCCCTCTGCTCCGGAGCAGGGTGGCTCGTCAATGGAGAAAGTTAAAATTTGCTGAAGCCATCTGTCTTTTGTTGGAGGAAACAGTTGAACCATACGTCGTAGCTGCTGTTTTAACAAATTTACAAATGGTTAGGGTGGGCCTGGCACAGCCCCAGGAAACCAGTTGGACTCATGGGTACTAATTTAAGATCCCCGGCCAGGAAGAAAAGTTCCCTTAGATATCATGAGGCTTTGTTACTCGCAAGATGTCAGTTAAGGTGACTGGAATAGAAGATTGGGAACATAAAACATAGGAAGGTAGGACCAAACTTTACGTTTGCCTGAGTGTGTGCTGACATACGTAACTGCGTGGACGTCTGTTTTATTGTTGGGATGTTTGTGTGTTCAGCATATTTCAAACTAACAAAGAACTGAACCTCAATCATCATGTTTTGCTATGGGCAGTTATTAAGAGTGATGTCATTTATCAACCCATCTTGTTTAATTTATGGCAAGCATTCAGTCAGTCTTGATTGCGTTTGTCATTTCCTGACATTATATTATGTATGATATGATATGATATGATATGATATATTATATTATATTATATTATATCATGTCATATTATATATACGTTATATATACTTTGTATTATATACTTTGTGTATATGTGTTTGTGTGCATAGTTATATCTATATCTATATAAATGTGTACTCTATAGATATAGATATAACTATTTACTTGTTATGCCTACACAAAGGTAAGCTCCAGAGGGTTAGGGACTCTTTCCAGTCTGCTCACAGCTATATCTCCAGCCAAGAACAGATCTTGGCACATGCCAGGTATTCATTAAATATTTGCTGAATGGTAAGACCTGATACTAAATGGAGACAGGGTTGAATAGTGACTTAGAGCAGGGGTCAGCATACTAAGGCCTGAGAACCAGATCCAGCCTGCCACCTGTTTCTGTAAATAAAGTTTTATTGGAATACAGTCATGCTTATTCATTTATATACTGTCTGTGGCCACTTTTACACTTCAACTGAGGTTTGAGTAGTTTGGCCCACAAAACCTAATATCTCTACTCTCTGCTTATTTATGGCCCTGGCTTAAAGCGTGGATCGTAGGATCTGGCAGGCCTGGGTTTCCTTTCCGGCCACCCAGTTGTGAGCAAGTGATTTCAGCTAAAACGTGGGTTGCCTTGTCTAGAAAGTGGTAACGATTCCTGTCTCACCAAATGGTTGCTCGTGTTCAGTGAGATGAACATCAGACAAACACTCAGGGAACAGGAGTCACTACTACGGAGCCTCGTGTGATGGCCATGTCATCCATTGTCTGCACCTTTATTTACGGTGCCCTTTGCCAAGTACTGGCCAACTGGAAGTGACTGAGCTCTGGCCCTTTTGTCCCGTGACCAAAAAGTACCTGTAGTTTTCTTCCACTCTTTGTTCTCTGATGTCATTGCTGTCTAGTTGTTTTTGCTGTATGTATGCTAATGTAAAAACATATAATTTATAGAAATAATTGGTTCTTATTATCACAGAAGTTACTAAAACTCCATCTTCAGAAGTCACAGTATGATTTAATTTTTATTCAGTTCGGCTTCATCTAAATTAAAAAGAAAAAAAAATTTCTAATTCTGCATATACTTTCTTAATACCTTCCTTTAAAGAGGACTAAGATAGCAAAGTAGTAAAGTTATCATCTACAAGTCTATATCTGCCATAAATTAATGAAAAATTGTATCTGTTTATTAAAAAGCAACAAATTCTTGTCAAATATTTGGAAAATACAAAGAAGTCTAACAAAAATGGCTAAAAGCTGTATATATCCCCACTACCCAGAGAGAAATTTGGCTTTCATGTATTTTTTTTCCCCATTTAAAGCATTGATAGGGAAAAATAAATTTCCACAGCCATCTTTTTAACTTAATATTATATATGTTGTTCCAAGATATAAAAACATTTTAAACATAACTTGAAAAAAATTTTTTTAATGTTTATTTAATTTTAAGAGAGAGAGAGAGAGAGAGAGAGAGACAGAGACAGAGACAGAGACAGAGCACAAGCAGGGGAGGGGCAGAAAAAAAGGGAGACACAGAATCCGAAGCAGGATCCAGGCTCGGAGCTGTCAGCACAGAGCCTGATGCGGGGGCTTGAACCCACAGACTGTGAGATCATGACCTGAACTGAAGTTGGACGCTTAACCAACTGAGCCACCCAGGTGCCCCAAATATGGCTTTTGATTTTTTTTTAGCCAACTTTATATTTTGAGAAATAGCCTTTCAGAAAAGGGCAAGAATAGTGCAATGGACACCTTTTTACCCTTCACATGGAATCACCACGTGTTGTTATTTCCCTGTTTGGTTTTCTTCTCTCCCTACAGTTTCCTCTTGATGAATCCTGTACATACTTAACTTTGTGTATGTATCAAAATTATCCATTCTCTTATTATGAGTATTTAGTTTCTTTAACCTTTTCTTTTTTTTTCCAATTTAATTTTGTTCACCGAGCATCCATGTTTTAAGCACTGCTCATAGAGGATCTCATTTTTTTTAATGTTTTTTATTATTTATTTTTGAGACAGAGAGAGACAGAGCATGAACAGGGGAGGGGCAGAGAGAGAGGGAGACCCAGAATCTGAAACGGGCTCCAGGCTCTGAGCGGTCAGCACAGAGCCCGACGTGGGGCTCGAACTCACGGACCATGAGATCATGACCTGAGCCGGAGTCGGATGCTTAACCGACTGAGCCACCCAGGCGCCCCGAGGATCTCATTTTTAAAACTGTAATCTATGGCGGAGGGGGGGGGGGGTGCCTGGTGGTTCAGTCACCTAAGCATCCAACTTCAGCATAGGTCATGAACTCACGGTTTGTGAGTTTGAGACCCGTGCCAACCTCTGTGCTGACAGCTCAGAGGCCTCTGTGCTGACAGCCTGGAGCCTGCTTCGGATTCTGTGTCTCCCTCTCTCTCTGCCCCTCCCACACTCACATTCTATCTCTCAAAAATAAACAAACTTAAAAAAAAAAAAACCTGTAATCTATGGGGTAGACGTTATACAAGAAAGGATTAAAGCTTAGGGAATTTCAGTAACCTGTCAAAGGGCAAATAGCTGAGAAGTGCTGGAACTAAGATTTTAATGCAGGTCTCTCAGACTTGAAACTGTGATCTAAGTCATTTCCTAGTATCTAGGCCTGTCTACCATCTTAGGTGAGAACTCCTCTAAGAAACCTTCCTGAATTTTCTCTCTCTCCTTTTCCTCTGCTCTTAGCACCCCATCTCCAGAGATGGGTCGAGAGGTATGATGTCTTTCCTTGTCTTCCCACCTCGTTAGGCTGTGAGAACCTTTGGGCTGATGTCTGTGTGTCAGTGAGCTGTTGTCCCCAGTTTCTAGAACATGGTAGCTGCTCATAAATATTTATTGGATAAGGAAATGAATGGTTGAAAGTGTCTTAATGCACATTACTAAATTGCTCTACATAAATCTTGGACCAGTTTAATTTTATTGGCAAGATTTCCGGTAACTCACTGGACACTCACCAGCATTGAGACTTTGTGCTTTAGCAGGCTGCCCTTGTTGTTGGACCATCCACACTACCCACACGATTGTACACGTTTCTGTATGAGGAAGATGTAGGTATATTCCAGTTTTCCAGTTTATTAAATGAATAGTTGATTTTCACAAAATCTGTCAGTTGTTTTTATAGTAAAATGCATATTCATTGAAGAAAATCTGTTGAGAGACAGAAAAAGAACAAAGAGTGTTAAAAATTCCACCATTTTATAACATTTTGTTAAGGTTTATTTATTTTGATAGAGGGGGAGGGAGAGGGGCAGAGAAAGAGGCAGAGAGAGAATCCAAAGCAGGCTCCACAGTGTCAGCCTGGAGCCCAAGATGGGGCTCGATCCCAGGAACCACGGGATCATGACCTGAGCCGAGATCAAGAGTTGGACACCCAACCGACTGAGCCACCCAGGTGCCCCTCTATAACTTCTTTTAATTAAAAAACTTCTAATGCTTTCCCATCTATTTTTAAAATAATTTTTTACTGTTTGTTTATTATTTTTGAGAGAGAGACAGAGACAGAGAGAGCATGGGTGGGGAAGGGGCAGAGAGAGAGAGAGGGAGACACAGAATCCCAAGCAGGCTCCAGGCTCTGAGCTGTCAGCACAGAGTCCAACATGGGGCTTGAACCCGGGAAACCATGAGATCATGACCTGAGCCGAAATCAGATGCCCAACCAAGTGAGCCACCCAGGTGCCCCTTGCCTTTCCATATTTAAAAACTAATCATATGCTATATCTTTCTTTCTTAAAATAATATGTACTTATGAATATTTTTGTATATAATAATGACCGTTTGAAAACCAGATTCGAAAGCTAAGTAGTATTACATATCAATGGAAAAACATATTTAGTGTGCAAAATATTTTCTGTGATCATAAATGCAGCCATAGTGAACACTTTGGGACATAAATCGTTGTGTGCAACCCTAGTTACTTGGTTTTTTAAATGAAAAGATTTCCTGGGGCTCCTGGGTGGCTCAGTCAGTTGAGCATCTGGCTCTTGATTTTGGCTCAGGTCATGATCTCACGTTTTGTGGGATCATGTCCCGAGTTGGGCTTCCCACTGACAGCATAGGGCCTGCTTAGGTTTCTCCCTCCCTCTCTCTGCCCCTCACCTGCTCGTGCTCTCTCTCTCTCTCTCTGTGTCTCAAAATGAATAAAATGAACTTAAAAAAATAAATGAAAATATTTCAAACATGCGGAAAAGTTCAGATATTAATATAACAAACACCCAGAGATCTATGTGGGTATTTATAACTTCACTTATAGGGTAGGGATTCCTTCTACATATTATGTGGCTAGAAAGAAATGCGTATTTACAATCGGAGATGTTTCTGTCTTGGTATCCCCCAGTTTATGTCGAATGGATGTTAGATATGCCAGTTTGTGCAAATGTATTTCAGCCTGTCTCAGATCGATTGTATTTATGCAGTCATTTTCTTTGATTCCTTTCTAGACACTTATTGAAAACAATTTCCCTTGACTGACACTTCAAGAGCTGTCACAGCTGTGCGCACAGCTGTGGGCTTTAGTTTTAACTAGAAACTCATCATTCACGCTTCCTTGAACACAGCTGGATGTGTTCTTGCTTCCTGGCCGGTAACACTGTTATACAACTGTTTATTTGAGTATATATTGATGAATACAAACTGCGTGAAATCATTATGAATTATAGGATGTAATTTTTATTGTCTTGTGCTATTTTGAGGATTATATATTGCTTTTATATTCACTAATTTAAAAAAATTAATGTTTATTTTTGAGAGAGAGAGAGAGAGAGAGAGAGAGAATGAGTGGGGGAGGGGCAGAGAGGGAGGGAGACACAGAACCCCAAGCAGGCTCCAGGCTCTGAGCTGTCAGCACAGACCTGATGCAGGGCTTGAATTCACAAGTCAGGAGATCATGACTTGAACCAAAGATGGATGCTTAGCAATCTGAGCAACCCAGGGGCCCCTACATTGACTAATTTTAACGGAGGAAGAAGCGTAAGTCATCATGGTAGACAGTTGCTGGCTTATTCGTAGGATCCACTGCTTCTTTGATCTGTAAGTTACATCCTCTGCTCTGTAGTCTCCATTCCAATACTGACCTTGTTTATTATGCTACTTGAATTTCTGTGTAAAATACTATAGAAGGAAAGGAAGAATCCCTAAGCAGCCCCCCAACACTGAAAATGATCATCACAGCCCTTTGCTAAAGACCGTTGTTTCCAAAGAATTCAAAAAAACAATTAACAATGTTAATATGTTTTCCCCTGTTCATTCAGTAGCAGGAAGATGTACTAACCTTGCAACTCATTAGATTAGCTGATGAAATATTTTGGTTTTCCCCCGTCGCTTATTGCTGTTGCTTTTGATTTCGTTTCTTGTTTACTTTAACTTACATTTTGAATTTCATGTCTTAATTATTTAGATTAGGTGTGGATTGCCTTAATCTGTAATGGCAGTGACATCAAAGGGTAAGGGACAGATGGAGGAGTTTCAGTGGGATTTTTAGCAACTACATCTGAATATTTATTTACTTATTTATTTTTATTTTTATTTTCTACGCTTAGGTGTAGTGTACCCCAGAAAAAAGGGGGGGCACAGTTTTCTTCATAGATCAAAAGCAGCTACAAGCAAATGAAAACCTTTAAAAATGTTGCTTCCAGGGGTACCTGGGTGGCTCAGTCAGTTAAGTGTCCGACTTCAGTCGAGGTCATGATCTCATGGTTCATGAGTCCGAGCCCAGCGTCGGGCTCTGTGCTGACAGCTCAGAGCCTGGAGCCTGCTTCGGATTCTGTCTCCTTCTCTCTCTGCCACGCCCCTGCTCGCACGCACGTGCTCTCTCACTCTCAAAAATAAACATTAAAAAAAGATTTAAGGGGTGCCTGGGTGGTGCAGTCTGACTTCGGCTCAGGTCATGATCTCACGGTTTGTGGGTTCAAGCCCTGTGTTGGGCTCTGTGCTGACAGCTTGGAGCCTGGAGCCTGCTGCAGATTCTGTGTCTCCGTCTCTCTCTGCCCCTCCCCCACTGTCTCTCTCTCTCTCAAAAATAAATATCAAAAAAACTTTTTTTAATTTGTTGCTTCCAATCCTTTTTCCCTTGAGTTATGTGCAAAGAAATCTGTGGCTTAGGCTGTGTTTGGTAGTTGCACGTTTTCAAGTGCTTGTGCTAGATCGAAGGACAAACCCACTTGGGCGTTTCCCTCCTTCTCACCTTCCTTCTGAGAGAGTCCCGTGCACTCCTGAGCTAAGAGGCCGTGTGATGGCGACATCCTTCCATTGCTGTGCACCCTAAGATCCCTGGAGGACAAGGGGCTGCTGAGCACCTAACCTTCTTCACAGGAGTCCAGGGTAAAAGAAGAGCCTTATCTAGGGGCCACGTTCAGTAATCCATGAGCAAACACTGGTCTTCTGACCCTTACATGTAATACTTAATTACAGTGGTCTCTCTCTCGAACTACTGTTTTACTTTATGCCGACGACTCTCTCAGAGATGAGAGTTCCAGAGCGGTGCTTTTGGAAATTCCAAACAGACAGGCTCTTATACCAATGATACGGAACATTTTGTTTTTTTCTTTTCTTCCCAGGATTCATTCCTGTCTGTAGCCTTGGAGTGGCTCAGGTGGGCAGGATGAACTTTGGAAAGGATGTCAGCACCTTGAAATATTTCACCATCTGTGGCTTACAAGAGGGTTACGAACCGTTTGCTGTGAACACAAACAGGGATATTACCATGTGGCTAAGCAAGAGGCTTCCTCAGTTTCTCCAGGTCCCTTCAAACCATGAGCATATCGAGGTTTGCTTTTTCTTTAAAATTCATACCGTTGCCAAAAGCCAGGGGTGGAATGTCTTTACACTTGGGAACTCCCACTTGGACAATTATTGCCACTTACTTAGAACGGTGGCCCTACTGTGTTACACAGTAATGGAGTCTGAGCACAGCATGAGGCTCTGATTATAGGTACTTTATGAGCACCTGATTAGACTGATTAACAATAATTAATTCTGTTTTTATATAAGCAACACCAGGCTCAGTCTGAATGAATGTAATTTTAACATGAATTTTCCAAACTATCTTTTGAGTTAGAAACAACAGATGAACATGCGGGAAGGGAAGGAAAAATAAGATAAAAACGGAGAGGGAGGCAAACCATAGAGACTCTTTTTTATGAAAAATTTTTTGTTTTAAGATTTATTTTTGAGCAGAGAGAGAGAGAGTGAGTGAGCGCATGAATGAGGGAGGAGCAGAGAGAGACAGAGACACAGAATCCAAAGCAGGCTCCAGGTTCTGACCTCTGAGCACAGAGCCTGACTCGGGGCTCAGACCCACAAGCCATGAGATCATGACCTGAGCTGAAGTCGGATGCTTAACCGACTAAGCCACCCAAGCACTCCAAACCATAAGAGACTCTTAAATAAAGAGAACAGACTGAGGGTTGTTGGAGGGGCAGTGGGTGGGGGGATGGGCTAAATAGGTGATGGGCATTAAGGAGGGCATTTGCTGGGATGAGCAGTGGGTGTCATATGTAAGTGATGAATCACTGAATTCTATTCCTGAAATCATTATTACACTACATGTTAACTAAATTGAATTAAAAAGAAAAAAAGGCAGAGCTATGAGTCTATCTGAAACACAGTACTCCGTGTGTTTAATCTCATCATTTACAAAATGATGCCAAGTGTGGGCCGTGTTTGGGGTTTTAAAGACGTGATGTGTGTTGGCAATCTTTAGCATCAGGAGGTTGACTGTGTTGATTCGAATTTGAACTATCACTTCCTCATTCGCTAGGTGACCAGAATAGACGGCACCATCGACAGTTCTCCGTGTTTAAAAGTCACCCAGAAGTCCTTTGGCGCTCAGAACAGCACTGCCGACATCATGTTCTATCGCCTGAGCATGCCAATCGAGTGTGCCGAGGTTTTCTCCAAGACGGTGGCAGGCGGGCTCCCAGGCGCCGGCCTCTTTGGGCCCAAGAATGATCTGGAGGATTACGATGCAGATTCTGACTTTGAGGTTCTAATGAAGACAGCTCATGGCCATCTGGTGCCAGACCGTGTTGACAAAGACAAGGAAGCCACAAAAGCAGAGTTTAATAACCACAAAGACTATGCTCAGGAAAAGCCCTCTCGTCTGAAACAAAGGTCATTGATACATGGAACATAATTTCAAATATGCAGTTATTTTGTGGGGAGGGGTACAGAGCGAGGGATTTCCCAGGGTCCATTTGTCCTTCCCTCTCCTTCTCCTTTACGTATAAAGGATTGGACAGGCGACAGTAATGCAACCTGTTTGTCATTGAATTTGTTACCACAGACATAATCTATCCCAGAAGTTACTTATTTAAGGCACTTTTTTTATCGTGGTGAGAAACACCTAACACAATTTACCGTTTAACCATTTTTTTTTAATGTTTATTTATTTTTGAGACAGAGAGAGACAGAGCATGAACGGGGGAGGGGCAGAGAGAGAGGGAGACACAGAATCGGAAACAGGCTCCAGGCTCTGAGCCATCAGCCCAGAGCCTGACGCGGGGCTCGAACTCACAGACCGTGAGATCGTGACCTGAGCTGAAGTCGGACGCTCAACCGACTGAGCCACCCAGGGGCCCCTAAACCATTTTTTAAGTGTATGGTTGCATAGTGTTAAGCATGTTCACATAGTCGTGAAACAGGTCTTCAGAACTTTCTCAGCTTGCAAAATTGAAACTCTGTACCCATTAGACAACTCTCCTTTTCCACCTCCCCCTAGCCTCTTGTAATCCCCATTCTCCTTTTTATTTCTATGAATTTGACCACTTTATAAATGTGGATTCATACTGTGTTTTTCTCTTCTGTGTGGGATTGGCTTAACTCAGCCTAATATCCTCAAGGTTCATCCATGTCACTGCACGTGCCAGAATTTCCTTCCTTTGTAAGGCTGAGTAATACCCCACTCTGTATGTACATATTTTGCTTAGCCATCTGTCCGTTGATGGATATTGGGGTTGATTCTTCCTCTTAGCTATTGTGAATAGTGCCCATGTGAACTTCGTGTGCACATGTATTTTTGAGGCCCTGCTTTAAATTACTTTTGATACATACCCAGAAGTGTGGTTGCTGCTAGCTCTGTGTTTAAGTTTGTGAGGAACCTTCATGCTGTTTCCCACAGCAGCTGTGCCATTTTACATTCCCACCAACACTGCACGAGGGTTCAATTTGTCCGCATTCTCGTCAACACTTGTTACTTTCTTTTTGATGATGGCCCTCCTAATGGCTGTGAATTAGTGTCTTCTTGTGGTTTTGATTTGCATTTTCCTGATGTTCAGTGATCTTGAACATCTTTTCATATACTTCTAGGCCATTTGTATATCATCTTTGGAGAAACGTCTTTTCATGTTCTTTACCCATTTTTTTTATTGGGTTATTCTTTGTTTTTGAGTTGTAGGATTTCTTTATATACTCTGGATATTAACCCCTTATACATAATTTACAAGTATTTTCTCCAAAGAGTTTTTAAGATGTTTATATTTATGTTCTTGGTTGAAACTTAAAGTATTCTCTCTAAATAGTATTTTTTTATAGACACAAGGCAAGTTATTTTAGCATCCTTTTTTGCACTAAATCTTAATTTCTCCAGATCAGCGTTATTGACACTGTAGTTCAGATAATTATTTGTTGTGAGAGTCCGCCATGTTAATTGAAGGATATTTAGTCACATCCCTGGCCTCCACCCCCTAAATGCCAGTGGCACACCCCCACCCCCACCCCCCACACCCAATGTGTCAACTAAAAGTATCTCCAGTTGGGAGATAAAGGCATAGTTTAGGGAACAAAAATAGCCCTGGTTGTGAACCACTCTACTAAATTGATGATATGCACATGTTTTAAGTAGGCAGAGATTTTTAATGTTGCTGATCCCCAGTCCTGTACTATATTTCAGATTTTTGCTTAGAAGAACAAAGCCAGATTATAGCACGAGCCATTCTGCAAGGCTCACGGAAGATGTCCTTGCAGATGATCGGGATGATTATGATTACTTGATGCAAACGTCCACGGTATGAGGTTGAAGCTTTTGTCACTTATTTCTCAGTTATTGTGTGTTTCATGTCAAAGAGTTCCTTTTCATTCATCCTCTGTAGCCGACTTATTTTAAAATAAATCTTTGCTTCTATTTTGGGGACTGAAAGTTGAAGAAAATACAGGTATATTCTGAGGTGTATTATGTGGTAAGAGAAGTGTTTTAGGCAAAATAACTTTATGACATGCTTAATCCTGATTTTGCTATCATGTTTCCTGGGAAAATTTTAATTTCCACTTAATTCTTCCAAGTGCATATAATTTCCTTCATCTTAGTGATATGTATAAAGGAAGATCATTTATCATACTTTGTTGGAGGCCATGTTTTGCTCTCTGCCAATTCATGTTTAAACCGGGGTGCCTGGCTGACTCAGTAGATGGAGCATGCCACTCTTGGTCTCAGGGTGGTGAGTTCAAGCCCCATGTTAGGTGTAGAGCCTACTTACTAAATAAATAAAAATTTAAAAATTAAAAGAAAATAGGGGAACCTGGGTGGTTCGTTCAGTTAAGTGTCTGACTTTGGCTCAGATCATGATATTGCAGTTCATGAGTTCGAGCCCCATGTCCAGCTCTGTGCTGATAGTGCAGAGCCTGGTTGGGATTCTCCCTTCCTCTCATTCTGTGCCCCTCCCCCACTCGCATGCGTGTGCATGCTGTCTCTCTCAAATAAATAAATAAAACTTTAAAAATAAATAAATAAATAAACAATGCTTTAAAAAACAAATTTTTCAAAACAACTTTTCCTAAAACACCAGATGGGAAAAAAATGTATAATTACATCCCTTGTAGAGTGCCACCATGTTTAAGCTAGATTTTTACATATTAGATCTGAGCTATTCCAAAGTGATGTTTTTTTAATTTTTATTTATTTTGATAGAGGGAAAGAGAGAGAGATTTGGGGGGAGGGGAGGAGAGCGAGGAAGAGAGGGAATCCCAAGCATGTTCCACGCTTTCAGCACAGAGCCCGACCTGGGGCTCAGTCTTCTGAATCGTGAGATCATGACCTGAGCCGAAATCAAGAGTTGATGCTTAATCAACTGAACTACACGGGCGCCCCTCAAAGTGATTTTAAGGTGTCAAAGTATTATTGATAGGAAAGGCAAAGCATATTCAAAAAGGTGGGTGACAGGTATAAAACACTAGCATAAATTAGTGTGCTTGTGTAAGTTTCCAGAATTTGAAGTTTATCTGCCTGAATGGATTGGTGATTTTATTACATAAATATGCTATGTATGTGCACATACAGTTATACCCATATTTTAGGTGTATAAAAGACCTCAAATTATTTAGTGTGTTTGCTCCGACAAGGTCATTTCTCTTCTTCCCATTATTTCTGATTTCCTTTCCATTATCTCTGCTTTAAGACTTATCTTCTTCCAGTGTCCGCTCTTTGTTCTTGTTACATTTTAATTAGGCCGAATGATTTTAAACAAAGAAATGCAGTCAGGCAATTCAAAGGCATTGCGTATCAAAGTTTTGTTTCTTTTTAACTTTGCCAACACTTGCTTTTGCTGTCTTGACAGTACTATTACTCAGTGAGAATCTTTCCCGGCCAAGAACCTGCTAACGTCTGGGTGGGCTGGATTACATCAGATTTCCATCAGTATGATACAGGCTTTGACTTGGACAGAGTTCGTACAGTAACCGTTACTCTAGGAGATGAAAAGGGAAAAGTACATGAAAGGTCGGTTTTTCTCAATTTTTTTTTCTTATGTGAATGACATCTGATAAACATGTTGATAAACCTAGGTGTTTTTTTGTTTTTTTGGGTGTTTTCCCCCCCTTGGATTTCCTGTCCAGGATCATGTTGTATTTATAGGAACAATATCATGAAACCATTCATGTCAGTGTCCGTTTTGTTATGCATACAAGCCAGTAAGGAATCTGAATACATTAAAAGTGAAAAACATTATAAAGTAAGAGCAGTGCATCCTTTATGGGTAATAGTCTACATTCCTTCAGGTGACCTCGTACGTGACTAACAGCTTGGGTTGCCAGTACTAAGCCTTTGTTTTAGGGATTAGAGATGGGTGGATGTGAGGCTTTTATGGTCTGAAATGTATCTTTGGGAACGGTTTATGCGGTGGGGAGAAAACTGTGGAGACAGTGCGGGCTAGTAGTTTAGACCAGGTGGACGCATTTTAACTCAGACTGAGGAGAAGTGGGTTCTTTCCTCAGCTTTGCCATTGACTCGCTGTGTGGCTTTGGGTAAGTCAGTTACACTTTCTGTGCCATCCTTTTTTCATTTGTAAAACAAACCAAACTCAAACCAAACCTTCAAAAAAGTGAAGAAGGCTATCTTCCTTGTGGAATAAGGCAAGAGAAGATCTGGCCATTTGCATCTGTCTTTTGTGCCCATGCATCCTCTCTGATCTGCTGTGACAGGTGTCATAGAGGGAGTCCGCCATAATGTTGCTTTTCTTACATACCTGCATCATCATTTTTGGTGACCAGAAGCTCACTCTCCTGCCTTCGGGTTGTAACACTTAAAACTGTGGAACTTAGCCCTTGAGACCATGGGCCAAGCCAGAATGTCCAGGAAAGAGTGCTTTCTTTACAACAGTACGGGAGCCCCATACCCACCTGTCTCTGGGAACATTCTTGAAGGACACATTTGATTTTCAAAGATGGCAACGGTACAAGGAAATAACCCAACAGAGGGACAGGATACCTGGATAGATGATCTTAGTGTAAGAAATAGAGGGCAGGGAAGGGTTGTTGAATGTTTTGTAAGGAGTGCAAAGAAACACGGCCAACCTGATTATTCCAAAACTGATTTTTATCTCAGCCTTCTTTTTCTTTTCCTCCTACTTGCCTGCCTTTGACTTTTTTTTTTTTTTTTTTTTTTTGCTAGTTTCATTAACATTTTCACTCTGCTGTGGCAGAGAAAGGGAAGGAGGCAAAACTCAAGTCACTTTAGGTTTATTACCATCTCTGGGAAAGGTTTCGGTGGGGGTGAAACTCAGGTGGGGGTTTGTTGTTAACGTCAGTGATGTTATGCATATTCTAGCTAATTCTTTCTCTCATAACAGATCACCAGGAATTGTCCACAAAGGGGCATAATGTTAGCCAAATTTTAAATATGTTGAATCACTGATGGCTCAGGTAGAATTTGCCTAAGGACTTTGGCAGTGTTCAGAAATGACTGCTTCTCATCTCAGAACAAGTGATTAAAAAAAAAAAAAAACATGAGAATGAGGAGAATGAAAATTGCAAATTTGGATGATTATTAGTTAAACTTTTTTGAACCTCAGAACAAGGTCCAGTTTGGTTTGAGTTTTTGGAGGGGAAGGCGCAGGTCAGTTTTTACTTGTTTCCGACTTGTTGACCTGTCTCCATTAGGTGCAAAATTTAGAAACGTGTAAGACCGGATTCAGAATATCCACGACGTCAGTGGAGTTTTTGCTCCGAATCACAGAATCGGCCCATTGTGCACCTCTCCCATTACAGCATGAGCTTGTTGCTTGCACAGCATAATTTAGGTTTAGTTTGCAAGACTTTCTATTGTATCTGTGGTCGTACAAAGATAAAAATGTTTTTTGTTTTTTGTGTTTTGTTTTGTTTTTTTTTTTTTGAAATCCAGCATCAAACGCAGCAACTGCTATATGGTGTGCGCGGGCGAGAGCATGAGCCCAGGGCAAGGACGCAACAATAATGGCCTGGAGATCGGCTGTGTGGTGGATGCTGCCAGTGGGCTTCTCACGTTCACCGCCAACGGCAAGGAGCTGAGCACCTACTACCAGGTCCGTGGGCAGGGATGGTGGCGTGCTTCTGGGAAGAAAGCGTTTTGTCCCCGTGCACAAAAAGCACATTCTAGAAGATCGAAAAGTACCTTAGAAAAGAGACGAAAATGAAAACCGAAATGAGCCTAATTGGGCCTTTTTAGTTCTCTTTGAATAATAACATTGCCCTTCGGGGGAAACAGTACAGGCCTCCAAAAATGTTCGCGTAATAACGAAATGAAATACCCTGAATATTTGTTGAAAGAGGAGATCCATCTGAAAGAACACAAAAGTGTCTGGGCCCCTTCTGTCAAGTGTTCCTTGGTCATTATAAAGAAAATATTTTTTCTTGGTGTTCCTTCTTTGACTAATACTTCCAAATTCATTTCTTTATCTAAGGTGGAGCCAAGTACAAAGTTATTTCCTGCAGCTTTTGCCCAAGCTACAAGTCCCAATGTTTTCCAGTTTGAGCTGGGAAGAATCAAGGTAAGAAAGATTCATTGCTGGTATTCTGTTTGGGGTCTTCCTCTTAGGGAATAGCAGCTACTTCTCCTTAAATAAATTCAGTATTTTTTTTAGCAGCAATGTTAGTGACAGAAGTGACTCTTTTAAAAAAAAGGTAAGCCATGCTTGAAAGTTCTATAATTTCCTTCAGGTGGCTAGGGCCATGTTAATTTATTAGAAAGGGTTTGTGCCACAATTTAAATTACTTATTAAATATTCTGTAAGAAGAAGAACAAAAAAGGCTTTCTCTTTACTCAATAAAACTAGGCTTATTTGGAACAAAAATGCCAAATAACATACCACTTGATTATCTGGAACTCACAGGTGAGCTAGTAAATGGGCTTAACGACACGAAACTGGTACATTGTGGTAAGTGCTAGAATAGTACACATATAGAATACTCCAGGAACAAATGAAAGAACAAGGTGGAGGTTGGAGGGGGATGGATCGGGTAAAGCAAAGAGAAGAGGAGACATTTAGGTTGACTCATAACTGTTGAATAAGAGATCTCAGAATACACTTAGTAGGAGAGGACATCCTAGGCCGAGGAAGGGCAAGAGAAAGCAAAAATATTTGAGTCAAAGTGCTGAAGGTTAAAGAATTCAATATGGCTGTAACAAAAGGTGACTTCCAGGATGTGGCTGGAGATTAACATTGATAGAAGGTAGACTGAAGCCAACCTGGAAAGGCCATGAATGCCTCTCTAAGAGGTTGGTACCTACTGTATAGGCAGTGTTGATCCCATTGGAAACTCGAAGCTGGGGACTGAGCATAAGCAAACCTGTTTTGGAAAAATACATTGGCAGTAATGTGGAGGTGGCAATGTGGAGAAGTATCCATTCTCACAAGAATGAGAAGAGGCAGTAGTGCTGAGTTATTGATGATTTGATGCCATCCGCATGGGAGATGATGAGAGCCTGAGAAGTCATGTTGGAGAGAGACAGGGGTAAATGAGAAGATGTTTTAGAGGATAAATGAATAGAATTTGACAGTGAATTGGACAGATAGTATTTGTTGATGTATTGGATTCAGGTACTCAAGGAGAATGAAGAATCAAGGATTAAATTAATTTTTTGAGTTTGGACAAACTAAGGGATGCTAAGACAACAAGCGGAAGAGCTTGTTGAAATTCAGGAAAAGGAACTGAATTGAATTTTGCTGTTGATGCCAGGTGCACGTCGGGGTGGAGTGCGGTGGGAGGTTTTACAGTGCTGGCTCGGTGACTTTGGACATGTTCCTTAAACTGTGTGAGCTAAATGTCTACCTTTGTAAAATGAGATGCTCAGCAGCCACAGAAAGGCAAACATAATATGGATGAAAGGAATCCATGACTCCTGTTGGTTAGGAGGGCTTCTGACCTTACCAGTAGAATTTGGGCAAAATGATGGACGAAGCTATACTATAGTGAATTCAAGGTTGAAAATTAGAGAAAGACAGCAAATTTGGATGAATAAATATATAGACAGAAAGATCAATTGATCGATTGATCTGGCCTCCAGCTCTTCCTCAGACTTGCCAGGCAGACTTCCTCCTTGGGTCCTTTGCATTGACTGTCCCTTCTGCATGGAAGGGACGTCACCTTCTCAGCCGTACCCATTATGATCATCCTCCTTATTATTGCTGCCCTGCATTCTGCTTTCTCTATCCTGGGTCCCCACCATGACCTCTTTTGTCATATGCTATTTAATTTGCTTTTTGACTTTGTCTATTTTATGTTTCCAGTTAAAAAAAAAAATGGAAGCTGGATGAGAGGAGGGGTTTTGTGTGTTTTGTTCACTCAGGGCCCAGAGCAGTATCTGGCTTTCCTCCCCGCCCTCTCCGTTATCAGAAGAGAATAGGAAGGTAGCTGGAGGATGAGATAGTCTGAAAGTACGCAGTAGACAAGACTTTATGGGAGAGGGAGACACTGAAGGTAATGGGAGAGGTGAGATCGTTGTTTCCATATGGCCCACGACGGGCAGGCGGAGGGGGTGTCAGGGTCATGAGTGAATGAATAAGCTTCGGCCAAGTAGAGACCTGTGTTGCCCTGAGACCAGACTGAAGGCGCTAAGAAGGCTGAAGGTGATCCATACTGAAGCTGGAGCAGGGTGAAGAACAATTAGATTGTGTTAATGTCTGATGAACTCTGTTGTCTTGTGTGATGGTGCTGTTTGTCTGTTGAGCTGTCTCCGGTGTAGAACTGGCTGCTGAAACGTGACAAACCTGACTTGTAGGTGAGGGAGCCAGTGAGTGAGCACTTGAAGGATAAGGTGGGCGACAGAGGACAGACCAGGAGAGAGAGCCAAGTGCGTGCAACCCTTCCTGGAGTTTGGTACCGCAGACAGCCACAGGCTTGCCAGATTTGGTGAGGGCCCAGCTTGGTAAAAAAAATACGCAGATTACGTGGTTCCACTTGGTTGTAGCTGCATTCTCAGCGCACCAGGGAGTGTTTGCTAAAGAAATCTAGCTCCCCAAGCCTGTTTGCCAGCCCTGAAATTTTAGGTATGTTTTCTCAGGATGTTTTCGCCTCTTGACATTTCAGGAGCCATTCATCCCAAGTTCTGTTATTTCTTGTATTAACGTTGCCGGACACAGAGGGTATCTCGCTTCCAGGATCTCTTTCCTGTGCAGAACTGTGGTCATTACGTTATTAACCCCACGGATTGTTACAAATTAGTTCTCTTTCTGCTCCCTAGAATGTGATGCCTCTCTCCGCGGGATTATTCAAGAGTGAGCACAAAAACCCTGTGCCCCAGTGTCCCCCGCGTCTCCACGTGCAGTTTCTGTCCCACGTCCTGTGGAGCAGAATGCCCAACCAGTTCCTGAAGGTAGATGTGTCTCGAATAAGTGAGCGCCAAGGCTGGCTGGTGCAGTGTTTGGATCCTCTGCAGTTCATGTCTCTCCATATCCCGGAGGAGAACAGGTCAGCCCTGTGTGCCCTTTACCGTCTGATTAGGGCCCTTTGAATTAGACCGTTGGCCGGGGGCTCAGGTGTGCTGCTGGGGAAAGAAAAGGAAGCTTAAAAATATCTTATTTCTGGGGTGCCTGGGTGGCTCAGTCGGTGAAATGTCCCACTTTAGCTCAGGTCATGATCTCCTGGTTCGTGAGTTCGAGCCCCGCATCAGGCTGTGTGCTGACAGCTCAAAGCCTGGAGCCTGCTTTAGATTCTGTGTGTCCCTCTCTCTCTGCCCCTTCCCTACTCATGCTCTTTCTCTCTCTCTTCCTCAAAAATAAATAAACATTAAATAAATAAGTAAATAAATAAACTTTCACTATAGATCATGAAGAGTTTGAGTCATTTTCCCAAAATGTATGAAATACAAATGCACAAAAAAGAGTCACTAGAACCAGATATGCAGGCAAGGTGAGGACAGGAAAATAACAAAGCCCAGGGCGAGACTGGCACGGGGTCACTCACACCACATCGTTCTGTGTGGTTGGTAAAGTCCCACAGTGGCTTCAGGCTTCCTAGAAGCCAAAGAAAAATCTGATGAGTTCCCAAATTCAGCATAACAAAGGATGTGCCAGCTAGTGGCTGAGTAGAAGCTTTTTCTCATGCCCCAGTGACATGGCCAATAGTTAATACTTAACAGTTTGGGATGGCACTACATATATGTTAGTTCTCTGGTTCCTTCGTGACACATATCACTGTTCATAATTTACGTACTTTTTGGTTAAGATTTCCCTCCTCAGCTAGATGGTCAGCTCCCTTAGGGCAGGAATTGTGTCGATGTTGTTCACCATCGTATCACCAGTGCACAGTGCTTCATCCATAGTAGACTCTCTGTGTAATATTTGATGTATAAAAGAATGCTATTGACTTATGAAAAATATTTCTCCATTGAGGACTGTTAAAGAGTGCAAGGTATTATATTAGCTTTTAATGCAATAACAACCCCACGTCTCAGTGGCTTGTGAACAGACGTGAATCTTTTGCTCACGTTACGTGAGGTTGTTGGTCCGCTGTAGCTCTGCTCCAGGCTGTGGTGGGCTATGAGTGCAGACTTCCTCCTTCTTACCCTGAGACCCAAATTGATGGGGCAGCTCTGATCTGGGACATACAGTTTCCACGGCCAATGGTGGATGTACAGGAGGGTTAACAGACACTTCAGGTCTCTTAGAACTTCTTTTTGCTTGTGGCAGATGTTACATTCACTCACATTTTATTTATTTTATTTATGACTTGCCTAAGCAAGTCATATAGTCAAGCCCAAGCTAAGTAGGGCAGATCAGACTACCCCATATACAGGACAGACGGAAGAAGAGGGAGAATATTTACCAACAACAGTATGGCGTGTGCTAAGGAGGTGTTATATTTTATATTTAAACAGATAAAATAATGTCCTTGTAACAGATAGAATAACAAGTTATTTCTTTTGCTATCCTCCCAAGTAAACCCATAGCTTATTAAAGTATGAATATTGCTATAAGGAGTTGGTGTGCAAAGACAGATTAAAGTAGTTGAGGTATATGCTTTGGTTTGCCCTGACCTAAGTGTAGAGTCATGAGATGGAGACTATAGATCCTTCCAGAATTCTCTTATTCGTTCATTCCAGACATATATTAGTTCTCATTGTGTCCCTGGCATTGGATACTAAATGGTGTACAAAACAGATGGGACCCTTACCTTAAAAGATTTCATGGTCTAGTCGGGAAGAGAGGTGCTTTAAAGGAAGTAACAGGGTGCCCTAAAGTGAATAATAGGAGGTGGGTTGGAAGGGGCAGTAGCTAATGTAAATTGTGGAGTCCTTAGCTGTTTTTTCTAGAAACTGGCAGTCTGAGAGGAATTAGATGGTAGGCTAAGTTGTGTTCTTCACTAAGAAGCTAGAATGCAGAGGTTCTGTGTTGCTACGGTGAACAGGTTTGTATATTTTGACCATCAGCCAGGCTCATAGTCTTCTTGAGAGCCTGGAGGGCCTAGGTAAGACATGGGAATCATTGTCCGCTATACTTTGAGAGAGAAGGCCTGCTCAATTACACCTTCCCAAGAATTGGGTGCTAGCAGCCGGGCCCCACAGTTGTGTGGTTTCCCGGAGGCCTAGGTGAGTCATCATTTGCTTTGAGTTTCCGACTCGGAATGCTTCTGATGCTGAGATTTGGGCGGTAGGGTCTGGAATAGTTTTGCACCATCAAGCCACAGTGGCTTTTCATAGAATACCTGTGACCCGGGAAGCATAGACACAGTGGATGGGCATGGACAGGATAATCGAGTATGAAGGACGGTGACAGAGCTTAACAACAAATAATCACAAGTAATTACTCAGCTTCTACTGTGTATGAGGTTAACTGCTAGACGAATATTAATGAAGTCATATAATAACCCGTGTTCTGATGAGTTTATATTATAGTCTCACCAAGGACACTTTTCTAGATGAATGAGTCATTCCTTTTATTGTGAATATATCAAGTTTCTACTTTTAATTCTACAGTGTCACCCATGAGCAATCTTAATAATTTAAATAAATAGTGTAGAAACATTAGCACATCGAAAGGAATTACGTCCTCTTAAAATTGACTTCATTTTGAAAGGAATGGCTTTACTTTAGGCATATTCTGGCCATTTTAAGTTTTTTATGGGTTGGAAGGGCATGATACATTCTAGAAGCAAAATGGCCCAGCGTAGACTCAACTTCCCAGTAGAAACTTTGCTATGTGAAATATCACAAATAGTATTTTTTCACAAGCCATACATGCCCGATGGAAACCAGGGCTGCACTGGTCTAAGTCTGGGGCCGTGAGGGATGTGTAAGAAGGTACATCACTTCAGAAGCATTAGTCCTCCATTCTCTTACTTCTGACTGGTCAGGCGAATCACTAATCATAGGTCAGAGACAGGGACAACTTAGCCTAAGGAAAAGGTCTCTGGCTTTCTGGGGCAGCTTAGCCACGTTGGAAAAAGAGATTCAAGATTTTCTAAGGAGTGCTCAAATTCTGAAAGGAGAGGAGACACGGGTGCAGATCGAGACTCAGTGTCTACAAGAGGTGCCCCAAACCTGAGGGTGATTGATGGAGGATGAAGCAGCTTCAACCACTAGTGGTTAGAAATTTCCCACATAAAATTGCATATGGAGGAAAACTTGTAAAATACCTAGTACTGATGGAGAAAAAAAAAATACACCATCATGAAACCTGTCATAGAAAATCGGGAACAAAAATACGTTTCCGTAACTTTTTGAAATTTATGAGGTACTTAGATCTCTCCTGTGATGCAGAGTTTTTAGAACTTTTCCCCACCTGACCTTGCTACCACTCTCCTCCTTTGTACAGATCTGTTGACATACTGGAGCTGACAGAGCAGGAAGAGCTGCTGAAATTCCACTACCACACGCTCCGGCTTTACTCCGCCGTCTGCGCCCTCGGGAACCACCGGGTGGCGCATGCGTTGTGCAGCCACGTGGACGAACCCCAGCTGCTCTACGCCATCGAGAACAAGTACATGCCCGGTTTGCTGCGGGCCGGCTACTATGACCTGCTGATTGACATCCACCTGAGCTCCTACGCCACTGCCAGGCTCATGATGAACAGTGAGTTCATCGTGCCCATGACGGAGGAGACCAAGAGCATCACCCTCTTCCCTGATGAGAACAAAAAGCATGGCCTCCCGGGGATTGGCCTCAGCACCTCCCTCAGGCCACGGATACAGTTTTCCTCGCCCAGTTTTGTGAGCATCAATAACGACTGCTACCAATACAGTCCAGAGTTCCCGCTGGACATCCTCAAGGCCAAAACCATTCAGATGCTGACAGAAGCTGTTAAAGAGGGCAGCCTGCATGCCCGGGACCCCGTGGGGGGCACCACTGAATTTCTCTTTGTACCTCTCATCAAGCTTTTCTATACTCTGCTCATCATGGGGATCTTCCACAATGAGGACTTAAAACACATCTTGCAGCTGATAGAGCCCAGTGTGTTCAAGGAAGCCGCCACTCCAGAAGAAGACACTGAGGCTCTGGAGAAAGAGCCCTCCATGGAAGACTCCAAGCCAGAAGGAGCTGGAGAAGAAGAAGCCAAAGGGGGTAAGAGGCCCAAGGAAGGACTGCTCCAAATGAAACTGCCTGAGCCAGTTAAATTGCAGGTAATCAGAAAACAAAACAAAAGGAAAAAACAAACAACAACAAAATTTTTTTTAGTGAATTTCAGGGTCACTAACTATTACGGTATTGATATTTGCCTTTGTCTCTTTTCCTCTTGGTGGTGAGGGAGGGGTGTGTGTGTATTTTTGTGTTTGTGTATGATGATCGTTTTTCATAAAATTAACCAACTTCCTGTTGTGTTTTGGGATGTGCCAGTATAATTTTCTTGCATTTAGAATGGAATTCATGACTGGGGCGCCTGGGTGTCTCAGTCAGTTAAGCGTCCGACTTCAGCTCAGGTCATAATCTCACGGTTCGTGGGTTCCAGCCCTGCACTGGGCTCTATGCTGACATCTCAGAGCCTGGAGCCTGCTTTGGATTCTGTGTCTCACTCTCTCTCTCTCTCTCTGTCTCTGTCTCTCTCTCTCTCAAAAATAAATAAGCATTAAAAAAATTAGAATGCAATTCATGAATTTTCCAATGGTGTCAGTTGACAATAGTTGATAAGAAATACATTTAGTGATTTGGGTGTGTGTGTCTAGCACTTTTTCTCCTCCTCTTCGTTAGCAGTTTCTCTTTTATTTCTGCAGATGCATTTGTTGGAATGCCTGAAACAGAAGGGACCCCTTACCCCCTTCCTACCCTGCCCCCACTCTCACTAGCCATAGAACACTTTGTTACCAGTAGGTGTGCCCATTCTCACACAGCAAGATTTTGCTTCCTGCATGTATGTTTCTAAGGAATTAAAGACATTGCCTGTTTCTTGTGCTTATCAAGATGTCTGAAAGATCCTTTCTTAACATGTCTTCAGTCCGTAAGAGTCCATTTGATGTTTGCATCATTGACAGGCTCTTTTACTTTTCAGTCCTAAGTCAGCATTGATTGAGGTCTTCCTTTGAGCCAGACGTGTGGTTCTGGGTGGAGGAAAAATTTGCCAGCTGTACCTTCCAGACATTCACAGTCTCTAAGGGAAATATACGTGTATTTATCTATTTCTGTTAAAATATTTTATTGATAATTGCATTAAATGATCTGAAGGAAAAGAATGAATTACCAGAAAAAAGAAAATCTCAACTGGATTACCGTGAGAAAGGTGAGGGAGTCCTCTGTGAGATGGTGACTTTTAATTGGAGTTCAGATGGATGGGCTAGAGTCCAGTAGATGTAAAGAAGGAGTAGGAAGAGTGTTCTAGGAGCTTTTAGCACAGAGCACAACAAAGGTTCTGAGGCAGAAAAAGGCCATTTAATCTAATTAGCTAAGGAAAGAGGGTGAGATAGGCAGGAGGCAGGTAACATAGAATCCAGGCATTTGACAGACTTTAGATGTTATCCTGAGTTCATTTAAAACCATTAAATAATTTTAACTTTTTTTAATGTTTATTTATTTTGAGAGAGAGAGAGAGACAGAGCATGAGCAGGGGAGGGGCAGAGAGAGAGGGAGACACAGAATCAGAAGCAGGCTCCAGGCTCTGAGCCTTCAGCACAGAGCCCAGTGCTGGGCTTGAACCCGCGAGGGAGATCATGACCTGAGCTGAAGTTGAATGCTCAACCGACTGAGCTACCCAGGCGGCCCAACCATTGAATAATTTTAACAAGGGAATTTGATTCTAAAAATTTAATTGTAGCTGCTGTGATGAAAACTGATAAGGAGAAGAGCTAGTCCTCCAGAGTCCACTCAGTCGAGAGGCTGTCACGCTGGTCCAGACCCAAGGGGACGGGGCTTGCACTGGGGTGGGGTGAAGGAGATGAAGAGGGGAGTGGATGCTAGGGCTACATCAGAGCTGGCATTGGCAGAAACGTCCCTGCTGTGGTTTTAAAGTTCCCTTTAACACTGCTTTGTATTTATATCACAGTTGGTATTAACTATATTTAAGTGCTTTCCGAAACATGGGCAGAGCATTCTCTTGTAGGCATATTTCTACCAACATATTCTCTCAGTTAAAAATCCTTTCAGCTGAGGTGCCTGGTGGCTAGTTGGTTAAACATCTGACTTTGGGTTTCATCTCAGGTCTTCATCTTGCACTTTATGTGTTCAAGCCCTGTGTCGGGCTTCACACAGCGTAGAGCCTGCTTGGGATTCCCTGTCTCTCTCCGTCTCTCTCCATCCCTACCTTGCTTGTGCTGTCTTTCTCTTTCTCTCCAAATAAATAAATACGCTTAAATCCTTTTGACTTCCGGTTGGAGAATACCCAACTTGGCATTTAATGAATGAACAGTGAAACCACTTAATTAATTTACATGCAGAGTGTGGAGGTGCACAGTTCTAGAATTAGTATAGGAGCTCAATAATGTCCTCAGGAAGCCAGCTCTTAATATTTTCCTGTGCTCCTTAGTCTTCGGTTTTCATCCTAAAGTGAAACAGTCATGTCACTCATTACCCAGTTAAACCCAGTTTGAAAAGAGAGTGTTCTAGTCTGTTATTATTGGTGTGAAATCTTTCCCACGAGACTCCTCACTGAGTTCGCCTTATATATCTCATTTGCCTTAGCCTCGGTAGCTGCCGAGGAGGCCAGGGCAGTAAGTGTCCACCAACGGGGCATGCATTTACCCTTTTAAGCTTAGAAAAATTGTAGGTTTTATCCCCTGGGACCAAGCACAGTGCTGCCTACACAGAATCAGAATTCTGTTCATAGAAGAGTTGATACTATAGAAGAGAAGATACCTGCGTGTCTGCCACAGGTACACATTAACTACTTAAGATTCCTGAATTCACCCCTGATGTCTTGTTCATCATCTTTTCAGATGTGTCTGCTGCTCCAGTACCTCTGTGACTGCCAGGTCCGACACCGGATAGAAGCCATCGTGGCCTTTTCAGATGACTTTGTAGCCAAGCTCCAAGACAATCAGCGCTTCCGTTACAATGAAGTTATGCAAGCTTTAAACATGTCGGCCGCGCTCACTGCCAGGAAGACAAAGGAATTTCGATCCCCACCTCAGGAACAGGTACAAGAATGAAATGGAAATTCTTCCCTTTTTACTTTAGGCTTTAGTTCATTCAGGATCCGTACATCGTGAAATTACAGTATAAATTACAAGTGGTTTTTTTTTCCCCTGTTCTCCTTAAACTAGCCAAGTGGATTTAGTAATTCTTAGTTTCACCAAAGGAAAAGAAAAATCTTCTCAGTTTAAACAAATGAGAGATTTATTGAAAGGTATCATGTGTACCATAGACTCTTCGAGGAGACCTGTGTGCCAGACCCTGAAGTTCTACATGTAGAGACAGTACCCAGGGGCGCCTGGGTGGCTCAGTCAGTTAAGTGTCTGACTTCGACTCAGGTCGTGAGGTCACAGTGGGTTTGAGCCTCACGTCGGGCTCCGTGCTGACAGCTCAGAGCCTGGAGCCTGCCTCAGATTCTGTGTCTCCCTCTCTCTCTGCTCACACTCTGTCTGTCTCTCTCTCAAAAATAAGTAAACATTAAAAAATTAATTAAAAAAGAAACCATATCCAACCACAAGTGGATCTTCTTTGGCTGACCTGGCACCACCCAGTGAAAAAGAACCCTTCACTTCTGTGACTCAATGTCAGACCTTTTCTGTTTGGTCTCTCCTGAAAGACCAAATGTCACTACTGCTGCCAGGCTTGCTGAGAGATTGATCACCTGTTTATGATATCCAAACCCAGATCTGCCTAGGTACAGCAGAATCAAGGGCACATGCCTGAACTAAACAATTAGCTGGTTTAGAATCTACTTCCAGATGGGATGCACACTATCTTCAGTATCTTACCCTGACCTTTTCTCTATGTATCAAGATATTTCCAAATGAAAATGTTTGTGGACTAATTGAAGAATTTATGTTTTCTCACCAGAATGCAGTTTCTTTGAGGGAAGGGACATGGAATTTTGTTTATTGCCACAAATAGCATTTATGGAGCAGAAAACAAGACCAGGCTCCCCCAAATCAACTCCATTCGTTAAACCGCTATTGGGAGCTCCTGCTTCTAGAAAAATGGAGTATGTGTGCCTTTCCCTGTTCTTCTAAGTACAACTGTCACCCTGGAAATTACATAAAAGACAACATACAAAGACTCTGAAAGATAGAAAACAGGAGACTGACTATGGAACTTGGGACTTGAGAAACAACATGGTGGCGAGTCCCCTGGATTTTCTTTTCCCCTCATCTATGCCAGACTTGGAGCTAAAGAAGCTGGCAACCGAGAAATGCTGATGGGCACCGACAGGAAAAGCCCCGACAAAAGCCTTCTTTGTCCAGCCAGAAGACCAAGAAAACCATCTCTCTAGCAAAACTGAAAGCTTTTAGGTACTCACCGTACTACATCAGCCAAACACCAGTCCAAACTGCCCCACCCAGCGAAGACTGAGTGGGAGCCTAGCCTGCCACCCTCATCAGGCTGTAATGAGGTGCCCCGGCTGGAACTGTGAGGAGCTGAGACTTTTCCCAGCTGGGTGGTAATGAGGCTTGCGTCTTCCAAAGTGTCAGGAGAGGCTAGGGAGGGAGAAGTACCAAGGCACTCTTGCCCTTTCCAGCCGGGGTTGTGTGGGTACAGGTCTAGGGGGAACTGGTCTCCCAAACTGCCCAGTGGGAACAAGACCTTCTTTCCTCAAGTGCTCGTGGAGGCCGAGTGGGGAAATGGTCTTCTGCTCCCACCTGGAAGTAACAAGGAACAGGGCAGGTTAAACTCTTCTCCTGCTAGCTACTGTCAGAAGAAGCTGGAAATTTAAGATCGAGAAGTCTCATAGTACCAAAATGCCCAGGTTTCAGTTAAAAAAAAAAAAAAAATCACTCATCATATCAAGAACCAAGAAAACCTTGAATGAAAAAAGACAATCACTAGATACCAACTCGGATGATCTCCAGCTCATGAAGATTTCAGTTTCTCTGACCAGGCTTTTAAAGCAGCCATCATAAAGCTTCCAAATGGAAAAAAAAAAAAAAAAGTCTTCACAAAGAAAGAAACATAGGAACAAGAACCAAACGGAAATTTTAGAAATGAAAAATAGCCAAAATAAAGAAACCTTTAATGGATACACTGAACAGCAGAAAGGAGACAGAGAAAAGAATCATTGAACTAAAGAGGGAATAATAAGAATCACCTACCCAGTCTGAAGAACAGAAAACAAACTGGAAAAGAAAATGAAGCTTTAAGAACCAGTGAAAATATAACAAAACATCAAACATTCATGACACTGGAGTCCTAGGAATAGGAGAAAGAGGGGGAACTGAAAAAAAAAAAAAACAACCTTGGAAAAAATAAAAGTTGAAACTTTTCAAGTTTGGCAAAAGATACAAAGAAAAAGACTCAAGGGGCACCTGGGTGGCCCAGCTGGTTACGTGTCTGACTCTTGATTTCAGCTCAGGTTGTGATTTCAAGTTTGTGAGTTTGTGAGTTTGAGCCTTGAGTCGGGCTCTGTGCTGTCAGCGCGGAGCCTGCTTGGGATTCTCTCTCTCCATCTCTCTCTGCCCATCCCCCACTATTTGTCTTTCTCAAAAATAAATAAAGAAACTTATAAAAAGAGAGAAAGAGGGAGAGAGACTCAAGAAGCTGAATAAACCCTAAACAGAATACCCGAAGATATCTAAATCAAGATATACCATAGTCCAACTTCTGAAAATGAGAGACACAGAAAAAAATCTCACAAGCAGTGAGAAAGAAATGACACTTAGAGGGAAAAAACAATGTGAGTGACCAAGATTTCAGACCACAAATCATGTAGGCCAGATGGAGGCAGCACACTGGTTTTCAACTGAAAAAAAGACTGAAAACCCAGAACTCTATAGGCAATGAAAATATCCTTCAGGAATGCAGGGGAAATCAAGACATTCTCAAATGGAGGCAAAGAATGAGATTTGGACTACAGCAGGCCAACCCTGAAGGAAAGCCTAAATGAAGTCCTTTAAATGGAGAGAAAATGACAATAGAAGAAAATTTGGAAAATCAGGAATGAAGAAAGAACAATGGAAGGTGTTAAAATAGGAATAAATACAATGTATCTTCCCTTTTCTTTTGGGTTCTCTGTTTTTAAAAAAAATTTTTTAATGTTTATTTATTTATTTATTTATTTTTTTTGAGAGACAGACAGACATGAGCCAGGGAGGGGCAGAGAGAGAGGGAGACACAGAATCTGAAGCAGGTTCCAGGCTCCAAGCTGTCAGCCCAGAGCCCGACATGGGGCCCGAATCCAAGAACTGTGAGATTATGACCTGAGCTGAAGTTGGACGCTTAACCGACTGAGCCACCCAGGCCCCCCAAGTTTCTCTCTCTTTTTTTTTAAATGTTTATTTTTGAGAGAGAGAGAGAGAGGGAAACAGAGGATCTGAAGTAGGCCCTGCGCTGACAGTAGAGAGCCTGATGAGGGGCTCACACTCGCAAACTATGAGATCATGACCTGAGCCAAAACCAAAAGTTGGACGCTTAACCAACTGAGCCACCCAGGCGCCCCTCCTTTTGAGTTTTCTAGATTATATTTGATGGATGAAGCAAAAATGATAGAGCTCTCTGCTGTGTTCTAGATGTATTTATAGGTAATATTTAAGACATTTGTATTTTAAATGAAGGAGAATAAGGGGTATAAAAGGGAGATGAGTTTTCTGTGCTTCAAACTGGTAAAATGTTGATGCCAGTAGGCTGTGATGAATTATGTACGTATATTGTTATATCCAGAGCAACCACTAAAAAAAACTATGCATAGAGATATACTAAAAAAAATGCCAGGGATAATTCAAAACGAGATCCTAAAAATAGTTCAAGGAACCCACAGCAAGTTGGGAAAAATAAAGCAGAACAAACAAAAAACATGAAATTACAGACTTAAGTCATATCAATAAAGGCTTGAACATTACTCCAATTAAAAGAGATTGGCCGAGTGGATTATATAAAACTTGGCCTAACCATCTGCTGTTAGGTTACGTCTATGAGATGTTTCTCTGATGAGGTATTTCTAGGAGCAGTTTATATCACATAGAATGATGTAGATAGGTTGAAAGTGAAAGGTTGAAAAAAGATATATTATGAAACACTGAAAGAAAGTAAGAGCGACTCTATCAGAGTAAAGAAATTACCAGAGGCAGACAGGAACATTACACAATGCTGTAAGAACCTACCAAGAAGGCAAATGCACAGGTACTGCCTACAGCCGAAAAATATGTGAAGTCCACACAGAACCGAAAGAAGTAGATAAATACACAATGATAGTTGGAGACCTCAGCACTCCTCTTTCAGTAATCGTTAGAAAAGCTAGGCAAAAGTCAGCAAGAACATAGGAAAATGCGACTCTGTCATCACCAAACAGGGTCTTTGGATATTTGTATAACACTCCACCCAACAACATCATACATATTTTTTTTTTCAAGTGTCCATGAAACATTCTCAAAGATGGACTGTATCCTGGGCCTTAAACAGCCTAAACGGATTTAAAAGTGTTTAAATTTTTTCATACAGAGTCTTTTTCCTGACCACGGTAAAGTCAACTTAGAAATCAATAAAAGACAGAAAACGGAAAAATCTCCAAATACTTGGAAACTAAACAACACAATTGTAAATAACTCATAGTGTAAGGAGGAAGTCTTAAGGAAAATTTAAAAATCATTCAACTGAGGGGCGCCTGGGTGGGTCCCTTGGTTAAGTGTCTGACTTCGGCTCAGGTCATGATCTCGCAGTTCATGAGTTGGGCTCTGTGCTGACAGCTCAGAGTCTGGAGCCTGCTTGGGATTCTGTGTATCCCCTCTTTCTCTGACCCTCCCCCTCTCGCTCTATCTCTCTCTCTCTCTCTCAGATAAATAATAAAACATTAAAAAAATGTTTAAATCAATGAACTGAAAAAAATGAAAGTAATCACATATCAAAATTTGTGGGAACAGCTAACACAGTGCTGAGAGGATAATTTATGACATTAAATATTTACATTTAAAAAGAGAAAAACACTCAGTAATCTCAGTTGACATCACAAGCATTTGGGAAAAAAAAAAAAGAGTAGGGGTGCCTGTGTGGTTCAGTTGGTTGAGTGTCCGACTTTGGCTCAGGTCATGATCCTGTGGTTCGTGAGTTTGAGCGCCACGTCGGGCTGACTCCAGTTCAGAGCCTGGAGCCTGCTTCAGATTCTGGGTCTCCCTCTCTCTCTACCCTTCCCCCAACATCCTCTCAAAAATAAATAAACATTAAAAATTTTTTTTTTAAAAAGAGTGAAATAAACCCAAAGCAAGCAGAAGGAAGGCAATAACATAAAGGCAGAAATCAATGAAAATGAAAACAGGACAACAATTGAAAAAAAATTAATGAATCCAAAAACTGGTTATTTAAAAATATCAACAAAATCTACAAAACACTGAAAAGACTGACAAAGGTAAAAGACACAAATTATCAGAAATGAAATGAAGGATCACTACAGACCCTGAGGACATCAGAAGGATCATATAGGAATATATGCATGCATTCTGTGTGATTCCATTTATGTAACGTTCTTGAAATGACAATAATACAGAAATGGATAACAGTCAATTAGTGATTGACAGGAATAAAGGATGAGGAGCAAATAGGAGGGAAGTGGATGTGGTTATAATGGTATAGCAGGAAGGATCCTTGAGGTGCTAGAATTGTTCTCTATCTTAACTATCAATGTCAGTCTCCTGGTTGTGATTCTGTACTACTGTTTTGTAAGATGTTACCTTTGGGGGGATTGAGTAAAGGGTATATGTTATCTCTTTGTGTTATTTCTTAAAATAGCATAGGAATCTACAGTTCTCTCAAAATAAAAGTTAAACAAAAAATTCATGTAAAAAATTCTAAAAAGAAAACAGTTGTTTCTTCGGGGGAATTTGTGAAACAGCAACATTCCTTTCTTTTCTTCATTCAGAAGTGTAATAGTTCTATGTCTGAAGCTAAAACCAATTGAGGATTGTTTCTTGAATTTGGTTAATTGAACTATTAATGTTATTAAAAAGCAAGTTTCCATTATATTACTTTTCTATCGTATTTACAATTTTTTTGCCTTTGCTACTATATCCTTCTCAAAAAGAATTCTTTAAAATATTCAGTGAAGTTTAGAAATTAGTTAGAAAAAAGGAAATCTAGGAAAAGCACAAGAAAATATTTTTAAAAATAACATTTAGATTTTAGTTGATTTAAGAACCCTAAGTATACAAGGGTCTAACATATTGTGGATTTGAAAAAGAGGAAGCAAATTATATAACTATGTTGCAACAAGCGAGGCTTTGAATAGTTCTATTTATTTTGTGGTATTTGTTATACTGAGTGATAATGACTTTTCATCTTTTGGACTGCAGTTTATGAATATTCAAAGATTGAACATCTTTGGTGTTTATGATCTTTGCTGTGTCTTTCCTGATGTCACTTTTCTTTTACTCTTGTTCTTCCTCTTTCTTGTTTGTCCAAACTTTCAGATCAATATGCTTCTCAATTTTAAGGATGACAAAAGTGAATGTCCATGTCCTGAAGAAATCCGAGACCAGCTCTTAGATTTTCACGAAGATTTGATGACACATTGTGGTAATGTCTTCTTGACTTACAGCTCTTTTTAAATGTGTTATTGATTGATTAATTGATAATTGACATACCACCACTACATAATTTTAGAATATACAGTGTGATGGTTTGATTTGCATATCTTATGAAATGATTGCCATAATAGGTTCTGCTAAGCATCCATCTTCTCATATAGATGCATTAAAATTTTACAAGGAAGAATAACGGGAAAACTTTTTTTCCTTGTGATGAAAACTCTTAGGATTTACCTTCTTAACAATTTTCCTGTATTTCATACAGCAGGGTTACCTATAGTCATCATGCTGTACGTTGCATACCTAGTACTTGTTTAACCTAAAGCTGGGAGTTTGTACCTTTTGACCAGTTTCCTTCAATTCCTCTCTCCCCACTCCCCACTTCTGATAACAAGTCTGCTTTCTTTTTCTCTGAGTTTGTTGTTTGCTTATGTGTTTGTTTTGGTTTTTAGGTTTTATATATAAGTGAGATCATACAATATTTCTCTTTTTCTGTCTGGCTTATTTCTCGTAGCATAATGCCTTCATGTTCTGTCTTTGTTATCACAGATGGCAGTATTTCCCAGTTTTCTGGCTAAATAATATTCCGTAGTATGTATATACCACAACTTCTTTATCCATTCATTTCCAGAGGGACACTTACATTGTTTCCATGTCTTGGCTATCGTAAACAATGCTCCTATGAACATGGGGTGCAGATTCCTTTTCCAAATTAGTGTTTTTGTTTCATTTGGATATGTTTTAAGAAGTGGGTTACTAGATCATATGGTAGTTCTATTTTTAAAATTTTGTGAGGATCCTCTATACTGTTTTCCACAATAGCTGTACCAATTTACAATTCATCAGCAGTGTGCAAGGTATTCTGTTCTCCACATGCTCACCAGCATTTTGTTAATCTTTTGCCTTTTCAGTGGTGGGCATTCTAATAGGTGTGAGGTGCTTTGCTACCTGATTATGGTTTTGATTTACTTCTCTCTAATGACCAGTGATGATGTTGAGCATCTTTTCATGTACCATTTGGCCTTTCATATGTCTTTTTTGGAGCTGAAGAAATGTCTATTCAAGTCCTTTGCCCATTTTTTAATTGAGTTGGGTTTTTTTGTTTTGTTTTGTTTGCTGTTGAGTTATAGAAGTTCTTTATATGTTTTGGGTATCAACTCCTTATCAGATATATAGTTTGAAAACATTTTTCCCCATTTTGTAGGTTGTCTTTTCACTTGGTTAGTAGTTAATTTGATGTAGTCCCATATGTTTATTTTTGATATTGTTGCTTGTGGTTTAGGTGTTATATCCAAAAAATTATTACCAAGACCCATATCAAAGAGCTTTGTTGCTCTGTTTTTTTTTTCTAGAAGTTTCATGATTTGGGGACAAACATTTTTTTGGTTGAATCTTTAGGATTTTCTATATAAAAATCATGTTGTCTGCAAATAGAAACCATTTCATTTATTCCTTTCCAATTCATGTACCTTTTATTTCTTTTTCTTCCCTAATTGTTCTATCTAGGACTTTCAGTACTGTGTTGAATAGGAATGGTGAGAGTGGGTAACTTTGTTCTGTTCCTAATCTTAGAGGGAACATTTTTAATATTTCACCATTGAGAAATAAAAGCTATGGGTTTGTCATATTGGCCTTTGTTATGTTGAGATATATTTCTTCTGTGCCTAATTTGTTAAGAGTTTTTATCATGAGTGCATGTTAAATTTGGTTGAGTGTTCTTTCCAACGTGCCTACAGAAATGATCATATGATTCTTTTCTTTCATTCTATTATTGTGGTGTATCACGTTGATTGTTTTGCATATGTTGAACTATCCTTGAATCCCAGGGATAAATCATGCTTGATCATGGAGAATGATCCTTTAAATATGCTGTTGAATTCAATTTCCTGGTATTGAGAAATTTTGCATCTCTATATGTCAGGGATAATGTCCTGTGGCTTTCTTTTCTGGTAGTGTTCTTTGCAGTTTTGGTGTCAGGATAATGCTGGCCTAGTAAAATGAGTTTGGGAGTGTTTCCTCCTTTTTGATTTCTTTGGAAGAGTTTAAGAATTGCTGTTAATTCTTCTTTAAATGTTTGATAAAATTCACCAGTAAAGCCTTTCTTCATTGTGAGATATTTGAGTACGGATTCATTTTCCTTAAATTGCTCTATTCAGAGTTTCCATTTCTGTCTTGGTAAGGTGTATGTTTCTAAGAACTTTTCCATTTCTTCTAGGTTGTCCACTTTGTTTGCTTATAATCTTCATCGTAACCTTTTATAATCTTTAGAATTTCTGTGGTATCTTTTTCATGTTTTCATTTACAATGTCTCCTTTATCATTTATATTGTTGTTAACTTTAGTCCTGTTTCCTCCCCCTGGCCTTGGTTAGTCTACCTAAACGTTTGTCACTTTTGTTGGGTTTTTTTAAAGAAATAACTCTTATTTTGGTTAATCTTTTCTATTGTTTTTTGATCTATACGTCATTTATTTCTGCTCTAATCTTTAATATTTCCTTTCTTCTGCTAACTTTAGGCTCTGTTCATTCCTCTTTTTCTCGTTCCTTAAGGTTACACTTCGGTTTATTTGGGATCTTTCTTGCTTCTTAATGTAAGCACTTATGTATTGCTATGAACTTCCCTCATAGAACTGCTTTAGTTGCCCCCATAAATTCTGGCATGTTGTGTTTCCAGTTTTATTTGTCTCATTAAATTTATTTCCCCTTTAACTTATTCTTGGATTCATTGGTTATTCAAGAGAATGCTGTTTAATTTCCCTGTGCTCATGAATTTTCCAGGTTTCCCCCTGTCATTGATTTCTGATTTCATGCCTTGTGGTCAGAGAAGATAACCAGTATCATCAGCCCTCTTGAATTTACTAAGACTTGTTTTATGGCCTAGCACGTATTCTATCCTAGAAAATGTTCCATGTGCACTTGAGAAGAATGTGTATTCTGCTGTTGTTTAATAGGATGTTTTCTTTATGTCCTCTAGGTCATTTGATCTGTACTGTTGTTAAAATCCACGCTTTCCTTATTGATTCTGTCCTGGATGATCTATTCATTGTAGAGAGTGGGGTATTAAAGTCCCCACCTATTATTGTATTACTCCTTATTTCCCCATTTAGTTTTGTTTTTGTTTTTGTTTTTGTTTTTTACCTTTTGCTTTATACATTTAAGTACTCCAGTGTTGGGTGCATAAATATTTATAGTTGTTATATCTTATTGATGTATTGACCTCTTTATCATTATATAATGACCCTCTTTGCCTCATTTTACCATTTTTAGTTTAACGTCTCTTTTATCTGATGAATGTATAGCTTCCTGTGGTATTTTATTTTGGTTTGATTATGTTTTGGTGGGAGTTGTTGGTTTTTATTATTATTATTATTTTTAGTTATTTGCTTGAAATGCCATTTTTTCATCCCTTCACTCTTGGTCTTTGCCTTTAAGGCTAAAGTGAATCTCTTATGGGCAGCATATGGTTGGATCTTATTTTTATTCAGCTATTCTGGGTCTTTTAGTTGGAGAATTTTATACATTTACATTTAAAGTAATTATATTGCAAATAAGGACTTACTATTACTATTTCATTATTTTTTGGGTTGTTTTGTAAATCAACTTTTCCTTTTTATTTATCCTGCTGTATTTTGTGTTTTTGTGTTGATATCTTTTGTTATGAGTATGCTTGCCTTTTTTCTTGTGTTCTTTTGTATAATTATTATAAAATTTTCCCTTGTGGTCACCATGAGATTTATGTAAAATACCGTAAAGTTATAACAACATATTTTAATTCATTTAAAAAAGCTAATTTTAAAGAAGAATCATGAGTTATGCACCACTATTACCTTACTGTAAAATCTAATTTTGATTATATGCTTACCATTACTGGTAATATTTATGCTACCTTTTTGTGTTTTTATGATCTTAATTAGAGTTTTTTGACTTCCATTCAAAGAACTCCCTCTGACATTCCCTATAAGGCAGATTTGGTGGTAATGAACTTCCTTAGCTTTTGTTTATTGGGGAAAGTATCTATCCCTCCTCTTTTTCTGAAGGACAGTGTTGCTGGGTATGGAATTCTTGGCTGATAGTTATTTTCTTTCAGTGTTTTGAATAAGTGGTCCCATTCTCTCCTGTCCTGACAAGTTTCTGATGAGAAATTTGCCAGTGTTCTTATGGGAGATCCCTTTTACATAACTTCTCTCTTTTGCTGCTTTTAAAATTCTTTTCTTGCCTTTGCTTTTTGACATTTTAATCATAATGTGTCTCAGTGTAGCCTTCTACAGGTTCAACACCTTTGGGGTCTTTTGGGCCACATGGATCTGCATGTCCATTTCTCTCCCCAGATTTGGGAAGTTTTCAGCCATTATTTAAATATACTTTCTGGCCCTTGTGCTTTCTCCTTTTGGAATTCCCACAATGTGAATATTGTTTCTTTCCATTTTGTCCCATAAATCTCATAGGTTTTCTTCAGACTGCATGATTTCAATCGACCTATTCTTCAGGTTTTTGATTCTTCTTCTGCATATTGAGTCTACTTTTGAAACTCTCAGTCAAATTCTTCAGTTACTGTATTTTTCAACTCTAGGATTTCTGTTTATTCGTTTTAATGATTACTGTTTCCTTGTCAAACTTCTTGTTTTGAACTGTTTTCGTAATTTTGTTGAGCCATCAATGTGTATTTTTCATACACATGTACTGATACCAAAGTTAATATAAATGTAAATAGGCTCAGAAATATACATGATGCCTTTTAGGAGTCCATATAAGAATATTTACTATGCCAAAATGGTTAACTGACCCTGTGTGGGAAGTCATAAAAAGTAGAGAGATCACAAAGGCTTTAGTACTAAGCAGGAGATAACCAACATCTTATTTTTATTTTTTCTCTTTTCTTCAGTGGCAGGGAATGGGAAGGGGGGATTGGGACATGTAACCAGATGCTTCTGGCAAAGAGATGAGAGTTAGGTTGATTTGGTCTAAAGATATTTGATCACAAATAGTTGTATTTAAACCAGTTGTGGGGCACTTTTTAGGACTGGCCTAAGAAATGTGGCACATATCTTTTGAAATTAATTAATGCTTAAGGAAATCCTTTGTTAAGTTATATGTCAGTAGCCCAAATCTATTAAGGGAGCTTTCCTCACCTTTCATTCTAAGAACTTTTAAAATAGAATTGACTTGTTCTCAACATGTGGTGCTTTTTCCCTTTAAGCAGTGATAGGAACAAACTGTCCCAGTGACAGAGAATTAATTAGTCATTTATTAGTCATTTGTTAAGTGATATATAGCACCAGTGGCGTTATTTTTATTTTAGTTTAGTGAAGAGAATACAAGCATAACCTTGCATATTAATTTAACTTATGAACGAAGAAGACTAAATGAGTGCAAGAAAAGTTATACTATATATCTGTTATAAATAAAGGGATGCTCTAAAATGATAGGATTATTGCTTAAGACGTAAAACATTTCACTGGGTTAGGATAGCTAATTATGTCTACCATCTTTTCTCTCAATTTGTTAAAATACCACTGTGATTTTTAGAGGCAATTGAGGTGGCTGACACTTCAGGAGACTTTTTTGGGAGGGCAAAGCTGTAAGTTTGTGCAAATAGCACCTGAAGTCAGACATGCCTGAGGGTCAGCCTAAGGGTCAGACTAAATAGCAGAATTGATCTGGACTCTTAAGAGTGTTTTTTTGTTCTCTGTCTCATTTTATAATTTGTCTCAGCTGCTAATAGCCCTGGGCCTATTGGAACAGGAGAAAAAGAGAAAGGAGGACGTAGAGGCCAGTGTGTGGATTTTACCTGAGAGCTAGTGAAAGAGTGCTTAACTCGTGTCTTGTCAAATGTTCTTGACGTGACAGCATTGCTTTAAGCTATGTGTGGATAAGTTGCAAAACCAGAGCATTTTTCTCCTAAATGTATTTCTTTCAAACACATTTTTCTTTTCTTCGTTCTCTTTGCTTTTCTCACACCAGGAATTGAGCTGGATGAAGATGGGTCTCTTGATGGAAACAGTGACTTAACAATTAGAGGACGCCTGCTGTCCTTGGTAGAAAAGGTGACATACCTGAAGAAGAAACAGGCCGAAAAACCAGTTGAGAGTGGCTCCAAGAAGTCCTGTAAGCAGTATGGAAGGAAACTGGCAAAGCAACCCAACTGCTGACATTTATTTCTCCTTTGAGCTAACATCATACTAGATGAGCCAGTGAGAAAATTGAGTTTGCAGCTTCTCAGAATCAGATTCTTTTTCTTAAAGCGTATTTACTAATTTTGAGAGGAAGAGAGAGACAGAGAGCAGGGGAGGGGCAGAGAGAAGGACAGATGATCCGAAGCAGGCTCCAGGATAACAGCGGAGAACCCAATGTGGGGCTCGAACTCACGAACCGTGAGATCGTGACCTGAGCTGATCGGAGCTGAAGTCGGGTGCCTTAACCGACTGAGCCCCCCGGGCACTGCTAAGAATCACATTCTCAAGTAGATGTCTATGGCCGCCAGAAGTAGAGAGGAGCATCCAACTGTATTTGTAGGAACGGATGGAGAGGTAGCAGTATTATAAGGATGGATGGGCTCCCTAGAGGACCAAAAATTTAGGTATTTGATCAGGGACTATCAAGAGAAGGTACAAAGTGGGTAATTTAGCTTTCATGTCTAAATATTATGCTATTGACTTTCAAATGTTCTTGCACCAAGTTAAGCTTTTTTGTTAAAGTTTAGATAGTATCTGTAACTATATTTTGGTTCTGTGATATTTCCTGAACCGTTACGCGTTTCTGATGTATTTTTATCCTATTTAACTGAAGAGTAACAGCCGATACTCAGAAAATGAATACGCACACTGGGGCTGTGAGTCTCAGGCATGGCACTGGCCCAGGAGGGGTTCAAGTAGTGGGTTGATGAGATCCTTCTTACTCGCTGCCTCACATCGAAGTCTCTGTTCATTCTGTGAGGCAGCGCTGGTTTATGAACAGTTTTTACTGAAAGAAGAGAAATAAACTCATGAAGATTTTAGTTGTTTTTCGTTTCCATTAACTTACAGTGAAAATCCTTCATCCATACAACTACTTCTAAATGTACTGTTCAGTGTCACACGCAGATCTGAATCATACCTTCTTCCAAATAAGAGTTCAAGATTTCCTATGAAACACTTTTTGTTATTATCTGGTTTATGGTCTGACATACTAAAATTATCAGCCTGGTTTTGAGACATGTGGAAGTATACTGGCTATTTATCTACATTTCCTGTTTGGTTAAAATTGGTAGGTTTTGTTTTTCCTTTACTTCCTGTGTAGATTAAAGCAGGTAAAACAGCTTCTTTTGAAAATCTGCCAGTGTGTTAATGATAGGAATTGAGTACCTCTTTGTGTCTAAGTTGGTCGCATCTTTCTACTTAGCTTTGATATTTTTATTATTTATTTTTAGGAGGTTTGGAAGTTCTATTGCTTTTGTCTGTATTACACTGTATGTTACATTGCAAATTTACATTAGAATAACTTTTCACTTGAATACAGCTTTACAATCAAATCCTTTGAAGACATTTTAACTGACAATTAGGGATCCAAATTATAGTAAAAATATAATTATATGAGGTCACTATTACAAATGGCTCAAATGAGGAGATAGAAAAATAGATAGTTCCTTGAGTGCACATGACTGACTTTATAAGGATGTATGGTGATGTCACATCTGGGAGGAAAATAATGCAACAAAGAAAATAAAAGTGGAAGTAATAGTTCATATTGATTACCCTATGGATTGCCAACAATAGTTTTGAAAAAGTGGCCATAGTTCTGAAACAGCTTAAATTCTTTAATTATAAGAATGAGTGTTAAGGAAAAGCTTGTGTGTTTTTGCCTTTTCATGTTCATAACTCATTTTTATTGACATATATATATATAATATATATATATATATATATTATATATATATATATATATTATATATAGCGTTTAAATGAAGTTTTTCTTCAAAGAATGTTCCTAGCCTTTTCATTTCTGGTATTAGGCTGGGGCTATGAGAGGTACAGCTGAAATGCCCAACTCATTTGTCTTCTCTCGTGTTTTTTTTTTTTTTTTCCTTTTAAAAAATATCCGTAATGACTGTGCAGCCACTCTTCAGCAGTTGATTTCTGAGACCATGGTCCGATGGGCGCAAGAGTCTGTCATTGAAGACCCTGAACTGGTGAGGGCCATGTTTGTGTTGCTCCATCGACAGTACGATGGCATTGGGGGTCTGGTCCGGGCTCTGCCAAAGACCTACACTATAAATGGTGTCTCCGTGGAGGATACCATCAACCTGCTGGCATCTCTCGGTCAGATTCGTTCTCTGCTGAGTGTAAGAATGGGCAAAGAAGAAGAGAAGCTTATGATTCGTGGATTAGGGTAATTTATTTAACTACTACAACCTCTGTCTTATAAATGTCTTCCTTCTAATCGTTTATTCCAGTAGGTGCACTGTACATTTGTTAATATAGATACACTGCTTAGATTACAGGCACGCCGCATCGTATTGTGCCTTGCTTTATTGCACTTTGCAGGTAGTGTGTTTTTCACAAATGGAAAGTGTATGACCACCTTGCATCGAGCAAGTCTATGGGCAACTTTTTTTTTTTTTTTTTTTAAACATCATTTGCTCACTTTGTGTCTCTTTGTGTCACGTTTTGGCAATTCTCACAATATTTCGGGCTTTGTTATTATTATTGTATTTGTTATGATGGCCTGTGATCAGTGGTTACGACTCACCGAAAGCTCAGGAAATGTTAGTATTTTCAGCAATAAATTATTTTTTAATTGAGGTACATATGCTGTTTTGTAAAACATAATTTTCCTATGCTTTTAATAGACTCTAGCATATTATAAACATAACTGTTGTATGCACTGGGAAACCAAAAAATTTATTCGATTTGCTTTATTGCAATATTTTGCTTTATTGCAGTGATCTGGAACCAAATCTGCAATATTTGTGAGATACACCTGTAATATGATTATTAAATGAGATTGTTGCTTTTCTAGACATTATATTTTACAGCTCACTAGAAAAATGACTAATTTTACAACTAGATGCTAAGGTGGCAATGATACAGCACATATCTTAGAGGGTTTTTTAAATTAATTTTTCAGTAATGTACAATCATATATAAAAATACAGGTTAATAAAAACACATTAAACTCTGTGGGGAGACAAACACTCACCACAGGAATAAGGAATTTTGTCTGTATTTACTGGGCCTTGAAAAAAGAATGGGGAGAGAATTCAACATTATAGGTGCGCTTTGTGTGAATTTGGGGATTAACATTTATACCTCATGTGTAGCCTAAGGATCCCAAAACTGAGAACATAAAAATTGGCCTCAAATCACTGTGAAATTTTGAAGGAAAAACCTAAATACTACCAGTGGTTAACTTACAATCGAAAATTGCAAAGTACATAAGGAAACAGTCTGCCTTAAGCAAGGGTCTGCAGATACAATACTGGTGGAGTCAGAACACCTATTTCAAAACTTCAGATAATACAGTGCCAGAAAGAGAACATAAAGTTACTGTATTTAAAATGGTAAAAATACAAAGGATAAATCAATTCTCCAAAAATAAATCATGGAAAAATGTCCATGAAAATTTGAAAAGGATCCAAAGATCTCTCTCTGCCCTCCCCTGCTTGCACTCTTGTCTTTCTGCCTCTCTCTATCTCAGAAATAAATAAACATTAAAAAAATAAGAAAAATTATTTAAAAAAAGAGGGGAGGTGTGCCTGGATGGCTCAGTCAGGTTAGCTTCCAACTTCGGCTCAGATCTGATCTCATAGCTTATGAGTTCAAGTCCCATATCAGTCTCTGTGCTGACAGCTAAGAACCTGGAGCCTGCTTCAGATTCTGTCTCCCTCTCTCTCTGCCCCGCCCCCCCCTCTCAAAAATAAACAAAGAATAAAAGAAAATATAAAAAGGAAAAGATCAAAAGAGAACTTCTAGAAATGAAAAATACATTAAATGACATTAAAAACAGTGAATTGGTTAAATTAGGAAAGATATAGCTGAAGAGAAAATTGGTAAGTGGGATCATAGATCTGAGGAAATTAGTACTGTAGCACTGAGAGGTAAAGATAAGAAAATGCAAAAGAGCAGTTTTGAGACCTAGGGGATAGTATAAGAAGGTCTACCATATGGTAAACAGGATTTCTGGAAAAGACAGAATAGATAATCTAGAAAATGGGGACATTTGAAGAGCTAGCTGTTGGCTTGAGTTTTTCAGAATCAATGAAGAACACAAGTTCACAGATTATCCTCAAGTACAGGTAGTTCCATATACCCACCTGGATAGAATGTAGGGAAACTGCATAAAACCAGTGATAGACTATCTTAAAACTAAGTTGAAAGAAAAGCCAGAATGCTTACCAAAAACAGAACAAAAACAAACAATGACAAGAACAACAGCAACAAAAAAACAGTATTTGGAATTCTCAATGGCAAAACTAAAGATCATTACTCAATGAGAAACCATATTCAAAATTCTGACAGAAAATAACCATCAGTTTACCATGTGTTACTCAGTTGAGAATTCTTCACAATGAACTTGTGCTTCAAGGAGATTTGGAGATGAGAGTTTATAGCCCATATTTAAGAGTGAGGGCAATACAAAGATATTTCAGAATATTTACTTACAGTTCCTCATCGAAAGACCTTCTAAAGGCTGTGCATTAGAGAAAAGGAAATGGAATTCAGAGAGAAAGAATGAGAAGCAGTAAGTTTTATTGAGTGTGTTACTGATGTATACATGCGTAAATATAGGAATCACTCACAAGATTGCATAATTCTGGAATATGAAAATACAAAAATAAAAGTTTAAGCTTTATCACGTTTGCAAGAATAATATCTAAACATTGGATGTAGAAATTGAATGTAAAATGTTGAAAAATGATAGAGAATACAAACATTCTGCCAAAACAGTTAACCTAGTTAGATAAATATTAAAGAGGAGAATGAAAATAACTACTGACATGGATAAAATAGGGTATAAAGAAACAATAAAAGGGTTAAAGAAACCTAGAGTTCTTAAAACAAAACAAAACAAAACAAAACACTAATGGAATGGAATAACTACTGTTTTCTTTGACCTAAAAAATAACATTGTGGGTAGAAAAATTATAGAAAGACTCAGATTGTGTAGTATTATTTACGTGCATTCTAACTTCAGAACATAATACTGTATATTGGTCTTGGAACTATCAAGTATTTGAAATCATTAAAATAACGCTGGAAGGTTCTATTCCAAAATCATTATCACGGCACACTAAAAATAAGTATACTAACAGGACAAAAGAAGGAGAACAGAAAAACCGAAACAACAAAAGCAAATTCGATGGTCCTTGTAATCATATGAACATGAATCTTATTTTTTTAACGTTTATTTATTTATTTATTTTGAGAGCGAAAGAGACAACGTGTGAATGGGAGGGGCTGAGAAGGGGAGGCAGAATCCCAAGCAGGCTCCCAACTCAGCACAGAGCCCAACATGGGGTTCAGTCTCACAACCGTGAGATCACGACCTGAGCTGAAATCAAGAGTTGAACGCTCAACTGACTGAGACACCCAGGTGCCCCTGAATCTTGTTTTGAATACTAATACTTATATCTAACCCAAAAGGGCCTTGCACATAAATGATCTTACTTAACCAAATGAGAAAGGAAGCCTTCTAGGAAATGAACTCTTTCTTGTCAAATGAACATACAGTGATAATATATGCTGTTAACACATAAATCAGTAGTGATAAAACAAAATATTTCTGAAACAAAAAGTTACGTCTTTGTGGTATGAGACATACTTCTCACGGGACACGTTTAATGAGTGACAACCTGCCTACTGAGTGGTAGAATTATAAATCCACTCAATTTACTTGGAACTAAAGGCAAACAAGAGTTTTCAATTAAATATTTTCCAAAGTTCGGTCATGCAAAACGATTTCAATTCATGAAAGAACACAGCCTGTGATTACAAGTGTGGTTTGAAAATGGAAGGTTCTCCTGCTACATGTGTTGCTGTCTTCCGTGAAGGAAAAGGAGTCCTTTCTTTACCCCATATGTTCTTGCACGGAATAGATCTGACCTATTTTAGTCTTTGGCCCCCACATCATTTTTGTGAGTTGTGCTATCTAAAGACTCTTGTTATTGAAGATAAACTAAACCCAACTAAAAGTGAAAAACTAGGAGCACTTGAGTGGTTCAGTTGGTTAAGTGTCGAACTCTTGATTTCAGCTCAGGTTGCAATCTCACGGTTCATGGGTTCAAGCCCCACGTCGGGCTCTGCGCTGACAGCACAGAGCCTGCTTGGGATTCTCTCCCTCTCTCTCTGCCCCTGTCTCACTTGCTCTCTATCTCTCTCAAAATAAACATTAAAAAACAAAAGTGAAAAACTAAAACTAAAAAAAAAAAAAAAAAAAAACAAAAGAAAATCATACAAGATTCATACTATTTCATTGTCTTGATATGCCTGGAGTACCTATAAGTTAGCATATGACTAAATCAAGAGGTGAGTGAATCAGAGGAGATCAGATATGAAGGGAAAGTTTGTTTCCCTGCAGGCTGTGCAATATAATTTTCTTGTTATATCCATGACAGGAGTGTTTTGTAGAAAAAATCATATTGATTTAATTTACGTTCAAATAAAAATCAAGAGTTATTTATTTTTAATGTCTACTAAACATTAATATCCTTAGGGATGCCTTTGCATACATATTATAAAAATATGTAATGGAATAGTAATAATGGGAAACATTTTGGATATCATCTGCTGCTTTTTTTTTTTTTTTTTCAAATTGAATGTCCATTTTAATTTGCTGGATTTAGATTAGTTGAACCTGGCCTTGATGTGTATTCAGTTTCTCTTTGAGAATATGTTTCCTTTAAAAAAGCATTTCTCTGGAATGATAACACAAAATGTTATTAAACATACAAATATTGAATATAGTGTGAAAAATAACCTACATGAAAAGCATAGATGTTTTTATATCAATAATTTATATGGGGATTTTCATAGAAACATGGTATAACAGTGACTCATATTTCTATACTAAAGAAGGTTGAACAGATGTTTGGATATATATAAAATTAGGAATAAGTGTCCAAAAGTATATTTCATATAGATGAATGTTTACATATTTAGTACCTTTCTTGTAATGGAAAAAAAATAGATAACTTGTATACTATTTTTGAGAGGCTATCATTATTTTTTGAGGAAAACTCAATTAATTATGCTTATTAGCTTTTACTTTTATTAACTTTAATCATGATTGTGCTTACTTTTTTGTTCATGCCAGGAATTATTTCCAAAAGATTTATCAGGACCTCAGATAAATTGTCATTTAAATTTTTCTCTGACCTTTGTGCTCCCCTCCCCCCTACCTATATTGTCCTTTCTAGGGATATCATGAATAATAAAGTATTTTACCAGCACCCTAATCTCATGAGGGCACTTGGGATGCACGAGACGGTGATGGAGGTCATGGTGAATGTCCTTGGAGGTGGAGAGTCCAAGGTAAAGGAAAACCTTTGATTCTTAAGATGCAAAGAAATATGACTCCTGAGGGCATCCATTACATATTCTTAATGAGGATTTCTTAAATCTTGTTAGGAGGACTATTTTTTAAAGAATAGCTTTCGAAAAAAAAACATAATAAAACCTTATAGATTGAGAATTGAATATGCTAGTTATTTTTTTCCTTTGATATTGGCAACAGTTTCTATCTTATACCGTGTAATTTTCTGTCTCCTAAACTATTCCCATTTAGTGGTTATTTAGAAACTTTAAACGTTAATACTATGCTAACTTTTCAAAATTCTGAATTATAAATTGATGTCCATTACATAAAAAGTCCAAAATACAAAACATGTTCTTCAGACCCAGACATTCCCCTTGATTTAGACAACAGTTAGTTCCACTAAATTCCTGATCCAGGCCAAGTTTTGAAGATGGTGCTCTGGAGTATTTGTTTTAAGACTATAAAGTTAATTTTTTAAGTGATTCAAAATTAAAATAAAGTTCTTTAAAACCAAATGAACAAGAGTAATAAAACAGGCAACTTCATGTGAATCAGTATAATTTTATGACCTATGATTTGCAAAATATATTTCAGTATTTTTGGAAATGTTAAGATATATTCTTCAAAATATGGAAAGGAGTCCATATTTCTCATGTTCAGTTAGACAGACTTACAAAGATATTTATAAAGTATTCTGTTAGGGAGGGACTCAAGGGATTCATCTGGGGTATATTAGAACAAGATTTGGCCCTCAGGGGAGATGTATTTGATGGGATCTAGCATGCACACCTTCTGGTCAAGGGGCTCATCACAGTGACAAGTCGGGCAAATCAGGGAAGGTGTGAATCCTGGAAACTTAAAAACAACAACAATAACACCTATGGTAAGAACGCCCTTCTGTGGTTCCAGGTAGTGGAACTTTTCACAAGTGGTCTCCTTGAACTTTCCCTATCTTACTCAAGTAAGTATTATCATTCATTTTAATCCAGTTTTACAGAACTGAATCATTGAGACGGAGTATCATCCCGAGGAAGCACAGCTAACGGGTAGTCAGGATTCACAACTGAGTCTGCCTGAATGCCAACTAGGTCTGTGCTGCCTGTAGATTAGTTCCAGATCAATTCATTGATGATAATGAGGTTTCTAAATTAGTGCTGGGCTTGTTCTTCAATGGCTCAAAGACTAGGTGAGTTAAAGTCGAGACAAATGATGGTCTTCAGTCTCGAAGGCTTGGCACCCATGGGCACCCATGGAATGACAGTGTGATTGGATCTTAGCTTCTGAACTCAGTTTTCTGAAGACCATTGGCTCTCACCGCTAACTAAATGCTCTTTATGTAGGAAATCGCTTTTCCCAAGATGGTGGCCAACTGTTGCCGTTTTCTTTGTTACTTCTGTCGTATAAGTCGGCAGAATCAAAAAGCTATGTTTGACCATCTCAGCTATTTATTGGAGAACAGCAGTGTTGGTCTTGGTAAGTAAATTCGTGGCTTTTATTTCATCTTTAAGATAAAAAGAATATGTTACAGTTAAAAGTTAAACTTTAATGGAAATTAATTTTAGATTAGTGCAGTATGTGTTGTATTTAGAAATGAAATTTTGAGGGAAAGTATGTTTTTATATAGCCTTCATGGTTGCCGCACAATCTGGGTTTTGTCTCAACGTTGTTTGAATTAACAGCCTCACCAGCAATGAGAGGTTCAACACCACTGGATGTGGCAGCCGCATCAGTGATGGATAATAATGAACTGGCCTTAGCTCTGCGTGAGCCAGATTTGGAAAAGGTAAGCAACATCCACACCCCTGTGTGTGTGTGATGCTTGTTTGTAGTTTTTTCTCAAGTTTATTTAAATATAACTGTAATGGAGTCATAGTTACATTGATACGGTCACATCTATTGCGTGCTATAAACATGTTACATATATTACCTATAGCATATAATTGTAAATTACAAACAACAAGAAACTTGAGATAAAGTGTTTCCTCTGATCACAAGCATTTTTCTCTGGAAGGGGAATGAACAAAAAGTATCTGTTGTTCCTTTTGTTTTAGTCGTACAGTTTCAATTTCTTCCAAGGTTGTTTTAACATCCCAAAGTACATTTCGTATCCTATAGACATATATTCCAGGGCAAGGCATCTGTGACATAGTAAGACCTTGCACTGTAACCAAGCACTTGAAGCCCCATACATGTTTGCTGGAACATAGATAAGTACCCCCCCCCACAGTGTTGTCGTTGTGATTGCACTCTAAGTAGTCTCCCCCGTCCCTCCCTTGCTCCCCTATTTAGCAGCCAGAGTGAGCCTCCTGAAAGGATCTTATTAATCCTGTCTACAATTCTTCCAGAGACTTCCTGCCTCGCTTCAAGTAAAGGCATTGTGATAGCTTCTGACCCATCTGATTTCACATATCCGTCTTATCTCATTTCCTGCAATTCTCATCTTTTCTGTTTGCTCCAGCCACGCCGATTGCGTTCCTGCCTCAGGGACCCTGTGCTCACTGCTCCCTCCATCTGCAGTATTCTTCTGCCTTATGTCTTCCTGGCTCTTTTCCTGACACCCTTCCACTCACTCCAAGTCACCTTTTAGTCTAGCCCTTCATGCTCATGCCATTTAAGATTGAAACCTCTTCTCTGTCTCCTTTCTTGTCTTTGCTGCTTTCTTTTCAACAGTTGAAAAAAAACACATTTGTAGGGGCACCTGGGTGGCTCGGTCAGTTGAGCATCCAACTCTTGATTTCAGCTCAGGTCAGTGATCCCAGGGTCCTGGGATCGAGCCCCACGTCAGACTCCACACTGAGCGTGGAAACTGCTTAACATTCTCTCTCTCTCCCTCTGCCCTTCTCCCCTGCTCACTCTCTCTCCAAAGGAAAACAAAAACCACACAACAAAAACATATTTGTATATTATAGAGATGAATACACATTTTCATATTATTTATATTTCTGTAAATACAGTTTAATATTTATAGTCTAAAATCATATTTTAAAGCAAATATATTTTACTAAAATCTGTATGTTTGCATATTTTTAGAAACCAACTCCTTACCATAGCAATAAGGTCAGTGAGTCGCGCACGCTCTCTCATTTTTTGTTTTTTTTTTATTTTTAAAAAATATTTTTTAATGTTTATTTATTTTTGATAGAGGACAAGCGGGGGAGGGGCAGAGAGAGGGAGACACAGAATCGGAAGCAGGCTTCAGGCTTTAAGCTGTCAGCACAGAACCCGACATGGGGCTCGAACCCATGAACTGTGAGCTCATGACCTGAGCTAAAGTTGGATGCTTAATCGACTGAGCCACCCAGGCGTCCCTAAAATCTTTTTATTTACACACGCATTAAATTGGCTACTATTTAAAAAGTTGACCATACCAAATGTTGTGGAAGATACAGAGCACCTGGAACTCTTACCTGTTGCTGTTGAGATGAACAATGGTGGAGTCAGTTTGGAAAGCAGGTTGGCAGTTTCTTCACAAATTGAATGTATCCCTGTCCTAAATGCACACCTAGCCGTCTCACTCATAGGTACTTGCTCATTAGAAATAGGAATGTATGTCCACACAAAGGTGTGGACATTGCTGACAACATGTTCATCTTAGCCAAAAACTAGAGACCATGTCCATCAGGTGATGAATGGATAAGGAAACACAGACTATTTCCATATGCTGTGGAAGGCTGTTACGAAGCAAAGGGAAGGAATGAAGTCTTGACATGTGTTGCAATGTAAATGACTCTAAAAATCATTATTCTGAGTGAAATAAGCCAGGCACAGAACGACATACATATCTTTATATACATATATATACAATTATATACTTATATGCATTTATACATTTACATACTATATATACGTATATATATATATTATATACACACATGCATGTACATTATATCTTTATACATGGATTGCATGTTCTAGAATAGACCAGTTAATTTGTAGTGACACCAAGTAGATTGTCAAGGCATCCACATGCAGGGAGGGATGGATGGGTCCTGAAGAGTGATGGAAATATTCTATTTTTTTCTTAAGTTTATTTATTTATTTTGAGAAAGAAAGCGGGAGAGGCAGAGAGAGGGAGAGACAGAATCCCAAGCAGGTTCCATGCTCTCAGCACAGAGCCCAACATAGGGCTCGAACTCACAAACTGTGAAATCATGACCTGAGCTGAGATCAAGAGTTGGATGCTCAACCAACTGAGCCCCACAGGCTCCCTGTGATAGAAATGTTCTGCATCTTGACTGTGCTGTGTTTTTACCAATGCATAAATCTCTCAAAGATCACTGAACTTATACTTTAAATAGATGAGTTTGTTGTACATAAATTATACTTAAATTCGGTACAAAATATTTTTAGCTAGATTGTTTATTTCTTTTTCAAGCCGATTTAACTTGATCTGGGTTAATTTGATAAGTTGCTTGACTGGCAGTCTACTGCCATTGATAATAACATGGGGATTTCTTTTAAAACTGGACCAGTTATGAAATTTGCCAAGGATCAACATTCACTTAAAACAGTAATTTAAAAGGCAACGATAAGCAGAAAATTCAATGTGTTAAAATCAGTAATACTGAAAGGTAGGTAATACTTGCTCAAATTTTATAGAGAGTGAAACCATGGCTCAGAAGGATCCAGTAAATAATGCAGAAAAGATTTGAACCCAAGGTATTTGAATACAAACTTAAATTGATAATACCATGTTGAAAGTGAATTCACTTTTCTAAATATCACTGTATCTCAGATGGGTCTTTCAGTATCTCCGATGGATTCAGGTTTTATACTGGGTGAGGGGTCTTTAGACATTTTTAAAGTTTATCAAATATATCATAATATATATATATATATATGTATGTACATGTGATTTATATATAATGTACAATACATATATGATATATAATATAAATGTATATATATATAAATATATATATATACACACATATATATGCACACACAATTTTTTAAACATAAGTTCTACATCCAATGTGGGGCTTATCTCACAACTGCGAGATCAGGAGTTGCATGGTTTACCGACTGAGCCAGCCAGGTGGCACAAATATGTTTATAGATAAAAGTCTCAAATTAAATGATGTGAAACTTAGGAACATTTTCTTTCATAGAGTTGATTTATAAATATTTTTATGATGATAGCACTTTGTTATGATTTATAAATATTTCTTAATTCTAAGGTTTTGCTAAAGACAGTTCATGTGTTGTCATGAGGTTAAAAACAACTTGCAGGGGCACCTGGGTGGCTCACTCGGTTAAGCTGCCTACTCTTGATTTCGGCTTAGGTCATTAGGTCACAGTTCATGAGATAGAACACCGAGTTGGGCTCTGCACTGGCTGCTCGGAGCCTTCTTGGGATTCTCTCTCCTCTCTCTGCCCCTCCTCCCCCAAAATAAATTAACAAACATTTAAAAAAACAAAAACTTGCAAAACCACGTTCTTTTTTTTTTAACTGTTTTATTCTCTTTTGAGAGAGAGAGAGAAACAGAGCACCAGCAGGGGAGGCACAGAGAGAGGGAGACACAGAATCTGAAACAGGCTCCAGGCTCTGAGCTGTCAGCACAGAGCCCAATGCACGGCTGGAACCCATGAACCGTGAGATCATGACCTGAACTGAAGTCAGATGCTTAACCGACTGAGCCACCCAGGCACCCCAAAACCACATTTGTTTTAAACTGTCCTTTGAGAATATCATTTATTATGTATTGTATTAGCATCTACTGACTTCTGACCCACGGGATAACACATTTGCTTATCATTGTTTGTAGGTAGTTCGATATTTGGCTGGTTGTGGACTGCAGAGTTGCCCGATGCTGGTATCTAAGGGTTACCCAGATATTGGGTGGAATCCAGTTGAAGGAGAGAGATACCTTGACTTTCTCCGATTTGCTGTCTTCTGTAATGGTAAGACTAATTGCTTTGGGTCTTTTTTTGGTCATGATTAAAACTGCATAAAAATAGATGCATAAAATAATAATATATCCTAGCATTTTCATCTAAGAAGCAAATATTAGTAAAGAAAAAGTTAGTAAAATATTTTATAGTCAGTAGTTTGTTCACAGTAATAATTTAATTTCTAATATTTTTTTGAATGCGATGCTTTTATTATTAAACTAACATTTTTAGGCAGTTACAAGTTCTTGTAAATTTTAGTAATTGGGTCGTAGTGGCGCCTGGGTGGCGCAGTCGGTTAAGCGTCTGACTTCAGCCAGGTCACGATCTCGCGGTCCGTGAGTTCGAGCCCCGCGTCAGGCTCTGGGCTGATGGCTCAGAGCCTGGAGCCTGTTTCCGATTCTGTGTCTCCCTCTCTCTCTGCCCCTCCCCTGTTCATGCTCTGTCTCTCTCTGTCCCAAAAATAAATAAACGTTGAAAAAAAAATTAAAAAAAAAAAATTAAAAAAAAAAATAATTGGGTCCTAATTAATAGGTAGGCTTATGGCTTCATTTCGTATAATGAATTAACAAGGGTGAAAAAGCTATGCATCTGTAATGCTTTTTACTTTCCAAATTTTAAGTGCAAGAAGCTTTCTGAGTCTTGTGTACATAAAACTAGTGATTTAAGTCGAATTCTAGCTTTATTAGTGACTATGTCCTTTGGTTTTAGTGATTTTTCTTTAAATCTAAATGAACTAATATAACATCTATTGGCTCAGAATGTCCATATGACCAATGTTTGTTTGTTCTTGTTCCTCATTTGATTTTAGGGGAGAGCGTGGAAGAGAATGCTAATGTTGTGGTGAGGTTGCTCATCCGGAGGCCCGAGTGTTTCGGTCCTGCTTTGAGAGGGGAAGGTGGGAACGGTCTTCTTGCAGCAATGGAAGAAGCCATAAAAATAGCCGAGGATCCCTCTCGAGATGGTCCCTCGCCAACTAGCGGATCCAGTAAAACACTGTAGGTCTAATATATATACTCTTAGGAGCAAATTACACTCCTTGTCTTGAAATTTTACAAAATATGATTTGCATTCTGTCAATTGCAATAGAATCCTCTGGTACCCATGATTTCTGCCCTTGAAAATCCAATGTGTTAGACTTGGAAGAACGGATGCAGGGCACCTGGGTGGCTCCATCGGTTAAGCATCCGACTTTGGCTCAGGTCACTATCTCAGAGTTTGTGACTTCGAGCCCCGCATCAGGCTCTGTGCTGACAGCTCAGAGCCTCGAGCCTGCTTTGCATTCTGCCTCCCTCTCTCTGCCCCTCCCCGACTCACACTTGTTCTCTCTCAAAAATAAACAAACATTTAAAAAATTAATGAAACAAGAAGAATGGATGGAATTTGCTGTGGGAATAGCTTGAATAAAGAGAAAATAAGGAAGATGGGGTGAATGTAGCAGGGAGAAGTTTAGGTTGTTTGGAGGAGATGTATTTTGTGAATTTTTTCCCGGGGGGGGGGGGTAGGGTGGTATGGCAAGGCGAGTCATTACAAACCACGGCAGACAAGATTCTGAAATTGTAGTAGGGTTTGGTGGGAAGCTAGCTGGAATGAGTTTTCAAGATAATAGTAAGAAATTAAGACCTTTAGCAAGAGAATGGGGGACTTAACTGGCATAGTGGTAAAGCCCAGAAAAGGGGGCGTTGTCATTCTGAGGAGCAAAATGCTTGATTAAGTACAATGGCTGATATGGGAGGCAGTAGCTACCTTACATTTGTACATAGTAGACATTATTAATACTTGATTCCAGCAACGGACATGAGTCAACCCAGGCATGTTGCTTCACAGTTTTTATCTGTGGCGGTGAGTGTCCTGCTAACAGATCCTACTCCCATGCTACTGACCCCCCTGGAAAAGATAGAATGTATGGCTTAGTGGAGGCAAATTTCCAAGCAGAGTAGTCCTGCAGACCCTCATTCTTGTATACACAGACTAGGCCTAGATGTTTTGTCCATGTCAAGTCCAAGGTGGTTTCAGACTGGGAGTCTTCCGAGATCATGTTACATGTTTATCAATTAGCCACAGAGGAGCTAGGTGGCCCTCAGTTTCTCTAAGTAGTGGAAAATATATCAAGAGATCTCTGGCCCAGGACCACACCAGTGAGTGTGCACACAGCGCCCTGGGAGCAGCATTGCATGCCAAGAGGATGTGGTCAACAAGGCCTTGCTGTCACCCTGCAGACTGCTAGGTCCAGCTGAGCCACCTACCAAGGGAGGGGTGAATGATGTGATTTTCCAAGGCCATCTAGATTGGTCCCTCATTAGCAAGATAATGAAGTCTTTGTTTTTCTCACAGAGATGGGGAGGGAGACATGTTGGATTATTTGGGAGTGGCTGGGTGGGGTAGAGTACATGGTAAAGAGATAGTAAGTGAAAGATAACACATTTCTAAGTACTTTCTCTGAGCCGAGCACTGTCCTAGGTGCCTTACATTTGCTATCTTATAGGAAAGATCTTTGTCACCTTTTTTGTAGATGTAAGCTATTTATAAAAGTCTTCTAAAGAGGGGCACCTGGCTGGCTCAGTCCATTAAGCTTCCCACTCTTGCTTTCAGCTTAGATCTCACAGCTCATGATGTCACAGTTTGTGAGTTTGGGCCCCATATTGGACTCTGTGAGGACAGTGCAGAGCCTGTTTGGGATTCTTTCTCACTCTCCTTCTCTTTCTGCCCCTCCCCTGCTTGTATGCGCGCGCGCACTCGCGCGAGTGCTCTCTCTCTCTCTCTCTCTCTCTCTCTCTCTCTCTGTAAATAAATAAATAAATAAATAAATAAATAAATAAGCAAGCTTAAAAAAAAAGTAAGTTTAAACTTACCAAGTCTTTCCATTAGTTATTTTCTTTGTTAAAACAAAGGTTGTCTGCCTCTAGAAATAAGCAGATTCCATCAAATTAGCAATTCTTTTTTTCGTTTGAGGGATTCTCAATATTAAAGTTCCCACAAATGTATTCTTGGTGTCTGGTCTTTAACTCATTGTTACTTCCCTTTAAAAATGTCAAGCTACAAATTAATCACATACATGAAAAGTAGCAGAAGAGGCAGAATGAATTACCTTGGGGATCCCTTTTCTCCAAGAAGTATGTAATAAACGTGAAGTGTTATTTTATCATCATGTTTCCTTTGCTTTCTGTTTCTTTTGAACAATCTACAAAAGTGAGACAGAAGAGGAGGAGGATGACACTATCCACATGGGGAATGCCATCATGACGTTTTATGCAGCTTTGATTGACCTCTTAGGACGCTGTGCTCCTGAAATGCATGTAAGTGCTTTGGGGCCCAAGAACAGCGATCCTGGCTTATCCGTCTATGTGAAGAATCCACAGGGCCACCTGGGTGGCTCAGTCGGTCAAGTGTCCGACTCTTGGTTTGGACTCAGGTCATGATCTCACGGTTCATGATTTCGAGCCCTGCGTTGGGCTCTGTGCTGGAAGCAGGGAGCCTGCTTGGGATTCTTTCTCTCTCCTTTCCCCACTCACGCTTGTCTCTGTCTCTCCCAAAATAAATAAATAAAAACAGAAAACAATCCATAGCCGGCAAACATCATAACGGCATCCAAAACCAATAATCTCCACGCTCCATTAAAAATAATAGCAGCCGCCTAATTGCTGAACAAGTGTTTATTTAGTTGGAAATGCCTTGGTTGTAAAATTAGTAATGAGATTTCAGTACAAGTCATTAGTGGAATAGCCAGTTACATCTATATCTCTCAAACGCATTCAGCCTCCCTGTACTTTAAGAAGAAAAGAATACATTTTTCCTATAAATTTTCTCTGCTAATTTAGTGCATGCAGAGAGAGAGAGAGCAACAGCTCCCGACAAGAGTCATTTTCTTGGTGCGCAGTATCTCGTCTCTGAGGGAGCTGCCATATGCCCGTCACTGGTTTAGGGGAAAGTGGGAGTGCGGGTGGTTACAGAGATGGAAACAGCTATTCAGGCTCTATGGATTGGTGTTTTCTAAAATGTTCTGACGGAGAAGAAATTAGAAGTCTCCTGGAATGGTACTTACTTTTACTCCGTAATACATTCAGATGTTTTGTACTTTATTTTACCCTAACCGGCTTTGTTTTATTCTGTCGTATTCATTTTAAAAGTGCTAGCTTTTAAAGGCTCATAAAATTAGCTTCATGGCCTGGGAATGGGAAAGACCACAGAGATTGAAACACAGTGAACAGTGCTGGGGCATATGGCAGATACACGTCTAAACTGAAAAGCCCATGGGACTGTTGCTTACAGATCACATCTTTCTACGTATGCTTAGGATCTGTGGGGGTTTTGTGTGTTTGTTTTCGTGTTGTGTTTTATTTTTCTCTACTTCTTTTTTCTTTCTTTTTCTTTTTGTTTTTTTGTTTTTTTCTTTTTTTGTTTTGGTCTCCTTCTCTCATGGCTGTAGGTTAAAACCTTCGTGTTTTCTTGGGGCACCTGGGCGGCTCAGTCGGTTAAGCGTCCAACTTTGGCTCAGGTCATGATCTTGCGGTTCCTGAGTTCAAGTCCTGCATCTGGCTCTCTACTGAGAGCTCAGAGCCTGGAGTCTGCTTCGGATCCTGTGTCTCCCTCTCTCTCTGCCCGTAACCCCCACCCTCACACTCGGTCTCTCTCGAAAATGAACATTAAGAAAAATAAAATCAGAGAAAGCCTTTAAAAGAAAAAAAAAATCTTTCATGTTTTCTTGACATAACTTTTCATTGTGAACAGAGAGGAATCCCAGTGTGGAGAAATGTCAGAATGTTAGAAGGACTTGGAGCCTGTTTGTATGCTGGAGGTGATTGCATACAAAAAACTTCATGCTCCCAGTATCTGTTCTTTTCTCAGTTGACATGAAAGATCAAAGGAACCGGGAAATTATGCCAATAAATGGAAATTTTGTGCTCTATTAAACTAGGAGGAAAGAAACCAAGTGACTCAGTAAGGCGCTAAAGTCGGCACTTCTGAAATTTATTCATCTTCTGTATCGATTGGTTGAAGACCTCCTATGTGACAGAGATTGTACTTGTGTTTCTCACCTTGTGGGGAAGGCAACAGGTGCCCCCCTCATCCCCCACTCCGACAGCCCGTGGTCTGTTCCAGAGCCTTGCTGAGGTTCTTGACATATCGCATCCAGTCTTTACAGGTCGTCCATTAGCCAGTGACAGCCTCAAAAACCTGTTATGATTCATATTCACGTTTTCCCCACTACATCCTAAACCCTTCCTTGGGAGAAATCAGTATGGAATATGGATAAGGATACAATTACATTTTCATCCCAAATCAAGAAAGAGGCTAAATCAATCATAAATATTACTATGTGTTCTGGGTCCGAAGATAATTATTTCATTGTATTTATTGTTCACGTTACAATAGGTATTTATATATAATTTTGCGAGGTAAGCCTTTGTAGCCTTATCAGATTTTCAATGTATTTTAGTACCCTGCAGAGGATAAAAACTACTGTTTTGATGGTTAAACCAGTGGGCCTATGCTGTAGTACATGATTTGGCGTATGCTGATGTCAGCACTACTGTGTGGACGAGTATATCTGTCTCTAAGCCTAAAATAACAAATTCTGTGAGAGGTCTAAGTTTATACGTGTAATTAATTAGCAGAAAATTATTTTAGATGGGGAGACCCATTCTTCAAATTTTCTGGATGGAATTGTAACACTGATTTCACGAAGTTGTTCTAACGTTCCTTCGTTTTCCTTCATGTAGTTGATTCATGCCGGTAAGGGGGAAGCCATCAGAATCCGGTCAATTCTGAGATCCCTAATTCCACTGGGAGATTTGGTGGGAGTAATCAGCATTGCTTTTCAGATGCCAACAATAGCCAAAGGTAAGGCCAGCTTCTTTGCAATTCAGTGGGGCATTGGAGGACATGATGTTTTAAATGCTACCATCAGCACTCGACATTCCCCCCAACACCTCGCCCCCAGTCCCCACTGCCATGCAGCATAGTTACTGGGTTTACATTTCTTCAAGAAAAGTAAAAAAACTTGGGGCATCTGATTGGTTTAGTGGGTTCGGCGTGTGACTCTTGATTTCGGCTGAGGTCATGATCTCACGGTTTATGGGATAAAGCCCTGCATCGGGTTCTGCGCTGGCAGCACGGAGTCTGCTTGGGATTCTCTCTCTCCCTCTCTCTCTCTCTGCCTCTTCCCCGCTCTCTCTCCCTGTCAAAATTAATAAATAAACATTAAAAAAGTTAAAAAGGGAAAAGCTATAAAGTACATCTTTTTCATTGAATTAAGAAAAGCTCTATTGCCATATTCTTCTACACAGATATTTACAAACACACGTATATAAATGAAAAGGATATTACTATTCTGTAAAGTATTTTCCAGCCTCATTGGTTTTAAACGGGTGTTTTCAATGAGATTTTTGTATATGACATTTCAGACAATTTCCAGAGAAGAGCAAATATGTACCTCAACTGTCTCATCTAATTTCTTTCCACTGGTTTTTGGTTTTTTGTTTGTTTGTTTGTTTGTTTTTTTGTTTGTTTGTTTTTGGGTTTTTTGGCCCTCATTCTTCTCTGTCTTTCTTGCCTGCAATTCCTTTCTTCACTCTTTTGGATAGTTTTCATTGTCATTTCCTTATAATATTATTTTTTTCCCCAGAAATGACCATAGCTTCTGACTTAGACATTTATAAATTCCCAGTGTGTTGAAAGAAGTGCTCTTATCAAGACAAAGGAGAGAATTAAAAAAGAATTTTTTTTATCATTTTGATGAAATGTTTATTGCCGTTCTACAGTATGTCATTTTGGTTTAGCAACTGCTTGTGATTAGTTTTTAATATTAACCCAAAAGCATGGAAAATAAAGGTATCACCTACTCTGTACATAAACCTTTGTCCAACAGCTGTGGCCCCTCCCCTGGGGCCAGATTGGGTTGGGGAAGAGGGAGGGCTCAGGCATTGCTGGATGAAGCACAGATGCCTCACAGTTTGGGTGGTTTACACACACACCGATCCCCTGCAGTGCCCCCAAACCACAGCAGAAATAGCACATGGTGTCGGCCCAAGGCCAGTTCCCTGTTGGTGGTTCACTCTGCCTACCATGGAGAAAAAGATTTAAGAGTTATTGAAGATTTGGAGCTCTTGGATGGCTCAGTCGTTTAAGCATCCAACTCTTGATTTCATCACAGGTCGTGATCTCACCGTTCGTGAGTTCAAGCCCCACATTGGGCTCTCTGCCGACAGCACAGAGCCTGCTTGGGATTCTCCGTCTTACTATGTCTCTGCCCCTCCCCTGCTCGTTCTCGTTCTCTCTGTCTCTCTCTCTCAAAATAAATAAATAATTTTTTAAAAGTTATTCAAGACCACTAAGGGACAAATTAGATTCCAAATTATACTTAGGTTTCCTTTTTGCAGTTTTCAATTTTTTATTGGATATAGGATGAAGGGACCACTGTGTAACTGAACGTGACTTACCCTCCTAGCCAGCCTTCTGATGAAGAGAAAGTGGTTTCATATGGGCCCAGCTTATAAACCCAGATCTTCCAGCCATAAGAGTTGAATACTCATTGTGATTTTCGAGAAAGCATGAACTGAATAATTGTCTGTGGCTTTTCATCTTCTCCACTTGAGGCAACTTCTTTTTTTTTTTTGTATACATACAGACTGTTCTCACCTGCTTTCTTTCCACTTCTCTTTCTAACTCATGTTCATTTACTTAAGTACCTTGTCCTTTCTTTTCCCTATATTTTGAGCCATAAAATTGGTGCTGTCAGAAGAAAGATAATGATGCCGGTGTTACCCAGACTAGGAAAGAAAGAAGTGCTACATTTTTAGATAAAATCAGTTATCACGAAAAACCAAGAACATAACCCCTAAGAATATCCAGATGTCTCATTCAGAATTCCCCCAAAGTATACATCATTTTGCTCCAGTTATCTGCCATTAGCCTTCAAGATTTTTCAAGGTGGTTTCTTCCCTGTTCTATTTAGTTGTGCTGTAATGATATTTGGTGGTGTTTTCCTTTATAAATACGCACTATTTTGTCTACCTTGGGGTTTAAAGGATTTTTTTGTGAACTCTCACAATCACGATGAAAGTTAATTTTTAAAACCCAATCCATTGGTTATTATTAAATTCCTACTTTTTTATTACCACTTCCCTTTCATGGAAAATATATACAGAAAACTGTATGTTTTTATTTTGAGTGGTACGCATTTAAGTCAACTTTAAAAGCTAAACTTTTAGCTGTACTTTTCTGTATGTTTCCATGACAAGTCAGTTGCCCATTTAAGCATCACCCATTATCAACAATAATTGTTACTGTATGTTATATATTTAGGATGTGAAGTTTGCCTCTAATGATTAGTTCTTCCTCCCTTAGTGATGGCTGAGGCCTTTCTCAGAAATGTTTTATCATATATCTTTTAGAACTACAGCATGGCCCAGAATAATAATGAAAGAGGGAGGGTTTCAAAAAACTTGAGGGACAAACACTCAGTGTCAAAAGTTGATATTCATGGTTTGTGAGATCGAGCCCCACATCAGGCTCTGTGCTGACAGCATGGAGCCTGCTTGGGATTCTCTCTCTCTCTCTCTCTCTCTCTCTCTCTCTCTCTCTCTCTCTCTCTCTGTCTTTCTGCCCCTTCCTGGTGCGCTCTCTCCCCCCCCCCCCAATAAATAAATAAATTTTAAAAAGTTCATGTTCAGTCTCTGCAGCACTTGGCCCCAGCAGATTTGGACAGACTATCTAAGGCAGTAATTGTAATTGTAGGCAGATGAATATTGCAGGGACCACAAGGTTAGGCCAGTATACATGGCTTTCCTTCTTCTAGTTCAAAAGCCAGAAATTTGACAGGAGGCAGTCTGTCAGCTTTATTGTCTCCACTGTGTTTGAGGAGATGGTAAAAGTGAAACCGCAACTGTAGCAACTCGATGAGTCTTGAATCCCAGGTATGTGTAGCTGTAACATTCCTTAACATGAATGTCTACTTGGTTGAGTGTTTAAAACACAGATCTTATTTTAGGATCAGCAGATTGCTTAACATTTCATTAGTCACGACTGTATGTTAAAATCTTAGAATATTAGGGCACCTGGGTGGCTCCATTGGTTAAGCATCTGACTTCAGCTCAGGTCATGATCTCACAGTTCGTGAGTTTGAGCCCCGTGTCAGGCTCTGTGCTGACAGCTCAGAGCCTGGAGCCTGCTTCGGATTCTGTGTCTCCCTCTCTCTCTCTGACCCTCCCCTGCACATGTTCTGTCTGTCTCTCAAAAATAAATAAACATTAAAAGAATTTTTAAAAAAATCATAGAATCTTATAAATTTGAATTCCCTATCATGCAATTTTTAGGAGAATTAAACTGGACTGGAATTTCATACGGATTTTTAATCAAAAAATATAACATACTGATTTAACATTAAGGATTAAATCAGTTTTGGTTGGATTTGAAAGCTGATTTTCCTTGGTTTAAATCTAACTTTGCCAGTTACTAGGTGTACAACCCTGGGCAAGTTATTTAACTTCCTTAAAGGTCAGTGGTCATCTGTTAAATGTAGCTAAGAATACCAGCCTCACAGTGTGCTTGTGAAAATTGTTATCGAATGGTGTCTGTAACTTTCCTGGCATAGCACCTAACACCACAAACAAGCTGTTATTCCCATTATTTTAATGATAGGAAGGAAAGTAGTGGGTATATGGGTATTATTATCATTTAATAAGGAATGGAAGCTATTTGGTATTAGCCTTTAATATAATGTCCCTGAAAACATTGTTACTTGTTTATTGTCACGATTCAGATATGAAATCCATTCATTAATTACGAATGAAAACAAACAAGTTGTGACTTTATTTTTTCAGGATGATTGTGGTCATGTAACCTCTTCCCTGGATCCTTCTTTTTTCAACATTGTATCAATATTAATGATTCTGTGATAGTCTTTGTAGATTCTCATAGTGTATTACCAGTAGCAGGATGTTATTTGGCATAATTACCACATGGCCAAACAGGAAACAGATCTGTCCTCCAGTTTTTTAAATTGGCACATAATCCCCTAATTCCATATCTCTGTGATTCCCAATGTGTGGATCTATGGAATTCTAATGAGATTCCCTGATCTATACAGGCATCAAATAGTGACTATTAATAGAGAAAATAATCTGATTCTCAAATATGTCTTAAGTGTTGTTAAATGCTATTATGATTCATGAAACGTATTTCATTTGACAGTCCAACTGATTCATAGAGTTGCATCATTTTGTCCAAGCCATAAATATGTAAATGAACCATGATTATCACATAGGGATGCATGAGTGTTATTAGTGTTTAAAAGAGGCTCTCAGGGATGCATGAGTGTTATTAGTGTTTTTGAAAACACTGATTTTTTGAAAACAGTGAAAACTTTGCACTTTAACTTCTTATGGTATTTACTAGTTTTCACAATGTAGATTTGGGATGCCTTTTTGTTTCTTTCGCATTGTCTAGCATAATGCTGTGTATTGAATCAAATACGCAGCTAACAAATGGATATGCCCAAATCACATTTCGAATGACCTTGAATTTACATTGCCCTGTGGTAATTCTTAGGCCAGTTCCTAGCACTTGCCTGTGGGTAGAAGGACAAAAAAAAACATTCAACTGATAATTTTACTTGAATGTGAGAAGGCTGGAGAGAAGCCATTTGTAATCTGTCCATTAACAACAACATGTTACCTTCTCTCTTTTAGATGGGAATGTGGTGGAGCCTGACATGTCTGCGGGGTTTTGCCCAGATCACAAGGCAGCCATGGTTTTGTTCCTTGACAGGGTCTATGGCATTGAGGTTCAAGATTTCCTCCTCCATCTTCTCGAGGTTGGCTTTCTGCCTGATCTCCGGGCTGCTGCTTCTTTAGATACGGTAATGATTTTAACAATGAACATTCTCAATTCCTGACATGTCCTCCTCTGGCCTCTTCTCCATAGATGTATTCATTCGTTTATGTATTGTCACCAAATGTCTATTGAGTACCAATTATATTTTTAGGCAGGCAGTGGGTAAACATAAAATGAAATAGACTGTATCCTAAGGAATTCATTGAACAGTGGAGAGCACTTACAACCTCAGGATTAAGATAAGAATTCTGATCAGGTACCACGGAAGATAGTAAGTTCATATAACCCTAATTTGGAAGGTTGGCTGAAACAATCATGCTTCTCGATGAAAGCAGTTACAGTATTAAGAATATTTAATGGACACTGTTGAGTTGTGCCAATAACAGTATCATCCTTATAATACTTATAAGGATACTATATTATAATATAATATCATCATTATAACATAATGTCATCATTACAATATAGTATCATCATTGTAATATAATATCATCATTATAATATCATCATTGCAATATAATATCATTATAACATAATATCATCATTATAATATCATCATTATAATATAATATCATCATTACAATATAATATCATCATTATAATATATCATCATTATAATATTTAAAGCATAGATAAGGCTGTAATATTCCCCGTGCCTCCTGTGGCCCGCACTGAGAATCTGTCATTCCTGGTGTAAATACTCTCTTGTTTGAAGCATTGTAGAGTAAGCTGAAGCTCTAAATGTCATTTCGATAGTTATAATGCCTCCTTTTCTCAATTAAGTGGGTCTTTTTGATTCCAGAGAAAACCAGATCTTGAGGTGGTAACAGCTTTTTCATGAAAGTCTTGAGAGGAGACTCCTAAAAATACACTGAATTTTCTTTTTTCTTTGTTGGGGGTGTTCACATGTAATTCTGAACCTAATAGGATAGTCGAGAACACAAGAAGACAATGAACCTTTGACTGTCGATTCTGACAGACGGGAGCAAAACTGTAAACGTTATTAAGTAGAATTATGGAAGAATTTTTGAACATGAGATTTGTTATGGGAATAAGCTTCTTTCTCTTTTTCCTCCCCTAGTAAAGTACTCACATTCTTGGATATCATTAGTGTCTTCAACTCACACTCATCTTACCATTGATATTTTATTATAGAATGTGAGCCTCTTGGGCTTCTTGAGGAGGTAGAGATCACTATTGACATCACTTCATTTTTATCTATTTGTGAGCAATCGAAAGTTGATTGTTACTAGTGGTAAAAAAAAAAAAAATCACATGGACCACATTTAAAGGTATAACTGAAGAATACATCTTCACTTTTCATATACTGGAACACCTTGGATTGCAAGTAACTTGTTCTATGAGTGTTCTGCAAGACGAGCAAACATTTCTAATGAGTTTTAACTTGATCAGTGAGCGATGTCTTCTAATACGAGTCACACATGACGCCAGACGTCACAGGATCCCAACTGAGCCAATGGGTCTTGAAATTTGGTTTGACATATGAGTGCCTTGGATTACAAGCATGTTTCCAGAATGAATTATGCTCACAAACCCAGGTTTCACTGTATTTGTCATTTTCTAGATAATGAAATTACATGTCAACATGTTCATCCCTTTGAGAGTTGTCTACTGCCAAACACAAATGACTTTCTACTCTCACGATTTCTTTTTAGGCTGCTTTGAGTGCCACAGACATGGCCCTGGCCCTCAATCGGTACCTTTGCACAGCCGTGTTGCCTTTATTAACAAGATGTGCCCCTCTTTTCGCGGGCACAGAACACCACGCTTCTCTCATTGACTCGTTACTGCACACTGTGTACAGACTTTCGAAGGGCTGCTCACTTACCAAAGCTCAGCGGGATTCCATAGAAGTTTGTTTGCTCTCTATTTGTGGGTAAGTGGGAAGCCAACTCCGAATCCAGTTTCTTCTCCTTTAAGGAAGAGCATTTACTATATGGCCCTTGACAAATAGTTACGAATTTTGGAAACAATTTCTGTATCAAAAAATTAATTCACTTTAGGTAGTCCCCTCTACCCAAGGTCTGAGTCTTATCAGAGCACCCATGCTCCTCGTCAAGTTCTGGAGTGTTCCTCCAAGCCTCTCTAGGGTATCTGGCCATTGGATATAATGCTGGATCAATTTTACTATTCTGGATGTTGGTGGGTAGGGTGACTGTGTGAGGAGTCTCTGGCCGCCGTAGTGTAAGATTAATAGATTCTCCCCTTTTGACTATGTGTGATGATTTTAACTCCTTTTCCAGAAGAGAAAAGAAAAAAGGGACTTCTTAAATATATAAAAAATGATATAGTATATTATTAAAGCATTACTTATGTGTGGCAATCATGAAGGCTGACTTTATTTCCTCCAGCCTAGAAAACCACTTCCTGTAAATGGAAGTGTTCAAATGTCTTACTGTGAAAACCAGAGCATACCTTCTCCTGTTGGAGTTCTGACAGCTAACATGACAATTTCTCAAGCCCCCTAGCTGGGGTGATGGCTCCTTTCTGATTTCAAGAGCGGGTGAAAGCATGTGGCTTGGCAGTCCACTGATGAAGAAAAGTTTGCACTCACAGTAAAGTGTATGTATGGCTTAGAAGCCAGATGGGACTGAAGGAGGTGAAAAATTAGGAGGTTCTGTCTGTAGCTCCCCTGACCCTCAAATTCTGTAAAAATGAAATCAAAATACCTACCTCATAGAGTTTATCTAAATATTAAACAAGGTGAAACATTCAGGATGACCCCACATAGTAGATGTTCACTGTATGTTGATTTTTGTTCCCTTCCACCTCTGGCAAAATTTGTCTCAGCCTTTTTTTTCTCCCTCCTGTTCGGATACTTCTTCTTCTTTTTGCTTCTAATTCAATCACTGAAGACCATTCCCACCCAGTAGAGTGGAGAAAGAAGTATTTCTGGAGGAAGGGTCTCAGGAAGCATTAGGGTCTGCCACTGTGAATGGTGGGAAGGTGAAGGAGGAGAAAAGAGGGCCATCTCTAAGGAATGCTCTTCAGATCTAGGGAGTAGAGATGAGTTGGGATGTAACCTTTTATATAGTTGTGTAGCCTTTTGTTGATCTTTGGATTGGGGCACCTAATTAACCACCATCTGAAGAGAGGTTCTTGGCATATATAATTTAGTCTAATGAACTATTTACTTAGTTTAGACACATTTCCCTTCATTATTTAAATGAACTTTGTTCCACCAGCCAATTGAGACCTTCTATGATGCAGCACTTGCTCCGAAGATTAGTGTTTGATGTCCCATTATTAAATGAACATGCGAAGATGCCTCTTAAGGTAAGGATAGGAAATGTTTGTAGTTAGTTGATTACTGAGTCCTCTGACTTTGCTCCTCTTACAATATGTACAGCTCTTAGAAACGCCATGTTTGATTTTTGACAAGGAAATTTTCTTCCAGTTCTTGAAAAGGGACATATAAATTTGAGAAATGTGTATATCACAATAAAATAAGTAATAAAAGATTGTAGAATTTCCAAGATTGATTTCCTTTAGGTGAATGGAAATAGAAATCACTGGGAAAAAAGATGGGCAACAAGGAAACGATGCACACTTAGTATCGTTAAGTCTGGAAAACATGGTGGTAGATATGGCCTAAAATCTTAGCAACCTCAAGGGATAAAGAGCAGGCTTTTGAAACATTTTCTAAGTTGGTAATTTCATGACAGTTTCCAAGTGTAATTTCATAGAGTTCAAAGACAACTTCTGTATATAGTTAGAGTTTGTCACCAAGTATGGAAAAATCACTGACACTTTCTCTGCCCAGCTTCATTATTCTGTTCATGAATGATCTAGTCTCATAGTGTCTTACTGACCTGGGAATGTTTTTCTGTCATCTAGTATCTCAGTCAAGACTTAGCATTAGAATATTCGATGTGTCCTAGTACGTCTAATAGCATGGTCTATGGGTGGAGGTCATAGTCACGTAATGGACTGTTTTATAGGGAACCACTCTGCACTGTCATCTGGTAAGCATCGTTTTTCCTTGTGGCCATCCAGTAACAGTGGTGGAAAAAGAAGTTTGAGATATTAATACGTCTATTTTTGAACTGCTGTTACTCTGACCATCCCTAGATATTTAGCAAATACAATCTTTCTCCATGAAAAATTGATTTTGGTTTAATAAATTTATATAAATTAATTAATTATGTAAAATAAATTGTATCCTTGCCCCCAATCCCATTTTTACATTTTTTATCATCTAGAGACCCTTTGCCATGCAAAATTTTCTTGATATAAATGAGCTGGAAGGTACCTGAAAAAAAGAGATAGTATTACTTTATGTGATAAACTCTTTTACCTTATAGATATTTCTAAGTTAATCCAAACACATTAGATCTCAATATTTCATCATTTGAGATTTCTAAATTGTATGTGTGTGTATTTTGTAATTGAAGGGGAGACCATAATAGAAGTATCTCTGTAGTAAGAGATGTCATTTTTTGTTTGTTTTTTAAGTTTTTTTATTTTTAAAAAATATTTTTAAATGTTTATTTATTTTTGAGAGATAGAGCACAAGCAGGGGAGGGGCAGAGAGAGAGGAAGACACAAAATCCGAAGTAGGTTCCAGGCTCCTAGCTGTCAGCCCAGAGCCCGATGCAGGGCTTGAACTCACAGGCCATGAGATCATGACCTGAACCAAAGTCGGACTCTTAACCGACTGAGCCACCCAGGCACCCCTTAAGTTTTGTTTTGTTTTTTTTTTTTTTAGAAAGAGAGAGCACATGCAGGAGAGGGGCAGAGGGAGACACAGAGAATCTTAAGGACGCTCCATACCCAGCATCGAGCCCACTACAGGGCTCAATCCCATGACCCTAGGATCATGACCTGAGCCGAAATTAAGAGTTGGCCACTCAACCAACTGAGCCACCCAGGTGCCCCAACATGTAGTTTGTTTTAATAACAATAATCCTTATCAATCTGTTTCCCTTCTCAGTTACAGAAAAGAGTCCAAAAACTTATTGTTGATTCATAAAGATCATTTCATTAATTCAGCAAGTAGTTGTGAATATTTGTTAGTTTATATATCAAAAATGAACTATCCAAAGAGCTGCCAAATAATTTGAAGATTCTATCCTTGTCTTTAAATTCAGTTTAGTCCTAAACAAACAAAATATGCATAGATGAAAATGTAAGAAGCAACATAGATACTCGGAAAGATAATACGTCACATCCATAACCACCAGAGAAATATAGATAAGGAGATTACTGAAATGGAGTAGTTTGGGATGTTCAAGCTTGAAGCAAAACCTGAAGTGTGGTGATTAAGGATTGGCAAAAGGAAGCAAAAATATTGAGAGGTAGATTTCCCTTAGAATGTACATTTCTGGTGCTGTATCCTAGAGATATTTACTTGTGCCTCTGGGTTACCCTGAGGTCAATCCTGTCACTAAGTGTAGATGTGCACATCCAGGGGATGGTGATTCATGAAACTGTGAGTAAATGATACCATCTAATATATAGGACTCAAGGATACATTAGTAACCAAACACTCTCATAAAGACTACTGTTCTAGATGGTTTGTTCGTAAACCTGGGTATTTGGTCCTCATACTGTGATTAGTGTTAGATTTTAAAGAGGCATAGTATAGTATTCTCCAGAAGAATTCATAGGAGATTGAGCAGTTTTGACCTTATTACTTGGCCTTTGGGTCAAGTCACATGGGTGGAAATGGGAAAAATCCAAATGGTACCTTTAAGTCATCACTTTTGTAATTAATTGTTTCCTCACATAGTTGCTGACAAATCATTATGAAAGATGCTGGAAATATTACTGCCTGCCTGGAGGGTGGGGGAACTTCGGAGCTGCCTCAGAAGAAGAACTTCATTTATCAAGAAAGTTGTTTTGGGGCATTTTTGACGCCCTGTCTCAAAAGGTGATTCAATATTTTGTGGGCTTTGTGTGACAAAATAATTTAAAAGTTGTAAATATTCCTAGTAGAATATCATCTTTACTTATTAAGACTTGTGTAGGTTTTTTTTTCATTTTTCTAACATACAAATTTTGAGAATGTAATTGATACCGAGCTTTCATAATTATTATGGTAGCATGGCCCTTGTGACCATAACACCATCAGAATTTAAAATGGCTAAGCATTTTAGGCAATTATGAACATGGTTGAGTTTTGGTGCATTTAAAAAAAATGTTTATTTTTGAGAGAGAGAGAGAGAGAGAGAGAGAGAGAGCGCGCACACACAAGCACGAGAGGGGCAGAGAGAGAGGGAGATAGAGGGTCCAAAGTGGGCTCTGTACTGAGACCCGAGAGCCTTATGCGGAACTCAGACTCACAGACTGTGAGATCATGACCTGAGCTGAAATCAAGAATTGGCCACTTAACCGACTGAGCCACCCAGGCGCTCCAAGTTTTGGCGCATTTGGACTTACCTGGACTCAAACCCTCCCTAGTCACCCTGATCTTAAAACCTGACAAAATCTTATCACATATAAAAATATGCAGCCTCATAAAATTATAATATTCCAGTGGCCTTCCTGACTTTTCCCACTTTGCTGCCATGGAGATTAAAGTCACTCCATTCAGTGTTGCTTTCTATATGTGACATTCCCTAACACCTGGCGTATTTATAACGGATAGTTCAGATATTTTCAGAAGGCTGGAAGGGGATAGTATTTCGGAGAAAAATCAGAACAGCATGCTTTGTATGCTTCTGCTGAAGTTATTAATCGAAATCAGCTTGAATTCCCAGGTGGACATTATTAGACAACCAGAGCAGGATATCCAGAAGTTTGCTACATAATAGAGTCAAGTTCATCTGTGATTACAGTTGGAAGCTACATCTTGATGCTTTCTGTTACCGAATTATAAATGTTGAAGGTATTTTTAGAGGAACTTAACAGCATTAATTTAAAATTCAACACTTGAAGTGAGATAATTTTTAAATAATTATTATTTTCTACTTTTTGAAACATCTATAAATACTGGGGTGCCTGGGTGACTCAGTCAGTTGAGCGTCCAACTTCAGCTCAGGTCATGATCTCACAGTTTGTGAGTTCGAGCCCCACATGGAGCTCTCTGCTGTCAGTGTAGAGCCCGCTTCAGATCCTCTGCACCTCCCCTGCTCACACTCTCTCGCTCAAAATAATAATAAACTTTAAAAAATTAAAAATTCATAAATATAAATTTAATTAGTTATGTGATTAATATACAAATACCTCTTCCCAGGAATTTTGACTGTGCATATTCCCTATAGAATTTCTTTCTCGGTTTAGAATTTTATTTTTCATACCTTTGTATATGATACAGATCAGTTAAAATTTCTTACTCTCTGGAATGTTCCTTTATTTTTCAAGTATAGCCTTTATAATATGGTATGGCGGTATTCTATAGTTATGCTTTTCATCTACTGAATTTATGTTTCAGTTGTAAAGACATGTTATACATTTAGAATATCCAAGTATATTTCATTTCAAATATTGGAGAAAACCTCTTAGAGAAGCAGAGTTTTTATTCTTCTTAAGCAGCAACTCAGTAACTCTGACTTCAGCCCGTCTCATGTTTGATGGGATTTCAGGCTACATATACTTTCCATTTGCTAGAGAAAGAGTCTGCGAGGGAGTTACGTTAGCCTGGGAGTAATTCCGATCTTTTCTGACAGCGCTGTGCCAGCCACAGCGATCATTCTGACAATTTTTGCTCAACAGTAACCCAGGCTTTTGGTGTTTTGTTTTGGTCCTCCATTTCTTCCCAGAAATATGAACAAGAACTTTTCAAACTGGCACTGCCTTGCCTGAGTGCCGTTGCGGGAGCTTTGCCTCCAGACTACATGGAGTCAAATTATGTCAGTATGATGGAAAAACAGTCATCAATGGATTCTGAAGGGAACTTTAACCCACAACCTGTTGATACCTCAAAGTATGGACTCTTTCTATTGCAGCAGATTTTTATTGTAAATGATGTGTGAAGTCTGAAATTGAATAAGGTACTAATGTGAACTTTCTCTAATCCATGCCCCCTTTGAATTGGTATCCTTTTGGTAGGGGTCCCTTTACTTGACAGAATGAACAGTGGTGATAATAATGATGTCAGAAGTAGATATAATAATAATGTCAGAAGTAGATAACGATGTACCTTCTAGGCTACGTCACATAACCCGGATTCTGTGTGTGTGACCACATGATAGTATCTACGGTAATGAGAATCAAGAAAGGATATCAGCTACATTTGTAGCTGAAAATTTACCCCAAGTGTTTATTAATTGCAGCCAGCCTCTGTAGCGCATCTTTGACTGGGGGTGATCCCGGCAGGGCAGAGCTGTTCTGTCAGCTGCAGAGAGTCACCGCTACATGTCAGCAACGTCTAAGGGGTAGCACCTGGTGTTCAGCATCATAAAGCACAGCATGAGATTCCAGGGAATATCAAATGAGAATATTTGTGGAAAATGTAGCATGCTGTTAGAATGCAACGTGACAGCCTTAACCACAGATCAAATGTTCCGTCACATAAAACTGCTTACCCGTACTTAGTTGCGTAAATTGTTTTTACAAATGGGATGTCTCAGTACTTGAGGTGTTTGGAGTCTCAGCATTTTTGTTGTTACTGTCTTTGAGTAGGACCATGGTTTCCCATTTGCGAGGAAAGCTGACTCTTCATGCCACATTATCTTATCGATTCCTTGGTGACTCCGCAAGATTATGGTGTTAGCAAGGCAGTCAGTGGTAGTTCTCATCCACGGCATCCGAATTTGCTTGGGAGTTCAACTTTCAGGCTTCTGGGTGGCCCCCCAGCTGGTTTAGCTTCCATAACAGATCAAAAATTCAACCCAAGTGGTATGCCATTAGTTTGATAATGCCTTAAATTTGCATGTTTGGTATTTGATGACAGTCCCGTGAGAAAAGACTCTACCCCCCAGTATTTGGCTTATGTGATTGATCCTTTGTTTCTCTTCCAATGTAAGTAAACCAAAATATCACATATTCAGTTCCTACATGGGTAAGTTTGTGGTTTGCTAACGTGATATAATCCACGATTTTAAAATAACATCAGAACATGTGGTGGTCTTGGTGTTGATTAATTAGATCTAACTGATTAACAGCTGTTGGGCATGTGTATTCATTTACCTAGGCTTACCCCTTTGGGGCCTTCTTACCAGAGTAGGTTTACTTAGTGATATCAATCATTGCTACATCTTTGTGATTTTTATATATTGTTTCTTAAGTATTTCTGGGTCATATAGTTCAATTCCTGACTGATAACATTGTTGCACAAGAACAGTAAACCATCTCACTATGCTAGGTTTTATTTAGAAGTCAGTTATCAATGGTAATTGTGTTATTAAGTTATATGCATGAGTGAATGGAATTATATATATATTTGATTTTCCGTTCATTGATCTATTTGATATTCCCAAGTCTCATAGTTGGACTTGGTCATCAGTTGCATGCACTTATCATCTGTTGAAGAGATCATATATTAATTAAATATGAAAGGAATCGAGAATAAATGTTATCAAGATCACAGAGCATGAGTAGTTACTTTTCGCTATAGTCCATATTAATAGTAGAATGTTATATGTAGACCATAAAATTTAAAATCATTAACACATCTCTAGTTGTATGACATTAATTTAAAATTTTAGTACATTGAAAAAGTGTCACCGGTCAGATTTCAGGAGATCTTTTACCTACTTATAGTTGTTGCAGAAGAGACTTAGGTCAAAAAGGGAGAATAACTTAAAAGAATGAATATGGAAGGGAAGTATGTCTTTAAGCTCATTAAATCTAACCATATCTTGATTCAGGTTTAAAAAAATTTTTTTTGTATGATTGATTATCCTCGTCTTGCAATATATTTTAATTATATATAATTTTTAATATATACAACTTCTATGAAGACATAAGTTATGAATTAATACAAGATGAGCAGATAAGAACATTACTGGCTTGATTTATATATTATTCCTGCACTAGGGAAAAGCAATACTATGTTAAAATGATTTTTTAACAGTTATGCATCAAGTGGGATTTAAGCAATCATAAGCTGTGAGTAAATTACTGGTATGATTTCCCATAAATCCTGTAAAAATCAAGCTTTTTTTCTTTATTTTTCTCATAGCATTACAATTCCTGAGAAGTTGGAATACTTCATTAACAAATATGCTGAACATTCTCATGACAAATGGTCAATGGACAAGGTAAAAGCCAGAGTATCACATTCTCATTCAGTACTGAATGTACCCAATGAGTGGCCACCACCCAAATATTTCTGACCATGACTATTTTCTACCTTAAAGTGAGAGCTGTATCTAGATTAATAAAGAATATTTAATTACGATTTGCTAATACAGTATTTGGTTCTGCCATTAATACGTGTAATCCAATATGAATGAGAATATCTGTTTATCAAAAGCACAGTTTTAGGAATAAAAATTCTATTAGTGAAATAATAAATACAGTTTCTAAACACATATTGTTTGTGAGATAATCATCATCAGGGGCTTTAGGAAGAAAAGGTGACTGTATGTCAGAAATCTTTTAAAGAAACTTTCGCTTCAAGAGTAATTTTATATTAGAGAAATCTTGAAATTATTAATCGGAAATAGTGATTGTTTATACCTTCCAGTCTTCTGTAATAGGTCTTACTGCTAAGTAGATCTGCAGGTCGCTAAAAATAAACTGCATGGCAAGTTGACATATTTTATTTGGATTGTCAGAAAAATGCAAGCTGATGAGTTAAGTGACACATGTCCTACATATCATGAAATTCTCTAAAAGGAACCTTATGGCTGTGTAGTCACATTATGTTGAGCCTGGTTAAACTTGAGAGATGTGAAATAGATTTGTCAGAGAAATTGAGCTGAGATGATGCAGGAATCTAAAAGAAGCATGTACTGTTGGCGAAGTGAAAATCAAACATCAAAGGTTCCGAGGTGTTTGTGTTTATGGAGCAGCTCTGTATCATTGTTAGACTTTATATTAAATTTCCGTTCTTGCCTTCGCCAATCAGTCCCTTTCTCCTAAGAAACCCTCTTTTTGTTTTGATGAACGTGTGGTTCTTTGTTCACTAATTTATTTACTAGGTGAGTCAGTCCGAGATAAGTGTCTGTTTTATGTAAAGACTCTATTAGGTACCAAGCTGGTGGTGATGGAGAGGAAATTTACAAGAAGGCTGTCCTGAGCTGTTGCAGTCTAGTTACTCAGATTCCATGGGCAGATATGAAATGAGATAGGGAAATGGTGACACGTACAGAACTGCAAGGGCAAAATCATGTGGAACGAACATGTTGAGAGTTAATTGAATACTGGAGTGGACCAAACAGTTAGCGTTATTCAGAGAAGCTTCCCAATAAAAACAGCACACTCCGGTTTTCCTGCTTGAGCGAGCATTTCTCATACACATCTCAGATGGAGGGTCTCGAGATGTCGCAGAATCAACATCATGGGGGCCGCGCACCCCGTAGTTTGCTCAGCGGGGGAGTGCTTACTGACATAACTATAGACCTGGATCTGTTCAGGGTGTGTTTAATCTTTGGTTAGAAAGATTTGTTCTCGGTAATTATTCAAAATAATATTGGTTAGGATGGAAATCTTTATATTGACTTATGCTGGGTGGAATTCAAACCTTAGCCCATATCTTGATTTATTTTTATTTTACTAGTACACACTTCAACACATACATACCTACATTCTCAAAAATTAATGCATGTAAAATAATTTTGATTTTTTTTAAGTTGGCAAATGGATGGATTTATGGAGAAATATATTCAGACTCGTCTAAAGTTCAGCCGTTAATGAAGCCATATAAACTATTATCTGAAAAGGTGAGGTTTCTTTCTTTTTTATACAGTTTCAATTTATTTTGAATTTTTTTCTTTATTATGTAATTTCTTATTAAAATGTTTTCTTTCTTTACATATGCTTTTTAAAAAACCTTTATTTAAAGGTTGCAATTTTTAATTTTAATCTTTTGTCTTTTTTTCTCTATTCCTATTTCTATCAGCATTTAATAGGTTCTTCTCTACTTAATATTCTTCTGTTCCTTTTTGATATTTTTTCCTCCCCAATATTTTTAAGGTCTTTAGAAAATATTCTTATGTGCTAAGGAGTTTCTTGATGAGGGATAAAGAAGTAATATTTACAATGATTATTACTTATAATTTTTCATGTATTTTACTTCTTTGGGGGGGAAATCAATATCTTGACAAATGAAGTGAAAAGGACTTTTTTAGTTTTGTGCTTATGGAGGAAGAGTTTTTCTCATCTGTGTATTCAGATGGTAGAAAAGCCTGCACTTATGGTTCATATAATCTGGCACTGTTTCTCCTTTTTTAGTTTCTCCTTTTTTAGTTAAAGTATCAGAAGCTGGGAAACTAAAGAAAACTACCTCCAATGAAATAATAAGCTGAAATCCCTCTTTGTAGCATTAGCCAAATTAGATCTCAGCTCACCCGGTGCTTTTCAGAATTTTTACTTTACTTTTTCATTTCTAAATAAATAATGCCAGTCTTCTTTTTTTTTAAGTGAAGTGAAGGTAGTCTATTTCAGATTTTTTATTTGGATTCCATGCACCTCCCTTTTTTTTTCCTCTTCCTTTTTGTCTCTAGGAAAAAGAAATTTATCGCTGGCCAATCAAAGAATCTTTAAAAACCATGCTGGCGTGGGGTTGGAGGGTTGAGAGAACACGGGAGGGAGACAGCATGGCCCTCTACAACCGTTCTCGTCGTATTTCTCAGACAAGCCAGGTAAGAACACATCGGTGAATGCGCAGCTTATGTTGTTTCACAATCATTTGAATGTTTTATTTAATTAGTGGGTTTTCCAAAACAAATAATTGGAAAATTACGAAGACTAACAGAATGTTTAGAAGAGGAAAAACCATGTTTCTTTTTAAGTGAAGTTAAGTCTTGGTTAAAACTGGAGTTTATCAGGTGATGCTTCTCCTGGTTAGTCTCTAAAGGAGTGCCCAATGGTGAGGTCTTGACGTTTTACTGATGAAGCCTTACGTACAGTGAGATTGTCTGCAGAGTTCTCTTCTTTCGAGAAAGAACTGAAGGTTGGTTTCTTAGGGAACAGTGGGATCGTCAGACAGTGATCCTGATCTAGAACCCACACGAATGGTCCACACAGTGAGCTTGACCACCTGTCCGCTTTTCAAAGGCAATATATGCAACCATACAGGCAGAGCAAGAATTCAGAGACGGGCACCTGCGTGGCTCAGTCGGTTAAGCGTCCTACTTCAGCTCCGGTCATGATCTCATGGTTCATGAGTTCACGCCCCGCATCAGGCTCCGTGCTGACCGTGCAGAACCTGCTATGGATTCTCTATCTCCCTCTCTCTCTGCACCTCCCCTGCTCACACCCTATCTCTCTCTCAAAAATAAATAAATAGACATAAAAAAAAAAAAAAAAAAAGAATTCAGAGAGCACCTTGCTAGTGGGTCACATCAAGGAAATCCAGTCAACTTAGCAAGGTGCTGGCTGTGGGGCGTCAGTGCTCAAGATGCGGCACAGCCTCAGCCTGAAGAACCTGGAGTTCAAGGTGGGGAGCACCTTTCATCTCTCCTGGGAGCCAAACCTGTCATTTCCCTTTACCAGACTGCTAGGGCTACTGTGTTCGGTTCGCACAAAATATCATGGGCATTATTGCCTTTTTTTTAAGAGAAAATAAGGGCATTCATAGCATGCGTTTCCCATGTTTCATATTTGAGATAGATTGAGTTCTGATTTGGGCATGTTGTACATTAAATTCTCTTAAGTAAGTATCATGTGGGTGGAAGCCGTAAAGGCATATCTTACCTTTTTATCATGTACGCACACATTTCTGACTAGGTTACATGTTGTTTTAATCTGTTTCAGCACATACTGAGCACAAACCCTCCGGTAGATGATAGGAACATGAAGATGATAAGGGCCAAAGACTCACAACGTGGTGTCAGAGACAGGCAGGTTAGACCTACTTCAACGTAGTGCAGGAAGTTTTCGCCTCGTGGTGTATACCAGGTGCTGCAGAGTGCAGAGGGTGGAATTATTCTTTTTTCCCCTCTAAATTGGACAGGAAATCCAAAAAAAATTACTATCTAATGGGGGTGATTTAAGCTGTGCCCAGAACAAGAAGGTAGATTCTCCCACTGCCCGTAATAGCAAGACTGTGTCCCCTGACTTAAAATTGTATGTGTTGTATTTATTCCCTGTCTTCCTTACTCCTTGCTTATCTCGTAATATTGTTCTCTGGGGACTTTAAGCTCTCGATAGATTCTATCAACCGAGACTCATAGAACCATGTCTTAGGTCTTACTGGTTTTAGAGGGACGTCATACATGTGTGACATGTGATGTGCCCTGTTATATCTCCTGTGTGATTTCAGTATGCCAGAGGCACAGTGCATAGATGAAGGACGAAATATCTGGAGGTAGACCGAGACTTTTTAGAAATGTACCACCAGGCATGTTACTTGATCTGTTTGAGTAAATGTTAACACCCCCATTTTTTTTTTCTTTTTAGTAAATGATAACTCTTATTGTTACTGCTGTTATTTAAATATTTTTAATGCCAGAGAGCATTTCATGGTAGATAAGAGTGTTTTTGCGTTTGTAGTGCTTTGACCTATTAGTAGTAAAGAAAGAATATTTTTCTCAGTATCAGAAATGGAGAGCAAATTCCAGTCGATGCCACCAATATATTTATAATCTTATCATTACTTTTATTCAAAGATTCTTTAAGCAGAAAGCAACATTACTTGAAATGTTAAAATATATTATTCCTTAATCACTAATCTTATAGTTCTGTCATCTTTTTCAGGTATCATCTTGCCAAGCTTTTTAATGTCTTTTCTTTTCTCTCCATTGCTGGTTTCCCATAAAGCTTATAAAGATATTTTCTATTATGCAATAGATAGGCTCTTCTGGATAAATTAAGGAATGCTTTTTATAGCATCAGTTTATAGTAAGGAATATAAATGGGTGAATTGAGAGAGGTCACTTGTCGATGTGATTTTGGAGCTGAATTGTCTCAGCTTCCTTTCACATGGGGCTCACCTCTCCCTCTGCAAGGCAGAAGCAGCCTGGATTTAACTGAGCGAGGTCTGGCATAGCCTGCCTACGTTGAAATCCTGGCCTTACCACCAGGTAGCTGTGTGAGCTCGGCAAACTGGTTAACTTCTCTGTGTTAACGGTTTTCTCATCTTTAAAATGAAGCAAATGGGGGCGCCTGGGTGGTGCAGTCGGTTAAGCGTCCGACTTCAGCCAGGTCACGATCTCGCGGTCCGTGAGTTCGAGCCCCACGTCAGGCTCTGGGCTGATGGCTCAGATTCTGTGTCTCAGATTCTGTTTCTGATTCTGTGTCTCCCTCTCTCTCTGCCCCTCCCCCGTTCATGCTCTGTCTCTCTCTGTCCCAAAAATAAATAAATGTTGAAAAAAAAAATTTTTTTTTAATGAAGCAAATGAAGCATCTATTTTAAAAGATTATTCTGAGGGCTCATGAGTCACTTAAAAGAGTAACTGGCCTATATTTCAATAAATATTATACTTAATTATTACCATTATTATTTTATGTGGATCAATAACAATTTTAATGTTTTTTGTTTGCTTTGAACACCACAGGAAGACATGAGTCCTGATTTTAGGAAATTTACTGCTCCATTAGGGTTTTGTAATTTGCATATGCAAGATACCATAAGGGCTTGGGCGTGGCCAATAACAACTTAATAGGATATAGAATATATAGAAGTGCAGATAGGAAAAAGTGAGGAGATACTGATTAGAGAGGGGGCCTAAGTAGGCCTCTTGGCAAAGACAGCGTGGAAGGAGGGCGTTTCTGACAATTTCAGGCACATTCCACAAGTTCTTAACAATTACTTACTTGTCCCCAAATTGCAAGTTCCTATTTATCTGTTTTTCAGTATTGCAAATATAGGATATAAACTATTTAAACAAATGAAAAATAATTTTATAACCTGGGATGAAGAGAGAGATGGGAATGAAACTTTTGGAAAGTGTGACCACCTAGAACTAAAATGCAGGCTAGGACAAAACAAAATTTCATTCATTCCTTCAACGGATTCTTTATTGAGCACCTATTGTGTTCCAGTCATTATTCTTAGCTTTTCAGGCAGATCAATGGACAAAATAGACAAAGCTTTGTGCTCTCATGGAGATTACATTCTTGTAGGGAAAGTAAGCAGCAGATATGAGGAAATTATGTACTATGTAAAACTATGATTCATACTACAGAAACAAGAAAACAGCATGGAAAGGCAGACTGGGAGTGCAGAGGGAGGGGGTTGGGTAACATTTGTGGATGAGTTGCAGTTTTATACACGGTTGTCAGAGTGGATTTCACTGAGAAGACAAATAGAGATTTGAAAGAGGTGAGGGAATTACACGGAGCTGGGGGAAGAATGTCCCAAGGAGTGCAGCAGCAGTAAGTTGGGAGTGATGCCTGATACATATCAGGGAGATGAAGGAAGTGTGTGTATATATTGGTGCTGAGTGAGTTGGAGCTGGGTAGCCAGAAGAAAGGTGGGGGTGTCTCAGAAATCAAATCACATGGAATGTTGGGAGCAATTTTGAGAAATTAGTGAAGTTCTTTGGACTCTGACAGAATTACTTTCAAAACTGGATGCTGCCATTTTCTATGACTTTTGAAATAATTCTTTTGAAATTTTCTTCTTTTGAAATGGTGAAAAGTGACCTCTGCCTTTTAGAGTTGTTCTAAAGAACAAAAGACATAATCTGCATGCCTTGCGCATAACCATGCACATGGTGGCCGTTACTGTTGCTAAAACCACTGGAGTTAATTACATTAATGTTCAAGCCCCTCGTTCAGAAATGGTGCATGTTTCGGACAACTTGAAATTATAGCAGCCTTGGCCGCTCTTTTGATTTCTCTGTATATGAAGGAGAGAAATAGGTAATGAAAAATATAAATAGAATCTGTCCCTGACCAAACAGGTATCAACTTCACATTCTTTAACCCACCCTCAGTAACTTAATCTAACGCTAAAATGATAAATAGTTAGACACAGTCCAAGAGGATATGAAATACTGAGAATTTTATTTTAGGAACAAATAAAGTTATTGATACCAACTCCATTTTATTCATTTATTCAATTTCCAGAGAGTCTAATATTGTTTGTTTATCAGTTTTAAGACATAGGTTTGCCATCATGTCTGTGAGATTAGGAATCACTTTATCATTGCAGTGTTGGTGAAGTCTGGCTTGTGCCACAGCCTCTGGGAACATTACGACCAATAAGGCTCAGCCCATGCCCACAGATTTTTCCCATACAGTGGAAGAGTTTAGAGAATAACAAAATACATATTTTGGAAATACAGTTCTGACAACAGAGTGGAGAATGAATTAGAGAAGGAGGATATGGAAGGCAGAAAGACAGATTCCTTGGGAGGACACTATAGACATCCCTCAAAACAAGACAAATATTAAATATCTGAATTAGAATGGAGAGAGTGGAGATGGAGGGAAGTGGACGTATCCCGGAGGGATTTTTAAAGTAGAAAAGACAGAGTTCTGTGACTGCCTGATATATGATTGCAGAGGAGGAGGAGTAATCAAAGGTGGTCACCATGGATCCGGGCTGGACTGCCAGGTGGGTGTTTATATTAGGAAAGGTAGGGAGCACAGAGATGGCTACTTGCTCAGAGATGGCAAGGAGGGAACAATGAATTTGATTATAGATGTTGTGTTAGGCAGAATTACGGCTTTCAAAGATGATCCCCAGTTGCTGGAATCTGTGGAAATGTGACTTTACTTGGGCTTGGCCAGTGTGATCAAGGCTTAAGACCTTGAGATGGGGGAGATTATACTGAATTATCAGTGAGTCCAGTATAATCTCAAGAATCCTTAAGAGTGGAATAACTGCTCTGGCTTTGGGTAAGGGAAATGTGACTTCCAAAAAATGGCCAAAGAGATGCAGTGTTGCTGGCTTTGAAGATGGAGGAAAGGGGCCATGAGCCAACAAATGTGGGAGATCTTCAGGTAATGGATAGAAGAGTTGCCAAAGAAGGAATCTGAGGAAATGGAGTCAAGAGAAGTTGAGCACAGAGACAGGAGGGTGGTTTCCTGGAGTTCATGAAATGAAGGGCTGGAGAGCAGTGATTCCTGGTGTCAAATCTAGATGGACTGGCTTGATGGCAGCTGGAAAGAAGCCTTGTGTAGCAGCTTGGAAACTGATAACATTTGAGAGGACAGTTATATTAGATTTGTGGGGAAAGAAATACACTGCAATATGTTGAGGCCATAAGAGGTGATAGGGAGAGGGAAGTGGCCAAGGCATCAGATAGCTTGAGTTGGAATCCTGCCAGCTCAGATTTTTAGCTCTGTGACCTTGGGTAAGTCACTAGTGTTCTTTAAGTTTCAAATTTCCTTTTAGGAATATTTAATTTAAAAGAGGGAAAAAATGTGATTTCATTAAACATTCCATTATTAGATGGTACTGAGCAGTGGTGAAGGCTCAAAAGCCAGGGTTCAGTCAAAACTAACCAATAGGTTGAGAATAGCCCATGAGTCCGTTATTAATGGTAACATAACGTTAGCCTCTCTTTTCTAAAAACAGAGACATGAGCTATAGTGTGCATTTTATTTTTATTTTTATTTTTTGGCTTATACATGTCTAACAGGAGACTATACATATGAAATGTAATATAAATACATGCTAGAATATATTAAATCTAAAGATAGAGCTTTAGATTTAAAGCATGAACCATAGCTTATTTCTATTAAACGCTGTTATATAACATATACATTGTGAGGAATGTATTGAGAGCTCAAGACAGTACATGAAATGTTATGGTTGATGAGAAGATGTTTCGTTTTTTCAAAAGCCAAAATTCAGAAATTAAGTCTGATTGTTACTGGAGATAACTTTGTAAATCTTTGACTACTGTATGGTGTACTTTGGAAGAGTTGGTTGTATTTTATCTTCACATTTGGCCCATTGAGACATTCATAAGTATTGCCCTCTTTAATTAATTACTGTTTGCGTGAGGAAGAATAAATTTCACTGTAGCCAATTAGAGTCTGTAAGAAACTGAAGAATACAGTGAGCCTTTGACTAAGGTAATGTTTCAGAATCCTGGATACAGGGGCACCTGGGTGATTCAGTTGGTTGAGCTTCCAACTCTTGATTTTGGCTCAGGTCAGATCTCACAGTTTGTGGGATCGAGCCCCATGTTGGGCTCCGTGCTGCCAGCATGGAACCTGCTTGGGATTCTCTCTCTTTCTTCCCATCTCCACTCATGTTTTCTGTCTCTCCAAATAAATAAGTAGGGGTACCTGGATAAATAAGTAGGGTCAGTCGGGTAAGCATTTGACTTCAATTCTGGTCATGATGTTGCTGCTCATGGGTCAGGCTCTGTGCTGACAGCTCAGAGCCTGGAGCCTGCTTTGGATTCTTTGTCTCCCTGTCTCTTTCTGCCCCTCCCTGACTCTCACTCTGTCTCTCAAAAATAAATAAACATTACAACAAATGAACAAACAAACAGAAAGAAAAAAAAGAATCTTGGATCCATTGCACAATATGTTGAATTCTGACCATTAGTTTTTGGGAGGGGCAATTCCTGAAATGTTGGGATGTATTATTCAGTCATAAACTGAAATTATCAGATACCCAAATACAATTTAATTTATATGCTCGTGAAGTATGTACGTACAGATACTTGCCAGTTTCATCTGAGGAAACATTACGTTTGAAAGTTTACTTGTCCTGTATTTCTAAAATTTGTCTTAAGTCTCTCTCCCCTGGGTTTTTTAATTAGACTCTATCATTTTCACATAAATTATTTAGGTTTCTGTTGATGCTGCGCATGGTTATAGCCCCCGAGCCATTGATATGAGCAATGTCACACTGTCCAGAGACCTGCACGTAAGTATTGCTTTTTTAAAGTATTCTGAAAATTCCATTTTTAAAAAGCATATTGTAACACTTTCCTGCATACATTTCTCTTCATGAATTGCTTGAATATGTTGATCATATAAAGGGTCCATGGAATTTATAGATTATGGACCCTAGCTTTTTAATGCTCTGAAAGTTGATACAACTTTTTCTAGGATGCATCTTCCAGATAACATATTTTCCTTATAGATAATATGCATTAAAAAAATCCTACTATAATTGAATAGCTGTGAGTGAGAAGAGAATAAATCAGGAATTAGAAATGCTCTGCTCAAGGGTAACTTCAGTTACCCAGTAAAGAATATGAAATTTAAGTCATTTATCCAGGGAAATGGGTAGCGTTTTGCCTGCTGCATCCATAGTTGTATCAGTTCACCTTTGTGCCTAAGGAATGTACTTTGAAATGGCTGATTGGAGCAAACGAAAATTTGTTGCCTTGGAACAGAAATTGATAGGTCAGTATCCTGATCAAATAACGATATTGGCATTATTAGTATTATTCCACGAGAAATAAATTTATAAAGACAAACCCTATGTAGTAGGTCATGTCAGTTATGTTAAATTGTTTGACTTGCCCATTGTCTTTGCTCCCGTATGGATGCCTTAAGAATGAGATAGTAATCTTGAAACTCAAAAGGGAAAAGAGAATCTTAGAGGCAATCTTACCAAAAAGCTAACGGCCACAAAAAGGTTAATGTGGCTTGTCCAAATCTCTCCCTGAGTGTGGGGCAGGCATTGAATCTAGACTTTCCATCTAAGCTTCTTTGCATTCATTGTTTAATAAGATTTAGATTGCCTTTTAAAGCTTTGGAAATTGCAATAAGAACCTGCAAATAAATAGATTTTTTTTTTGTTAAAGTCCATAGCTAATCTGAAGTTTCATTATTGAATTAATAAAACCTTTGTCTTTAGACATTACAAATAACTAGACAAAAACCATTACAAATAACAATAATCATTCCCATCAAATCATCTCTGCTGTTTACTACTGCACAATTTCACAGATTGTTTCTGGGTTTCACACGTTGAATCTGGGTTTCAGATTCCAAGTAAGATCATTGTGTTTGATAATCTTGAGATAGTTTAGCCTGGACATGCTATGATTTATTAATTTAAAGCATGTTTTGATATTACCTATTGGCAAGTGAGGTCTTTTTCTACCCATTAAATTATAACTTATTTTCTAAATGTTTCATTCACTTAAGGCTATGGCAGAAATGATGGCTGAAAACTACCATAATATATGGGCAAAGAAAAAGAAGATGGAGCTGGAGTCCAAAGGTAATATTTTCCAAAAATCCTGATTAAAAAACAGAGTGCAACTCTGTGAATATATGGTATGGATAAAACCATCTTTTTAAAATAAGAGCTTATTACACCTTTATTTTCTTAGAATGGTTCAGATACGCCTATAACAGTTGCAGGGTGGGAATTTTATAATTTCCTGCCTGTGAGTGTACATTTCTTCATGTCTGGGAATTCCTACGACTCTCTTACCCATTTTAGCATGTACATATCGATATGCCTCATCCCAACATTCGAGGTGTTCTGTCAATTCCTTACACTTCTCCCCCTGACTTCTATCCCTAACTTAAATATTTCTCTCATGTCATCCCTTCCCCTTTTCCATCTCAACCCCTCTGCTTTGTCCAGTCTAGTTATGTTCTTACCTCTTACATGCTTTTGCTTGGTCTTTGCTGCTGTTATTCTTAAATACTAAAATGACATAATATTCTCGTAGTTGTTTCTCAGATGTTCTCTTAACTTATTTGCATGATTTCTGCAATTTGATGCATCCTACATGGATGGGTGATCTCTTTCATTGTTATTTATTCACTCCTGGTCTATAAACATACCGGTGTGTGTGTGTGTGTGTGTGTGTGTGTGTGTGTGTGTGTGTGTTCACGCATGTGCTCTCTCTACAATTACTTCCTAGAGGGACTTCTTTCCCCCGGTGAAGCAATAATTGTCTCCAGGTCAGGGCCCCAACTTCTGTTACTCTTATAATTCTTACTGTATAGTTCTAGGCATCAAGAAACTCTCTGTTTCTTATTTATTGGCCTAGGTAAAAATATATGGGAGATAGTTTTGAAGGGTGGGGATATTTCATGGTGGAAAGTACAGCTGGGGTCTTGAAGGATGGTAGCAACACCACACTAGTCGTATCAGACTAGTACAAGTGAGAATCCATCACAGAAATGAACAGAGAGGATCCCTTACACCAAAATTGCCTAAAATTTGACTCAGGGCTAGGCCTGTTTTTCTAGAACCATTTTATAAACGTTTTTTAAATGAATGAGCACTTGTCTGGCCGACAGATAGTTGAGCAGATGGATGGCTGGCTGGCTGAGCCATAGAGGCATTGAGTTTTGCTTAGTGAAATTCTTGAAGGGGCATTGTCCACATGAATAGTAAACAAAATGCCTATTTCCTGCGTAAGCAGATAGCATGAAAAACGTCAACTCTCAGGGTGCCTGGGTGGCTCGGTCAGTTAAGTGTCTGAGTAGGCTCAGGTCATGATCTCACGGTTTGTGGTTTCGAGCCCGTGTCGGGCTCTGTGCTGACAGCTTTGAGCCGGGAGCCTGCTTCGGATTCTGTCTCCCTCTCTCTCTGCCCCTCCCCTGCTCACACGCTCTCTTTCTGAAAAATAAATAGACATTTAAAAAGTCTAGTCTCTCTTTTTCCAAGTATGTTTTAGTCACTGTGGCTTGGCCATTCAGTGTCCTATGGTCAGTGTTTTCTTTGAAGTAGGCCACCTGTTAATGAGACGTCCCAACCTCTGCATCCCGTGTGTATGGGTCCAGATTCATACTTTGTAGTTGGGAGACCGGCTTGGTCACAGCAGGCTAGATGGTGAGGTGGTGGTATTAGTCCTCAAAACCTTAATCCTTCTTCTTCCTCCACACGTGCTTCCCCTTTTGAAAGAAAAAGGGAGTGGCTTAGGGTCAGAACAGCAGCCCAGTAGGAAAGGTGTTAGAATATGCAGCCCTGGCTTCTTTGGGTTTTGAAACGAGCAAAAAGCAAGAAATGAGTCTTGGAAAGAAGACAGGCTAGAGGCTGTGGACAGTTTTTGGAAGGAAACTACTTGTGTCTTTTCACAAATTTGTTCTCTCACCCAGGGACTTTGACACCAACTTGTGTGCTGACAACTCTGCTTCACTTCTGAGTTCTGGGCTGGCGTGTGGGAGGTACCAGTAACCTCCCTGGCTTGGTGCCCGTGATGTGTGTGTGCGTGTGTGTGGTGGGGGGCGGGGGGAGGGCAGAAAGGAGAGAGGGAGGGAGGGAGAAACACCAGGAGTGAAGTATAGGAAGTAAGGAACAAGGAAACAACTATAAACAGAAAGTCATTTAGAGTCACACACCTACACACCTAAAAGCTGCATACCTCAGTTTCTACCCCATCCTGGGCTCATTATTTTCTTTCCCTCCCATAATAACCTATTGGTGTCTGCCCCCCAAATCATTGTGGTTGCCAAATTAGCATATTTACTAGGAATAAAGGACTAAATGCAAAAACAGCAGATGATTGCAGGATGATCAAATTAGACGTTTGATCTACACATTTTTTTCATAAAACATCTCCACAGATCTCTGCTGATGGTAGAAGTCAAATTTGATCCTTGTGTGCTTAATAACGTATTCTGTATCCTTCTTGCTTTTCACAAAATACCGGTTTCTGTTGTCTTCTGAATATTCTGTATTATACCTGATACTATGAGTACTAAAGTATAAAATGACTGATGGCTCCTTAAAATGCTTAGCATTTGTTGGCTTTGTAGCTGTGGCCTGTCCCTTTGCATTTATGATCGTATAGTGTCACCTAATGGTCAGAAAGCTCAGTGCGTGATCACATTTTTGTAGATGGCGCTCTCAGTCCAGGCAAACTCCAGGCAGACATGGCATTTTCTCCTTTGCCTTTTTGTTTGCTTTTTTTGTGCGTAGGGCAAATTCAGTAGGATTGTTTTAGTAGCTCCCAGCCACATCATGTTGGACACTGATATCTTAGGCTCTATGTTGCACCAACGTTCAAACCAAATATTAATTTTTAAGTTTTTTTTTCTGGAATTTCCATAGTAGCGTTTTAGGGAATTTCAGGATTCCGTTCCAAATATATTCCCATACGTGTCTTATAAAGTTGAAATCTGGGGTACACCATGCTAGTCACACTGATGCTGATCATGAGATCTCTACATCTGGAATTACCAGGGCATTTCCTGAAACTTTTATAACTTTTACAAAAATTTTTACAAAATCTCCACTTTTATTAATACTTTGTTTATTATTAGTTTTTTAAAATTTAAATATTTTCTAGAATTTTTAAATCTAGAAGGTTGCTTTTTGATATTTTTCACCAAAATAGGTTAACCAGAAACCTAGGTGCCTGCCACAATTTTTAGTCAGTCACATATGTATGTTACTCTTATGAAATGTTTAAGAGAGAGCAGCTTTGAACTTAGCAACCCAAGTGTGGGTTTTGTGTAGAATATATGGCTATAAAGTACTGTTTGATCTGGGAGGCTTACTAAAAATTCCATATTTAAGACATTTTTTTCTCTTCTCTCTGTGAAGTGGAAAATGTAGCTTAGCCCTTGAAACATGCCTTATAATTTCACTAGCTCGAGCTGTGCAAGTTTTAGTGTGTATTTACATGCTCCACACCCAGAGTTCATTTGAATGGAGAGGGTAACATGGCTTCTTCTCCCTTCTTCTGTGATTGCAGGTGTCATCAGCCCTGGATGTCACAAATGTCTACGTGTCCCTGTGTTTTTTTGTTTGTTTTTAATGTTGTGTGTGGTTTTTTTTTAATATGAGAGGGATAGAACGCATGAGCAGGGGAGGGGCAAAGAGAGAATCCCAAGCAGGCTCCATGCCTAGTGTGGAGCCTGACGTGGGGCTAAGTCCCACGACCCTGGGATGGTGACCTGAGCTGAAATCTAGAGTTGGATGCTCAACAACTGAAGCACCCAGGTGCCCCATTAATTGCCTCTTAGAAGACATATGCACAGTGTTTCTTTGAACAGGTTTGCTAAATTAATTGGAACATAAAAGGTGCTGGCCTTGAGAAACTTAACAGAAACCCATGGGGGAGGGGAAGGAAAAAAAAAAAAAAGAGGTTAGAGTGGGAGAGAGCCAAAGCATAAGAGACTGTTAAAAACTGAGAACAAACTGAGGGTTGATGGGGGGTGGGAGGGAGGGGAGGGTGGGTGATGGGTATTGAGGAGGGCACCTTTTGGGATGAGCACTGGGTGTTGTATGGAAAACAATTTGTCAATAAATTTCATATATTGAAAATAAAATAAAATAAAATAAAATTCAAGGTCAAAAAATAAAATAAAATAAAATAAAATAAAAGGTGCTGGAGAGTCAAGAGCCATATATGATTTATGTATACTCCATGTATATAACTAGAAGATACCAGAAGTTCTGTAGTATGGTCCTATTATGCACGTCATCTGTCATATTTCAGATTATTTGTTCATCGCGATGCTGTGTTCTTGTCTTGACATGCTCTTAGGAGGTGGAAACCATCCCCTGCTGGTACCCTATGATACACTGACAGCCAAAGAGAAAGCCAAGGATAGGGAAAAAGCACAGGACATCCTCAAGTTCTTACAGATCAATGGATATGCTGTATCCAGGTAAAAGCACACGTGCCAGTATATACCCTTGTTATAAAGACTGACCGTTTAAATATCCCCATCATATTTCATGTTGCAAATGATTCAGGACCCGTTTAAATCTTAGTGCTACTATTTAGTATGTTCAAAATAAACACATCAGAAACATAAATGCCCTTGACTGTTTACCACCTACCTGATTCCTTTCACTACTTAGGTTAAATCCCATCCATCATTTAGGCAAAAATTGGGGGCAGAAATGACCCACTGTTTCTCTAAAGTGAGTCTTTTTTTTTTTTTTGCATAGTAATAGAGTTACTCACTACAGTTTTATATCATATGCAAAGTATTCCTTATAAATTAAATCTCACTTTTGCCTGTAGCTACAAGAATATTAGGTAATGTTCCATATTTGTATATACCATTTTTACTTTTTAAGCAAAATTTTACCTTCCAGTAGTCTGTGTAGAAACTGGTTTCCATGTTTCATTTTTGCTGCTCTAGGGGATTCAAGGACCTGGAATTGGACACACCTTCCATTGAGAAACGATTTGCCTATAGTTTCCTTCAGCAACTCATTCGCTATGTGGATGAAGCCCATCAGTATATCCTGGAGTTTGGTAGGTACCTACATCAGGGTATAGAACAGCACAGTCTCCTGGGCTGTTTATGGTCTGTTCCCTGGTGGTATAAACACTTTCTATCCAACCTAGTACTAAACAGAATCTAGCAGTCAGTAGGCAAACACATTTTTAGGGATGGCATAATTTACAGAACTTAAAAAAAACCGAACACATCATTCTTTTCTCCTTACAATGTTTATTGGCATTGATTTTTTATTTTGAAAGACACGTTGGATGGATATCCCAATCTAAGGTACAGTTAAATCTTCCCTTTTGAAATTAATTGCCATGCTCTTGAAAAAACAGAAACTCTGAGCATCCCCAAACTTTCCAGGCAATGTGAAGCCCTCAAGTTTATCCTGTGTATGGATACACATTTATAGTAGAATATCTGCAATGCAGAACACTTTACTTAGGGTCTTGTTAGAGTAAAATGAAAGACCTCCTCCCCCCACGTGGCCCACCAACTATGAAAAGAATTCCTTGTTTTAACTCTTAGATTCAGATTTTCAAGACAGCCTCCTCTCACTTCTGTTATTTCATGATTGTCCTGAGTACCATTGACTTGAAATTCAAGTTGTTAGTTACCCAGCTTCATGTCGGGTCGTCTTCAAGCCACCAGTTGGTATTAAGATAGAAGGAAGTAGGATCTGGCCCCTTTGGAAGAACAGAGTGTTCTGGTGATTGTCTTTTCAATTTCTTTTTCATGCTTTTTTTTCTCTGTTTTTATTTTTGTTTTTTAATCCTCATTCTTTCTCCTTTGCAATACTTTCCCCCAGCCCATCATCCTCGCCTTAGCAATAAACTCATCCTCAACAAACCCATCCTGACGAAGGAGTCTTCTTTACTACTGTTTTCTTAGAATTTAGGACTTAGTTTTTGGCACAGTGTCAGATTAAAGTTCATAGAAATTTGAGCTCTGGAATTTACTTGTTCCTGGTCTCCCATATCCCAAATGCGATTAAAGATTTTCCAGTTGAGTGTCCTTCTCTTAAAGAACTTGCCCTCTCAATCTGTTCTTTATCTGCAGTGCGGATGCTGTGCCTTGGCACTCTTCTTAACTACCTTTTTTCACAAAAGCCAACCGTGCAAACTAATTTACAGTATGTAATCTTTTTGTAGGTCCTGCAATGATTTTTTAAAATTTTTTAATGATTTTTTTAATATGATTTATGAATCATTCTGAAAAGTAGCCACATTAGTCTCAGTTAATGAAATTTGATCCAACAAACAAAAATGAAGCTATGGTGAATTTTTAAAGCTCTTAGGCACGCAAATTAAATATTGAAATTTCTCAGGCACATTTAAGTGTATCTGAGATGAGTGGCAACTCAAGTTTACTCTTCTTTTTGGCAAGAGAGAAAGCAAAATCAAGGGATTAAGGAAAAAAAACTTTTTAAGCTCGACATGGGTAACAGAAACAGAAATTCAGAGGGTAAAATGTGTTTGGGTTTTCTCCCCACCGTGTTCAAGTTTCTGAATAAAGAAGTGTTTGTGCAGAGGGAGTATTAAGAACCTTACTTTAAATTCACCCAGTTAGGGCATTTCTTTATTTCCACAGGATAAAGGGTGTGGGCAGAATGTGAGGCTAGATCCATAGAAAGCCCAAGAAAGTAAGGTGTTGTTTTACTCAAGAAATTAAGGAGCCGAGGTCACAGGCTCCTTTTTCGGATGGCTATGACAGAGAAAATGCAAGAATTCTGTTAGAGGAGCAGAGTTGGGACCCTTTACATTTATTTTAATTGCCAGTTTTCATTGTCACTGCAAGGAAAACTTCTAGATGTCTTCTTTTGTCTTTAAATTTACTACCTTTGCAACACATTGGAGGCTAATGGCCGTAGTAAGAATATGCATACGCCTTTTTCTGATTTTTGTATTCCATCTAGACCACAGTTCTCTCCATCAGCATTTTGCACAGAGGCATTTTTGTTAAAATGTGTAATGTAAATGCATAATGTAAAAAGGGAAGATATTTCCAATCTAATTCCCTGAACTGTTAACGTATTTTGTGATGTGCAGAATTCCGTCTAGACGTAGCTTATATGGGAAAGTCCCGTACGTGGATCCAGCCACTTGGCACAATATTCTTGAGAGTAACATTCTTAATGTAAAAGTGATGCCTGCGAGTGTACAAAAGCCGTACTTTTCTTTTACTCATTCGCTGGAAAGAGCATTGTTCTGATATTACAGAATATTCTCTCAATTTCCTAAAAGTCATCCCAAACTTAATGTTTCAGATTTTACAAAATCTGTCTCAAATTGCTTTTATTTCTATTTGCAAAAGAACTTTTTTCAAGCAACAGTTTGCTTCTTACACAATAAGAAATCTCTGCTTACAGATGTTACTAAAACTGTATATCCATTTGTGGATATATTTTGCTCTCCTGTGTGTCTGCATATCATCCTGGTTATTAGAGTTGATGTCACCTCCTGTGGATGCGTGAAGGAGGCACAGAAGGGCCACTTCAAAGCTCAGTGCATTCGGTCGATCAGTTCTTAACCTTTTGAACCATGGGGAAAACTCGGGTGTCTTTGCTTTGCTCATGGAAATTATCTTGTGACATAAGTGAACTTCTTTACTCCTGAGCAGAATGTTAATTTGCCAACCGAATATTACGGTCGTGGTCCTCCAGCTCATCCCAGGCTGGCTTCCTGCAATTTTTCACTTGGCATATTAATATTGTAACTTCTAGTCCCAGCAAGAAGCAACTATTTTTATTAGAGGCTCACCAATCTAACAGTCTTAACCAATTTTTGTTTACTGAGTTTATACTCACTGTTGTCATCCCTGGTGAGCTTCTTTCTTAGCGAAAGAAGATGCGGGGTTTTTATGTGACTCTATTCCACTTTTCCTGCTACGTGTCAAGAAGCTTGTAAAGCTACGCCAGCGTGTGTGGGGGCTGTCCTCGATAGATTTTTTTATTACGATTTGGGTACTTTTGAAAATCCCTTTTAAAAAATTGTCATACTGCTGAATGAAGTTAGCCTTGATATTTTGGATGGGTTTCTATGTTCGCTTTCCTGGGATAACACGTGCAGTGATGTTATAGTGATGTGTTCTACATGTTGCTTTTTGGGTGGAAGATCTTGTAATATTTCAAGTAAACAAAACATGTTCAACAACTCTTCATTTCTACAGATGGTGGCAGCAGAAGCAAGGCGGAACATTTTCCTTACGAGCAAGAAATCAAGTTCTTTGCTAAAGTACAGTATACACTCCATCTTGTTTTTCACTCCATGTGTTTGTCGACCGAATATACCCTTTAGATCTTTGCCTCTTTACAGAGCGTACTGGTCTACCAGTGTGAGTTCTACTACAAGTAAATATTTTGTGGCACAGGAATAAGTGCATGAGTCATGTAGGATGAAATTGAGCCCAGAATACTCGGTCTTATTTTCACTCCCTGCTCTTCCTGCCGTAATTCACAAATCACTTCAATCTGTAGGAATCAAAGTTCTCCTTACTGGGCTTTATCAAATGACAAAGAGGAAAAATAATCTACTTCTTCAGTTTGGTTGTTAGGATTTAAAAATGTACGAGCATTTCTTTTATAAAGGGGAAAAGAATTCATTTATAAATTATAAATTTAGGAAGTTGTACATGATAAGAAGCTTTACTGTGTAAGCTTTATTGTGGGACCCTTGTCCTACTCCTTTACAGCAGAGGAAGCTGAGGATCAGAGAGGGTGAATTGTTTATATGTAAAGTCTACCCAAATATCGTTCTTCATTCCATTTAATACGAATTTATCAAGAGTTTGCCCTAGGCCACAAACATTCATGACTTCCTTTCAGCCAGTCAGGAACATTCATGGCTTCCTTTCAGACAGACTTCCTGTCTCCAGTCAGGAGACAAAGTGTTGCAGATTCTCCTCATTGGGTCCATTCACTGGCATAACATGTGCTGCGTGTGTCCAGTCTCTGTCAGGTGTTAGACTACGTCCCGGGGATTCCTGTTGCGAAGACAGAATGCCCTTGGGAAGCTTTCCTGTTCAAATGATGTTGCACTTAGCCTGAGGACGTAATGCTTTCTGTCAATTTATTTTCGAAGTCCTTGCATTTGCTGGTTCCTAGAGATCATTTGCAAAATGGCGTGTTGTTTTGATTGATTCATATTTGGCCTCTTTTATATGTTTTCAGATTTGTGCCCTTTATTGTAAGGGAGATTTCTCTTGTCTTTTCTTTCCACTCAGTATAGCACTCAAAATCCGTATCAAGCATCCCAAGTTTATCCTGGGACGCATATTGTTAGTTATCTATCATACAGCATTGTAATCCCCCCCCTTGATAGCCAATTATTGCAAATGCTGTATCCATGGCCTCTAATCATACATTTAAAATACATTCTTGTATTGCCCTGTGTACCCCTAGTGATTTTGTTTGCAGACACCTAATGTGGTTTAATTTCCTCTGAGTCTGTAATCCATTTATTCACATATTTATTGACTAGCTATTATGTGCCAATCAAAATCCAGGCAATGTCACAACTTTCAAGGAAGATCACAAAAAATTTGTATGTTGCTGTTATATATAAATATGCCATATGCCACATTGTAGGAAAAATGTAGTTAGACTTGAGTCTAAATACTGATAATGCCAGTTATTTTTTTTTCATTTATTTATTTAACAAATATTTATCTAGCGCTTGGTAGAGGTCCCATAAAGTCCTAAGTACTGGTGACCCAGGGGTAAACAAAGCAGAGCGAAGAGTTGTTCTAGAAGCCAGGAGGGCACAGTAATGGGAAACAGACCCAGAAATGTGTGTTGTTCTTGTGTATTTTATCGGCTCTTATGGAGAAAGACATTCAGAATCACACGTATTAAATGCAGAATTGCAAATGATGTTCTAAGAACAGAGAATATGGGGATTTTACCTAGTTGAGGAGATCAGTGGACGGTTATCTGATGAAGCACTGAGCTGAGGCCTGCAGGAAGAGTGGAGTGGATGGGTTACGGGGTGTGGGAAGAGCATTTCAGACGTAGGGAATGGCATGTGCAGAGCCTTGTGATGTGAGCACACAGGGCAAAGAAGAGGAATTCGCCAAAGGGCAGCAGGATTAGCATGCGGGAAAGGCCAGGCGGCTCTGAGAGAGGCCAGGTGAGAACACTGTGGAGGTAGGTAAGCGGCATTGTGACTTTGAGTAGGTCACTCACTTTCTGCACCTCAGTTTAATACCTGTAAAACGGATGATGACGCTTGCCACACAGAGTAGTTACTAGGAGCAGTGAATTGACAGTGTGGAGTTGTAATTCTCACACACACACACGTATGCATGTGTGCACACACACACACACACCCTCCAACCTCCCCCCACACCCGGGACTAGAGATAGCAGGGTAAGATTTGGGAGAGGCATACTCTAAAATCGTGCCAACTGGCAGGGCTGTGGATACTGGGGGACTGCTGCAGGTGGACGGAAGTCTGGCTGCCCCAGAGTCTCCGTCCACCGTGTAGATCTGTTTTCTTTTCCTTTCTTTCAGGTTGTGCTTCCTTTAATTGATCAGTATTTCAAAAACCATCGTTTATACTTCTTATCTGCAGCAAGCAGACCCCTCTGTTCTGGAGGACATGCGTCAAACAAGGAGAAAGAAATGGTGACGAGGTAAAGAGCTACACAAAATAAAGACCGTTGTTGAGCGAAGTGTATTTGCATTTGAGGAAGAGCATCTGGGGACCTTGAGGTGGGAGCATGCAGTGTCTACCCGGCTTCCCTGACCCTTGGGCCCTTGGGATCAAACACGGAGGAGGATGCTCTCTACAAGTTAATACGTGTGTTCTAAACGTTGAGTTTTCTTCCATTTTGCTGCTAAATATCATGCTGAATAGAAGGAATAAGACCCCCATCACAGAATCCACAGAGTCATCACCGCATTAGTATTTGTGATAAATGGTGCTTTTTCTAAAATTTTTTTTTAACGTTTATTCATTCTTGCTAGAGAGAGAGCGCGAGTAGGGGAGGGGCAGAGAGAGGGAGACACAGAATCCGAAGCAGGCTCCAGGCTCTCAGCTGTCAGCACAGAGCCCCATGTGGGGCTCAAACCCACAGAACCATGAAATCACGACCTAAGCCGAAATCAGACACTTAACCAACTGAGCCACCCAGGTGCCCCAGTAAATGGTGCTTTTAACATTACTTCCTCTAAAATTTCTGAGTCTACTATATTTGCCACAATTTTGAAAAATAAAGGAGTTTTTCTGGAGGGCAAAATCCCATTTACAGAAATCAACTTTTTCAACATTTGTGTGTAAATAATGACCTATCTTGGAAGAAAATGACGTAAAAATATGTACCTTTCTGAAGATTTGCCCCACTCAAGTTGGCAATTTAGCAATGCTTTCTCATTTCTGTTTAAACCCAAGTATTCCTCATAGATTTATTTGTGATTCTGCTGGGTATTTCAAGTCTGATTTTTCAAAATACGCCAAAATTTAGTACATATGTGATCGATTACAGAACAAATCTATTTCTGTATTATCAAATTACACAGGAGTCCATACCAAGCTTCTAGATTGTATTTGAAAGAAGTTTCTATAAAAATGAGTAACCGAGATAAAGCAGGCTACAAGCTTTCCTTGGACTTGACTTTAATGATATGTGATGTCATGTGATGTCAGATTGCAACCGTGTTAAAAATGGCCCCAAACTTCTTCAAATAATAGTCTTCCTGTGAAGTTGGTATAACCGATTATAGTTAAAGTAACAGAGAATCCATCCAGTGACGCACTTTGTTTCCACCACCTTTGTTACCAGAAAAAAGGGGGTGAGGGGCTACTTTCCAAGGTATGAATCTCCTCCTGACTTTGGAGTGGTCTTCTTTCCGCTTTCCCTGGGAAAGAGAGGCCTGGCTCTCTGCATTTCACTAGTGCCCTAATCGCTTCACCAGCCCACCATCCCCGGTGGCTAGAAAATGCCAAGGCATCAAGTTACCTTTCAATACCAGAGAGCCCAAGCTATTGCAGTCTCCTCACCCCCGCCCCCTTCCCCCATCAGAGTAGGATTTTGTAACAGCAGCTTTGTTCCCAGAGTTGGTAACTTGGGTATCAGTCAATTATGTAAACCAAGAGAAATACAATCAAAGAATATAGGAAAGAATACAAATAAAAGTATGCAAATTCTATTCTCCCCCCCCCGCCCCCCATCATGTTTGTATCTCCATTCCATTTTCATTCTTACTCTGAGAGCTGTTCACTGACCACAGAGGTAACTAATTTTCCTTTGCCCACTGCCCCTCATAGAAGAAATTGGAAGAGCATCGCTATTCTGTGCGAGCCTCAGTTGATGTGGTTTGGGCGCCTGAGACGCCCACTCTTTATTAACGCCTCACCAGAAGGTTTTCTGTAATTTCATCTTCAGATTTTCTCCACCTCAGGCAACAAGGACCGGCACATTTTATTTCTCCCGTTACCATTTCCAAAAGAGAAATGGTCTCACATTCCAACATATAAGAATGAGATGCATGCACACTGATAGAAGTACCTTATTTCATCACAGCCCTTGAGTACCAAACATAGATAGATTTTAACCTCAGAAAAATTCTGGGATGAAAAATGAATAAAGTTAATGATAAAGAAATTACGGCACATGGAAAATGCTGTCTGGTCATTAACATTATGATGGATGCAAATATATCACATCTTAGGACAATGGTTATTTAAAAAGTAAAAAATATATATATTTATTTAAATAATATGGATCAAGCTCTTTAAAAAAACCTCTAAATTTGGGTGTGTAGAAGAATATTGGTAGGGAAGAAACTTGATTTTAATAGTTGTGTCCCTTGGGTAGCATAGTAGAGGTGTTTTTCTTACCATTTTTATATATTTTTAAAGTGGAAAAAGTCTTACTTTTCTGATCATAAATCTGTGTCTTAAAACAACCCAGATCACCGTCACACTAACAAAAACCAACTACAAATTTTTTAGACATGTTACAATGGGATCACTGAAATTTTATAAATGTGATTTCTTACCACTTCAGTTAAATATTACTTTGGCAGGGAAAATAGGTTAAAAAGAAAAAAGGATCAAATACAAAGAAAAAAACCCCACTGTCCCTGCTACTGTGAATAAGCAGTCATGCCTTCACACCCATGTTGAACACTGCAGGAGTAGTTTTAATTCGTATTTAACAGTTGCGTGTAGCAGTACGGCATGGGTCTAAATTAACCTCCACATTTAAGAATGGGTTGTCGCCATTAGATGTTTGGATACTTCTTGGCACTAGAAATCATATGGCGAGCATTTACTGTGTCTAAAGTCAGCACCATCATGTCTGTGGAAAAGAGGAAGGTGTGCTCTCTGCTCTCTGGGAGTGTAGCTGGCAGTACCTAAGTATGTGGGTAAAAATATAATTCTAGTAGAAGAAAGCCATGCAGTGCTGTGAGATTCAAGGACAAGGAAGACCACATTGGGTGGGTATGGACAAGCTAGAGATAGACAGAAGACACGATAATTCAGAATTGACCTTCAAGAATCTGTAGGTTGTAGATTAAGAAGGGGGACTATTTTCTACGTGTCGATAACGTATAGATAGAGTGTAGAACATAGCAATTTAGGGTAAGTGTGGGTGACGTAGATTCATTATAGAACCCTGTCATTGATATTAACTGCTGGAACAAGGCACCTTCTTCCTTTTTTCTTTTTAATTTTTATAATTAATCTTTTTTACTTAATTCATGAGCCCTATGAAGCCATTGGGATAAAGGGCAGTCTGGCCACAAAAGTGGGATTGAGAAGTGTGAGCTTGCTAAGAGGCCATGACAGCAATGCAGGCTGTCGTGAGGGAAGTGCTACCTTAAAGAGGTGGTTCTACCCACAGATCCATTCAGCACGCGTTTCTGAATGCCCGCCATGCCGTGTCCAAGGTGCCGTCCTAGGACTGAGGATGATAAACACACACATATAACGATGCAGTTCCAATTAAATGCACTTAAAAGTGCAGCTGAGTACCTGCATACATGTAGCGCTAACCACTTAACAAGTTGTGACTGGTGCAATGGAAACATATATGAAGTACTGGGAATACGGAGGAGATGTACGTGGAGAGAGGAGTTGGATGTGGGAAGCACGGACGAGAGAAAATCACAGACCTTGGCAGTGGGTCATATGGCAGGTCCCCACGGTGCTGGAGTTTCAGTGCTGAGTGGTTGGAACAATATTGCTGGCAACAGTAAAAAAAAGAAATGACGGAGACCTGGTTTTGAGAAGAAGGGGTTCAGTTTGGTTAGGTAATTACTGAAGCATGGCAGGTTATTCAGCCGGAAATGGCATATTTGGAGATTATCTGTACCCATGTTATGCTCACAGTTCTGGAAGCAGATGAAGGGAGAGTAGACAGAGAAGCAAAAAGGTCTGAATTCCAAACCTTAGAGACTCATTACATCTGAAGGATTTTCAGAAATGGTTCTTTGAAGAACACTGAGGATGATTTATTAGAGAAGAAGGGGAAACATATCACCGTAAAACAGAACTGAGAGTTTCCCAGATTGAAGTAGTCAGTGATGCCAAGTACCATAGGCAGCTTTCCAGGACCGAGATTGAAAAAGTATTATTTGATTTACTGATCAGCAAGCACCGAGAATTTCTAGGGAGTGTTTCTGTAGAGCAGTGAGACATCAAAGCCAAGGAATTGTAGGTGCGTTATGAATTCTTTTTCTTAATTATTTTACTGTTTATTTTTGAGAGAGAGTGTGTGCATGTGTGAGCAAGCGAGCGTGGTGGGGCAGAAAGAGACGGAGACACAGAATCCAAAGCAGGCTCCAGGCTCTGAGCTATCAGCACAGAGCAGAGCCCGATACAGGACTCGAACTCACAGACCCTGAGATCATGACCTGAGCCAAAGTTGGATGCTTGACCCACTGAGCCACCCAGGCGCCCCAATGAATTATAATTTCTTAAGAATGTTAGTAATGGAGGGATATACATACAGAAAGAGAAGACAGTATTATGGAGAATATTTTTAGAGAAACTATAGGCCAAAGCTTATAATAATAAAACCTTATAGTTGATATACAAACTCCACTCTAAAAGTTGATGATAGCACAGGAGGGGAAATAGATACAGTTTGTCCTTTGTGAGAACCTGGTTTTCTACATATCTACATATTTCTATTTCTACATATCTACATATTTCTATTTCTACATATCTACATATTTCTATTTCTACATATCGGCTACTGATTAGGAACAACCAAAGTTAAGAAGCATTGCTATTTTAAGAAGTCATTTTTTTCAAACAGGTTCTCAGACACTCACTATAATCCAACAGAATCGGACACAGAATAATGCTGTGTTTTTCATCACAGGAAAATGTCCTAGGTCTGGATGAATTGTGTTCAAACATGATCCTAGCATTACAAATTCAACATCATCTCAGAATGTTTCACACTGATACGACAGAGTCTCAGTTCATAAGAAGTAAAACGAGATCACTCAAAACAGGTTGATATACATATAGGGATCCAAAATATGTACAACTCTAACAAGCGCTCACTCTCTAGAGATGGAGACAGATCGTTGTTGAATTAGCATAAGGCTCAGTGGGTCAGAGCACCTGGAGAACGTTGCTTATTTTATTATCTCTTTTTTCGTTCACATTATAACACAGAGACAGTGCAGCTCAGGAGGCTAATACCTCATTTTAAATATAATACCTGCTTGAATAGATCATTGTTTTAAAAACTTTTAGAACTGCCAGGAGACGACTCAAGACCTCAAATTCACTGAGAGATTTGCTGATCCATGTTCTCTTGGAAAAACTGTACGATACCCTTTATAGTTATTTTTCATTAATACATTATTCTGCATTGTTACAGAAATGAGAGATGATAGCCAAAACTTACTGTTAAAAATGTCAGCGTCACAGACGTGATTCTCCGTCTCCTTTCTCCAGTCCTGCCGTGAGCTCGTGACTCCATTTTTTTTTCCATGGCATCGTCCATATCCCCAGTCTTGGGGAGGGCATGTCTACACACTGCTGTTTATGGGAGAGCTTCGCGAGACAGAATGGGGCAGTCAGGATCTAGCTGGGACAGTCAAGCTGAGTGTGGGTGGTGTGGTACACATGGGTCTTCAAGGCTAGAGCTTCCATCAAGTGCTGGCTACGCAGAGCCTCTATCTGAGAGCTCAGAAGTGTTTGGGTAGATGTGAAAATAGTATCATTTGCAATATGGAAGGTTACATGTCATGGTAGAGATTTGCACATGACCCCTAGGAGAGGCTGGAAGGAACCCTTTCAGCTTGGACTGGGAGTGGTGAAGGAGCACTGGGTGTTAGCAAAGGCTTGTTGGAGTAGACATGTCTGTTGCTGAATCCTGAGGGATGGATAGAAGGGAGTATAGCAGGGAAGGGAGTGAAGGGTATTCCTGAGAAGACCTGGAAGGAGCCCGCCAGACTGCAGCCTGGGGACAAGCTGGGACAATGGCAGGTCTTTCCCAGGTTCTGATGTGAGAGTTAGTACATATCAGTGCTGTCCTGCTGAATGCAGGCCACCCTTATTTGGGATCTCCCACGGCCGATCCCCAGGAACACAGTGGCCCAGAAACTTGCTCTGGAGGAGATAGAAATAGGCTTAAGTCAAACATTAGCATGAAGAGCCCTTGAAGTTATTGCATCTGCAACGTTTTTCTGAGTGATTATCAGTTGTTCAAATTCTATCTCTACCTCACTGTGTTCAAATTCACTGGATGCTTTGGTGTATATGGAAGGGGTATGCTCACGGTTGGAAAGAAGGAAAGTTCAAATGATAAACATACTAAACTTTAAAGTGACATTTCATGCCCCAAGTGCCATACTTCTGATTTTAAATAATAATCCATAACAACAACAACAAAAATTCTAGAATTTCAGTGGTACATTTGGGCAGATAAAATTTTAAGCGTTTTCCTTGTGCTATTTGAGTAGTCATATTCTTAAGGGGTTCATATAGATTGCTTTTATATTAATTAGCTTTGCTTTCAAATTTTTTTTGGTTTCTTTACTTATAATATGTGCTTTTTTAACCATGTTTGTTAAAGATATGCACTCAAAGATTCTTTCTTTAATACCTCTACTCCACATTCTGCTCAGAAAATTGATTCTTTCTGCGTGACATCATGTTGCTTTTTTCCTGCTCATATATCAGCTGTTTATTTTTCTTTTTTTTCTTCTTTTTTTTTAATTTATTTTAATTTCTCCCTGTCTTTTCTATCTTCCCTCCCCCTTCCCCCCTTTCTCTTTTGTTTTTCTTTTGTCTTCAGCCTATTCTGCAAACTTGGAGTTCTTGTCAGGCATAGGATTTCACTATTTGGTAAGGAGACCCTTGCAACCAATACTAGCATGGCCATCACTTGGTTTTCTTTGCCAATTTTGCACTGTGTTGTGTGCTGCTATGTTGCATGAATGCATGTTTGCATGGCTGCATGCATGGTTGTCATAGGCCAAGATAAGGTCCTCGAGGTCGTTTGTAAGTAGCATTCTCTATGGTGAAATTGAAGACTGTAACTTTTTTATGCTGGTCCAAAGCACATTTGAAAATCAAAAGGTTGCGTTATGAAAGAGAAAATGAATGGACATGGCGGCTTCTGCCATCTTTTATTTCGGAGGGGTGAAGTGCAACTGGGCCCTTGAATTCATTTGTCTGTTTCTGATAGATTAAAGAATGAGCTGTCATAAGTCAGAAAAAAATTTTTAACTGCTCTTCTTCTTCTTCTTCTTCTTCTTCTTCTTCTTCTTCTTCTTCTTCTTCTTCTTTTTAATGCTCTTGACTACAGATTTGCATGTTGACTGCATTCCAGACATTGGAGCTTCATGGTAGAGGCAGTGAGGCAAGGACCTCCCGTGGCAGAAGTGACTTTTCTAGCATCACCCACCCCATAGTTAGCTTTTGTTTGTGTCTGAGAATTCGCGTGACTGAAGTCCACGCACCGCGCACCTGCTTTTGGACAGCCATGCAGGGCAGTCACCCACATGCCACAGATTCTCCTTGCCGTGGGGCTTTAGGACTCCAGAGCAGCTGGCAGAATTTGTGTTTTCATTTCCTGCAGCTGCTTTTGTAAAGCACGAAAGCAAACTTTAGCTCTGTGCACTGTCGGTTTTGAGACAGTGTTGGGGTGATTTTAGTAGCGAAATATTTAGTGTACTGATACAGATGTAAGTACAGTTCCATTCACAGGAAACGCTAAGGGTTAAGTCATTTCTATATAAGACACAGTGAATATTTTTTAAAGTTTATTTCCTTATTTATTTTGAGAGAGAGAGAGAGAGAGAGAGAGAGGGAGAGAGGGAGAGAAAATCCCAAGCAGGGTCTGCACAGTCAACACAAAGCCCAACACAGGGCTCAAACTCAGGAATCGTGAGATCATGACCCGAGCTGAAACTAAGAGTCAGACGCCTAACCAACTGAGCCTCCCAGGCGCTCCTGTATTTCATTTAAATTGCCTGAGTTTTTGCATTCATGTTTAAGTTGTGCCACATCATTGGGCAAAATCTCTTCCAAGTAATTTCTAGTTGACTGATTTTTGTTTGACTTTTCCTCGACATAGAAAAATTTGTATGAACATTGTGCAGACAGAATTGTTAGAAACTCTTCAACTTTCTCGTAATAACAGTGGATTCAAGTGTCCTCCATTTGTCTTCCGAGAGTGCTGTCTTAGTCTGTATCGCTCTGATGGGGACCCCTTTTCTCAAGGGCAGTGTTTACTTTCTTACTGATGAGCATGGTAATATTTCCGTTGTGCTGTTTCTAAGTTCTTACCGTAAATTCTTGGCTTCTTAGTTTATATTTCACTATAATTTCTTTTAAAAATTTTCTGAGGTGTTCCATATATGGAGCAAAGTACACAAATCTTGAAGACAGCTTGATGATAGAGTTTGTTGAAATTTTCCATCCACGCATACATGTCCATTTGCTCAGATCAAGACATAAAACATTTCCAGCACCCCAGAAGCCTCCCTTGTGCCATTTCCGGTTTATAACCTCTGCAAAGGCACTACGTATAGACTTCTCTTACTGTGGATAAATTTTGCCTATTCTTTAATCTCCTATGTTTCTTAAGGGACTAGTAATTAAAGATAAATGCATTGATGAAACTTGTACTACCTCTCCATGGAGACAAGCCAGACTTTAACATTCATACCATCCCTACATGATGCTCATACTCCATTTAGGCATTGTATTTTAAATCCTGTAGCCTTTAAATACTATTATTTTTATTTTTAACAGGAATTTACTGGAGAGCTACTTTACCCCAAAAGCGTACTTGTGTGTGTCTTCTTTATATTATTCTAGCGTCTCTTGTTTTCAGGGTTTCAAATTTGTTTTGGCATTTGCCTATACAATAATACGAACTTCAGGAGGCCTTTGTTAATCAAACATTTTCTAATACAGTCTTGTCAAGTTATTAGAATCTTTAAGTCTTATCCATATCACGTTTACACATGACAGTTACAACCTGGCTTCAGACTCTAGTAGGATGTCCCAGAAAAATAGTGGGCTTCAAGTCGGAAAACCTAGATATAAATGCTTTATTTGTAACTAGACCAGCTGAATGATTTGGACGAGAGACTTGATTTCTCTGAACCTTTGTTTTTGTTTTTGTTTTTCCATTTAAAAAAAAAATTAACGTTTGTTTATTTTTGAGACAGAGACAGAGCGTGAGCAGGGGAGGGGCAGAGACAGAGGGAGACACAGAATCTGAAACAGGCTCCAGGCTCTGAGCTGTCAGCACAGAGCCCGACGCGGGGCTCAAACCCACAAACTGTGAGATCTTGACCTAAGCCAAAGTCAGCTGCTTAACCAACTGAGCCACCCAGGCACCCCATGTTTTTCCATTTTTAAACTGGGTCACAGTAAATACTAATCTTAGAGATCAGTTGCGCATAGCTGATCGACTGTAAGGTAATGAACATTGAAGGATTATGTAAACTGCAGTCTTAACAGCTTTCAAACCTAAGGGATTCCTAGGGGAACCTAGAGGACTTAGCTCTTTAAAGTACATGCATAATTAAGCCTTTATAATTTACCCATTTCCAGAATGAAGTCGAAGTGGTATATCAACTATTTATTTTTGATGTATCAGTTCTGCCATTGTGGATTTCCCTAAAGAGAGAGACCTAATGTACACACACACACACACACACACACACACACACACACACACACACACATAGTGGTCCTTTATAGTCATATTATCTGTGATTTTTTCCTTTCTCCCTTCTCTAACATGATACCATTTTTTTTCCAAATTCTGTTAGACAATACACTGATGATCAAAGTGGTTTTTACTGTACTGCTTTAAATTTACAAACTGTTTATGACTTAAGCTAAGGACGGATTAAGACAGTGAAAAGTTGAGGTTGACAAAGGAATGCCCGGGCTTTGTGTCTTAGGAGCGATGACCAGAAGTAAAGATGTAGAAAGACACACCCTCAACATGTCAGGAAGGTGCGATTGGAGACACACGGGGAATATTCATACCAGGAGACAAAATATTCGTCTTGGTGGTAGTGATTGTGGTGAGTTCAGGATCTGATGAGTAAGGGACTCTTTATTCCAAGCTGGCTGCCAAATTAAATTGTTGTTATACTTCCAGACTTCATCTGTAGTTGAAGGACTTTTCTGATTAATTGAAGATTTCCCACATTTGGACTTCTATATTTGTGTATGTCTTTTATCGACTTAAAAATGCATTCTCTACATTGAGGCACACTATTTAAGAACTAAAGAGACCATCAGTACAAAACGTTTTATGCTTCATATATTTTTTTTGAGGCATTTAAACCGTTTCATTTTATATTTGAAAAAGCTAAGTCTTTTAAAAGCAGAAACAGGCCCTATTCCCCACAGAACAGTAGTTCTGATGAATCCATTAGAATGCTTTATGGAAAAATATAACAGTGAAGAAATTAGTATCTTCATTATACATATATATATATATGCCTATATATATATAGGCTTCCTGTTTGAATTCTGACATCCTCGTTAGTGATTATAAGTTGGTGTACTCTTGTATTTAAGAAAATTGGTTGGGACATGGACGGGACCCAGGCAAGTTGAGAAGTGATGGGAATCCCATTTGCCATTTTCAAGGATCCATTGGCAACTAATGAAATATTGCTTTTTAATCCCACCATTTTTGCTCACTTTTGCTAAGTGGAAATTCTGATTACAAATGCCAACGATGGTAGAAAATACATAAGCCCTCCTGCTACAGCCTGTTTAAGCCTTTCGGTCAGTTGGAAAGGAAGCAGAATCTGGTAACTAAGCCTCCAACAGGGACAGCCGTGGTGCCACAGGTGTATGCAAATCAGGACTTCATAAGGGCTTTATTTTTATATGTGAAATAAATAATAATAAAATATAATCGAATGCCTTAATAGCATTCATTTGATGCATTCATTCAATATTTATTTTTAATTTTTATTAAAAAATTTTTTAATGTTTAATTATTTTTGAGAGAGACAGGGACAGAGAATGAGCAGGGGAGGGGCAGAGAGAGGGAGACACAGAATCGGAAACAGGCTCCAGGCTCTGACAGCTCAGAGCCTGACGCGGGGCTCGAACTCATGAACCAGGAGATCACGACCTGAGCCAAAGTCAGACCCTTAACTGACCGAGCCCCCCCCAGGCACTCCGTCAATCAATATTTATTGTGCTCTGCTGTGTGGGGTCATCCTTTCAGGGTGTGAGAACAGGAAAATGAAGATTTCTGCACTTTTCCACTGTGACCATCTGAGGCCAGTCCAGGCATCGGTCATCTGTCCTCTTGGAACAAACTGACCATTCTCCCTGAATCCCCTCTTGCTCTTCCAGAGTGTGCTCCACAGCAGTTGGATCTTCCCACAATCCTGTCTTTCCTATCACTCTCCTGCAGGTTCAGTGGCTTCCCTTTCTTGAGAAGAAAATTTCTGCATCTGGCCACATTAGTGTTTCATAGACTATCCCCTGAGTACCCCTCCATCCACCTTCCCTGCCACGTTCTGGCCTGCTGTCTATGCTTCAGCTTAAGTGGCCTTCTCTCTGCTTCTTAAAAGTATCCTATCCCTTTCTGTGCAGGGTCTTTCCACCTGCTGTAATTGCCTACTAGAATGGGGTCCCCAGACATAAGTCTCCTCTCCAGTCCTTCACACTCAGTGGAGTAAACTGCTCACCTCACCCTTCAGATTTCAACCCAAATATTACCTACTCTGTCAGGAAAACCTTCCCCAACCTCCCTGATTTTAGTCCCTCCCCCTACTCTTAGAACATTCTGTTCACTCGAGTACCTGTCCTCCATGATGTCCCCAGAGTCACATCCCTGTCTGGCACAAACCTCTTGGCTCACTGAGGGTTTATTGTTGTATCCGAAGCCTGGCACATAGTAGGTCTTTTATCCATGTCAGGTGACTGAAGGAATAAACCAACTAGGTCTTGCCTTCAGGAAGCCTACATTCCAAAAGAGAAGAGCAGACACTTAGAACAAAGAGATAAGGGCTCTTGATTTGGAATTTTCTTATGTTCAGAATAACTGAAATTTTACCTTTTTTTTTTTGGCTTATGAGATGATTAAGAAAAATGTATCCAATTATCCCACATTTCATTAGAATCACATATATATTTTTTTTTATTTCTTAAGGTGTCCAAGAAACCACTTAGGGCACTTACACTGAAGAGGAAGTAATGCATAATTAATGACTATTCAAACAAGATCATTAAACCCAGCCAACCGCGATCCTGTCACCTAGAGGAACTATTTGAGAAGGCACAAAATAGTTATCATTCGGAGGCCTTTTCTACTTTCACGCTTTCTGGTAAATTGTTCACGTATTAGTGAGATAGCAGATTGTCCAGAGAGCTGGAGAGTTTCCTAATCTGATAGCAGAGACATTTTTGGGAATGCCTAGAATCAAGCAAACACTCCAAAATTGAGCATAATACTCCAGAATTTCTTCTGGTTTGTCCTCAGTGACCCTAGAGCCCAATGTGGCACATCTTTAATTTGACTCCACTATTAGCCACAGGGATATTAAATAGGGTAAGTATTGTCACATATTTATTTATTTTTTTAACGTTTATTTATTTTTGAGACAGAGAGAGACAGAGCATGAATGGGGGAGGGTCAGAGAGAGAGGGAGACACAGAATCTGAAACAGGCTCCAGGCTCCGAGCGGTCAGCATAGAGCCCGTCGCGGGGCTTGAACTCACAGACTGTGAGATCGTGACCTGAGCCCAAGTCGGCCACTTAACCGACTGAGCCACCCAGGTGCCCCAGTATTGTCACATATTTAAAAGAAGCCGTAGTTCTTGTTAAAATGTTGGGTTTTCTCCCCCCAGGAAGAGATGCCTGATTTAAACTGCCGTGTAAATCTTAATGTTATGTTTGCAGAGTTTCAGTAGTAAAGTGATACAGTAGATTCTATCAGTTGGTATCTCTCCCTGATTAACAAATTAATGTGTTAAATTTACATTGACCCATCTGTTATCTCCCCACCCCCAAAACCCATTCAAGTGTTTAAAATGAGGGCTGCTATCTTGTATCAGGAGATATTAGAAAACTAGTACATGTATGTATTATCCCTAAGAAGGTTCAGATCGTGCTTGTGTTTAATGGGACACATAATGAAAGGAAAATTACTTAAAGCACTCAGGGTCTCTGAGGATAGTGCATATCTGAAAATTGGACATGTCATTATGCTGGGAATTTAATAGTTCAGTTATGCGCAATGTGCTGCTTTTGCTGAGTATTGTTGAAATCACTAAAATATTGTTAAGGTCTTTCCCTAGAGTAACAGTTCTGTTGTCTCATGACAGTATACATAGCAAAGGCAAGAGTTTCCTGGATTTAACTTGTTTTATTGCCTATGTAAAAAATAGCGCATTTCTTGTGAAGAAATAGGTGAGAAACGACAGAATTAGAGACCTATCATGAAAATAGTATCAGAAAATAGTATTAGAGTGATAACAGATATTTCTTTCCTTTGAACATACCACTTTGAGAGAATGTACTTACTTCGGGGTAAATACATAGAATATGTAATTATCTAAAATATATTTTCAGTTTAACTAAAACTTCTCACTAGGTTAAAGTTTCAATAATTTTATTCTGTTCAGTGTCACAGACTTTGGAAGTAATGAAGTTATTGGCCCTTTTCAGTCTCTTTTTATCCCCTCTTAATTTTGAGAGAAATTTGTGCCTCTAGCATAGTTTTATTTCACATTATTAATGAGGATTCTGCCAAGATTAATCATTTCTTCAAAGAAGCGAACACAATGAGGTATTGTGTCAAGAGCCATGGGAGACAAGTGAGGATGAAGAATAAAAATTAGAAAGTCTGTCACTGCTTTCCCAGTGACTCGAAACATCAGATTACAGAACAGAAGCAGGACATCACACATCAGATTTTGAATAACATTGAAAACTCGTGATTTACAGGAACCTTATATTAAAAACCACAAAACAAATTGAGATTAAGATACAAAAAGAATATTTTGACTTTAACCTCTTTTAACTTTGTTGTTTTTATTTAGAGAGTTGTCGTGTTTTATGAGTTGGTACAATCATTGTAAAAACCAAATGCTTGCTGTCTCTTGCTGTCAGATTCAGGTATAGGTTATGATTTTAGTCATGTACCTTTCATGCTTACGCACTGATGGGAACACACAACCTCAGAGACAAGTAGGCAACTAACTCATGGGTGTTTCCTTAAGTGTTGGTCAGTTACTGACCAAGGAAAGTGTGTTCCCTTTGAAGACAAGGGAAGCAGTTTGGACCTTGAAAGAGCATAAGCTGGAAAGTATCAAACTTTTGGTTTTTATTCTAGTCCGAGTAGTGAAGAAATTACATGTAGTTAAATACATGAAAATACAATCATCGCTTTAGAATTTTATCATCTTACTCCACTGTCACTAGCCTTTCCTGTCCTTACCGATAGTGTGATTGACATTTCTGGTGATGGCGATCCAGAGAGCCTTCAGAAGGGCGGGGTGCACGGGGTTCTTATTTAAAGTTCTTGCTACATGCTTTATCTCTTCAAAACTAATCATAAGCTAGGCCTCTACCCCTGCTGGTAGAGTTGATGCTTTTGCTTGGTCTGCCCAACAAGATGTTGAAGATTCAATTTGTACTTTTTCTACATTCCTTAGGGGCCTCCCCCCACCATTTTTTTTTTTACACGGAGATGTTTCCATTCAAAGTTATACTGCGTCTAATATGGAGTATACCAAAATGTGACGATTCCCAGAGCTTATGGTGGGTTACTCTACAATCACAGAAATCTCCCATACGACCTATGCATTTTCCTCTGACCCCCAGAACTTGTCTGGCCACTGGTAGTATTTCCTATTCTTCACAGCCCACAAGATTTAACCGAATACGTGCTGTTTACCAGACACTATTCTCGGGGCTGGCCTACACCAGGAACAGAAATCCCGCCTCACGAGTTCATAATGAATGGAGGTTTGCAATACCCCAGCCACTCCTTTGGAAAAGGCTCAAAGTACAAACACTGGTCCTCTATAGGAGGAGACAGCAGACTGGAAGGGAAAGGGAAAAAGAACTGAGTTTTAGGACAAAGAGTGAGGGGCCAGCCTCTCTGACTTGGGGCTAACTAATAACTTCCATTAGAGTCTCACATGTTGCCTTGTGTCCCCTCTCCCTCCTGGGCCTTCTCTTTCTCATTTTCTGGGCCGTCTCCTCCTTATCTTTCACACTTCCAAACATTGGAGGCCCTGAGACCTTTTTTTTCTTCTGTATTTATGCACATGCTGGCCAATTTCATTCAGGCCCATGATTTTTCAAAGGATCTGTATGCTTGTGGGGCCCAAATGTGTAGCTCCAACCCAGCTGTGTTCTCTGCACTCCAGATGTGTGCACCGGCAGCCTATTCTACATCTCTACCTGACATTAATAGGCCCATCACTCTGAACCTACCTGAAGCAGATTGAGCTGCCCCCAGCTCCCTCATTCCGCTCCTGTCTTGTGCTCTCTCTACATCAGTAAATCTTACCACTGTTCACCCAGTTGCTCATACAAGTGCTCACCCAATTTTGGAGTTATCCCTCATTCCTGTCCGTCTCATTTCACGTTCAGTCCATAAGCGAAGGCTTAAAATGAATTCTTAACTTCTTCACTGCTGGTATCCTAATGCAAATTCAGTTGTCATTGACTGTAGCAGCTTCCTAACCGACTTGCACTCTTGCCCTTCCAGAGTTTCGCACAGTGTGAATTAGTCCTTTTAAAATAGAAACCAGAACCCTTCCTGTTCAAAACCTAAGGATATTTTCTATTGCACCTGAAAAAAAAAAAAAATCAGACCTCTTGCTCTAATTGCAAAACCTGGCCAGTCCCCTCCTCTCTACCTCATACCCCCCTTTTTCCCCCTGAATCTTGATCACACATCAGCCACCTTCACTGCCTTACGTGGAACACCAGCTTCATTTTCTGCCTCAGAGCCTTTGCACATGCTGTTCCCTCTGCCTGGGCCCTTCTCCCAGGCATAGGCATGATTTGTTCATTCAAATCTCTGCTCAAATGCCACCTTCTTAGAGCCTTGTGACCACTCACCTTATTACCCTATCCAGTTGCTCTTATCCCTATTCTCTGATATATGTATGTATGTGTGTGTGTGTGTAACTATATATATATAGTTATATAATTAATATATATAAATATATAGTTTTTACTGTAGCCTGGTATTAGGTTCATATTGATTTTTTTCTTAACATTTTATTAACTGTGTCCTCCATTAAAATGCAAGTACCATGAGAACTCTGTTTCACTTATAACTGGAAGTTTCAGAATGCCTGGTATTTGACATGTATTTATTGAGTGAATGAATAATTAAATGAGTAATACTTCCATGGGCTGCGGTGAAAGCCCTATGAATCAATAGACAGGGACATAACAAATTCTGCCTTTCTGCTGATTTTGTCTTCATTATTACCAGAAATTCTGAGAATCAAAGCACGAGATGAATGGAACATTTTATCAAAGAACTCAGAGTCTAGCAATGAACACCTTAGTTTACTTTTTTCTTATGTATATCATATCACGAAACTGTCTTATCCAGATTCTAAGGCAGTTGTTAATTTTCATATATATTAGGATTTTTTTTTTTTGCCTAAAGAATGTAACATACTCAAATGTTATTAAAAATGTATGTTCAGACCTCAGGACCCGGGAAATGACTCTATGTATTATAAATAGGGAACTATAAAATGAGGAAGCAATAATGGCAAGCTGTATTGTGAGTGGCCAAATTACTTTGTAACTTTGGATTCATCATTTTATTTATTTGCTATTATGTATCTTCATCACAAAGCCAAATAGGTACAGTTATTCATAATTCTGTACTTTCTGGTAAAATACACAGTTAAAATGGGTGAATGTCATCTTTCAAGAAAAGCCATCCCATTTCAAGTGTCTGAGAAGGGTAGGATTTAACTTCTTCAGCTTCTGATGCTTATTTACGTGATAGTTTGGTGGCTGGTTTTCACCGAAGGCCAAAAACACTTGGGCAAAATAATTCATCCTAATGCAGCTGAATGGAATAAGAAAGCAGAGACGCTTGGGTAATTGCAAAGGAATTCAGTTTATTTATGGGACTTTTAGCCCATCTCGTTCATAAAGGATATGAGCTGATTTTAAAAAGTTGATACACATTATGACTTAGGAGGAAGATGAGCCAATATGGGGAGGTGAATATATTTGAAGAGTTCAGTTAAAACACTTCAGCCTGGCACAGTGCTTTGAATGCTTCTTGAGTATGTCAGCTATTTGATGAAACATGCTTTATTGCTTTTCTACTTACATTTGCATAACCACTTTCGAGCAGAAAAACCGCATGATTTTGAACTTGATTATCAAAAAGTCTTGTTAATTGAGTTACTGTCGGGTTGTACTGTCGACTAATTTTTGGTACACAAATATTACCAGAAAAGGTCGCTGAGAAATCCTCCGGGCAATTTATATAGCATTTTGTTTGCTCTTTAGGAAATGATGCCACATCAATTGTCAACTGTCTTCATATTTTGGGTCAGACTTTGGATGCAAGGTAAATGGATATGTTTTTGTCTAAGTGAGCATAGTAGTGCTACACTTAAAAGAATATTAAGACATTCCTTGTCTCTTGATTTCAGTGTTTGGAATTGTAATAAACACTTGTGGGTGAAAACGTATTTTATAAATTACTAATAAATGGCATTGTGTTATTTTTGTGATCATATATATATATCGTTATTTAAATTTCAAGCAATGTCTGTAGCAGCTAGGTATGTAACTGAAGGTTGAAGCGGGAATGTATCATGTCCAGTAAAGATGATGGTAAGCTGCAACTTCAGAGGTCTCAGTAGCTTCTAGGTGTGGTAACTTGTGTTCCACACTTGTGGTAACATTTAGCTTTATAAGGACATGAGCTTTATTGTTATTTTACAGATGAGCAAAGTGAAGCTTTTGATTGCATAGTAAGTGTGGAAGTAGGCCAGTTCCCAAGTCCGTGTACTTTCTACTCTGCCCTCCCAGCCACAGGGCTGGAAACCCAGTCGTTTGCCTAAATACCAAATCCGTGTATCTCGCAGGATTGATTCAGCCTTTAAGTCATACATTTATTTCACTTATTATCCAGGATAGATCTAAATAAAAATTCCTCCATGTCTCCTACAGAGGATACCCCATGATACTCTTGGGTTCTTTATTTTTGCCTTTAAAATTTTACTTGAGGTGTTTTGTATAATAAATGAAAAAAGTAGATGCTATTAGATCCCTTCATTTCCTACTAGAAATAGTGGCATTTGGGGGTCACTTCTGTACAAAGTTCAGCCTTTAGAGGCTCATTTAGCTCATGGCTACACTTCACTCCTAAAACATTTACATCACTTAATGACTTGGTGTAGCAGGGATTCAACGTTTCTTTCACAGCCGTTGCCTCAGAAACCGTTTCGGTTGTGTTGGATTTGGGGATTAGCTGGCTCAAAACCTGTGTTTTGCTCATCATGAAACAAATACTCAAAATTGCTAGAAAATACAGAGCATGAGCGCTGCCTCTTGGTCTGGGCCCTCATTAAGTTGACGGTGAAGACATTTGGGAAAGGTTATGCATTCACAGAGCAATATATTACTGTAAATTCAAGTACGTTGAAAAAGTTTGTTGAGGGTGAATTAAAGTAATTGGCTGAGTGAAAGTCACGGATAAGTAACCAAAGTAGAAGCATGTGTTATTTCTATTCCACTTGGTCCTTTTGCAAGGTATCTGTTCTCTTTCTCTACTTGCTAGGACTGTCATGAAGACTGGCCTGGAGAGTGTTAAAAGTGCGCTCAGAACGTTTCTGGACAATGCGGCGGAGGATCTGGAGAAGACAATGGAGAATCTCAAGCAGGGCCAGTTCACCCACACCCGAAACCAACCCAAAGGTGTTACTCAGATTATCAATTATACCACGGTGGCTCTGTTGCCAATGCTGTCATCATTATTTGAGCATATTGGCCAGCATCAGTTCGGAGAAGATCTAATATGTATGTAAACCTATTACTTAGACTTTCACTATCTAATAGTACAATGAGAAATTGTAAAAGCCCCATCAAGCGCTGCTTATCCATTGAAATGCACTCTTTTTTTTGCCCCCAGAACATTCGGTTGACATTTGAGTTACAGAAACCATTCTTAGAGAGGTAGATCACTGAATCCTATGCATTCACAGAAGAGACCAGGAAGGTAGTGGTGGTGGGCAGTCATTTCCACCTTGTTCAAGTGCAGGTTCCAAATTTTGCTGCTTCTCTGTTCCCTCTTTCCATGGAATTTTTCTAATGCAGTTTGATCACGGGATGTGCAACATTGTTTTCCAATTACGTCTGAGTCAGTGCACATTGTTCCACAAGCTGTAATTCTGACAAAGTCCGTGGCTAAACAATTGGCCTACTACAGTGGCTCACACGCTTTCTATTTGTAGGTTTCGGTCTGTTTTTATGGATTTAATCGGCTATTTTTGCATAGATTTCCATAATTATTAAAAACATCCACAGAATGCTAATAGCAATGCGAAACACAATGATACGTGACCTGTCCCAATTTCCGACTCTCCTACTGATGTTGAGCGTGAGAGATGTAAGCCCTTGTTAAGTGGGTCTTAATGACATGCCTACTCAGACTCTCCACCTTGTAGGTCTCCCAGTGAAGTACGGTTGTGTGTGAAAACCACTGTGTTATTCAGTGGATAACACAGCCGCTACTCGCAGCACATGTCCTTGAACCATTGTAGGAGCATTGCAGTGCAGTGTGGACACGGAACCAGGTCCGGAGGACAAGGATGATTTCTCCATTCATGTCATGGTATATTCTCCAGGAAATACTAGAAGAGTTGGGATTAGAAATCCAAGGTTCTTAGATTTTCTTTCTTGCCTTTTAAACATGCCTTATCGGATCATAGATCACCTATAAGGTATTATTTTAGTTTCTGGCTTCTCTATAAGATTGGCTTCCCGATGCCTTGAATGTCAGGTCAAAAACAAGTAACTCATGACCTCCTCCAGCACTCTCATTATTGTTCACTTAGGTGTTAAAATAAAAGACACAGTCTTTATATACCTTCAAAACAGGAGACACAATCTGCCTGACCTTCCCAAATATTCTTGTGCTTAATTTTATTCTTGAAGAAATCCTTTTTTCTTCCATCTACAGAAAAATTATTCTTAAAATGTTCCTGAGAATGTTCCGAATAATTATAGTCCATTCCATAGAATGCTTTCAGCTCCTTAAAGAAACAAATTTTGTTTGAGAAATAATTTTTTATTTCATTTTACATATCTATTTGTTCTAATTTTGCTTTAAAAACAATTTTTTTTAATGTCTGTTTATTTTTGAGAGAGAGAGACACAGAGCATGAGCAGGGGTAGGGCAGAGACACAGACTCTGAAGCAGGCCCCAGGCTCCAAGCTGTCAGCACAGAGCCCGACGTGGGGCTCAAACTCACGAACTGCGAGATCATGACCTGAGCTGAAGTCGGACATTTAACCGACTTAGCCAACCAGGCACCCCTAATTTTGATTTTTTTTAAAAATGCTAAAACATAAGTATGCCCTCAATATGGAATTTTGGTTTTATTCTAAAATTTCGTACAACAGTGTATAAATAACAAGTGTTTTTGTTCTGTTTTTATTTTTCCTTAGTGGAAGATGTACAGGTGTCATGTTATAGAATTCTGACTAGCTTATATGCTTTGGGAACCAGCAAAAGTATTTATGTGGAAAGGTAAGATTTTAAAACTAACTTTGTGTCAATATCTGTTTCAGGTGTTACAACCATTTATTTCAAGTCTTTGCTTTATCATTTTTTCCTTAGTTACACACTAAACAACGAGATCAACATATTGAATTCCTTGGGAGTAATTGAACAATCTTTAAGCTAAATTTGAATTGATATAATAAAAGTCGATCAAGTTATGTAAAAAAAAAAAAAAAGTAAAGCAATAATGGTAAAGACCATATTCAATGTAAAGATTAAACAGAGCATTTATGAGTCCAGTTTATGAAGGAATCTGCTAGAAGAGTTCCTCGTATGTATCTGAAAAGCAAATTAAGCATGAATATAGGCAGTTATTAAAACCAGCTTTATTTTTCATGTTTTTGCATTCAAGATGAAGAGATCTTCAGATGATGTGGACAGGTCAAGTTCAGGTGTCCCACTGAATTTTAAAATAAGAGGTCACTCGCAACTTCAGTAAAAAGATTTCTGTGAAAAAGACAAGAAAAAGACGGCAGTTTTTTTAAAGGCTAGACTAAAGAAAATGACATTCGGCGAGAAGACTGATGAAATAAACCAGTGAAAGGATATCCTAATGGAATAATACTGAAAAGTTGTAAATTCTCCCCCAGTTAATCTACTACGATACAATTTCAAGTAGAAATTTGGGTTTTGGGGTGCCTGGATGGCTCAGTCAGTTAAGCATCTGACTTCCTCTCAGGTCATGATCTCATGGTTCATGAGTTCAAGCCCTGCATCGGGCTGTGTGCTGACAGCTCGGAGCCTGGAGCCTGCTTCGGATTCTGTGTCTCCCTCTCTCTGCCCCTCCTCTACTCGCATTCTGTCTCTTTCTCTCTCAAAAATAAACATTTAAAAAAAGTTTGTTTTCTTTCTTAAAGTTTTTTAAGAAATTTGTTTTTTATTGAAATTTGGGAAATTCATTTGAAAGTTCATTTGAAAGAATGACTCAGAAGACTAGCCAATAAAATTTTGAGAGAGGGAAAAGTAATGCGAGAGTACTCGCTCATCTGGCCTACCAACTGTTAAAACTTATAAAGCATCAATACGTAGGGGTGCCTGTTGGCTTCGTCAGTTAAGGGTCTGACTCTGGGTTATGATGTCACCACTCCCGAGATTGAGCTGACAGTGTAGAGCCTACGTGGGAGTCTGTCTCTCCCTCTCTCTCTGCTCCTCCCCTGCTCATGCTGTCTGTCTCTCTCTCTCTCAAGATAAATATATTTTTTTTAAATAATAAAAAATAGGGGCGCCTGGGTGGCGCAGTCGGTTAAGCGTCCGACTTCAGCCGGGTCACGATCTCGCGGTCCGTGAGTTCGAGCCCCGCGTCAGGCTCCGGGCTGATGGCTCGGAGCCTGGAGCCTGTTTCCGATTCTGTGTCTCCCTCTCTCTCTGACCCTCCCCCATTCATGCTCTGTCTCTCTCTGTCCCAAAAATAAATAAAAACGTTGAAAAAAAAATAATAAAAATAATAAAAAATAAAGCATCAATAATTAAAATAGGGTGGCAACTACATAGAGCCAGAACAATTAATCCATATAAAAGGACAACTGAGTTCACTCTGAATATTTTTTTACCTGTATTTTCTTTAACACATATTTTATTAACTTTATTTTTTTTTTATTTTGAGAGAGAGAAAGAAACAGAGCACACAAGCAGGGAAGGGGTAGAGGGAGAGGAAGAGAGAATCCAAGCAGGCTATGTGCTGCCAGCGCAGAGACTGATGGGGAGCTCAAATCGCAGACCATGAGATCTTAACCTGAGCCAAAGTCAAGAGCTGGACGCTTAACCGACTGAACCACCCAGGCGCCCCTACCTATATTTTCAGTTAATCTCTTTTCATATGATTTTTAGGGCTTCAAATATTTTATACTGAGGGAGTTTTATAATTTATTGTTACCTCATTTTTGAAAAATGAATGTTTTTTTCATTTCCATAAATGTGAATCTTCGTTCATAGTTTTTTACTTATTTATGTATATATTTAAATATATATAAAATCTATATATATTTAATTTTATTTGTTTTAGTTATAGTTTAGTTATTGTCTCAGTTTAGTTATAGTTCAGTTTATTTACTTTAGTTACAGATTAAAGAATAGGCATATATTAAAGGATTATGATAACATCTCATTGTCTTTCCAGAAAATTGATTCACTTGACACTGTCAAGTTTTACAAGAAAAGCCTTGTTTCCTCACATTTTCCTCATTTCTGATTATTATTCTTTTTACTATTTAAAAATACAATAGTTAAAAATGGGATCCAATGTTAATTTCAAAAAAAAATTTTTTTTTTAATGTTTATTTATTTTTGAGACAGAGAGAGACAGAGCATGAGCAGGGAAGGGGCAGAGAGAGAGAGGGAAACACAGAATCGGAAGCAGGCCCCAGGCTCCGAGCCGTCAGCACAGAGCCTCATGCGGGGCTGGAACTCGTCAACTGCCAAGATGGTGACCTGAGGTGAAGTCGGACGCTTAACCGACTGAGCCACCCAGGCTCCCTCCAATGTTAATTTCAAATGCACTTCCGTAACTCCCACTTCTCAGCCATTGTTTTGTGTTTACTCTGCCATTTTTCTTTATTTTATGAATTGCCTTTCATATCTCTTGTCCATTTTTCTATTAATGCGTTATTTTACTGATTAGTAATGAATTTTATCTACTAAAACCATTTTATTTATAGCAAATATTAATCTCTTGCCTGTTCTTTTTCCCATCTTTGTGACTTATAGCATTTTTATAACTTTATAGTGCTTCTATATGAAACTATGTAAAGATAGTATCTTATGACCTGGGAATTTTTTTTTTTTTATATAATCTGTCAATTATTTCATGTGTGTTTATTCTTCTTAGTTTAATATTTTTAGAAAAGTGGTACCACACTCATAACAGCTAGAAGTTAAAATATTTATCTCTGGGGCACTTGAGTGGCTCAGTCTGTTGAGCCTCCGACTTCAGCTCAGGTCATGATCTCGCAGTTAGTGAGTTCGAGCCCCGGATCAGGCTCTGTGCTGGCAGCTCAGAGCCTGGAGCCTGCTTCGGATTCTCTGTCTCCCTGTCTGTCGCTCTCCTGCTTGCACTTTCTCTCTCTCTCCCTCTCAAAATAAATAAACATTTTAAAAAAAACTTATTCTTTTAGGTTTTTCATTCTTTTTGTTGTTTACATTTAGCTTTTTAATCTTTTACTCATTCAATAAAAATTTAGTAAGCACCAGGTTCTGTGATAACAACCGTAATAAGCAAGATAGATCCCTACTCTCAAAGACCTTAGACCTAATGAGGAACAAAAAACAAAACAAGTAAAGTGAAGAATGTAATATTGGCAGCTTATCATGGGTCAGTGAGCACACAATAAAGAGAATGACATGGGGTGTTCAGAAATGTATGTTTTAGAACGTTTTGAAACGCAGAACTTTCCTCCATTCAACAGAAAGCAGGTAGTAGGTAAGTCAGGTATAAATAGGTGTGTGTCTCCTGGCTTCCATTTTTCTCAATGAAATATGCCTCAGCCAAGTGATGATTCAGAAAAGAAATGTAAGAAGTTTGAGGAAAGTAGTGAATGTCCGGAATGATCATCTCTGGAGTAAGAAGGGAATTTACTGAAAATGAATCTGAATTTCATGTTTCTCTTTAGGTGTTATGTAGAATTCAAATTAAAATTTTAAAACCATCCTCCATGTGGAAAGTATTTATCTTTAAGTGAAATGTCGTTGACATACAATGTTATATTAGTTTCAGGTGCACAGCTTAGTGACCGGACAGTTCCCTATATTACACCATGCTGACCACTCTGAGGGTAGTTACCATCTGTCGCAGCACAACATTATTACAATATTATTGACTGCATTCCTTATGCTGCACTTTTCATCTCTGTGATCTGTTTTATATCTAGAAATTTATTCCTCTTGATCTCCTTTACCTAGTTCACCCATCCCCCAACCTCCTCCCAAAGGAATGATTTATTAAATATTTCTTTTATCTACTGATTTAAAATAAGACCTTCATTCTATACTGTGGTAATAGATTAAATAGGTTATATTTCTAGAATCTCTATTTTGTTCTGTTATTTGACTTTTTAAATTATTAGATCAGTACCATGTAGCCTGAATTGTTAGTACTTTATGATACATTGTAGTATCTGGTAATCCAAACTCTCTCATAACCTCAGCAGTGCTCTCATTGTTATTCTTTTTACCTCTGGGTTTTCCTTGATAAACTTTGGGATTCTTTTGTTAGGATCTAAAAAAGATACATTTTTTTTTATTTTTCTTGCAGTTATAAAGTCATTTGGGGAGAGTATAAAAGTGAAAATTGGGAGGGGTGCCTGGTGGCTCAGTCAGTTGAGCGTCTAACTTCGGCTCAGGTCATGATCTCGTGGTCTGTGAGTTTGAGCCCCGTGTTGGACTCTATGCTGACAGCTTGGAGCCTGGAGCCTGGTTCGGATTCTGTGTCTCCCTCTCTCTGCACCTCCCCCTCTCACACTCTGTCTCTCTCTCTTAAAAATAAATAAACATTAAAAAAAAATTTGTAATGAAAATTGGAAGATGAGTAAAAGATATCTTGGAAAAAATGAAAGAGTGTCACTGTACTAAGAAAAATGTAGGTATCTTAATAAGCATCATATAAAAAACCTGCTATTTCCAAAATACGAATAATCACAGTTGGTCTGAGAATTACTAATTGAATCAAAATTTTAAAGTAAATTATTAAATAGTTCACATGTATTATTAATAAAATAAAAGGACTTGTTCAGTCAGATGTAAGAGAATTCATTACTTTGGGGTCATATATGAAACATTTTAGGCTATTAAATTCTTAAATAAGTATATTCTCATTATTTTCAAACTTTTATTGAACTCCTATTATGTGTCAGAAATTTTGCAATTCTGCATCCCAGTTTTTAGGTAAGGAAAGCAAAACAGAAAGAATGAGTAATTTTCCTAAAGTGATACAAGTATCAGGAATAAGTTTGGGACTCAGGTCTGTCTGAATCAAAGCCTGTTCCCTTTGTGATTTCTTGCTGTCCTAAATTATTTTTAGTAATAAAATGTTATTCAGTGTTTGGATTAAACTCTGTGTTATTCAGTTATTCAGTGTCATTCTAGGAAGAGGTATTTTCTCCTAGCTGACTAAATGTCTAGTCATTTTTAATTAAAATATTAAACTATTAGGTGTTGTTAATTTTATGTAGTCATATATTTTTCCATTAGGAATTTAAAGCTACCAAAGAGAATTGTATGATCTTTTCTTAATTAGATAGATTTTATGGACTTTTAAAGTAAAATATTTATGTAAAGTAATTTCAGGAGGTCATAATACGCTGAAATAACTCATATTGTCCTACATTTAATAAACATGTGCCAGCGAATCCTTGGATTATGTAGGTAGCTAAGGGAAAGAGAGAATTTTTTTTTTAATTTTTTTTTTTAGCGTTTATTTTTGAGACAGAGAGAGAGACAGAGCATGAACGGGGAGGGTCAGAGAGAGGGAGACACAGAATCTGAAACAGGCTCCAGGCTCTGAGCTGTCAGCACAGAGCCCGACGTGGGGCTCGAACTCACAGGCCGCCAGATCATGACCCGAGCTGAAGTCGGCCGCTCAACGGACTGAGCCACCCAAACGCCCCGGGAAAGTGAGAATTTATGTCACTGGCAGGGGGAGCCATGAGTCATGAACTGCCCTGAATCAATTGATCCCAGAATGATTCCTTAAACCTCTTCCTTCCCTTAAAAACGATGAATCAATTTTAACTGTTATTAATAGTTTTTGGTATATATTATGTCTTAATACTTCATAGCTACCTTGAAATTACTTAGTAAATTTTCAGAAAATTGTATTACTGTGTTGATATCACTACTTTATTTTTTTTTTAATGTTTATTAGTGCATTTATTCACCTAGTAAGAATTCTTCCTCAGTAGGTCATTATGTTTAAAAAAAGAAGAAGATGTAAAGAAAGGAAGCAAAGCAAAAGAAATGTCCAGACTCATGGGGGGGATTTGACAGGGTTTTTCTTGTTATTTTGGTCTATAATGTTTTAACTTATTTTTTAATGTTTTATGTATTTTTTTAAATGTCTCAAAAATATGGATGTATTTATTTTTGAGAGAGAGACAGAGCACAAGCAGGGGAGGGGCAGAGAAAGAGGGAGACACAGAATCAGAAGCAGGTTCCAGGCTCTGAGCGGTCAGCACAGAGCCGATGCAGGGGTGGAACTCACAAACCATGAGATCGTGATCTGAGCTGAAGTCAGACACTTAACTGACTGAGCCACCCAGATGCCCCAATGTTTTATTTATTTTAGAGAGAGACAGAGACCACAAGCACAGAAGGGGCAGAGAGAGAAGGTCCAGAGGATTTGGAGCGGGCTCTGAGCTGACAGCAGCAAGCCTGATGTGCAGGGCTCAAACCCACGAACTGTGAGATCATGACCTGAGCCAAAGTCAGATGCTCCCCCGACTGAGCCACCCATGCACCCCTTAACTTCTTTTTAAACTAACGGATAATTTAGCTGTTTTTAAATGGTGGAGACTTTGCTATTGAAAGCAGATGATGTTTTGCAATGTAGAAACTGGATTTGGGGGTTACTTTTATTATTTGCGTGATTATTATCCCTCTAATGTTAGTTTTTTTGTCTTTAATTTTTTTAAGGTTTTTTTATTTTTATTTTTGAGACACAGAGAGCCAGAGCATGAGCAGGGGAGGGGCAGAGAGAGAGGGAGGCACAGAATCCGAAGCAGATTCCATGCTCTGAGCTGTCAGCTTAACTGACTGAGCCACCCAGGTGCCCTTCTAATGTTAGTTTTAAACTTGTTGCCTTTAGTGTAACTTCTTCATTCACTTGGAAGACCTAAAAAACAAACATTTTGCACTTGTAGGCAACGCTCTGCATTAGGAGAATGTCTTGCTGCTTTTGCTGGTGCCTTTCCTGTCGCATTTTTGGAAACTCATCTCGACAAACATAACATCTACTCTATCTACAATACCAAGTCATCGCGAGAAAGAGCAGGTAATGCAGAAGAAGCATGTTCCGTATTTGAGATATGACCTTGAAACGTAATGACATCTACTGTATTTTCCTACAGTGACTTTTTTTCATGGACCATTTCAATTTATTATCTCCAATGCTATTTGTTTTTAAATGTTATGATTTGGAATTCTCTGGAATGTTATATACTATCCCCATAGTGTCTCTGCAAGAAAAGTCGTTTAATTTCTTCAAATTAGCCCTCCTAAGAATAAGACAAAATAATTGGCAGAAATGGAAATAAATGGGTCAGTCTGATTTCTGATTCAGTTCTCTCTCATAGGTACAGCGAGCAGAGGGTGTTATTCATTATATTTATGGATTTGTACCCTTCAGATTGGTTTTTGTTTTGTTTTGTTTGGGTTCACCAGATGTGTCTGTCTTCTTGGGACAGATTAATTCCCAAGTGATTAAGTGATTTTTTTCTCACAGTTTAGTCCAATTTTTATCATTTAAAAAACTTATAAATCTGAAACACAATTAATCAGTGACTCAAATTTGAATCTGACCTTAGCATGTGTATTCTTTTTTTTTTTTTAACGTTTATTTATTTTTGAGACAGAGAGAGACAGAGCATGAACGGGGGAGGGGCAGAGAGAGGGAGACACAGAATCTGAAACAGGCTCCAGGCTCTGAGCTGTCAGCACAGAGCCCGACGCGGGGCTCGAACTCACGGACTGCGAGATCATGACCCGAGCTGAAGTCGGCCACTCAACCAACTGAGCCACCCAAGCGCCCCTTAGCATGTGTATTCTTAAGATTTTTATGTACGTCTGTATGCATACTAGGTATCTATAAACAGTCATGCCCCGAATTGTCTTTCACTTGGGAAAATCTATTTTTCTGGGTTGGTAGGCTCATTTTTCCCACTGTCCCAGTTGAAAAGCTTTTAGGACCATTGCTGATGATTTCAAGGATCAGTCTGTGAGAACCTGTTAGAATTATTTACTAGGATTTGAAATGAGTTGGATGGCCAATAGTTAACATAGCAGAAACGACTTATTTCTCCAATCAGCCATTGAAAGCGATCAAAACAGAGTTCTCAAGGCTTAAACATTATGTAGGTGTCCTCTCATATTACTTTTTTGTTTGATTTCTTCTAAGTCTGATACCATATACTGCATTTCCTTTGCTTTCCAGTAGCCCTAAAGAGTTCTCAAAACTTAGGCAAGAACTATTTGTTGTCCACAAGTGCATCCCTCTCTGTTAATGAGATCATTTCTCTGTGTAACTCTTTTGAGGAGATCTGCTGGTTATACTTGTTTTATAATGCCTTTTATCAAGTAAGGAATCTTTTAAAACCTTGAATCGTCATTATTTAATTTGCCCATTTTATAATTCTGATTTCCTATAACAGAGGAAGCTAAGGCAAAATATGTTGAATGTGAGTTAGCAATATTTCTCTGCATAATTGCCACAATATATTTGTAAACAGTAAAACATGGTTGAATTTGAGCTACTAGGCTTCTGTGTAAACCTGTCTTACTAAGTTGTCTTAGTTAGGATTTTTGACTGATTAATCCTTTTGCTGTGAATCCAGAATGAAGCAGATTTGTTATTTATTGCAGAAAAGGAAACACACAGAGCAGATAATTTACCTGCTTTTGTTTCTGTAACACACATTTGCATAACAAAGTAAAGGAATTGAATTGAAGGATCCGCTTTCATTCAGGTTTTAGCCATGGCACAAGTAATTGTTTGCAACATACACTGAGGGAAATGGGGGAGATTTGACATAAGAAAGTATTAGACTTGGATTCTTTCTTTCAGGGGGGTTTTAGTTGCAGTACGGGAGAGACCGGTAGATACATGTGATAGAATTCAGAATAAAGGACGCTAAGGGCACAAAAATGCAGTGTTCATTGAGGATACCAGAACGGCTTAACTGAGTTGGTTCAAGAGGAATCTTGAAGGGCCCCTGGATGGCTCAGTCAGTTAAGTGTCTGACTTTGGCTCAGGTCATGATCTCATGGTTGGTGAGTTCAAGCCCTGCATCAGGCTCTCTGCTAACAGCTCTGAGCCTGGAGCCTGCTTTGGATTCTGTGTCTCCCTCTCTCTCTGCCCTTCCCCCACTCGTGGTCAGTCTCTCTCTCTCTCTCTCACTCTCTCTCAAAAATAAACACTTAAAAAAATTTTTTTTAAAAAGTTCTTCAAGGAGAAAATAGCCATTAAAAGGAGCCTGACAAAGTTCAGGAGGGAGTCCGGAAAGACTGAATACATTGAGATTAAGGAAAAGGGAATGTGGTCAGTGATGGGAAATGCCACTGTAAGTTAGCCACGTAAGGGTTTGTGAAAAAGGGCGATCAGTTAAGTGGTGGGAAGCACTTTATGGAAAGTTAAATTTATAGAAAGCAGTTTATGGAAAGTTAAACAATCCAGGGGAGATTCAAAGCATCGCAGCAGGCTGCTGGGGAGGAGGCGCTACAGAGTATAATTATATGTTGTATGTTATATATATAATGCATATATATTATGCTGTGTACAGAGCATATATAAGTGGCTCAACATAGGGCCTAAGCATGGCCTCTGTAGTGGGGCATTGAGAACACAGGCCGAGCCCTGAACAGGGACCTCAGAGCTCCTTGCTCTGAAAATAGGTGATGGTCGCAGAAGGATAGACCACACAGAAGGCCTGTAGGCAGAGACCTTTGATATTCTGGTTTGCTCTGAAGTAGAAGAAATGGTCATTTTCTGATCTTAAAGGAGTGAGGCGTGGTGGTAAGATAGGAACCTGGGGAAAAGAGAGAACTTTGGATATAGCTGCCACCAGTAAAGAGAGGGAGCCGGTGGAAGGCCCGCCGGGTCTTGCCGAGCTCTGAAGCCCAGAGCAAGATGGCTGCTTGTGGCTGCCATACACAGTGGAAGTGTGGCCGTCCTCGTAAGTCCGTCCTTTCACTGAACGCGGTTCACTCTTACGTGTGTTTCTCTAGCTCTGAATTTGCCAACTAACGTGGAGGATGTGTGCCCAAATATACCGTCTTTGGAGAAACTCATGGAAGAAATTGTGGAATTAGCTGAGTCCGGCATTCGCTACACACAGATGCCACACGTCATGGAAGTCATACTGCCCATGCTTTGCAGCTACATGTCTCGTTGGTGGGAGCACGGACCTGAAAATAATCCAGAAAGGGCTGAAATGTGCTGTACCGCCCTGAACTCCGAGCACATGAACACGCTCTTGGGGAATATATTGAAAATCATATATAATAACCTGGGAATTGATGAGGGAGCCTGGATGAAGAGGTTAGCAGGTAAGAATTGGAGAGGGATGCATCACGTGAATTTGTTTCATTTCCAAAAGTCTTTGAAATAACAGAAGACTAGGGACACCTGACCGGCTTGGTCAGTAAAGCATTCGGCCCTTGATCCTCGCAGGTCATGAGTTTGAGCCCCACGTTAGGTGTAGAGATTTCCTAAGTAAAAGAACGTTTTAAAATGAAAAGAAATACAGAACTACTAGAATTTTCCTATCTTGGGCCTCATTAATATTTTCTTCTGTGCTCAAAAAATCTTTAAAAATATTGTTTCTGTCACGCTGTTCTTTAAATAATAAAAAAAAATGTAGATTTGATCAGGCATCAGGTGACTTGTCATATTGATACAACTTTTAAATAAGTAGACATTTTCCTGATTGGACGGTCTCTGTAAGACTGATCAGGAAGTGCAGCAGCAAAAACTAATGGTTCTGTAGACAGAGACGAAAATAAAACTGGATTTTGAAACAACCCCCTTTTAGCGATTCATCTTATCAGGAGTGGGGAGAGGATAACCAAAACAGAGTCAAGAATCTACATTTGTCTGTCTTTGCACCTCCCACCTCGGACAATGTGGACCAGCTTCAAGGATGGACAAGATGGGTGTTTAAAAAATTCAGAAATAAATAAATGACCTGTGCAGTCTGAGTCTCCCACTGGGACAAGGCTGGGGAAGCCAACGCGGGATGGCTGTATGTAGGCTCGTGATTATTCAGTGGTGCCTACTCCTTGCAAAGAAAGAGCCAGAAGAACGTTTTCCATCTGGGGATTTTTTCTTCTTTTTGTGAAAATAATTGATTTCCAAAGTGAATGAACATTTTTCCCCCATTCCAAATTAGCTGCCAATTAAAAAAAAAAAAAACAAGAAAGCACATCAAATTCAATTCAGTAATCATTTTTGAACAGCAACTGTGTAATTAGGTTTGGGACTAGAAAAACGCCTGAGGCATGGGCTGAATCCTGAAAGAAGCCTTGTGCTGGGGGAGGGGAGGCGGGTGGGGCAAAATCATGCTACAGTTGTAATTATAAGCTGTCGTCTTTTTAATGCCTGTTGATGCCGAACAGAATATTAATGTCTGTCTTCAAACAGTATTTTCACAGCCCATTATAAATAAAGTGAAACCTCAGCTCCTGAAAACTCATTTCTTGCCATTAATGGAGAAACTCAAGAAAAAAGCAGCGATGGTGGTGTCGGAGGAGGACCATCTGAAAGCTGAGGCCAGGGGGGATATGTCTGAGGCAGAGCTTCTCATTCTCGATGAGTTCACCACTCTGGCCAGAGATCTCTATGCCTTCTACCCGCTCCTGATTAGATTTGTGGACTATAACAGGTACACTGTTCCCAAGGGATTCATTTCTCCGATTCAGTCATGACCTTGCTGGGTTCATGTGTCCTGATGAATGGCTTCATTCGCTTGGTGATGAGCTGGTGCGTGATTGTGACCTAACCAGATGTGTATAGACAAGGTGATTTTCACCAAGCATCTCGAGATGACAAAGGGAGATCTCATTAGTAGTCTGCCTTCTGCAAAAGTTAGCAGTTTGATAGTTACAGTGTTTAAATTGCTTTAAGTGTAAAACAGATGTACTCCAGTGGCCATCTAGGGCCTCTGTGGACAGCACACTTGCCCTTAGTTTGCTTGGTTTGAAATTTAACTTAACGGGTGATTTTTTTTTTTTAAGTTTATTTATTGTGAGAGCAAGAGAGAGAAAACAGCATGAGTAGGGGAGGGAGAAAGAGAATCCCAGCTCAGAGACCAATGTGGGGGAGCAATGTGGCTCAAGTAATGAGATCATTAGTTGGGCCAAAATCAAGGGTCGGATGCGTAACCAGCTAAGCCCCTCAGGCGCCCCTGAGTGGGTGATTTAAAAAAAAAAATCAAGTGGAAGGAGTAACTGAGACACCACTTTATTTATATGTGATCCAGGGCAAAGTGGCTAAAAGAACCTAACCCAGAAGCAGAGGACCTTTTCCGCATGGTGGCCGAAGTGTTTATCTACTGGTCAAAATCCCACGTAAGTAGAAAAATATTGCTTCCGGTTTGGTTTATTTTAAGGGCTTTCAAGTTTTCTTTTTTTTGTTTGTTTGTTTTCTTTTTTTTTTTTAATGTTTGTTTATTTTTGAGAGAGGGGTAGACAGAGTACAAGCTAGGGAGGGGCAGAGAGAGAGAGAGGGAGATACAGAATCCGAAGCAGGCTCCAGGCTCTGAGCTGTCCTCACAGAGCCCGACGTGGGGCTCACTCGAACTCACAGACCAGGAGATCGTGACCTGAGCCGAAGTCGGACGCTCAACCGACTGAGCCACCCAGGCGCCCCAGGGCTTTCAAGTTTTCAACTAATTTTCCAGTCCCTTTAGTAAATGCCTGTGACGGTGTTTCTCAAGCTAGCCTCCTAGGTATCCCTTAACTGGTGTGGAGACAGGACACATTCCCCGTGGTAGTTTGAAGCACTATAAACCTTCATTTGTTTGGTAATTTGTATTAAAAAAAAAAAAAAGTCACTGAGGGGTTTTCAGTTGCACTCCATAAATGCTTTTTTCTGTTTGCCTCTAAATCTTAGGGTAACGGGGACACGGGGATGTGGCATTTTCTCCTCTAGGCTTCCCTCCTGTAGGTGTTTTGCTGAGCCCCCGGGAGCACGCATGATGCCTAGTTTGAGAAATGCTAGGATGGACTTTTGTTTTTCAATCACAAGATACATTTGTTTACTTGTTAAAGATACTACTTCTTTAAATTTGTTGCACACACTCTTGTTTCTACAGGAGTTTAGTTTCACGTACACGTTAGAATAAAATACAGTCCCTGCTCGGAATCCTGTTGAAAAGAAATTATAAAGTACATCTTTAGTGAATATTTTCACTATTTTGTATGCTGCAAGTGGAACTATATGTTTTTAAGTCTGAAAAAGGTTTTAATAATAAGAACTCGAGAGCATTCTATAATTATTCTGAATAACTCGCAGAAAATGGGTTAAGTGAACATTGATTATCGTCCCAGATTATTTCAAAATCTTAGAAATTTTGTCTCAGTTACGATTCTGTGGCACTTTGTAAATGTGAGACTCCAAGAAAGAAAATCCTCAACCTCAGTTCCATTATTTGAGAAAACTTCCTTGTTTATTTCGTCAGATTGTTATCTAAATCCTGTTATTTTGGAAATGTCATATTTAAAAAAAAAAAAAAATTTCCCACTTAATGTCTAGAATAATGCATAAATATTTGTTGCCTGCCTCTGAGGAGTCTGTCAAACTTGATATCAAAATGTATGTAAAAACATACATCAAAAAATATAAGCACACTGAAATAATATATGAAATAATGGCCTTTTTAATATATGCATTTGTATTTCACATTGACTTTGATTTTCTGTGGTGCCTAAAATTCATTTAGGTCTTTATGTTCCTCTAGATAAAAAGCAAATGATTTCTCATCCTATGTAACTCATGTTGAGGGGTGCATTAGATGGTTCAGGGTGCTTTTCAAGGAATATTTGAAATCCAGAGCCCAGGACTGAATCACTTAAGAAAACTAAAACCTGCATATTTTCCCTTGAAGAACTGAGACTCTTCAACTTCATTAATCACCAAAATACCAAAAAAAGGCTTCTTTAAATTTATATGCAAGACATAATTTTGGAACAAGTATTTGGAGGAGTATTTATCATCATCAGTAGATTTTTAGATGAATGTCTAATGATAATTTCAAGAGTAAGAAAAAAATCTGAATATGTACTTTTGAATCTCATGGGATTTTTTTTCTTTATTAAAATTTTTTTTTAAATATTTATTTATTTTTGAGAGAGAGAGAGTCAGAGCATGAGCGGGGTTGGGGCAGAGAGAAAGGGAGACACAGAATCCGAAGCAGCTCTAGGCTTCAAACTGTCAGCACAGAGCCCAATGCTGGGCTCGAACTCACGAGTCATGAGATCATGACCTGGGCTGAAGTCGGACGCTTAACTGACTGAGCCACCCAGGCACCCTTTGAATCTCATGGGTATATTTAAAACACAAATCTGTTAGTGTGTGTCATATATATTCTTACCCAAATATTTAAAGATGAAACTCATGAGCAACCATGTTGTTATGAATAGTAAGATTAGAAGGTTAACGTGAGCTGAAGGAAAGTCGAAGCTTGGTCTTTTCACTGTCCTTCACACAAAATATGTTATTACTTATCAATTGTTAACATTTTGGATGCTTACTAGGAAATTATTTTATTGGAGTTTTGCTCATCTAAAAGAGGAAGAAGCTGAGGCATCTGGGTGGCTCAGTGGGTTAAGCGTCTGATTTCAGCTCAGGTCATGATCTCACAGTTCATGGGTTTGAGCCCCGCGTCGGGCTCTGTGTTGACAGCTCAGAGCCTGGAGCCTGCTTCAGATTCTGTGTCTCCCTGTTTCTCTGTCCCACCCCCACTTGTGGTCTGTCTCTTTCTCTCTCTCTCAAAAATAAATAAACATTAAAAAAAAAAAAAGAGGAAGAAGGCATGTGCTTAGATTGTTAATTTCTGTTTTAAACCTCTGATTATTTCTACTTTCATTTTGTGTTTGCTTTCTTCACTACCATTCCTCAAACAGTTGACTTTGACTGTGTTCTCCCACTCCTGAATTGAACATGAATAAAATAACGTCAATAGTATTTGAAAAAGTAGATAAAATATCTGGCAGAATGGAAAGCTACATCATAGCTGTGCACGCCCCATGTTTCTTCCAAGAAGCAATCTGTGCCTTTCGCCAGCTACATTGGGATTTGAGTACTGATTCTATCCCTTGGTAGGTGTGTGACTTTGGTGCTTAAAATATTCTGGATCTTAGTGTTCCCGCCTTTGAAACATTACATATTTGTATCTAGTTCCCAGAATTGTTGCCCCACGCCAAGCACTCTCATTATATACATAACAAATATTTGCTCCCTTTCTTATTAAATCTGTATCAAACTACTACTCCTCTTTGTAAAGACTTTTGGGTCCTGTGTAACCTCTTGATTACATGGGCTTCTTATCTGTGTGGTTTTAACTGAAATTTTCTTTGCACCTTCTCAGAATTTCAAAAGAGAAGAGCAGAACTTTGTGGTACAGAATGAAATCAACAATATGTCTTTCCTTATTACGGACACCAAGTCAAAGATGTCAAAGGTATTAGTATAATACGTTGTACTGTTCTAGAAAATGTCTGAATGTAACTTTCATTTGCTGATTTTCTTTTAGATCTTTTGAGGATGTATAACTGAGATTTTATAGATTTTGTAATACTATTTACCGATTAAACACATATGCATACACACAGTTTTAAGGAAACCTAGGATGTGAGTAGGTATGGTTAGACAGACCCAGAAATGACTTTCATGAAGGAAGAGGTTTTTAGTCACAGTTTCCTAGAAACAGAAGGCGTGTCATATGGGGGGGGACATGTGGCAAAGCACTGTTGGTCTTGTGGCAGAGGGAACAAGGGGACAAGGTGGGCAGGAACCTGTATTACGGTTTTTGTGGGACTGGACGGGCAAAGCAGAGTTGGCTAGTTTGCATAATTTCAGTGGTCTCTGGGGTGTAAGGAGTGTCCCTAGTTGGGGTACGTAGCCCTGGGGCGATTAGGGTAAGTGGATGGAGGCCCAGGTAAAGGAGGCGGTTGGGGAATATAGGACTCTGGGTTGGTCGGTCGATCTATGAAAGGCATGCTTGCAGGAAAGTCGTTTATTATCTGTAGGAAATGACTAGCTTTGGGAGGGGCGATCAAGGATCATCAAGACCCCAAGACATCAAAGTCTCAGAATGAAAAGGCATGCTTAACATACCCACCCACCTGCAAACACACACACACACACACACACACACACGCACACACACACACACACACACACACACACACACACTCTCTTGGACATCAGAATAATTAGCCGCATTGTTTAAGAACCACATGGATGGATTCCAGGTTCTCACATAGGAGATGTGGGGGGATGCCTCTAAATTTTTGTCTTCTGTGTCACTCATGTTAGGGAGGGGAGGACCTCTCCAAACACTTAAAGATCCATGCCTTTGTTATTTGAATTACCACTAAATAAGAAAATGAACAGATTACAGACACAGAAAGTATGTAACACCGAAAGTATGCTGCCAGATGGCCAGAGATGCAGCATAGTGTGAGTCTGGCCAAGGAAATCAGTCTCTAACTCCGTAAGTTATGGGGTGGCGTTTCCTTGGCAGGGACACCTGTTCCCCTGAACCCTAGGAGTGACTCGTGCCTGTCACCTGCTTTGTTGGTGATCACTGGGACGATTGAATAGCATCCCTCAATGCTCCTAGTCTTTTTTAGGGTTTTAAACGCATGCATTTGACACGATTACAGAGGAACTAAAAGCTAAGGGTAACTGAAGCTTTGCATGCCTGCAATGTCTGTCCCCAACTACAGTAGGCTATTTGCGTGACCGTGCTCTTGCCACACATAAAAGATGAGAACTTTTCTCCCCTCTGGACTGTCAGCAAGCCTGGAGAGTGAGCTGATGCTCTGTCAGGAGATGCTGTGCTAAAAGCACATGTCTCACGGATGTTTTGAGCTGAAAACCATTAGTGAATTTCTCTGCTTTGACAGCATGTTGTCGATATAGGACGCTGTTAACAAAGGCATAGAGAGAGGGCCCAAGGAGTCAGTGTTAAGTTTGGGAGGATGACGGTGATTGTGGTGTATCATGAAACTTGAGATAAACGAAAAGTCGTAGGATCAGAGGTCTGCACACCCTTACAAAGACATCTTCTTCCCTCCTTTTCCTCTTTGTAGTCCAGTGATTCTCAAAGCATACGCTCAGTGTGCTGCACATCCTATAAGCCACTCTAGGGCATCTGTACACACTGACCAAGAGTAACATTTACTCCCATTTTCAGGGGAAAAAAATGCAAAAATGGATAGAAGCATCTTAATGCCCGCACCCCACCCCCTAAATTTTCTCAAGCCTTTCAGTCTTTTTACCATATGACTGCTAACGCTGTGAAACAAGATATATAACAAATAACAGCAATATTGATGAAGTACTTAGAAATGAGTGATCATGCTTTCCCTTCTTGTTCTTACGTCTCGTCGTTTTTGTCTACATGTGTGCTTGAGCTTTTGTATCACATACATACCATAAACATTTTTCCTAGAAGTAATGTTTCTAGTTTCTTTTTTAAATGTGTATTTATTAATTTTGAGAGAGAGAGAGAGTGCATGCATATGTGTGCATGAGCAGGGTTGGGGCAGAGAGAGAAGGAGAGAGAAAATCCCAAGCAGGCTCCACGCTGTCAGCTCAGAGCCCTATGCGGGTCTTGATCTCACAAACCATGAGATCATGACCTGAACTGAGATCAAGTGTCAGACGCTTAACCGACTAAGCCACCCAGGCTGGTTTAAGACATGATTGTTTCACCAAAAGAATCATGATGTCTTTGTGTTTCAGCGTTTGCACAGATTTGAGAGTCACTGTGTTGGCCAAAGTAGCATCATAGTTCTACTTCCATCATATCATTGAGGTGCTCTGCTAACCCCATATGGCAGGAAGGGCCCCAAAGCAGGATGTAGCAAAGGGATGAGTAACATCTTTCCCAAAAGCTGCACTGTTCAGGTCTAGTGCCAGGAATGGGTAACAGGAAGGTAGCCGTAGGTCTTACATCTGAAGCTGAAATGGACAGAGACATGTTCCCCCATGCAGAGCTGGGAACAGAAGGATCCAGAAGGCTTCAGGGATTCCTCTGACAAAGACTCAAACTGTCTGCCTGAGACATCACCATGGCCCAGAGATCCACTCCCCTGGAGTGCAGAAGGAGAAAGAAACTCTTTTGAATGGAGATTCAGACCCAAACACAAACCAAACAACATATTGTTATGTATCAGTCTTCAAGCAGACATCCAAACAGGAACGATTGCTATTTGTATGGAGTACCATTTCTTTCTTTTTTTTTTTTTTAAGTTTATTTATTTTGAGAGGAGAGAGAGAGAGAGAGAGAGAGAGAGAGAGAGAGAGAGAGAGAGAGAGAGGGAACCCCAAGCAGGCTCTGCAGCACCAGCATAGAGCCTGATGCAAGGTCAAACCCATGAACTATGAGATCATGACCACAGCCCAAATCAAGAGTCAGATGCTCAACCAACTGAACCACCAACACACCCCTGGAGTACCATTTCTAAAATTAGAAGATAATATAGAAAGCGGGTAATTATAGATAAAATATGGAAATATGATTGAAGCCAGCAGACCAATTTGGATTATGGTAATCTGGGATTGAGGACCTCATTTTGAATTAAAATGTGTGTAGCCCCGCAGGCAGAGAGAGGCCAGTGCATATGAAATTGGCCGTAATGCTCTAAGGAGGGGGTGACCACCTATGTGGGACACGGAAGCCCTGCTGTGCCTTTGTCTGAAGCTTGGGAAGTGGTGTTGTCTACAGCAAGTGCATATTAGTGTACTTCACCCAGTTGTTAACGTGTAGGGTGGTGAATGCTCCCCTCCGGTGAAGCCGGTCTCCTCCTGCCCCCTTCTCTTACTCTTAGCCCTCGGTGACAGCCTGGCCCTGAGCACTCTGGGCGGTAGCCCCTGTGACTTCTTTAAGACCCAACATTCTGCAGGGGCGGGGAACATATTTTATTCACATGGTAACTTGAAAGCTCGATGCAGCGCTTGGTGCATGGTGGCTACTTAATTAATATGGATAAATCTAAGATTTGACTTTAAAGAGTTTGAAATTTGGTCCTTAACCTGGGCATGTGTACGTGTCTCATTTTACTGTTGATTTTCCAGACTCACTGTTGCATTGGTACCAATGTTGCATCATTGTATTGCCAGCATTGCTGAAGTTTTTAATGGCATGACTTGTTTTAAAAACATATGCAGGGGTGCCTGGGTGGCTCGGTCGGTTAAGCGTCTGACTTTGGCTCAGGTCATAATCTCGTGGTTGGTGAGTTCGAGCCCCATGTTGTGCTCTGTGCTGGCAGTGGAGCCAGGGTGGGATTCTCTCTCTCTCGCTCTCTCTCTCTTTCTGCCCCCTCCCCCACTTGTGCTCCCTCTGTCTCTCAAAAAAAATACATAACCTTAAAAAACAAAAACACCAAAAAAAAAACCCGTATACAGAAAGCATCCATGGGTCGCCTGGGTGTCTCAGTTGGTTGAGCAGCTGACTTCAGCTCAAGTCATGATCTCACAGTTCCTGAGTTCAAGCCCTGCGTCGGGCTCTGTGCTGACAGCTCAGAGCCTGGAGCCTGCTTTGGATTCTGTGTCTCCCTCTCTCTCTGCCCCTCTCCCGCTCACACTCTTGTTTCTCTCAAAAATAAATAAAGATTATAATTTTTTTTTAATTTTTTTAAACGTTTATTTATTTTTGAGACAGAAAATGAATGCGGGGGGGGGGGGGGGGCGGGGCAGAGAGAGAGAGAGAGACAGAACCAGAAGCAGGCTCCAGGCTCTGAGCCATCAGCCCAGAGCCCGACGCAGGGCTCGAACTCACGGAACGTGAGATCATGACCTGAGCTGAAGTCAGACGCTTAACTGACTGAGCCACCCAGGCACCCCTATAATTTTTTTTAAAGAAAGCATCTGTTACAAACTCTTGTTAGTTTGTTGATGTGAGAAAAAAAATAGTGGGTTTTACCTATTGCGTTATAGAATTCTGTCCTATTTTTTCTTAAGATTTCAGTTCCTGTTGAAATGTAGCACCTGGCCTTATTTATTTAAAGCTAGGCTCACTATCTTTTCCAGCTTTATTAACATACAGTTGGCATATAACAGTGTGCAGTGTCAGGTGAACAAATCAACAACAGATTGACTTGATACACTTCTGTATTGCAACCTGATTATCACCGTAGCATTGGTTAACATCATGTCATATAATTACCATTTGTTCCTGTGGTGAGGACACTTAAGATCTCCTCTCTTAGAAACTTTCAAGTAGACAACACAGGATCGATCATTAGCTACAATCACTCTGCTGTATGTTGGATCCCCAGAACTTATATTTATCTTATAATGGGAGATGTGTCCACTTTGATTGGCATGTCACTGTTGTCCCCACCTCCCGGCCCCTGGTAACCACCACTCTCCTCTCTGTTTTTATCAGTTTGGCTTTTTCAGATTCCACATATAGGTGGTATCATATGGTATTTGTCTTTCTCTAACTTGTCTACTTAGCATAATGCCCTCAGGGTTCATCCGTGTTGTTGCAAATGGCAGGATTTCTTTCTTATGGCTGAATAACACTCCACTGTGTGCATATATCCATGCATGAATGCATAGGTTGTTTCCATATCTTGGCTGTTTTGACTGACGCTGCAATGAACAGGAGGGTGCAGACATGTTGACACCCTGTTTTCATTTCCTTTTGCTAAATACCCAAGAGTGTAATTGCTGCGTCCTGTGGTTCTATTTTTAACTTTTGAGGAACGTCTATACTGTTTTCCACAGTGGCTGCACCAATTTACATTCCCATCAAGAGTGAGCACGGGTTTCTTTTTCTCCATATAATCACCGGCATTTGTCATCTCTTGTGTTTTTGATGTGATGAGACTCACTTTTATAATTAATATATCTGAAATATTTTTTTGAAAAAAACACTAGTAAATATCTATGATTTTTGTTTTGTTTGGGGAGGCTATTTTACTGTAGGACTATTAGAAAAGTCTTCCCTTTTTCGTGATCCTGTATTAAATTTTATTTTAGGTGAAATTGTTAGGGCTCTGTGTGTGTGTGTGTGTGTATGCGTGTGTGTGCCTGAGAGGGAGAAAGAGACTGATTCGTGACGGGGATCAGCTGACCCTACTTTTCTGTTTAAATATGATGCCCATATCGACCATGCTGTTGCAAATTCACCTCTGATTCGAATGTTAGGAATTGGTTGAAAATGAAATATCATGCAAATTCAGTAGTGTTAGCAGTTCTGCTCAAATTATTGAGCGGCTCCTAGGGACGAGACGGAGTGCTTGGTTCTAAACACTGGAAGGGCCCCTGGGTGGCTCCATTGGTTAAGCATCTGACTCTTGATTTTGGCTCAGGTCATGATCTCATGGTTCACTAGATCGCGCCCCGCATCAGGCTCTGCACTGACAGTCCGGAGTCTGCTTGGGATTCTCTCTCTCCCTTTCTCTCTGCCCCTCATCTGCTTACATTCTCTCTCACTCTCTCAAAATAAATAAACTTTAAAAAAACTCTTATGGGGCTCCTGGGTGGCTCAGTTAGTTAAGTGGCCGACTTCAGCTCAGGTCATGATCTCCTGGTTCGAGCCCCGTGTTGGGCTCTGTGCTGACAGCCCAGAGCCTGGAGCCTGCTTCAGATTCTGTGTTTCTGTCTGTCTCTGCCCCTCCCCTGCTCATACTCTCTTTCTCTCTCAAAAATAAATTTAAAAAAACATTAAAAAAAACTCTTTAAAATAAATAATGAGTATGTGAGTGAATGAATGAAGAGTGAATGAATGAATGAATGAATGAATAGAAAGGAGCAGACCAAGTTTGGCCCCTGCCCTGATGGAGCTCATAGTCTGGTGAGAAAACAGCCACCAAACAAACAAAGAAACCCAATTGATAGGGGTGCCTGGGTGGCTCAGTCACTTGAGCGTCCGACTTCGGCTCAGGTCATGATCTCGCGGTTGACAAGTTCGAGCCCCGCATCGGACTCTGTACTGACAGCTCAGAGCCTGGAGGCTGCTTCAGATTCTGTGTCTCCCTCTCTCTCTGCCCCTCCCCTGCTCATGCTCTGTCTCTCTCTGTCTGAAAAATAAATAAACATCAAAAAAAATTAAAAAAAAACCCGATTGATATAGTTGTACATAAGCATATTTGATTGTAGATTTCATTTCTTTATAGTGGAAGTGGACTATATCATCACTGGAAGTGTTCAAAGATGTGTTAATTTCTCTTTTCAGTTTATAGATTTCCTGTGGTATACAATGCAAGATTATTATTTGAGCATAAGGAGGAGTTCATTTATCTAAGTGTTTCTCAAAATGGAGCAGTTTATAATTGCCCTTAGTGTTGATTTCAATTAGTCTTATTGTAGGGTCACTTGAATATTTATAAATATCAAACCAGGTATAAGCCCCTTGTACTTATACAACCATAAAACCAAAAATCTTTACAAGTTAGGGTCAAGAAAACCATAACACCAACAAAATTTAGACATTAATGTATTGTATGATATTGTTTTGCTGAAGCTAAATTACCAGAATTGGATAGAAATATGTTTGCAATCATTTGTATCAATTTGTTTAATTTTTAGGATGTTGGTTCCTCATTTGGATAATTATTTTTATCACTGTGGTTACATTTCCTTCATTTTTAAATGAGCAAAGAGCTCATTTAAAACCACTGATCCATTATTTTTATGGGTTAATTTAATAGCACAAATAATTATTCATAGGGTTTTTTTTCCACCAAATTTACTGAAAATAATCTCTTATGAATTGGTACAGATAAGAACAGGGTCCATGCAGTAAGTCCATTTCGTTGGAAACTGAATATAATTCTTATTGCTGTGGTTCAAATATTATAGGTTTGATATATCAACATATACTCTCTGTATAATATGTGTCATAGTAAATATATCACATAATATAATTAACAATATATAAGGCACCATTACTTCATGATGACTCAATTATTTTACTACATAATGTGAAAAAATTCTTTTAACATCATGTTGTGATAGCAGCATAGGGAAAGCATATTGTTTGTATGTTAAGTTCTCTTCTGTTTTTTTCTCAGTAGACCGAAACTATTACACTATGTCACTGTCATGAAGATATCTGCAGTGTTATTGCTACAAAGAAATTTAACAAGCACAAAGCAGTGGATATGGGACAATTATTTTAGTTTTGACATTAGCATATTCCCTGTTAATAGAAAGAATGACACTTACTACCCAGTGAAAATTAGATTCAGCATTGAAAGTGACCCTGACACATGAACATAAAATTCAACAAAATCCCAAAAGAACACTGAGGTAGCATGGCACTACTCAGATGTGAACAGGCCGTCCAGAGATATAATCCTGAATATTTATGTTATACAAGTTAGTATATTACATCTGTTTCCACTAGAGAGGGGTTAATGCTCTAGGGAGACGTGTTTGAAGACTGCATAAAAGGCTAATATATTTTATAATAGTCTTATATACACTGTGTTCATGTGTGTGTGAGTGAGTGCATGTGTATATTTCAAACCAAGCATCTATCAAACAAAAATAAGCTATATATTCCTTTTTTTTTTTAACAGTAAGATAGGAGTTTATTCATCAGATTCTATGTATGAGTCTTCCTTACTTGTTAAATATGACCCTATACGTTATAATTCTCTTGAGCTTCAGTTTGAACAAACCCACTGCCTGAGAGGCATCGGCAGTTAAACTGAACAGACAGACAAGGTGGCTTGAGAGGAGTGACAGGAACATCTCTAGCTGGTTTGGATCCACAGGAGGAGGTTCTTCTGAAGGCCACGTGGGATTGCATGGATTTCAATTCATCCTGCAGTGACAGCCTTCTTGGGCACAGAGGGATTGCCCCCAGCTCTCCTGCCCTGCCCCCAGCCTTTGGCATGACCCATGAGTTCCAGGAAGGTCGTAGGGGATAGAGCTGGAGGATGGGCACTGACTGGCTTGGCAGCTGGAGTTTCTTGGGATTCTTTTTTATTTTTAGTTATTTAAAAAAAATTTTTTTTAACATTTATTAATTTTTGAGACAGAGAGAGACAGAGCACAAACAAGGAAGGGGCAGAGAGAGAGGAAGACACAGAATCCGAAGCAGGCTCCAGGCTCTGAGCTGTCCTCACAGAGCCCGTCGTGGGGCTCAAACCCATGAACTACGAGATCGTGACCTGAGCCAAAATCGGGTGCTTAGCTGACTGAGCCACCCAGGCACCCCTAAAATCATTTTTATTATTTATTTTTCGGTTAGATTTCTTTTTTTAAATTTTAATTTATTTTTAAAATTTATATCCAAGTTAGTTAGCATATAGTGCAACAATGATTTCAGTAGATTCCTTAATGCCCCTTACCCATTTAGCCCATCCCCCCCTTCCACAAACCCTCCAGTAACTCTCTGTTTGTTCTCCATATTTAACAGTCTCTTATGTTTTGTCCCCCTCCCTGTTTTTATATTATTTTTGCTTCCCTTCCCTTGTGTACATTTGTTCTCTGGCTTAAAGTCCTCATATGAGTGAAGTCATATGATATTTGTCTTTCTCTAATTTCGCTTAGCATAATACCCTCTGGTTCCATCCATGTACTTGCAAATGGCAAGATTTCATTCTTTTTGATTGCTGGGTAATACTCCATCGAATATATATACCACATCTTCTTTATGCATTCATCCATTGATAGACATTTGGGCTCTTTCCATACTTTGCCTATTGTTGATAGTGCTTCTATAAACAAGGGGATGCATGTGTCCCTTTGAAACAGCATACTTGTATCCCTTGGATAAATGCCTAGTAGTACAATTGCTGGGTCGTAGGGTAGTTCTATTTTTAGTTTTTTGAGGAACCGCCGTACTGTTTCCCAGAGCGGCTGCACCAGTTTGCATTCCCACCAACAGTGCAAAAGAGATCCTCTTTCTCCGCATCCTCACCAACATCTGTTGTTACCTGAGTTGTTAGTGTTAGCCATTCTGACAGGTATCAGGTGGTATCTCCTTGTGGTTTTGATTTGTATTTGCCTGATGATGAGTGATGTTGAGCATTTTTTCATGTGTCTGTTAGCCATCTGGATGTCTTCTTTGGAGAAGTGTCTATTCATGTCTTTTGCCCATTTCTTCACTGGATTATTTGTTTTTTGGGTGTTGAGTTTGATAAGTTCTTGATAGATTTTGGATACTAACCCTTTATCTGATATGTCGTTTGCAAATATCTTCTCCTATTCCATCAGTTGCCTTTTAGTTCTGCTGATTGTTTCTTTCACTGTGCAGAAGTTTTTGTTTTGATGAGGTCCCAATAGTTCATTTTTGCCTTAATTTCCCTTGCCTCTGGAGACGTGTCAAGTAAGAAGTTGCTGCAGCCAAGGTCAAAGAGGTTTATGCCTGCTTTCTCCTTGAGGATTTTGATGGCTTCCTGTCTTACGTTTAGGTCTTTCATTAAACCATATATTCTTAAATTTTTCCTCTTAAGCATTGAAAACTATTAAACATATAATATCAGAAATTACTATGGACTTTTCATATATCCATCTGCTTCTCTAAAATCGCAATTTGCATGTTCCTTCTAAAAGCATGTAGAAAGCACACCAGTGAATTGTAATGACCTGGGAATATGAGAGTAGGAACTAAAATTAGCAAGAGATGCTAAGAAGGAGAGAGGAAAAGTATTCTCAAAAATAGGGACCAAAGAAAAAAGGAAGTTGGAACCACTATCACGTTAGAAGAGCCTCCAATTTTTTTTTTAAATTTTGTTTAACATTTATTTATTTTTGAGAGAGACAGAGACAGAGCATGAGCAGGGGAGGGGCAGAGAGAGAGGAAGACACAGAATCCAAAGCAGGCTCCAGGCTCCCATCTGTCAGCGCAGAGCCTGATGCGGGGCTCGAACCCACAAACTGTGAGATCATGGCCCGAGTAGAGGTCAGACCCTTAACCGACTGAGCCATATAGGTGCCCCAAGGCTCCTAGTTCTGAGTGTGGGAAAAGCAGTCACCGACTCCAAAACTTGTCTTTGTTCCCCAGGCCGCTGTCTCTGATCAGGAAAGGAAGAAGATGAAGCGCAAAGGAGATCGGTACTCCACGCAGACCTCTCTCATTGTGGCAGCTCTGAAGCGGTTACTGCCCATTGGGTTGAACATCTGTGCCCCTGGGGACCAGGAGCTCATCGCTCTGGCCAAAAACCGATTTAGTATGGTAAATTTCCTGTTCATACCGGTGGTAATGATCACTTGACCTCCAGACTCAAATGTTTAGACTCCCTTTTTCTCACTGGTTTGTGTCAGGATTTCATTTCCATTAGATGTTTTAGTAAGCAGTTTTTCTGTGTATGCAAAGACTGCCCATTTTTTTTTTGGGGGGGGGGCGCTATTTTTATTTCTAAATTATGTTGATCACCTCCAGGGAATATTCTGAAACCCAGTAGAAAAGATGCAAACAAGTTGCTGGTAGCGGGAAAAAAAATGGATTTCATATGAACTCCTATATAAAATTTGTTATGAAAAATGTATTCAAATTTAGGAGGGATAATTTTTCAGTGTGAGAAGCATCATGGACTGTGCTGATTGTGGTTAGATAAGGTGTTGACTTTCTAAGTCAACCAAGTTGACTCTTCGACTTGGCAAGCATCAACATTTCAGTTCTCAAGATTTCTTTATGACCTCTGTTTTTTCTCTTGGTGGCTACCTAGACGCACTTTTTCAAGAATATACAGCGGGATCATTATTTTATATTTATGTAAATGGGAGGACATTTTCTTTTACCCCCATTCCCACGCGGAAGCACCTCTCTGAATATCCAGAATTGGATACCCTGAGATAAGCAAATTGAGGGGACATTGTGTCACCATGGGCTGCACAGATGCAATTCTGGTGGTGGTCATTCTAGTATTTGATTCTCAGGGTATTTCCTTGTTGTTACTGGATCAGAGGGGGGTAGTATTAAATGCCAAAATTACTTTCTGGAGAGTTCAGAGAATGATGGAGATAAACCCCTGTTTGATCACAAGGGAACACACCTCTGCCCCCACTTTTTGTGAACCAGAAATTCCATTCCAGTGAGTCTTAAGACACTTCCCGTAGAGTCGATGTAAGTTGGTACCTTGTTTCTGGTTCACAGCAGTATCAAGAAATAGTCTGAAAAAGAACCCCCCGCGTTTGTGGTGTGTTTTGAAACCCTATACGTAGGTTGGGGCAGACATACACTATTTCAAAAGAGGTTGGAGTTACTTCTGTTGACTTGTGACAGTTGATGCATTAATGGTAAGACTTCTTTTAGGTAACATTTATTTCTTGACAGAAAGACACTGAGGATGAAGTACGAGATATAATCCGCAGTAATATTCATTTACAAGGCAAGGTAAGCCAAATTTAAGTACATAGTATTTATGAATTCAGTGAATCTCTCTTTAGAATAGTATCACAAGTAATGTCACTTTAGCAATTCAAATAGTGAAAATATATTATTTTAATCAGTCTTTATTCTACTTGTAAAACTCTTGGTATTAAAGACTCTCAAGATAAGTAATGTATTTTATTTACTTTAAAAAGTCAACGTAGATCACCAAAGATTTTTAGACTTTGAAAAAAATATGTCACCATTTGAAATAAAGGTGGGAAATTTCCTTCATTAGCTGAGTTTGAGGACTTTTGGGACATGGAGATAGGTGTCCATGAGAATTTGAACTTTTTCATCTATTGTCCAGAAATTAAATATATGTCATTAGAAGTCATTAGTACATAGGAGATATTAAGACTTGCTGTAATAGAAATAGATGAATAAATGAATTTACCTACGGAGGTAAAGGAAAACATAAATGTGGGTAAAAAAATTGGTAGAATTACTTTTTGTACTACTTTGTAGTACAATTTGGAAATTTTTCATACTAGGGGATAAATTGTTCATTTGTTTACAGAACCCGTTATGCAGTGTAAGAAGTCTAGCAATTTGTTACCTTGATTCAGCCTATTTGCTTCTATTCTGGTGTCCCTTCTGGGAAATTTTTTCAATTATGACAGTGTCCAAATGTCAACAAATAGTGACCACAGCATAACGTTTGCTTTTCTGGGTATTAAAATGTTTCTTTCCAAGATCAAAACCGTATTCTTCTTTTAACACTTACGAGCACAATATGATAAAGGTGAGACATACCTTTCCAGTATTCACAAGGCACAGACACTGATTTAGAGCACACTTCGTGTGTACTTTGATGTGTAGGTACTCATATTATTTAGTAATAACTTGGCGAGAATGGGAGATGAATGCCTTTTAGAGTTCGATCTCTTCTCAGATTGCAAAACGATTATGAGCATTTTAAAATGTACTAATAAAGTCTCTGCCTGAACCTCAAGTGAAGGGTTTATGCTTCATATATGGGTGTTCGAGGAGATCCTGTAGTCCATGCAAAGGTCTCGGGATCCCCAGGACTCAAGACCACACTTTGAGAAACATGGTCTAGGACAACCATTACTGAGCAGAGACAGGAGATGTTTAGTACCTCTAAACGAAGGTTCTATGCTCTTCTCAGGAAATAAATAAAACAAGATGTCTTGAAGAAACAGAAGGAAATCCGATTATATTCTAGAAGTTTTTTATAGTAGTACTGAGGGCAATTTATGTTGTGTCTTGGGGAGTCAGAAAGAGAGGAGAGCAGAGAAGGAAACACATTTATGATCAGCATTTCACTTCCAACTGAATGAGACCTTAAAATAAAGCAGTAATGAATACATATTCTTTTTGATATTTCAGTCTATACTTGTTTTGTGAAGAGTCAGGCACATCTATTATGGAGACATACAGACTTACAGAAGATGAATTCTTTTATTCCTAGCACCTTCTTGAATGTATTGTCTTGAAATTGTAGGATGGGTCATCCTGGGGCCAAAAGAAGTAACTTTATATGAGAAAGAATAAAGATGCTGCTTATTTTACCGAATATAAGTAAAAATGTGTATTTCTGTCTGGAAGCACCAGGCACAGTCCTCAAATGAAAAAAAGTATGTGGAGGAAAAACATTTTGTTTTATCAAAGGACAGATGGTGTCTACAAGCCATTCAGTGTATAAAATCCTGTGTTTGCCCCTAGATGAGTTATTTTTCACATGTCAAACTATGCTTTCTTGGGCTGGGAGTTGTGAAGTTTTAGATCTGTCCATTTACTTCTGCTTCATTACCCTCAGTCCCCCAGTTTTCATGGAGAGTTGAAAGGGGAAGAGAAACATACAGGGATGACTTTGCCTATTTTCAATAATGTAGTTATTCTATATTCTTTTTTTGAAGTAATGTGATCTTTTCCCTATAAAGATGTTTATATTTGTCAATTTCTACGATTTTATGATAATCTTTCTCAAAAACATACAGAATTCAGTGGTATCTCCCACTCAGGAAATTTGACAATTTTAAAAAGACTCCTTTATTATAAGAATATGATTTTATACTCCTCCATTGTTTTATATTTGATATCTTTGTTTCAGTGAGACTAAACTCAGTTGCAGAGTTCCTATATTTATAGATAAATGAGATCCTGTATCATTGCCTGTAAAAGTAAGTATGTAAATCTTTCAGTGTTTGACCGTGAAAGGGGAAGAGAAAGATAGATCACTTTGCCTACTTCCTTGCCTTGATCATATCCAGCTCATCCTTACATTCTAGGGAAAACTTCACTTGTTCAGGGGAATCTTAACAGCCACCAGCAGGTTAGGTCCAAGCTCATGATACCTTATCTTTCTCTTGAGTAGCTCTCCTTGCAACTGTACATATTTAATTTCTGTCTTCCCCACTGGATGGTAAATTTCATGAATACAAGGTCTTTCTCTGTGTTGATCTCTTCATGGTGTTTTGACACTGGGCTACACCCAGTAAAGTAGGTCTTCCCTTCCTTACATAGTAACCTTGTATTTTTGAAACTTTTTTCCTTTTTCATGCAGTTGGAGGATCCTGCTATCAGATGGCAAATGGCTCTTTACAAAGATTTACCGAACAGGACTGAAGATACATCAGATCCAGAGAAGACCGTAGAGAGAGTATTAGATATAGCAAATGTGCTTTTTCATCTTGAGCAGGTTAGATTCAGCATGGATTCCATAGTATTTGCCTTAACCATGTAAAAACATTTCAAAGGTGGTATGTGTTAATTTGTTAGCTGTGGGTGGGCCAAAAACATGTGTGTTCAGCTTACTCATTATAAATAATATATGATTCAGGAGTGCTTATACCTAATAAGCAAATTTCCAAGCTTGTAATTTTTGTAGCAATATATAGGTAATATATTTTGAGATATCACGGCCTTTGTTTTATTGTCTTTTCTCAAAATATTTCTTTTTTAAAAATTTTACTGATTTATCTTGAGAGAGAGTATGTGTGTATACAAGCAGGGGTGAGGCAGAGAGAGAGGGAGAGAGAGAGAATTCCAAGCAGGCTCCATGCTGTCAGTGTAGAGCCCAAAGCAGTCCTCGATCTCACAACCATTAGATCATGACCTGAGCCAAAATCAAGAGTCAGATGCTTAACTGACTGAGCCCCCCAGGTGCCCCAAAATATTTCTATATTTATACAGATAAATAGGATTATACACTTAATTTTAAGTCATTCTGACAAAAATTTCAGGAGTTACCTGATTTCATGTTCTGTGTATCATTTTTTTATTACTGCTCATAACAACATGTTTGAGATGCTTTCACTAGTTTAATATTTGAATTTTTTTGGTTACTTGCTTCAACTTTCCTTTTATTAGAGATATTTTTGAGTTAATTTTCTCCAAGATCAGCAATAAATATATTTAGATAAGAGCTACGGCATCGATATTAAAACTGTGTGAGAATAGTGGTTTTATATAATTTTTCAGTTGTGTCCTATTTTAAACTACAAAGTTTACTATGTGTTTGATTTCTGTATTCATTACCTTTGTTTAACAATTCTCAAATTGATAGTATTCGAAAAATTATCCATCAGTGGGTTACATTTTTGTGTAAGGAATCTTCTGGCCTAGGTAAGATATTTGCAATAGAGGGACATTGTCCCTGTGTCTCATGAGGTCCATTCGGCAAAATGACACCAGAGTGAGGGAGTTCAGTGTGAACCCAACAGTGTGATCTGTCACTGGGCTTTCATGACAGCCTTTACCTGATGTGGCAGATCTCACATTTTTACAGTACACATAAAATCATAAAATGGCCTGTGTCATCTCAGGAACTTTGTCACGTAAATGTTTTGCAGAATATCTTAGCATAACAATGACAAAGATTTTTCTTTGATTTCTATTTTATATTATCTGGTGATCTTTCATCCCTGCCTTGACCAGTTAAGTCACATACAGATATCACCTAACGCAATATCCTTTTAATTTCCTTGTTTGCTTACTTATGTGACCCTCAATCATTAATAACTTCTCCAGTGTCATGCGATCTGTCACTATACCTGATGAGATGTAGCTAGGATACTCTCAAACCATATGGCTATGGACATGTACTCACATTGTGTAACACCACAATATTTATAATATATAACATATGTAATATACATATGTAATATGTACTATATAATGAACTTAATATTTCCCTCAATATCTCCATGAAATATTAAATAAGTACAAATTATCACTCAACAGAAGACAAAACTTAAGGTAATGAAATTTTAAGTGATATATAAAGTCCTAGAATTGTTTTTCCAGAGTTTATACATATTTAAGAAAGCTATTGGGGAGACTGGTTGGCTCAGTCAGTTAAGCATCTGACTTCGGCTCAGGTCATGATCTCACGGTTCATGAGTTCATGAGTTCAAGCCCCACGTCGGGCTCTGCACTGACAGCTCAAGCCTGGAGCCTTCTTCAAATTCGGTGTCTCCCTCTCTCTCTGCCCTCCGCCGCTCACGCTCTGTCTCTCTCTCTCTCTCTCTCTCTCTCAAAAATAAATAAACATTAAAAAAAAGAAGAAAGAAACACATATTTAAGAAGGCTATTAAATGTCTACCAGAGAACTATTCCTGGCAGCATTGTTCTACCATAAGGTTTTAACTCTTCCTGGTTTTTATGCATATACCTGGATTTGCTTGAATGAGTATTAGATACATGAAATGAAGCTTATTGAAATCTGATAGTTTTATTATATTCACATATTTCATATTGACACATGTATTCAATCATAATGGATGAAGTCATTTGTAAAGTAGTGAGATTCATTTTCTGAAGCAGTCATTCCTTCCTCGAACATTTTTTGAGTGCACGACCATATGGCAGCATTATACTTCGCAGGTTTAGGGAAGTGAACGCAGTCTGTCTACTCAAGTGAGTCATCCTCTAGTACAGCATGTGGATAGATAAATATATAATAATACAGATGTGCTAGGATACAAAAGGTGCTGAAGAGGCTATAAAAGAAGTCCAGTCTTGATCTAGTTATGAAGTAGGTGATCCCCATAATCTTAAAGGAGAAGTAGGAGTTTTCTAGGAAAAGGTAAGGGGGTCAGATTTTAGTGAAGGCCAACTATTCTACAGATGGTTAAGAACATGAGTAAAAAGAAATCATCAATTATCGAAGAATAGAAAAGAGCAGAGGATGTACCACAAGAGGAATTCATGCCTTCAGTACCTCTATTCTAATGTTTATTTGTAACTCAGTCATAGAGTAGCTTGTGATGAGTATCTTCACCTGCCAAACTCAGTGCATAAACAGTGGGCGCACAGCAAATACTTAATTTATCGTAGGTATCAGCGACCTTTGCAATTATATATTTTGTGCTGTACATCCGGTGACTTTTGTCCATGAGAGTAACCTGTCTCTTGGAATTTCCTAACACATAAACTCGAGCCAAGCTAACACAGCAGCACCTCCCAGCATTTGGACAGTGAGAAGAGAGGTATTAAGCACTTCTCACATATAGTAAAATGCTCTGCCAAGTGATAAGCTTCATGATGGCAGACACCTTTTCTACCATGGTCACTACCGTATCCTCAGTGCCTCACTATTTCAATGTGTTTGTTGACTATCACCCACACCCATCAGAATACCTTATTCCCGGAAAAAACTACCTCATACAGCCTGAGTATCAGAATGGCACTGTAATGCATTGAGTCTAGTTGAACGATACCAGCCTTGATTCACTTAACACAGCCACCAAGAAGAAAATCAAAGTGGACAGTTGTCACAAAGCGTTTACTGATCCTGTGAAGGGAGGACCATCATGGATATAAATAAGTGCTTTCCAAAGACAAGTTGCTTCATTAAAATTTCTAAACCACTCTAGTCCAGACACTCTTAATGTTTTCTTCAGGCATTATAAAATTCATATTTTGACCCTTTACCGCAAAGGATAATAGACTTTAGATTTATTTTTTTAGCTAACGCAACATTTTTATTTCTTCCAGAAATCTACATCTATGCACCGGAGATATTACAGTCTGGGAAGTACAGTGCTCAATTACCTAGAGACTACTAATTAATTTAGAATTACATGTTGTTTTTTTTTCCTCTCTAATACTTATAATTAATCTCTTTTTCCTCTTGGAGCTCCAAACACCATTAGCTAAATAAATAGCTTGCTTGCCTCATTTACTGCAACTTTGAATTCTCATTTGTCCCTATCTAACAAAATAATAATGTATTTTAACATTTTTGCAAAATTAAATTCTTTTCCTCACTCCTAGTAATGTGTTCCTGAAGCCTTGTCATTTTCTCCCCATCCTGTTATATAGTAAGGAACAGTTGAAATTTCGGTAGAATTTTCTATGTCTGCCTCTATTCGTGTTTACTGCTGTAACTCTCATGATAAAATTGGTCGAAATGGATACATAAATAAGAATAGGTTAATTTTTTTGCGTAGGCAGAAAACATGTTTTAGAACCATAACCAGATTCTGAAATGGCTGCAAAATGATTTTATGTAGAATGGTTTTATATTTCTTTGATTTTACAGATGACATAGCTTCTTAAGTACACACTACTGGGGAGATAACTCAGTTTTGACTAAAGAAAATACGTAGCATTCAAAACCATTTCCAATTTAGCATTGGGTGACTTCTAGGACACGGGCTTTCCCATAATAATTGCAGGGGTACTTTGGGAATTGTAATTCCAAGCGTTTTTAATGTAAAAGGCACAGCTGTTTAATACAGTATTGTTGAGGGTAAGTCGGAGTTAAACATATTTAATGTTTTGTTTGTATCGTTTTTACCTCAGGTGGAGCACCCACAGAGATCGAAGAAAGCTGTATGGCACAAACTTCTGTCCAAGCAGAGGAAGAGGGCAGTGGTGGCCTGCTTCCGAATGGCTCCTTTATATAATCTGCCAAGGTCAGAATTTTTTTAATGTCAGCAATAGATGAAAGTTCTTTTTTCCCTAGTAAGCTGGAGGAGCATCGCGTCTACCTTAACAGGAGTGCAGTAGTCTGAGAGAAGAATGCAAAACAAGTCTTGGCTCTTTTGTGTAATGCCTGAGCTTGTTTTTCTTTGTTGGGTGATCTTAGAGAACTGTGATGCGCAGTGTAGTTATTCAGTCACTTCTGAATACCGAGGAAGATGTGCGCAGGTATGTGAGGCAGGGTAGCGTAATTAGGAACTCTCTCTTTGGAATCAGACTGCCTTGATTTGAACCCTGGCATGTCAGCTGATGGCTGCATGACCATTGGTCAAGTTTCTTACCTGACTTTGTTATAGTTTCCTCATTTGTGCCATGATGAGATTTGCCCCATGGAGTTGTTCAGATTATTTAATGGATTGAGGTATAGAGGGTGCTTAGAACCAAATTTAGCACTATTAATGTCCATTGCTGTTTATTATTTCTTGTGGTTTTTGGTCTTGGGGCAAAGAACTGGTATGGATCTAGTTTATGGGAATAGCAGAAAGGTGTTTAACAGTCCCTCAACCTTCTCTTAGAGCTACAGCTGGCATACTCGTTAACAGAGAAACTGGTACATTTGAGTCTGACTCGGTGGCCCAGCTACGATTTCAACCTCCTTGCAGTTTTTCTAAGAAACTGTGCTCTTTCCTCTCTGAGCTTTGTACAAGTGGCATCGTCCCCACATCTGGTAAACAGGACTCAGCTCAACTGCGTCTCTTTTTTTGGAATATCTCTGACCAAACCATGCCCTTCAACTCCTTGCAAATGGAACACTTCCTCCTCTTTGTTTCCAGAACACTCTTACAGACCTCTCATTGTAGGCACAATCCTGTATGGTTGAGCCTATTTGTCTCTCTGATTCAGACTTTGAGATCCTTTATTTTGGTTCTTTTTTTTTAAGTTTATTTATTTATTTTGAGAGAGAACATGCACGCTGAGCAGGGGAGGGGCAGAGAGAGAGAGAATCCCAAGCAGGCTCTGACTTGTCAGCGTGGAGCCCAATGCAGGGCTGGAACCCATGAACTATGAGATCATGACCTGAGCCGAAACCAAGAGTCAGTTGCTTAACCGACTGAGCCACCCATGCACCCCTGGACTTTGAGATCCTTTAGAGTTTTATTCAATTTTATATCCTTAGTACCTGGAACACTGCCCTTCAGAACATCTTTGAATAAATAAATGCGTCAGGGAATAACAACACAAAATACAAACCCCTCCCCCAGCCCTCAAACAAAGCAAACAAAGAAACTTCACACTTTCCCCTTTCAGTGAGACAGCTGGATTCCTTGCCAAGGCACATTCACTGAGTATAAAATATATTAATTTCCCCCTCAGACCATGTGCTACTTTAAATTCTCTAACGCAGTTATGGTGTCACCAGTTAGTCAATAGAACATTAACCTTGAATCCATAGTTTTACTCCCTTTCTGGTCCGTCCTGTACAGTCATTCTCCAGATTCCATCAGATTTTTCTTAGATCTCTTTTCACATTTTTCTTAGATCTCTTTTCACATTGCTATCCTTCCTTTTATGGCCACCCCTCTGGCTCACATGTTTATTGCTTCATGTCAGGTTGATGGCAGCAGATTCTGAGGTGATTTCCCTGATGTTATGGAATCTGCTTTCCACTCTCTCACGTAACTTTCTCAAAATTGTATCCTTTATTGCAGTGGTGCTCAGACCTGGTGCTTTTGGGAAATACATTCAAATTCATTTAAGAAATATCCAAGCTTCAGCCTGTTGGATGAAAATTTCTGTGAGGGCTTAGCAAGTGTATCGTTTAAAAGCCGCTCAGATGATTCTCTTGTACCAATATTGTCGAGCCTGTCCTTTGTCATGTCTGGCCCGTGCACAGGACTTTATGGTGATTTCTAGCATTCTAGATGCACTGTCAATTCCTCTCCTTGGTTTTCCAGGCCCTTCATAAACCTATCTAACCATGTGTCTCATGACTCCGTAACTCACCATTAGTTCCATTAGGCTCAGCTTTCTTCCCTTCCCGTAATGACACGTCTCCTTTTAACACTTCTGATAGTTTCTTATGATGTTCCCTTATGGTCATGACTTTCTCTTATCCTTTCCCTTGGTGGTGTCTTATCCATACCTCTCATCGGCTTCATGATGAGTTTATTTATTCTTTTAGTCCTCGCTATTTTTTTTTATTTTTTTATTTCTTAGGCCACCGTTTATCATCAGTATTCCAGTATTTAATCTTTGGGTGTATATTCTACTAAGTTCATGCAATACGTTTTGTTTTGTCATCCTCAGGGCCTGTATCTAATGTTAACCACTAACTACTTCCTTATTAATCCTTATTCTGTTGTTTTGCCAAAGCCACTTGATGTCATACTAGCTACCACTTAATGACCATCCATATACCCCATGTGCTTTACATGGTTTATCTCATTTTAAGTCTCTGCAAACTGAAGTGCAGGTGGGGTTTTCCTAGTTTTATCAATGAACAAAAAGTGAATGTTGGTAAAGTGAATAGTTGACCAGCATTATGAAGCTTAGAAATGGCAGAGCCAGAATTTAAATGCAAGTCAGAATGTGCTACGAGAAGCCTTGCCTTATTTACTACCATGTCTTGCCTGTGCAATCAAGAGTGGGAAGTTTCTTTTTATCTTATGTCTTTGAGCGCACCGAGAGTCCAGTGATAAAGCACCTTTCCAATTTATTTAAAAACAAAAACAAAAACAAAAAAAAAAACTCTTTGTTTGAAATTATGCTTCTTTTTTAGGCACCGGGCCGTTAACCTCTTTCTTCAGGGATATGAAAAGTCTTGGATTGAAACAGAAGAACACTACTTTGAAGATAAGCTGATAGAAGATTTAGCAGTATGTCTTAATGGGGCTATAAGTTGAAAGAGGGCTTGGGTCTGGTGGAGTCACGCTGGCGTGACCAGGTTATCCTATCACAGCGGAGAGAAAGCACCATTGCAGTGTTGGTCCTAGGAAACTTTCTATTCTTGACTGCTACTGCATTCAATGTTCAGGGAACATCTTATTCTTCTTACTTCAGAGATCTCATCAGCACCCAGCAATTCCGAATTTCAGGTGAATGATAGAAGTTTATTATAACCAGGCTTTGACTCGATTATTCTTTTAAATTCTTCTGCAGAGCACCTTTAAACACCTTAGAACCTAGCATAGAACTATAAAAGCTGAACCGTATAGAAGTTATCCACCAAAAATAAGTTGAGGGTTAACAAAAGCCAATGAAAGGTAGCTGGTTTTTAAAAATATATGAGGCAGAGAATGATGGGACTAGACGCAAGAAGAACAGGAAGTCATGGTAAAATGCATTAGATGGAGACTAGATTTTTGGTCCTGCCATTTTGGACAGGTAAAGGTGCTCTCGTACTGAGAGGAGAGCAGTCTTCATCTTTTTTTTTTAAATCTTTTTTTTAATGTTTATTTCTTTTGAGGGGCACACTGTGCAAGTGGGGAAGGGGCAGGGAGAGAGAGGAGAGAGACAATCCCAGACAGGCTCCACCCTATCAGCACAGAGCCCCATGTAGGGCTCAAACTCACGAAGCCATGAGATCATGACCTGAGCCAAGATCAAGAGTCAGCTGCTTAACTGACTGAGCCACCCAGGCGCCCCAGTCTTAATGTTTTATAAGTCGCGGACCTGATTAAATATCTGATGAACCAGGGTGCTCCGTTGGTTAAGTGTCCGACTTCAGCTCAGGTCATGATCTCGCGGTTCATGAGTTTGAGCCCCGCATCCTGCTCTGTGCTGACAGCATGGATCCTGGAGCCTGCTTCGGATTCTGTGTGTGTGTGTCTCTCTCTCTGCCCCTCCCCACTCATGCTCACTTGCTCTCTCTCTCAAAAATAAATAAACCTAAAGTTATTTTTAAAAAATATCTGATGAAAACTATCTTCTCAGGAAAATTTCCAGGCATATGGTCCTCTGGAATTTTGCAGACTAGTTGGAGGTTTCTTGATTCTCAAGTTAAAGACCTCATCTGTAAACATTTTTTTTTAACTCCCAAGTTATCAGAGAATATTGGATAAACTGATATAATTCATGAAAGCCTGACCCTGACTATCCCTATATATTTTAAATGAATTCGAGTTTGGCTTTAGAACCAAAACAACCAATAGAATTTTGGGTATCTTACAGACGTGTACCCAGTATCTACAATATTAACCTTTAAATCCAGGAAAGAACATCATTTATGTAGAGAGAAAATCAGCCTAAATGGGTAAGGCCTTGGAGATACAAAAGTCATTAAACCATTCAACAGACAGTCAAGATTAATTAACTCTACAGTCAGTAAAAATGCTTTATAATTTTCCTCATGTTAAAAGTTCTAATAGTATAAAACTATTCTTTGTGAGTTTAAAGTAACTGAAAATAAAAAATGTAGAAGTGGTTCACACATTAACTTTTAGCATTCTTTCCCTGTCATTGCTTCTGTAGGCAAAGACAATGCTGTGTTTAATGATCAATTTTCAGGGTTGTGTGGACTAAACTTTTATACTTGGAACAACCTAGGATATTATTATAATTCTTTATAAATTGAGCCCTCCATAAAGCTGACATCTCTGTACCAAATACACCCCCAGTTGTGAATCTGCTTCCAAGAATGGCAGTCAGAATTTGTAAGTGATGTGAGTCATCCTTGCCCATAGTGTTTTTTGGTCCAATTATTAAATAACTTTTTTTAAGCTGCATAATTTTGCATTGATTATGTAACCCACACACATATGCACAGTGTATATAAAACACACACGTGCATGCACAATGCCTCTAAAGCATGCGTGCACACGTGTGTGTGCGCACACACACACACACACACACACGCCAGAGCAGGAAGAAAATAGCTTTCCTTTTATTCATTGTTCGTGACCCTCACACTGCTCCTGAGTTTGAGTGAACATTTCATTTCAGTGTGAAATTTTATCAATTTGTTTTTTTTGTAGAAACCTGGAGCAGACCCTCCAGAGGAAGAGGAAGGCACGAAGAGAGTCGATCCCCTCCATCAGCTCATCCTTCTGTTTAGTCGAACAGCTTTAACGGAGAAATGGTATGGTTGGGACGGTTCGTGTGAGCATAGGAAGAACAGATAAAGAAACCCATGTCTCAGTATCCCGTGTGTCACATATTCATGTTTCAATTTCATCTGACTCTTGTTAGGAGAGAGAATTGTTCCAAGATAAGACCAGTCTGCCATACACCTGTGGGCCAACATTCATGCAAGTGCAGGCTTTGATGTCTACCTGTGAGCTCCAGTTTTTCCTAACAACTTAGTGATCAGCGGATTTACTTGATCCTGAATCTTATAAAATGAGTTTTTTCTTCATCGCAAATGGCCTTCATAAATAAAAAAAGGAACCCAAAGCAAATTCCAGTACACAAAAAAATGTGGGCACCCAAATTTCCTGGGTAGATTGTGCAGTGGGTCTTAAGAAACCTTAGAAGGTGGGTGAACCATCATCTCCACAGGAAGTTTCTTTGAGGTCTATTTTGAGGGCATTCTCCATTTTCCTTGGCCTTTGCAGCCTGGTTCAGATGAATTCCCTAGAGCCACAAAGGCTGACCCTCTGTGTAGTTAAATAAGCTTTGCACTCAGATGCCCAGTAATCAAAATGGGCTCAGCGTCTGCTCCTCCTAGGGAGCACTACATAGATTCGCTCTGTGGAGGAAACCTTGGAGAGGTTATAAAACATTTATCTGCATCCCTGCCATACAAAAGGAATCCTCCTTTGCCCAAGGCCTCCCTCTGTTTCGTGCAGAAGCCGGAAGATAATTTAATTATCAATCCTTTCCGCCCGAGTCTTCCAGAGTCTAGATAAATTCATGTGACCTCTATGCATGCCATAATAATGCACATTTCTCCCCCTTAGCCAATGTGATCCATTCTTCTCTCACGATGTCTCTCTCTCTCTCTTATTATTTCCTAACTAACAAAATCATCTCATTCCTAAGCATAGAGCAACCCTCTGTCTGGCCTTGTCAGGTAATGAGGTATTTTCATAAGTGAATTTTTCTGATGGCTGAAGCTTTGAACTGCTGAAATAGCTTTGCAAATATTAGGTAATTTTTGATGGAAACCTTTCTTCATGAATTAATGATTTCCATACGCTGTAAGAAAAGGATTAGTAAACCTATTTCTTAATTTTTGAGAATCACTATGACCATTGTATTTTTGGGGCAATATAGTAGCATAAGAATTTGGGGAGTCTTTCCATCCAATGTCAAGTATCGCTTCTGCTGTCAAAGCCCCTACCTCATTTAAATTTGCTTGTTTCAGCTTCTGTAGTTTCAAGAAAATGAAAGCTATACATTGTGTGTAAGTCAATAGACCATTTATTTTGTGAGATTTGAAGGCCTCTTCTGGAAGGTAAGGTGGGACAGGGACAGCCGTGTAGGTCTGAGATCTTTGCTGATTCTACAATATTTCTGAATGATGACTTTGCCTAGGTTTTGTGTTTATTTCATTTTGAAAGGGCATACTGGTTGAAAACTAAAGGTTATTTTACCATGATGGTAGTTCTGCTCATGACAAGCCTCCCACTTAAAAACTCATGTGTTGTTCTTGTTTTTCATAGCAAACTGGAGGAAGATTTTTTATATATGGCTTATGCAGATATTATGGCAAAGGTAAATAAATCCATCTTGACTTTAATGTTTAATTTGAATAAAGAGAAATCACTTTCATCTGACATAAGGATAAAAATCTATGCATTTTGGGGTCTAGATAAAATACGGTTAAATCCTAGAAGCCTGAAGAGGCATTAATCTTAATTTTCCACTTGCTGAATGAATCTCTGTTCAAACTTCCTTGACAGGTAACCATTGTTTCCCTGTTCACATTTTATTTACAGGGAGCTAATTTTCCAAACATTCACTCATTCATTCATTCATTCATTCATTCATTCATTCAACAAATATTCACTGGGCATCAAGGTATTGTCGATGACATGGCCAATAAGAAGAAAATGCATACACCCTTCCTGGAGTTGATAGTCTGAGGGAGAGAAAACAAAATGCAAGCAAGTGATCGCAAAAAGCCGTGTTGAGTTCAGTGGTAGCAGAGCTGTTAGTGGTACAGGAGCTGGTTGCTGTACTAAGTTGGGCCCGCTTAGTCTAAGGTTTAAGGGAGTCCGTGACTGTCCAGTGACAAGTGGAGCATGTGAAAATAGTAACAGTATTTACTGAGTCTTTGTTTCATTTATATCTCACAATAGGAGGGTGAATGAAGGGGTGAATTAAAAGAGGAGTCAGGGTGTCTGTGAAGCTTCTCACGTGGGCAGTTGGGTAGATGGTGCTACCCGATACTGAGATGGGGAGCCCGGAAGAATTGCGGGCCTGGAGTGAAGAGGAAAGATGACCACATTGTGGACTTGTTAGTTAAAAATGCCTGTGTACTGAGAACAAACTGAGGGTTGATGGGGGGTGGGAGGGAGGGGAAGGTGGGTGATGGGTATTGAGGAAGGCACCTTTTGGGATGAGCACTGGGTGTTGTATGGAAACCAATTTGACAATAAATTTCATATATTGAAAAAAAAAATGCCTGTGAGACAGCCACGTGGAGATGTCAGACATGTGATGAGGCATTTGTGCCTGACATTCAGTATATCAGGGATGGCTTATACATACAGATTTGGGATTTACCAGCATTCGAAGGGAATCGAGGTCATAGACATGGATGGTCTTGCCCAGAAAGAGAAGGTGTCTCTTCCCCTCTGTAGAGGGGAAGGCCTGCGGCTGCGCCTCTAAAGACATGGGTTTATGTTTCTCCTTTTAGAAGAAAAGAAACCCGTTATAAAAAAGGCAGGTGGAGAATCTTAAGCATGAGCATATGTAGGAGCTGTGGACCTAAGGGAGTAGTCAACAGGATCATATGCTGCTAGGAATAGGGATGAATAAGGTAAGAATTGAAACTTCTCTAGGATTTATTACATGGGCATCATGTGACTGTGGTGAAAACAGTTCCAGAAGATTATTGTGAGGGGCCATTGGTGGTGCTAGCACCATATTATGGGGAACTAAGGTAGAGAGAGAGAGAGAGAGACACAGAGTATGAACAGGGGAGGAGCAGCGTTAGGGAGACACGGAATCAGAAGCAAGCTCCAGGCTCTGAGCTGTCAGCACAGAGCTTGATGCGGGGCTCGAACTCACGAATGGTACAATCGTGACCTGAGTTGAAGTTGGACACCCAAGAGCCCCTGACATTTGATGTATTTTTAATTCTTATAATTTTTTAAGTTATTTTGAGAGAGAGAGGGGGGAGGGGCAGAGAGAGAGGGAGAGAGAGACAGAATCCCAAGCAGGCTCTGCACTGACAGATGCAGGGATCAAACCCATAAACTGCGAGATCATAACCTGAGCCAAAATCAAGAGTTAGAGGCTTATTTGACTGAGCCACCCAGGCACCCCTAAATTTTATAATTTTTAACATACGTGATCATTTCTTTAATTAGAATCAGACCATAGTCCAAAGCCAAAAGATTTTTAAAGTTCAGCTCTATCATTCAGTGTTAAATAGCTCTTCGCAAGTATGCCAGCCACAAGCTTGTTAAATGTGGTTTCCCTGTGTTTATCTTAGTGGCTAGTTTTGATGATTCATATCAAACTGGAGTCTCTGGAGGTTGCCTTTCTTCATTTTGAAAATCCTCATCCCAGAAACTGAGGTAACCTCTGTGGAAAACAGTATGGAGGCCCCTCAAAAAATTAAAAATAAGGTACTATGATCCAGGAATTATGCTACTAGATATTTACCAAAAAAAAATGAAAATAGTAATTCAAAGGGATACATGCATCCTTATGTGTATATATAGCAGCATTATTTACAACAGTCAAAGTATGGAAGCAGCCCAAGTGTCCATCGATAGATGATTGGATAAAGAAGATGTGGTATATATACACAATGGAATATTGTTCAGCCATAAAAGACAGTGAAATCTTGCCATTTGCGACAACATGGATGAAGTTATAGACTATAATCCTAAGTGAAATAAGTCAGACAAAGATAAATACCATATGATTTCACTCATATGTGGAATTTAAGAAACTAAACAAACAAAGGAAAAAAGAGACAGACAAACCAAGAAACAGACTCTTAACTATAGAAAACAAACTGATGGTTACCAGAGGGGAGGTGGGTGACAGGAATGGGTGAAATGGGTGATGGGGATTAAGGAGTGCACTTATCATGATGAAAAAAAATGGAATAAACAGATGACTATTAGTTCAATCAGCATTATGAAGTACAAATGTAGAGTCACTTTACTCATAATCCCTCTGAAAATTGTGCATGTGCATGTAGGGAATAGTTCAAAGAGAAGACTATTTTTTTAAGTGCTGTGAATTTGCCTATTTTTTGCAGAAAGCAGTATATCTTTAGGCTTTGCTGTTATGGGCATTATGGTCATTATTCCTTTCTATTTTTAGCTATGTGGTTAATAAAAGTATTTTTATTTTTTTATTTTTATTTTTATTTTTTTTAATATGAAATTTATTGTCAAATTGGTTTCCATACAACCCCCAGTAGTCATCCCAACAGGTGCCCTCCTCAATGCCCATCACTGACTTTCGCCTCCCTCCTGCCCCCCATCAACCCTCAGTTTATTCTCAGTTTTTAAGAGTCTCCCTCTCTAACTTTTTTTTTCCTTCCCCTCCCTCATGGTCTTCTGTTAAGTTTCTCAGGATCCACATAAGAGTGAAAACATATGGTATCTGTCTTTCTCCATATGACTTATTTTACTTAGCATAACACTCTCCAGTTCCATCCATGTTGCTACAAAAGGCCAGATTTCATTCTTTCTCATTGCCAAGTAGTATTCCATTGTGTATATAAACCACAATTTCTGTGTCCATTCATCAGTTGATGGACATTTAGGCTCTTTCCATAGTTTGGCTATTGTTGAAAGTGCTGCTATCAACATTGGGGTACAAGTGCCCCTATGCATCAGCACTCCTGTATCCCTTGGGTAAATTCCAAGCAGTGCTATTGCTGGGTCATAGGGTAGATCTGTTTTTAATTTTTTGAGGAACCTCCACACTGTTTTCCAGAGCGGCTGCACCAGTTTGCATTCCCACCAACAGTGCAAGAGGGTTCCTGTTTCTCCACATCCTCTCCAGCATCTATAGTCTCCTGATTTGTTCATTTTAGCCACTCTGACTGGCGTGAGGTGATATCTCTGTGGTTTTGATTTGTATTTCCCTGATGAGGAGCAACATTGAGCATCTTTTCATGTGCCTGTGGGCATCTGGATGTCTTCTTTAGAGAAGTATCTATTCATGTCTTCTACCCATTTCTTCACTGGATTATTTGTTTTTCGGGTGTGGAGTTTGGTGAGTTCTTTATAGATTTTGGATACTAGCCCTTTGTCCGATATGTCATTTGCAAATATCTTTTCCCATCCCATGGGTTGCCTTTTAGTTTTGTTGATTGTTTCCTTTGCAGTGCAGAAGCTTTTTATCTTCATGAGGTCCCAATAGTTCATTTTTGCATTTAATTCCCTTGTCTTTGGAGATGTTTCAAGTAAGAAATTGCTGCGGCTGAGGTCAGAGAGGTTTTTTCCTGCTTTGTCCTCTAGGGTTTTGATGGTTTCCTGTCTCACATTCAGGTCCTTTATCCATTTTGAGTTTATTTTTGTGAATGGTGTAAGAAAGTGGTCTAGTTTCATTCTTCGGCATGTTGCTGTCCAGCTCTCCCAGCATCATTTGTTAAAGAGACTGTCTTTTTTCCATTGGATATTCTTTCCTGCTTTGTCAAAGATTAGTTGGCCATACTTTTGTGGGTCCAGTTCTGGAGTCTCTATTCTATTCCATTGGTCTATGTGTCTGTTTTTGTGCCAATACCATGCTGTCTTGATGATGACAGCTTTGTAGTAGAGGCTAAAGTCTGGGATTGTGATGCCTCCCGCTTTGGTCTTCTCCTTCAATATTACTTTGGCTGTTCAGGGTCTTTTGTGGTTCCACACAAATTTTAGGATTGCTTGTTCTAGCTTCGAGAAGAATGCTGGTGCAATTTTGATTGGGATTGCACTGAATGTGTAGATAGCTTTGGGTAGTATTGACATTTTAACAATATTTATTCTTCCAATCCATGAGCATGGAATGTTTTTCCATTTCTTTGTATCTTCTTCAATTTCCTTCACAAGCTTTCTATAGTTTGAGCATACAGATCTTTTACATCTTTGGTTAGGTTTATTCCTAGGTATTTGATGATTCTTGGTGCAGTTGTGAATGGGATCAGTTTCTTTATTTGTCTTTCTGTTGCTTCATTATTAGTGTATAAGAATGCAACTGATTTCTCTACATTAATTTTGTATCCTGCGACTTTGCTGAATTCATGTATCAGTTCTAGCAGACTTTTGGTGGAGTCTGTCGGGTTTTCCATGTATAATATCATGTCATCTGTGAAAAGTGAAAGCTTGACTTCATCATTTTTAGATACATTCACAGGTATAGACCAAAAATTGAGAATTAAGGAATTAGTCCTTTGGGGAGACTGCTTTTGGGGGAAAATCCAATGACCACAAAGTCCCTAAACTAAATATGAAAACATGAGGAGAGAATTTCTAAAGTGAGCCAAATACAGACCTTGGAATTACCAAGTTTTCTTAATTTGAATACTTATTTGCTCTTCATATTTAATTTCCCCACTGCAACCTCATTAAGATGAAGAAATAGGGTAATATGTTTATTTTTTTTTCATGATTTGAGGAAGCATTAAGAAGATTGTCTTGTTTTTTTGTTTTGTTTTTTTTTTAAATAAAGGGGCACCTTGGTGGCTCAGTAGGTTAAGCGTCCAAGTCTTGATTTCAGCTCAGGTCATGACCTCAGAGTCGTGGGATCAAATCCCATGTCAGGGCTCCATGCTAAATATGGAGCCTGAAAAAAAAGAAAAAAGAAAAGGAAAGAGAAGAAAAGAAAAGAAAAATAAATCAGCATCCCAGAGTCCAAAACTTCCTCTTGGCCTTCATGGTTTCTTAGAGTTTACCAGTAATCATTTTGCATTCACATAATGTCTATTTTTGCCTTGAGTCTTAAAAGTTGAACTCACCTTAAGAGACTTATGCCTTCATGTCTTCTTTCACCATTGCAGGATCTTTTGAAGGCACTGCTTACATATCAATTAGGTTTTTATTTTCAGTTTTGATATTTTAACCATAGGAACACAGAACTGGGTTAATCGTAACTCTGGATTCCATGTTAGACCCTTACCATTGGCCCATTATAGTCGCCTACTTTTACTAAGTTAGTTACGTAGTCATTTCTAGTAATGTAGCAAATACCCATAAATGCACCACACGCAAGAAAAGTTAAGACCTTCATACTAACTTACACGTAGTCATGTGATCTTCCCCCTTAACCCATACCTTGTTCCCACATACAAGGAAACCATCATCCTGAATTTTGTGTTCTAGTACCCTTGCTCTCCTTTTATGTCATTTTCCCTTATCATACCTATTTGTTAATACATACACATCACATATATGCAAATGTGTATATATTATAATTATACATATAATTATATGTGTTTTTAATTTTAGTTGTTTTTAACTTTTAAAAGGGCAGTATGCTATATATAATTTCTTGGTACTTGTTTTCCTTAATACTGTTTTCTAAGATTCATCAACCCTTCTATGTGTTGCCGGAGTTCATTTGATTTTACTATTTCATTATATTCCATTGGGCAACTACACCCTAGCTTATTTATTTACTTTTCTGTTGATAACCTTTTATGTTGAATCTATGTTTTTGCTAACATGAAAAGGGCTCAAAATGGCCTCTTTTTATTCATTTATATGTTTTTTAATTTTTGTTTATTTTTGAGAGAGTGAGTGAGCATGGGGGAGGAACAGAGAGAGAGGAAGAGAATCCCAGGCAGGCTCCCTGCCATCAGCACAGAGCCTGACAGAGGGCTTGATCCCAGAGGGCTTGATTTTGACCTGAGCCAAAATCAAGAGTCAGACACTTAACCAACTGAGCCACCCAGGTGCCCCCATTTCTTCTCTTGTACAAGGGATGTAGGGTATAGGGTATAAGAATGTTCAACTTAAGGAGAAAATGGCAAACTCTTTTTCAAAGTTTATTGCATGAAATTACATTCTTACCATCAATGTTTAAGAGATATTCTGATGATCCATATCTTTCTAGTATTTGATATTATAGGATTTCTCAATTTTTGCCAACCAAATGGGAATAAAATGGTCTTTCATTGGGGTCTTAATTTCCATTTCTCTTGGCTAGATAATGTGTGTATTTAAAAATCACTTCTCTTTCATGGTATAATCTGAAGCAAATAGCTGATGAATAGCTCTACTCTTCTTTTATTATTATTATTACATCTGCTCTAAATCCTGTTCTTACTGTCCCTTATTCTCTTTGCTTCCTCTAGATCTTAAAAAAATCATTTTAAATCTTTGTATTTTTTTCAAGCCACACTTTATTTTAAACTTGAGATTAATATTCTTTTCCTGTGTCTCCAGCCGTCTACTTCTGTCATGTGTAGCACCCCTTTAAAAGCGTGTCAGAGAATTTCTAGTGCATCCACATTAGCTTACTGTTGCCATCCCCATTGTCATCATCATGACCACCCTTACTTGAGTCTCAGAGTGCTTCTTTACTACCCAGTCTCTCTCCTCAACAGTCTGAAGCTGTTTCATTCTAATGGGATGCTCCTACCAATTTGAACAAGATAACAATATGGAAGTATCTAGAATGATGCCATCATAAGTTATTCACTCAACAGTGTTTCCACTATTTTGGCTTCAGGCTGAGAAAATCGTTTTCTCGTCCTTCTCTTACTAACATAATAAAATATTTAGGATACTAGTTATGCCCAATGTTCTATCCTTTGTAGGTTAAAATTATCAAAGGCCAGGGTCACTTTCTTAGGAGATTTCTCTCACTTTGATCTCAGTCATTGGCTTTAAAATTTTTTTGTTTTAATGTTTATTTATTTTTGAGACAGAGAGTGGAGGGGAGGGGACGGTTAGAGAGAGAGGGGGAGACACAGAATCTGAAGCAGACTCCAGTCTTTGAGCTGTCAGCACAGTGCCCAACACGGGGCTCGAACTCATGAGCCGTGAGATCATGACCTGAGCTGAAGTCGGACGCTTAACCGACTGAGCCCCCCAGGCACCCCTCACCCATTAGCTTTTAGATTTACATGCATGCTAAAAGTTTCTGGTTTTTGCCTCCTCTATCTTCTGAGGCATGACACAGTCAGAAGGGCAACTTAACAATGTGTGAAATATACTTGCTTTGCAGAAAGAAATTCCCAGCAGATGCTGGCCATGTGAAGTGCCCTACTTACTGCTTATGGATTCTCATCACCAATTGTGAATTTCGATCTGGTTGCTGGAATGGCCCAAAGTATCCTCCAGTTTAGTTTTCTCTCTTTTTTTTTTTTTTTTTTATTCCAAAGTCCCTTATTCCACACTTCTCCTTTATGTATGGATTTTATTCACTGTTTCCTTCCTGGCATATGGTATCACTCCTTGCCTAGAATTTGTCATTTTGGTGCAGAAAGCTAAATCCTGTGTGTTAGGACCATCTAATAGAACTCTATTTACTTACCCTATATATCACACAGATGCCATTTGCTACTGAAAAATGTATCTCGTATACATGTGAATCCTTCGTTTTCTTCCCAATACATTAAAAAATTGCAGATCTGTTGTAGTTTTCTTGTGGTCTCAGCATACCCTCAACGTATGCAATCAATAGAAGTTCAAAGTCGTTTATAGGTTTGATGTATATTCCAATTTGAGGCTTAATAGATCCTAAAAATCACAAATTTTAACCTGATTGGAGCAAATCTCACTAAATTTTCATGGAAAGATTTATTAAGTAGTTATTTTACTTAAAAACTTTTGTAAAAAAAAATCTGTCACCTAGAGCTCTAAATTCCTGAAGGAATTCTAAAAGCAAGCATATCCTATGACTTTTATAGCTTAAAAGCATATATCGTTATAACCTAAAATGACGATTTTTCTGAATATATTCTTGATTTCAAGGGGCACTTGGGTGGCTCAGTCGGTTGAATGTCTGACTCTTGGTGTCGGCCCAAGTCATGATCTCACGGTGTGTGGGTTCGAGCCCTACATTGGGCTCTGGGCTGGCGGTACAGAGCCTGCTTGGGATACCTTTCTCCCTTGCTCTCTGACCCTCCCATGCTCACTTGCGCTGTCTCTCTCTCAAAATAAATAAATAAGTAAGTAAGTAAATAAATAAATAAATAAATAACCTTTTTTTTTTGTAACTTGTTTCTTCTTGCTATTTTTAAAGGTAATAAAACATATAGGAGATAATTTAAAATTATCCATTAGGAGACATTTCATATTAGTGTTCTAATTTGCTTAAATAGTAAACATGCTTGTTACTTGCTAAAATCCCTGTGCCTCACTTCTCTTTTTTTTTTTTTTAATTTTTTAATGTTTATTTATTTTTGAGAGAGAGACAGAGTGCAAGTGGGGGAGAGGCAGAGAGACAAGGAGGTACAGAATCCAAAGCAGGCTCCAGGCTTTGCGCTGTCAGCACAGAGCCCCGCGTGGGGCTCAGACCCACGGGCTGCGAGATCATGATCTGAGCCGAAGTCAGACACTTAACTGACTGAGCCACCCAGGCACCCCATGCTTCACTTCTAATTAATGCAGAAGAGTGAAATATTACATTGGTAATCTTAGAGGGCAGATAGGCCAAAAGTCCTCTGTATTTAACATGAGATACATAGTAGTTATGGATGACCACAGATTTGCCTTGCAGATATGTTTTGCTAAAGTCATCATGGGTTCGTATTTTTAAAATTCCTGGTGAACTGATTACCTGGAAGCCAAGGTGGCATTAGCACCTAGCAGATAATCCCCCACCCTCTGAATAAATAATTCACTTCTTTGTTTCTGGGGGGCAGCACACTACTGAACACCTTTTCCAAAGAGCAAAATTGTCACAGGTCTATGTGCCCTTTATTTTCTCCTTGGCAAAGCATGTTGTCAGTCTTATTCTGAATTGGAAAGGGTGACAGTCAATATTTGTTGAATGAACAACAGAATATTATTGTGTGGGTAGGAGGATCACATTCTGTGCCTTCTCTCCCACCCCCTCTTCATCTCTCTACTCAAAATACAGGCAATCATTGAATTGAGAGCATTTTTCTGATTTGTAGCTTACATTTAATTACTTGCCACCATTCACTTCACTGATACACTGAGTGCTTGCCGACCGTAAAGAATCTTTAGAAAGGCTGGAATGATCTAACATTGAAGAACTCAAGGTTTTTCACCTGCCATAGCTATTGGCTAGTGACAGCCTCCTTTGGTCAACCATAATAATAGTAGCAGTTGAGATGTATTAAATGCTTATTATTTTCAGACACTTATTTGTAAGTGGGAAACCATTAGCATATGTTAATTCGTATAATCTTCTCAGGAACCCTGGTCCTCTTTTTCTTATTCCCATCTTAAATATGACGAAAGGGAGACCCAGAGAGGTAAGGGAACTTGCCCTAAGCTAAACAGCTAATAATTGGCAGCATTAGGATTTGAAGCAGACACTCTGTGTCCTCACACAATTTATCAAACAAAAATTTTAGCTGTGGGAATTAGATTAAAATGTATGCATGGATTACTATACCTCCTTTATCATTTCTGGGGAAATAACTCAAAATAATAGAATAGTTTACTTATTTTTCTATTAAAGAGTAATATTAGCAGCTAGAATTTCATTTCCTCTTTTGGATCAATTACAATAAAAATGAATTTAAAGGATTACAAGATACACTTTGATAATGGACATGTTTTCTGTTAATTTTATTCACAATTATTGCATGTATCTGTATTACTTAAATTGGCAATTTAATATTTTGATTTTGTAAAAGCACAGTATCATTTTCTTGTAGGTCATGAATTCATTGGTCATGCAGTCCACGTTTACTGTATCTGACACATCCATTTAAACAATGTCAATGATAAATTAATACCAATGATTTGGTGTTCTACACAACATTCTTTTGTACCTCCTGCCTCAACATATTCTAATCCTGCTGACTTTTTTTTAATGTTTTCCATGTATCAGAGCTGTCATGATGAGGAAGATGATGATGGTGAAGAAGAAGTGAAGAGTTTTGAAGTAAGATGGATCTTTCTAGATTTGTCTTTTTTTTTTCTACTTTGAAACATTGTTTCATAGCTTATAACTGACATTTATGTTTCTTGCTTCATGGCTTATTGCAGCTTATTGTGTCAAGGAACTGCATGTCAGAAGCTGGATAGACAGATCTGAGTCCTAACATTTGCTAAAGTTAAGACCAAGGAACGTAGAGTAATGAAATAATCCAATAAAACCCATATGTTCAGAATGAGTGTTCCTGAGAACCTTCCGAGATGAGATCACTTCAAATTGTTCTCATCTCAGTGAATGTTGGGATCTGAAATTTCCAACGGACATGTGAGGAAAATACTCACTGAAGAGCAACATGACATCGAGTTTTTAATTAAACCCTTGGTTTGATATTTTCTTCTGAATTGAAGAACTTCTAAAAGATTCAGCCTCTTTTGACTTCAACCCAATTAGGTCACTCATTTCCTGATCATATGTAGATGGTGGTGCAGAACGCAGTTTGCTTGCATGAGGTAGGAATGCGTATATTCCTAGGGCTACGTTCTATTCTATGATTATTTTCTCAATGTTCTCAGCTTGTAAATATCCAGAAAATTAGAAAGACTGCTCAATATCAGTTAGCCAGAAGGGAAGTCAGTATTATTTTCCCCCTTTATTTAGACTTGACTTTTGTTTTCTATGGAAAAAAAAAAAGGAGTTGTTGCTAACCACCCCTTCTCTTTGTTTCTTTTTTTTCTTTTTCTTTTTTTTTTCTTTATAGAATTTTCAAAAAAAAAAAATGAAGTGGAAAGAAACAGATTACATTATTTGTTTTTTCCTATTACATACCTGGATTTCGAGCCAGAAGTCTGTAAACAGATTAGTAGCCAGCAGTCGGTCCTTAATTACAGTGGTCCCATAAAAAGGTAGAGGTTGAGGGGTGGACAAAGGGTAGTGTCCCTTCCAGAAACAATTCGATACAGCATCTCTGCAGCATTGAAGTCAATGTGTAGAAAGTACGAAAACTAATCTGAGAATACCCTGTGACTGTTGCTGACTAAGATGCTATAAGATTAATTTTCCTACATGACACTATAATCTTTTCTAAAGTATGTGTGTTCTGTTCTCAAATACATCTTTATTGATAAGAAACTGAGGTAAATTCGAATGAGCTCTGAGCAGCAAATAATACTGTTTTTTTCTGAAGTGCACACCATTTATGGTCTATCAGTTGTCTTCCGAGCAATTGTTTATTGCTATTTTGCTTCTTGTCCTCATCCTTCCTTAAGGTCACAGGATCCCAACGCAGCAAGGTAAAACTATATATATATGTGTGTATTTGTCTGGGTCTGAGTTTCGGTTTCTTGTGACATTTACCTTTGTTAGACCCAACATCTTGGATTCTTTTGTAATAAAAGGTCTTGCAATCTTTCTACGAGTTTGTAGCTCTAATGCAATTGGTCCCTTCGGTGCCCGTTCCTTGATGCAGATTTATTCTTGCCATTCCAATGACTCGTAATTGAAATGTTATCCTACATGTGAACCCTGGGCTGCATGCTGGGCTGGGGTCAAAGGCTAGCCGTTTAGCTGATTGCCTTTCAGCTAAGGGTCTTTCAGTACAGCATTCTGTCCTCATCCCTCTTGATGTTTCTTGAATACGAGTGTGGTTACTCGAAAAGAGACACGACAAATGGCATTGCTGATGAGATTGGAAGGAAGCCTGCTTTCCCATTGTGCTCGTAATACCCCTAGTTAGTAATCAGAGAGGCTGCTCCACAATTTTAATGTCGATTTCAGCATTTCATTACAGGGAACAACTTGATGATTACTTCTATCTCTTAATGTTTTGAATAACTGAGCACTTGGAATGTTATCTAACAAAAAACCCATCTTGATCCAGCATTACAACCATTTTCCTTTGTTATGAACCCTGTTAAGTTTACATATTATTTTCATGACACTAGTTCTTAGGAAAATTGATTAGAACATCCCAGGGAAAAAATACCCATCATGGCTTTAGTTAAAAAAAAAATTACTGTTAAAATGAATTTATAATGTCATGAAGAATCTATTTAGAAGAAACAAATGATAATACTTTAACTCATTGTTATATTTGGAAGAATATATTATTCGTACATTATGATCCTTATAAATTTAAAAATTTGAGTTCATACAGCTGTCAGATTTAACTCTAATTGGATGGATGTAATATAGTTAATGACATGTAAGATATGACAATAATATATTCTGGGCTTAAGTAGTAGGTAATAATGAGCGTGATACTAAGCTGGTATTTATGTTTTTATCACTGATTATCTCAGGTATAATTCTTGTGAATTATTGAGAGTTGAAAACATGAAGGGACCTCCTAGCAGAAACCAAAGATTTGATTTCCTAGCACTAAAGTTCGTGCCCCAAGAGTGTATTGATATCTGTGGGATACGGGTAGATAAGGAAGGTCAGGAATGTGTTGCTGGTTAAGAAAACCATCTTACTTTGAGAGAGGAATACAGTTTCAGGGAGATCTAAAAGCAAATCCGGTTTGGTAAATAGGGTCGAATCTGGTGGTTCCTTATTCAAAAAAGAGAAGTTCCCTATTCAAAACAGAAGTCTAGGAATGGCTAGTGGTGGAATCTGTCTAGGATTCAGGTCAGACCGAAGACAAGAGATCGGGTGAGGCATGGAGCCTGACCTGAGGGAAGAGGTTACATGCCCTGGACTAAGAATGACTGGCAGGACATTCAAACACTGGTGAAGCCTGGCAATTAACCACAGGAAAGAAGATGTAAACCCCCAGGTATAACTGCCCCCACCCCCGAAACAGGATTTTAAAGTTGCTTATGATTGCCATTTATTCCTGTACATAACCATAGACAAGATGTGGGAATGTTCACCTCTTAACCAGATTTTTTACTGTATTTCCATGTGATTCAGGACTGTAATTTATTATATATGCCTAATTTGCATAGCATGCTACTTTTCACAAAATACATACTCCATGAGTAAGCAATATGAACTCTTACCAGTTTGAAAAAGAGACATGAAAGCAGTTGCCTATGAAGATACTCTTGTCTGAGGTTGACTCTGTGATACTAACAGAACCACTGAACATTGACCAGACAACTGGATTATTACTTTTTCTTTATGAATTTAGTAATCTCCCAGACTTTTTACATTGAAGTGTCTGGTTGTTTAACATCACTTAGAGATAGTCTAAGAGTGAAAGTTTTCATCCAAGATATAATAAATGTGAAAGCTTATTTGGCTGTTTCAATAATTCTTAAAACGAATGATGTTAAACAAATTTGGGAATAACCTAAAGTGTGTGGTAGTTTAATTTTATCCCCATAACTGACTGATTATTAACATTTGGTGTATTTCTACTTAAATTCTTCATCTGTAAGTATTCAGTGAAGATACTGAGAAGAAACTAGGTCTTTTTAAAAGATGGCATTATAGGGAAAATTTCCATGCAGGGGTGAAGTAAAGTTTAAGAAATGTTAAACACAGGAGGTGGGGACTAAAATGCTGAGTATTTGACAGCTCTTTTCTTTTTCCATCACATGTGTGTTTTGCTGATATGATTATGTTAAAACTTGCTTGATTTAACTTGATAATTCAGTTCCCTGCTTCATCAATAATATACGTAAATATTCTCTTCCTGTAACTATTTAATAATTTTGTTGCATATTTAGTTTATTATATATAGCTCTTTTTAGATTTGGGACTACTTCAATACTAAAACTACACAAAAGGACAGTTAAATCTTAAGAAGAGGCCAAGAGTAACTGAAAGGGAAGAAATGTTTTAGCAATTACTTGAGATATTTATTACTATAGTTGAACACTTTGTTTAGCTTTGGATTTTTCAAATGCCAAAGCAAATAATAATAATAACAAATTAATAATGTTGCAGGTCAAATAACTTCTTTCTCTTGAGCATGATGGGTTTTTTCACCTAGATGAACAAAGAGATTTGGTACCAGAGTAAACCACATTTTTAAACTATGATTTTGCAAAAGACACAGAAACGTCCCCCAGATGGCTGCTGCTTTTCTAATGCTGTTCTCTAAACTCTGAGTGTGTGGCATTAAATGCTAATTCAATGGAAGGATTTCTGTGAAGTATTAAGGTCCTATAATATAGATTTATTTCTTAATAAAACTCCAAATTAATGACAGTGGAGCTTAAGTAAGCCAGAGGAATGGAGCATTAACTTGCCTTCTAAACCATCTTTCTCAAATATTAGGCAAGTTGCATCATCCTTTGGCAAATGCCCAATTTCTAATTCACAGATGAATTCTCTGCTGAGTCCCTGAGGTCCTATTATCCTGTACTATTGATTAAAGAGAAATGCTACTCTGTTAAATGCTAAAAATGCCTATTCCAGAGTTGATATTCTGTATTAAAAAGCTTTAGGAGACTAACTTGTATTCTGTCCCAGATGGGCCTCAGGCATAACTAAAATATCATCGTACCTGCTAAAGAATTCAGACCAGTACCCAGCTCATATTCCAAAATATGCATCACTGAGTGTGGAAGAATCCATTTAGGCCCAAATGTCTTTAAGGTCTGATGCTATATAGCTGTACCCAGTGATAAAATTGCCTTTGTCTGGCCCCTCCAATGATCTAATTTTGAATAGGATTCCATTCTTTGGCAATCCTGCAAGAATGAATTGGCTGTAAGATGTACCCTCCAGCAGCTATATAATTCGATCTTTGAATGGGTTCATTTAATTCTGTCCGTAGGAACAAAGCAATTTAAATTAGAAGGGTTCCCCAAGTCTTACCAAAGACAGCCCTTAAATATAAGAAGTCAAAGATATAGCTTTGGATCTAGAACATTGAAACAATGATTCTTTTTATCAGGTAAACTTATAGTTGCTTTGTTTCTTCTGCAGAAGCACCATGGTACCCAAAACGCAGGCTAAAGTGTTGAGTTGCTTATTGTACTATTGAATCATAGAGAAGGGATAGGGAATTTTGATGGCCACTGTTCTCATGTCTCTGGCTGCATTCCACTAACGGCACTGTTATATACTGAAATCATCGATCTCAAGTAATACCCCCATGTCTTAGCCCAGGTTCCTTGGAAAACAGGGCAAAGAGATTATGTGCTAACACTTTATTGGGGTTGAGGGGTGTTACAGTCCCAGGGAAGGTAAGAGTGAGGGCAAAAGAGAATGGATGATCTAAGGAAGGAGAGAGAGCAAATACAAGATAGTGCATTCTTGAGCTGACCACAGCTATTCAACAGTGGTGTCAGATGGCCCTAGAATTGACCATATGCATCTTGGAACAGTGCCTGATGGGGACGAAGGATGAACGCTGGTTCTGTCCCACCTCCTACCTGTTATTGGTTACAGGGGCTTAATTTCTTCATACTTCCTGATGTTAAGCAGATTTTTCATGCACCCTTTGGGGAAGCCAAAGCCAGCGTGGGTCCAGCTGTGTTCAGGCACTACAGTCTCTGTATACATGGGCGTGGGGACTCCTTAGTGGGTAGTAGTGATGACAGGAGCCAGGTTTCATAACCACAGTAATGCTGTGAGCCATTTCTAGGGCCCACTGTCTCAGAAGTATGGCAAATTGCCAAGTCTTGGAGAGAAAGGGTATGGGGCAGGATGGAGTACAGTCCTGGTAGGAGGAAAGTTCCTAGAAAGCACAGTCCTCTATATTGTATATGGTGACTCGTGCATATTGGGTGTGTGCACCTAAATAGCAAACTGTATGGAATATACATTTACACATATAATTGTGCATTTTTGCTGCGCGTGACAGTTTGACTTCATGTGCTGGTGTTTTAAAAATAATCTCAGTCGAGGTTTATGCTTGACTGCATTATGTACAGCAGATGTGTAACAGCAGGATCAGTTGAATGAACCACCTGTATTTGAATCCCAGCTCTACCAGCTACCTGTGTGATCTGAAGCCTCAATTATCCTGTCTATAAAATGGGGCTGATTATAGATTCTATTTCATGGGACTGTGGTGAGGATCGAATTAGTTCATACATATAATACACTCAGAACATTGACTATCACATAACAAACTCTATAGGTATTTGTTGTTACTATTACTTTTAATCAGTTCTACCTTCGTATAAAATCAAGCCAGGGAAGCCCTTAGAGAAACTTTCCCAGGAGGGTGAACACAGAACTACACAGGACAGGAGACCTGGGTTCTCATCCAGGTGACCTTCAGGGGTCATATTTAAATTACTCTGTGCCTCAGCTTTTTCTGTTTTGAACTAGATGTTCTCAGGGGTCACACCCAGCTTTAAAAGTGTTGATTTGCTTTTCATGGGTGAGTTCTTTTAATTTTTCAGGGAAATCTCATAATTCATCTAAATGCAAGAATATTGATAGAAGCATGCAAACTTTTGTTACTTTTTCTTCCAATCTTTTGTGGAGGAGTGGAAAAAAAATAAACTTCATAGTTTTTAGAATAGAAATGTCACATTAAAAATGTTTTGTAGAAAATAGCTTAGCTTCTGTACATATATACCTGTCTCTACCTTTTTGGCATTTTTTGTTTGTTTCAAGTTTGTATTTAAATTCTAGTTAGTTGGTATTCAAAGTATCACACAATTATACCTGATACAGTTAGATAAAAAAGGGAAAAGTGTTGAGGGATAATAGGGGTTCAGGGACACATGGAGCCTTCTAAGAATGAGATTAATCCAGAAACCCATGCCTTAGAGTCTTGCTAATTTGCTGGAGTTTGTCAGCATTGCTGATTACGATGAGCTTTCCAGGAGTCCACATTCTATCACATAAATTGCACAGTTCACTATATCAATAAAATAAACATAGTCATCTTCTTTGGGAGAAACAAAAATTCCTGAGGATCTTCGTGAAAAGGACAGCATGTGATATAATGATAAAGGTCTTCAGAAATTCAGTATAAGTAATTATTTGAGAACATATACAATAAAATCCAGATGTACAGGTGACATCTGAAGGTGGCTGAGCACAGGATAAGTACCCAGAGTCTGGAATAACAGAAGGACTGTGTATCCTTAAGACAGTCTCCAGAAAAAGCCCTCTCTCAGCTGAACAGGTAATATTCAAGACTGTATCGAGTACATCTGTTTCTCAAGAGTTGATCTGAGGAAGGATCAGTAATCATTTGTGAAAACTTAGAATTATAGACCCTTAAAACAACTAGCACTGAGAGAAGTCAAAACCCAGATAATGAGTTGTCATCCATTCTATGGTAAAATGTATTCTAACTTCTCCCTTTTCCCATGAATTTTTCCAACACTCTGGGACCTTCATGATCTAACCATACCTCCATATTATTAGAGACTGCCAATCACCTTATTTTTCTTGTTCTCTCTTTCATCAGGCTAGTGGGACTGCATAGCATTTCCTTCTGTATTCAAAGCACTATTTGATGCGTTTAAGGCTTAAGCAACCAAATGGGTAAATGAACGCTGTTCTAAATCAATTTTGTGCTCAGGACAAACCACATTCCCTCTCATGATAACTTAATCTAACATTGCTAATTTGATACCTTCTGATTTTAGAATTGCTCATTCTCCCCACCCACCCCCCACGCCACTTTATATTTTGTTCATGGAGTTTTTGTGTGTGTGTGTGAGATGTAGTATACATTTTGCCAACAGGTCCCTGAAATAGATAATTATTTCAATGCGGCTGGGTTTTATTCCTTCAGCATCATAGTGGTTAGTTCTAAATATGCTGAATCCAAGGGAAATAATATTTCAACAAGTATGGGAGTATAAATGCTAAAGGAAGAAGTAAGCCATAGTCACACCGTATAGCACATCTAAACTTCAGACCTCCAACACATTAACTGAATGACATTTCTCTGTTTTAGTGTTTCTGTCATCTCTGATCATCTATTAGTAAAAAATGTGGCATTTAAAGTTTGCTTTGGGTGAAAACATAATTTTCTTTTTCTTCATTTTTTTTTGTTGTTGTTAAAGAGAAAACATCAGAAACTATGCCCATCCTATTGAAAAGCAGAACTTTGGAAGATTATTATCCTATTCGATATTCAGCAACAAAGAGAATGGGTAATAAAGGTACAGACAGCAAATGAACTGAGCTAAAAACCACAACTTGAGAATGAGTATTTGTACGTGTATACTTCTTTGACCAAGTACCGAAAATGGATGAAAAGAGATGTCCACGTTGTACTAGCTTTGTAGCTCTTCACATGAAAAGATAGCATTTGCAAAATTTCAGATCAGTTGTACATGCTACCTGACACCACATTGTTTAGTTCTGCAATTCATTCCACACATTTTCTTGAACACCTGTGATGTGCAGGGAACGTTACTGGATCTGTAGTATATGAATCCTTGTGGTTAAAACAGGCAGACAAGTCTCTTAGCCCCTGGTCTCATGGAGATTTTCTTCTAGGAAACTCCATATACATTCATTTAATTTTTAAGAAATTAAATGTAAAATTTATAAATGTGGGGGGGCCATTGTTATTAGACAGAGTTAGAATCTAAAGTGTTTTCCTAGGACTGCAAGTCGACTCTTTATAAATGTGGCCAACCTACAGTTTCAGAAACTGGAATACTGAACAAAAATAATTGAAGTGTAGAACGTGACTCCCAGCTAGATTTTTGTTTTCCCTTAGTCGGAGTTGGCCTGTTTGTGTTGTAAACCAAAGGGTTACCATCTCACTGCCTTTTGCTCTTACCCCCATAGTCACCCAATTGACTTCTAAATTTCCGTCTTCTTTTTCTTATAATGTTGAGGTTCAACATCACCTTGTAGGTTGTGACTACTTTTAAGGTGCCAAATAAGAATAGGTAAGATTGACTTATTATGAAATTATGGGAAATATTTATAGAAAGAGTTCAGCTCCTAGAAAACTCAGAACTAGCCTCTACATGCAGCTGAAGAGGAAAACATTATGAAAACCTTTTCAGCCGTTGCTGAATGCTTGGAAATGCAAAGAGAAAAAACAAAAAAAAGGCAAGCCAACTGGGCTTCTGTGGCGTTATGTACTGACTGTAGCTGGGATGTCCACGCGGCCCCAAATGCCCACATAACTGAGGAGGGTCCATCAGTTTCAGTGTAAAAGTTTTGCTCTCAAAAGGCCGACCTACTTTAAAATATCTTTCATCTCCATCATAGGGATAAACTATTTTCTCCATCAAGAAGCAAGGGGCAGTTGTAATTTTTTTTTTTTTAAGTTCCATATTTTTCTCCTATAAGACAAGTTGTTGAAGAACTGAATGGATGATTTTTTTCTTCAGGCCTTTCAATTCCTCTCCCCTCCCCCCCCCATCAAATGCTAAACGCAAGGCACTCTAGGAAAAAATGGAAGAATCTTAATATTTTATTACAAACTTCAGTCATACTAAATGCAGTCATGATGTTGAATACTTTCATTCAATGCCTGCTATTTGATCATGGGTCTGATTTATTACCACTATTGACCTTGAAAATGTTCATAGCAATCTTCTGAGGAAAACAGCTGGTAATTCCTGGTTGCTCTTGGTAATCAGAACTTTTTGCCTAGGGGAAAATGGAAACTTTGGACCTCCTCCTCCCCTCAACCTTCTTTTGTAACCTTAGAATGAATGATTTAGAGACTGAACTTAAAGTAGAAGGTATAATGTTTATTTAAGACTCAGTGGCAGTTTAGGCAGAATCTGGGATGGGACAGGACGCTACTCTTAAAAAGATGCTTTAAAAAGCTACTTTTAGGGTACTGTTTCCCTGAGTAAAATTCTTTAAAAAGACCTATCTTCAGTTTTCTTAGAAAAACTAATCTGCAGTGAGGTTGAAATGAAATAATTTTCTTTCTTTCCACATAATCCATCATTTTATTGTCTGAAAACTTCCGGGTTTAGCTTTCAAGGTTTTATTTTATTACACTGTGATAAAATTTCCAATGGAGGGATTAAATTACATACCCAGGAAGCACTTCTCAAAGGACAAAGTACCTGAAAGAAATAATATTAAATATCTTCCGAAGAGAAAGCCTCCAACTCAATCTGACAAAGAAGAAATTCAAGCCTAGAGGTTGACCTGATCCCTCCTTATGAAGTATGGCTTTCCTGCTTCTAGATCAGTATATCTTTTTTAGGTCAGTAGTTTTATCAGATGAATCATCATCTCCCCTGAAGTATTTATTAATATTGAAATTTAGATGCTGTGTGAGAAAAATGAGGGTGGCCTCTGCCCAGGGAGTTTTTTGTTTTTTTTTTTTTTTTTTAAGAAGGCAATTGAATATTCTCTGTCTCTTGATCCTCTGACCTTCATCCATCAGGCGCGATTTCAGTTACTGCAGAGGATACCAGGATCTAGAATGTGTTGTGCAAATTGTTCTGGCAGATCTTCGAGCTGGTCCACCTACTTTTGTAGCACAAACAGCAAAGGGTTTTCTATTTTTTGTTCGTTTGTTTTTTCCCCCCTCAAGAATATACGGCATGCTGCTATCTTCTGTCTTCTTTGGGTTTTTCCTGATGACTGTCTTCATACATTTTATTGGGTTAGTAGAAGAATCAGTCTTTCTAACTCCCTTGCCTCTTTAGTAGATGAAAATGCTAGGGTGGTTCCTTAGGCCAATAATGTCTTACCGCTGTCTTACTGAAAAAGTCTTCCACGAAAGGAATTGGTTACACTGGGAAGCACAAGTGCAGAGTTCGGGAAGAACGTGAAAGATTGTTGGGTCTAAAAGGAGGGATCAAATGTTGCTGTGACCAATTTTAGACCACACCTGAAGAGCAGGCGAAAGGGTCTTTCAGTTTTTCTGAAACTGTGTTGTAATGACAATATGGTTTTGTGTGTCTGTGTGGTTTTGTTTTCGTTTTGTTCTTGACTTTGCAGGAAGAGGTTTAAACATGAAGGCAACCCTTTTAGATGTTAGCATGGCTATACATATGAAGCAAAGCTGCCTTTTTTTTTTCTTTTCTCTGCTTCCATTTAGACCTATCACATAATTTAAGAAAAAAAATAAAACGTTAACCACAGGAGCTCTAACTATAGTGTGAAAAAAAACCCTGATCAATTTTGTTTTCGCAGCACGATATTATCAAAGATTTAAGAAACAAATTTGCCAGCCTCGGCGAGAACTCTCTGGTAACAGCATAAATGTCTGTGTTGGTTGCTTTTGATTTGAAGGTTTCTTTTTTTTTCATTTGTTTGAGCCCATTTCTTCCCCCCCTCCTCCTTTTAGTTTACTTTCTTTTTCATATTCTGTAACTAGCAAGCCTTCATTTTTTAAACCTCTTCCATCTTCCTGTGTCTATTTTCCGTACTTTGGATGGAAAGTTTATGGCAGCAAACTGTCACTCTGGCTACTTCTGCTGCGGCTCTTCCTGCTCTTAGGTCATATATGTTTTGGCCGTTGTGTTTATGGACATGATACTAATTGACCGTTTCATGTCCCATTGACTAAGCTTCTCTACCACGCCATTTGATGGACTCGCTGTCCTAGGGCTCTATGCAACTTCCATTTTGCAACTTATACTGCTTAGTTCCGTCTCAATTCTCCAGCGAACTGGATAGCTCAAGTGAATGATCCTACCAGTCTTGAACTTGCTGTGCCTTTATATTTTATTTTTATTTTCTTCTTTATGTTTTCAGTGGTAGTCTCAGTGGAAAAGAACCAAACCCCAGCCATTGCTCGAGCAGCACCATGCAGTATCGTTTGTTACCACCCGAGAATACAAAATATAAAGGCACATTGCTTCTTTTATTCTTGGGGGGGGGGTGACCGGGGAGATGCGTATCATAAGTCCGCTACTTAGTTGAAGCCTACCTTTTTTATTCATATCCGCTTTCAATTTCGCTTAAACTCCAACACGTCTCAGTTCATGTTTTCCTGTCATTTAGTGATAACTTGCAACTCGAGCCATTTGCTGAGCAGTATCAAGTTATGGCCATGGCATGGGAGATGATTAAAAACGTGACAGACTTCTGCACAAATGTATCGTTCAGAAAGTGCACGTTTCAGTGATGAAGTTCAGTACTTCAAAACTGTGATACAGGCTTTGGACTAATCAAACAATTAAAATTGAGAAAATCCATCCGGATAAGCCAGTACCAAAAGTATACCAAGAAAAATATAAAGGGCAAAACCGAGAGTTGAATATTGTTAACATCTGTTGAATAACATTGTTGGTGTTGAAATGGTCCATGATGTTGTCATAGAGCCCATACATGAAGAGATGACTGAAAATATGGTCTGTAGAAAGCTGCTGTGCTTCATGACAGCCGCAACATAAATGGTTGGGATTTGTGTTCAGGAAAAAGAAATGGAGAAGCAGAAGCTTCTGTACCAGCAAGCCAGGCTCCATGACCGCGGGGCTGCTGAGATGGTGCTACAGACCATCAGTGCCAGCAAAGGTGAGGCTCGCTGCTCCCCTCACACCCCTTCAGTCACCCGGAGCACCCCTCTTTATCTCCTCCTGACTTATCTAGTCCCTGAATCTCTTGTTCATCCCTAGGTCAGGTGACTTCAGAAATGCAGGCTCTCATTAACCCAGTCCAATGTGGATTTTTTTTTTCAGAATCTTATTCAAATACTTATTTTATTTCTGGTCCTTAAGTTTTGGAAATTCTGTCGTGACACAATAAATCAGGGGTGGGTCAGTGTTTTCTGTGAGAGGCCAGATAGTAAATATTTTCGGCTTTCCTGGCCGTGGGTCTCTGTCACAACCCTTCGACTCTGCCATAGTAGCATGGAAGCAGCCAGAGACAATATGTAAACGAGCCGTGTGGCTGAGTTCTAATAAAACTTTATTAAACACCCCTCTCCCAGATCACTAAGGTATTTATTTCTATTATTATTTCTATTTCTGTTATTTTTATTATTGTATTTCTAAGATAAGTAGAGGTGGATAATGTAAAAGTAAAATAGACTAAGGGTAGACAACTGGTTGGATTGAAATTTTTATCGTTATTGGGGCACCTGGCTGTCTCAGTCCATAGAGCATGTGACTCTTGATCTCAGGATTATGAGTTTGAGCCCCATGTTGGGTGTAGAGATTACTAAAAATATAAATGAATAAATTTTGTCATTATTATTTGAGTGACTTACTTCAAATTAGGCAGTCATCCTAATAAAGCAATACTATAAACATACTAAGATAAAAAGTGCTAAAATGAAAATTATAAAAGTTGTTCAAACATAATATGGAAGGGAGAGGGGGTGCCTGGGAGGCTCAGTCAGTTGAGCACCTGACTCTTGATTTTGGCTTAGGTCATGATCCCAAGGTTGTGGGATTGAGCCCTGCATTGGAGCCTGCTTGGGATTCATTCATTCATTCATTTCTCTCTCTTTTCTCTTTCTTTTCTCTCTCTCTTCCCTCTCTCTTCCTTTGCCCCTCTCCTCTGCTTGTGTGTGCTCTTGCTCAAATAATATATATGTATATATATAGAGAGAGAGAGAGAGGAGAGAAGGAGAGAGAGGAATTTTCCTTAAAATTCTAGGTAGTCCTTATTTTTTCAATATTACTTTAATATGCACAATTAGTTTTAAATCTTGACAGTTTTAGGTGTATTTAAAAATAAGTTGTTTCTTTTTTTTTCTTCAGTGTCCTCATCTAGTTTCAATTCTTGGATAAATTCCACAAGATGAGTAAAAACACTGCTGGCAAAATAAGCATTATTACTCGTTTAGTATTTTTTGACTTGTAAGTCAGTCTGTCCTACTCCATTATACAGATTTGTAGGGGGGGGGTGATAATAATTTTAAAAGTATATGTTTTGAGACAGAAATGGTTAATGAAGTGGGTGAAATGATATAAGGAACGCCATTTTTTATATTTTGAAGGTGATACTGGACCAATGGTAGCGGCGACTTTGAAACTTGGAATTGCAATCTTAAATGGCGGGAACTCCACAGTTCAGCAGGTAAGATCTTGAAGCCATCCACAGAATTTACTCTTCAAACAGAGGGACCCTCTTGTCATCCCTTTGAGTTATTTTAGTCATCCTAAAAGCAATACTGGTTGTACAATTTTTCATTTCTGTGTAAAATAATGCCTTTATTTTATGGCCATCAGTCCCAGGATTCAAACATGTAGATAGCACCCTGCCATGTGGGGCACTGACTCTCTTGAGAAGTCCTGTCACATGGTGTGCAACCTGCATTTCATGTGAACTAGCATAAAATGGTTTGTTTGTTTTTTTTTTTCAACGTTTATTTATTTTTGGGACAGAGAGAGACAGAGCATGAATGGGGGAGGGGCAGAGAGAGAGGGAGACACAGAATCGGAAACAGGCTCCAGGCTCTGAGCCATCAGCCCAGAGCCTGACGCGGGGCTCAAACTCATGGACCGCGAGATCGTGACCTGGCTGAAGTCGGACGCTTAACCGACTGCGCCACCCAGGCGCCCCTAAAATGGTTTGTTTTAATAGTGGGGGGAAAAGTTAATATTCTTACCTCAGGAGCCTAGTTTGGTGATATGTTTTACAGTGTTACATGTCTTACAAGTTGATTCTCAGGATTTTGTCGTATATTTGGTGAGAGGCCTATGTCTTAGTTAACATGGAAACAGAATACACTGTTTAAAATATTTTTTAGTTGTAATTACAGTCTCCCAGGGCATGAAAAAAACCTCTTCCTAGCCAAGTTTTGTAGCTATGCCCTGTTAAGAAGTTAGACATCATCTGGGCTGAATTTTAGTGACTTCAACCAGTTACGACAAAGGATATAATCTCTATATCCCACTGAAGGCCAAGGTCTGTGAGTTTGTTAGAATCAGAATGTTTGAGTGATTTAAAAAACTCTCAGAAACAGACTGTCACAGGCTCTGTACTGCACACCCCTGGGGACACTACTCACATGGCCTACAGTTGTGGCCGTGAGCTCAGAAAGAATTCTTACGCTATTGAAGAACAGCAAAACAAAACATGAGTTAAGCAGACTGTATTATTCTAAAACTAACATGGATCTCATATTTTTCTATACTGGCTTCTGTATGAGAAAAAACGGTTTATGAATATGGAACTAATAATTATTCTTTCTTGGGTAAGTTTTGGCGAGGCAGGGAAAGCGCTACCCTGTTGGAGGAAAGGAAGGCTAGTGAAAACCTTGGAATCTTTGACTTCAGGTTTCTGGGAGCCCCAGAAACATGACAGTGGGACAAAGCCCTGTATATGTTCCCAGAAGATCTTTGAGTCTAAGGAAAGCAGAGAAAATTTGAAGGTTGCCTTTTGGGTTGGTGAAGTTTGGGACTAGGTTAAGTTGGCAACCCAGAATAGCTGAAAAATTCGTTTGTACACTTTCCTCAAATTGTGTACTCTATTTTTTTCCTCCTGCAAATATAATCATTATATTTTTGGACTGGAGGAGTACATAATGTCATCTGGGGTGCTTAACTTTCTCTTTTTAATGCCTCTGACAGCTTAGTGAAGCGTCTGGACTCCTCTTGGTTTGACTTTTTTAAATCACAAAGTAAAACTGCACCGTTTCTAAGAGAAACCAAAAATACTGAAATGTGGTTTTCAGAGCATTATAAACACATTTTTTAGCAAATTCATTTGTGCTTCTTTATGAACTCCTTAAATGAAAGATGTAGTACTTGGTCTAATTATTGAGAAGAAATGGTTCGTCCAGGTGATGTGAGATGAAAATCTCTGGAATTTCTATTGGTGACACCGTCAGAGTTACTGCTAATCTGACCTGTGTTTGTTGCTTACATTAATAGTTGAATGGAATGCTAAGTTTCCATCACAACTTCGTGAAAATAATGATGTCTTTTTTTCCCCATCCAATTTACAGATGTCCCGTTTTCATTTCTATAGTAAATGACTACATGATGTGAAAAAAAAGAAAATCTAAAGAAAATCTATTTAATCTCTTTAATCCCCCCATAGTAGTTAACAAATTTCCCTTGCTTTATGTTTTACTTTAAAAGTTCTTAATGATGTAGCATTTAGATTCAGAAATCCTTGGAGTCAGAAGTAGCCGTGAGAAATCATATAATATATGCACTTCCTGTCTATCCAGGCCTTTTCTTTTTTTCTGTAAACCTTCAGGTACATATTCTACCACCCCGCTTTAATTCTCTGAGCTACATTCCTTGTGTTTAAAAGATCCAGAATTAATAAGTGCCACACGTTTTATTAGACCAGTAAGTTATCACACTCCCCAGAAAATAGCTAGGTGTTTCGTGTTCCTATTTTTATGTATGTGTACATATATACATACATATGCATATACTGTGTGTATGTGTGTGTGTGCGTGTGCACAGCCTTGACGTATTTGGTAGCTGTTAGTCAAATCTTGGGGGGAAAATGACTACCAAAACTTACTGTTCGGCTAAGTCCCGTTTAGACAACACTGGTGATAGCAATTATTCACATCTATTCAAGATTCAGAGAAGAGCAGTATCTTTGTTTTCTTGAAACCTTTGGTGTGCCTTCTATCATTTTATCATCTTGTATGTACTTCTTGTTTGAAACTTCCAACACTTACTTCATCCACATTGAAAATGGCTGTTTCATTTTAGTATATAACAATAAGTTAAGGGGCACCTGGGTGGCTCAGTTGCTTAAGCGTCTGACTTTGGCCCAGGTCATGATCTCAGGGTTCATGGGTTCGAGCCCCAGGTAAGGCTCTGTGCTGACAGCTCAGAGCCTGGAGCCTGCTTCCGACTCTCTGTCTCCCTCCCTCTGCCCCTCCTCTACTCGTGCTCTGTCTCTGTCTGTCAAAAGGAAATAAATGTTAAAACAAAAAACAAAACAACAACAACAAGAGTTAGGAGGGTGGAGCCATGTACCGCTTTAGCATTTTTTACGTTTGTGTTTCATCACAATTTTGGGCACAGAGACTGGACATGATTCTGACAAGAGAAGAGACATTTAGTGGTCAGATGATTGCTACCATTGCTTGGGTTTAGAGACCATGAAAATGGAAACTAAATTTCTGTCTTATACACATAGGTCTATAATAGACAAATAATGTCTTACACACAGTAGCATATGGTAGTCACACCACATGGATTATAATGCCCTTTAAGAAACTCAGCTTTTGGGGCGCCTGGATGGCTCAGTCGGTTAAGCGGCCGACTTCCGTTCGGGTCATGATCTCGCGGTCCGTGAGTTCGAGCCCCACGTTGGGCTCTGTGCTGACAGCTCAGAGCCTGGAGCCTGTTTCGGATTCTGTGTCTCCCTCTCTCTCTGCCCCTCCCCCATTCATGCTCTGTCTCTCTCTGTCTCAAAAATAAATAAACGTTGAAAAAAAAATAAGGAACTCAGCTTTTGTATGGGAATCTCTGACTAGCATCCAGGTGGGCCTTCTTCCCAGTAAACTTGAACTAAGTGTCTACATCTTCACATCCTTAAAGATTGACTAGAAGAGTTGAGAGTATTATTTCCATGGATATTTATGGTGCTTATGATGTTTATGTAAAGCAGCTGTCTTGTTCCAAGCCACCTGTATATACTGCCGACATTGAAACGTGCAGCTATCTCGTTTTGACATTCTGGTCACCACGTCGTGGTAAAGATGACAGTCGTTTTCGTATGCACTAATTTTTTAAAGTCTTTATTCCAGAACAAAAAGCATGTTTTTGATGTTTCTTGCTTAACAAAAAATAAGCTTTGTGTTCAGTGGCCGTGTGGTTTGTATATTTACCCCTAGAAAATGCTTGACTATCTCAAGGAGAAGAAGGACGTGGGTTTCTTTCAGAGCCTTGCCGGCCTGATGCAGTCGTGCAGGTAAGCCCGCTCCTTCCTTGTTCTGGCTCTACTAAGTGGTTGTGTCTTTCAAGGTGTTTGTTTAACATTACTGACAGTAATTCTACACAGAATATTTTTTAGTGATTCAGTACACGTCAAAGTAGGACAATTGATGGTGCCTTCTTTCCTGCCTTGTTGTTAGGTGTTAGTATGCCGTAATTGCTAACTTACTCAGCGTTAGTAATGTCTTTAAATAGTCTTCCCTATTCTTAAATAGGGACCTTGGAGAATTAACGTATATGCTGCACACTTGAAAATGAGCAGTGTGTGCATTTTAAAAGAGAAAAAGGGAAATTCTAATTAGTTTTCTTTGAGAGCTTGTGGACCACTTCTCATTTTCCCTAAACAAATGATCCCTAACCTCATTTATGGTCATCATTTTCTATTTTTTGCAGTATTTAAAATCACTCAGACAGCACCTGACAAAGGAATCTGACAGATAGTTAGTGTAATAAGCTATTCCTTCTGGGAAACCATGATTATTATAATTACATTTCAGTGTGTCTGCTAACATTACAATGTACTCCCAAAGTCGAAACCCATTAATGCCTTCTGTTTGCCTCGCCCACGGATCATTTCATTGCAGGCCCTGGGGAGGGACTGGGCTGCTCCTGGGAAAATATGGTTGGTAGACATTGAATTGGGGTATGTCTTCAGGGTATGTTAATATTTGGTTCACATTTCATGATACAGAACTTGTACACATTTGCTCTCCTGAAGAAAGAAAATTTTCTCCTCCTCTAAGCATTTTTCTCCCTGCTATTGTAGCGTCCTCGACCTAAATGCATTTGAGCGGCAGAACAAAGCTGAAGGACTTGGAATGGTCACCGAAGAAGGATCAGGTATCAGTCACTTAAACTAAAAGGGTCACCTGTCCCCTCTCCCCCCCTTTCCCGAGATGAGTCAGTTACCAATTATCTTTGCAAAACAGAGAGATGTAGGGTTATTTTTACATGGCCAAAATGCTTATGTGACTCATTTAAAAGTTCACAATCGGGCACTCACTCAAATCATACCCAAAACCCAACTTTCCCAGTTGACCGTTAACTCCTTTTTTGTTCCAGACCTATTGTAATTGGCCTTTCCCCTAGTTGGTTAGTAGATCAAGATCCCTTACAAGAGAATCATCTGTGAAATTATAAAGCATATGGATGAACCAAATTAGAGGATATTGGACTTTTTTTTGGCCACTTTCGCAAACTGCCAAATCTTCAGATTCCTTGGTCTCCTTAGGAAAGTGACACTTTGAGATCCTCCGATGGACCACTATTCCGACAGTCTCCTCCCTTATAGCACAGATATCTTTGTATCTCATGCATCCCTATGTCTTCACAAGTCCAAATTTGATGAAAGAAATTAAGGAGTAATTCTTAATGTTAAAATAATTCTGATCACTTAATTTACATGCACAGAAATATAATGACTCACATAATCTTAGACTTTTTTCTCTGTAAATAGATGTGTGTATAAACTAGAAAAATTAGTATATACTATAGTGAAAGCAGAAATAACTATTGCTGCACATTCGTTTTTAGTATTAGGAAAAAAATCTTCAATATTTTTTGTCTCGATTTGTTTTTGTTCTTTTGTGTTTGACATTTTTTCAATTAATTTAGTTTCAATGAGGCCCTGTGTGTTGATCTGTTTTTGTTTGTTTGGTCTAGTTTGCAGTGGTCATATTATCAATGCATTAGTTTTGGCACATCGGATCTTTGATAAAACTAATCTTGTTGCAAAAACTAAATTTTTCTTTTTGCAAAAACTAAATTTTATCCTATCTGCCATTTGCAGTCTGCTTACCTTTCTGAAATATTTTAGAATTAACTAATCTCTCTTATTTCTGCATATTTTTGTTTTCACATTAGGTAAAAGGATTAGCTGCATATTTCTTACTGTTTTTTAAGAATTATCAATGATAGGGGCGCCTGGGTGGCTCAGTTGGTTAAGCGTCCGACTTCGGCTCACGTCATGATCTCACGGTTCGTGAGTTCGAGCCCCATGTCGGGCTCTGTGCTGAAAACTCGGAGCCTGGAGCCTGCTTCAGATTCCTGTCTTCCTATGTCTGTCCCTCCCCCGCTTGCACTCTCTCTCTCTCTCTCAAAAGTAAAGAAACCCTGAAAAAAATTTTAAAAAAATTTTCAGTTATACATATTCTAATGCTGCTGCTACACTACAGCTCCTGTGTGCTTTTATTTTCTTGTTGACATTTGAATGTATAGATTCCACCATCCAGAATTAGTCCTACAGTTACCTGTGTAAAGCTACTTTTAAGAAAAAATTGCCAGCAGCACTGTAAACTTATTTAAATGTTCTGAAATGAATATCCAGCCAAATCTCTTGATGACTTAGGTTTATGTCAACAGTGAAAACACTGGCCCGAGGGCCCCATCCAGAGAGCTCAGAGCCCCTACAAATCTCAGAGCCCGTTACCTGCCTGCCTCTAGAGTCTCCAGGAAGCCTGGGCATCTCCCATTAGCTGTAAAGTGCCTAAAAGGGATGAATTCTCTGTCCAAAGTGGGACTTCCTGTCTCGGAGTTAGAAATCAGTTTCATTTTTCCCTGCAATTATTACCTGATGTTCCAGAGGCTCTGAACACAATTGCATTCATCATACTTTGCCATTGTTCATATCCGCGCAGGAATAGTGGCTGTGCAAGGTTAGCTTTACAGGGTCTCCTACCCTTCGTCAACCAGCTACGGATTGGAATGACATTCGTGAGTCCCGAATCAGAAATAGCTGGGTGAGAATGACCATTCTGACGCGACAATTAGTCACATCTGTCAGTAGGAGGTTGATTTGATTTGTTCATTCTTTTTCAACACACACAAATAATTGCCCAAACTGATTAACACGTTTTCTATTGTATTTCCTTACAAACAGCAAGACAAAACCAACATCTCAACTTATTTTTTCCCCGTTTCCTTTTCTTTCACCTGTAAATGTACTGTCCTCCTTTCCTCAGCCATCACACATGAGCGTGGTAATTATTACAAATGATCTGCCTTTTATTTATTTGCTCCTTCATTTGTTTTTAGCTTTGTGTACAGTCTTGACAGTGAAAGTTTTTTTGTGCATTGTTTTCCCTTTGGTAGACTGTTGAACGAATAGATGATTTAATTTCCATCATTATGCATCCTTTTATTTATAGAACTTATATACCAAGCTTTCCTTTTTCTCTCCATGAGGATGTTCAGTTATGAACATATTAGACAAAAAGGGTCAAGAATTTAAGTTACGTTTTTGGATTTGTTTCGTTCTGTTTCGTTCGTTTAAAAAAAATTCTGATGGACCCAGTGTTTGCAACTGTCGTGTAAACGAATGAACCATAGATGTGTGCAGTGGTCTCTCTGTGGCGTTTCTGTCTCGGACGTTCTGTGGCTTTATGGCTGCACCAATGGGTGCATGGGAAATCAGTGGTGATCCGGGGGCACTGTGTCCTGCTGAGTCTCCTCTTGGCCAGTGGGTTCTGCCAGTTCCCTTCCAATTACTGAGAGATCTACAGAGTTTTTTTCTATTCCTTTGAAAACATCACACATTAGAAGCCTTCCTAACGTAAAAACTGTGTTTTCATTCTTGAGACCCAATTTGAAGAAGCAGTAGCAAACTAATAACAAAGATGGCATTGGTAGTTCAAAGTAGTTTCTAAAAGACATTATAGGCAGTGGTAATAAAAGAGGGATGAGACTTTTGAGGAGTACCTGGAACGTCAGCACGGCTTTAGAGATTAAATTGTGCTTTCTCAGTACACACTCTTGCCTTAATCAAGACGCCTATTAGAACACACGACGGCAATTCATTCACTCTGTGAATAATTATACTACCTCCCAAATTAAGAATACCTATAGCAACTCTATCTTTTGGCATATTTAAACAATTTCTGTGACATGCCCATTTTTTTACGGGTCTACAGAAGTCAAGAAAAGTTTGTACCCTCATAAGGAGAGGGAAAATCAATCATCCTTCTCAGAATTCATAGAGAAAGCTGAAAACTCCCCATCTGTTAGTGATGTTGTAGCTTTAAAGCCTGAGACCCATGCAGTATAATAAACTCAACACTGAGAAGACAATCTGATGAGTTAAATTTTCTGCATCCCAACCGCCTGTCTCTAATAGGCTAAACCTCTTCCTGATGATGATAAAATGGCTGTAAATTATATAGCCATGGAAAATGTCTAACTTAAATGCAACTTTTTGAAACCTACAGCCACCAGTAAGGTATTGTCCCCAGTTTATAGGTATGGAGACTGAGGGGTGGAAAGGCTACAAGGTTTGTCCAGGATCACACAGTGAAGTGACAGGGTCAATACTGAAATGCAGGCTCTCTGCCTCCCACTGTTACCAATTTCATGAGCCAATCCCTTAGCCCCATCTTTTAATACCTTCTGGGGGCTTATTTTATATTCACCATATCAGCTTAGGTGGTATTTTTTGCTTCTTGTTGCTTTTTACTCTCTTTAAAGACACAAATCTCCTGCCAGTCTTTACATTCACTGTTGAAGTTTTAAAATCACTTTGGAACTTTTATGGTTTTATATGATATTCCTAAACCGGTATTGAGATACCATTAGGAAATATGTGCCTTTTTGAGGTTTGTATATAAGGATTTCATACGATTTAATATTAATTCCTGTTCCTACCATTGTTACTGCCATGAAAGTTTGCCAGTATTTCTGTCCCTTCTTAGTAAATTTCCCCCTTTCCTGCAAAAGCCTGGACTTCCCATTTGTTAAAAAAAAAACGCAGTTTTCTTTGGCAAGTGTGTTGTTAGACTTGTGATGTGTTCAATGTTGTCTTCTCTGCATAATTTTTTAATCACGTGTTTTCTTTTAACGTATAATGAAGTTCAAAACCAAAAACCTTATGAATATTTAAAATTTCATTCCATCCTTGGATTCTTTTTTTCTCAGAACCATTTAACTTCATTACTAAGTCATTATGAGCTTGAAAGTGCAATTTTTCTTCTTTCCCACTTCTTGGAGTGTTGTAGAAGATACTTCATTTTATTTTTTGATCATTTTGTAGCAGCCCTGGACTTCATCAACAAGATGAAATTTTGAAGCTGATACAGTCCTCAGAATTTTTTTTTATTTTTTTTGAACATTTTATATAAAACAACTAACATTTCACCTTTCTAAATTTCCATCTGCACTTGGTAATGCATTGAATTGAGGTTCTTACTCGGGATATTTATACTGACCTCACCAAATTTGTATGAAAATGCAGCAAAAGAATTAATTGTTAATTAGTCAAAATGATAATTTACACAATCTCTAAGCATTGGCTATCCTAATTTTTTGTTAGTATTTTAGTGCTTAATTGTTTACTGTCTATCTCCCACCCCAGATTTGCAAAGTCAAAGTGTAGTCACGTGTAGTTCAGCTTAGCTCTCAGTTCTGACTACACTGCTCTGCCATTCCTCTGGATCAACCTTCTTTTTGAGGAAAGCATGTGATACTAGTTCATGGCACGAAATAAATTTTCCTAACATCCTTGTACAGTTTTTAAACATTGAAGCACTAATTGAAATTTGAGTGGCTATTATGTGCTAGACCTTGTCCTAGGCATTGGCGTTCTTTACGGACTCAGTGTTATGTAGATAGTCTTGTAAACGAATAACTTCAGAACCCATGAGCTATGTGTTATGAGTGAACTGAGTTGAAGTACTTGTCTGCCAGGCTGATGGGTTAAGTTTCACAACAGAAGTAACATATGGCCTGAAGTAGGCGTTTACCTGGTAGATGAGAAAGGCGTTGGATATGCCAATGAAAGGGAACCGCATATGCAAAGCTTAAGGTACAAAGCATGATGAAGAACATTACTGACCTAGGGTGGTTGAAGAGACATGAACAGACTAGAGGCTGGAAAGATAGTTGGTGGGAGGCTGTAAAAGGCCTTTTGTGCCATGCCAAAGAATTCATACTTTCTTTCTGAGGCCATGAAGAGCCACTACGTAAGTAACACTTCAGTAGTGTTGTGTGATGGTGTACCTGGCATTAAGTCCTAACGTACATTGTTCAAGCCAGTAACATTAAAGCGAACAGATTTCTCATTTCTCAGTAATGCTAGTATGCTAACTAAACACTGAGTCCTCTAACATTAGCAGCATGATTTCCTCCATGGAAGTTGGGGAGCTCTGTGGTTATATCTGATGATAGATTGAGGGGATTTTGAGAGTAGATTTTTCTCAACTGCTGTTAAAGGAGTCCATCTTTTTGTTGGGAGTGTTTTATGATTGGATTGCCGGCAACTGTCGTTGTAGGCAACAGTGTTTAAGATGGGCATTGCAGCCTGAAGGGAGGGAGATCAGTTAGGATGTTGGTTAATGGAATGGATAAAGAACAGTAAGGATTTCAGTTAGAGTAATGGGAGCTCAAAGGCATTAAGACGTTATAAGAGAAATAATCTGAGGATCACATTTGAAAGCAAAGGTATGTTTCCCTCCATAACTAACATGTGCTTTAATTCTGTTATCCATGGGACATACCTAATTTATTTCACACAGTGGTCATTTTTATTGTCTTGGGGTCTGAAATAGGAATGCATTTTATGCACTCATGTCACATTGAGTATATGGAATATGTAGATTATTTATCACACCCCACAGCCCATTGAAAGTCTTTATTTTAGAAACCTAGGTCTTTTGAACCTGTGCCTTCCTATCATTGAAAATTCACTTTTATTCCTATTGTGCTTTGCATGTTTCAAAGCAAATGTACTTGTCTGAGCCAATTTTATTCTCCCAACAACCCTTTGAAAGTAAGGGGGTGAGGAGATCGTTAATTCCCATGTCAAAGTGATGCAACAAAGCCTCAGAAAGGTGACTTGACTTTCCCAAAGCCACATATCTAGAAAATGGTTTTCTTTGGGTTCTAAAATTGATAAAAAACAAGTAGGAGTTCACAGTTTAACTAACATATAGTACATGTAGTCGGAGGTTGTTAGCCAAAGATCTGATCAGTTACTGATGTGAACTTTGTGATCCAGAAAGACCATTTGGTATTGAAATGACCTTTTTATTGCCTATCTTTTCCATTAGACTATGAACTTCTTTGAGTTAGGGCTTGTGTCCATTAGTCATAATTATATGCCCAGGATCTCACAAGGTGCCTTCCATGTAGGAGACACTTAATGAATGTTCATCGAAGTTTATTGGACTCAAATTCTCTACTAGTAAATTGCTATAGGACCTCAGTCAAGCTACTTAATTGCTCGGTTGTATCCCACAAAATGGGATTCATGTCACCTGATTCATAGGATTATTATAAACCTAAAACGAAATGATAAGAAAATATATCTAGCACAATGCCTAGCACACTGTAGTCACTAACTAAATGTTAATTGTGAATCCATTTTAAAAATTGTATCCGTTGTTGGTTGAATAGTAGTATAATTTAAGTGGCCACTTAAACCATTTAAGCAGTGACATTAAAATTACCCACATGGAACCAAATACCTGACTTTTCACTATTTAAAAATATTTTTAGCCTTAATCTTTCAGTTTTGCCATTATACAAAATAGGTATTTGAGTCCTCTAAAGATCACTGAACAGAACTATTTCTTCCACGGCAGGGGCAGGGGGAAAACACTCTTGAGTTCTATATAACAAGCTTTTGTAGGGAGTTCTTTGATGCAACCAGTGTTAACATTTCATGCCACTCATCCTTTTAGCTTTCCATTACTGGGGATATTGCCATGAAAAGACATTACAACAAAGAGGATCTTAGTCTTCTGATCTATGTGTCCTAAATCAATTGTTTCTATATATCTACTCGGCATTTCACTTATTGCCTTCATTTTATCAACAATTATTGATAATTTTTAGCAAGTAATAACAATTAAACCAAGCGTTGTCTCAAGATAAGGTTGTAAATGTCGAGCTAAGACCATGGGTGTTTTAGGTAGTCAATAAAAACAAACACTTAAGCAAACATTATATACTTTTTAACGCCAATTGTGAGTAGAACAGTGGCCTTTAAAAGTGTCTTAACTTGATTAGATTTTTAAAATAGGAATTGATTTTACTGGTACCTTGCACAAATAAGGTCTAATATTATTTCCAAGTGAAATGGAGGTTTTGGAGACTCTTTTGGTCCATTAAAATTAAGATGGCTTTTTGGAAATAGAAACACTTTTAGTAAATATGTTCAAATGACTGTATTCATCACGTAGGCATGTTGTTCCCATGTTTATTTAGTGGTGTTGCCACTGCTACTGATAATGTTGACCTCTCCACAATATCTAAAAATGGTCACATCAATTATGAAGAGCTAGTGAGGTAGACAGTGCCCATGTTCCCCTCGTTTTATGGATGAGAAAACTAAGGCACGAAGAACTGTCTCATCATCAGCAACAATATTGAAACAACTCTCCCTATGTTACAGTATTAGAAATCATTAGCCCCTTATAATTAAAAATGAAACCCAAGGAATGTCCTTTACAGTATTCACATTTGACCGTCATGCAGCTATTACAAATAGTAATTTTAAGAACATCAGAGCACTTTCAACTACATTTTACTCCATTTCGTTGTTATTAATCTTAGTTTCCATCTTGCAATGGAATGTCTTTTGCATACATCACAAAATAGACCGTGCATCCTGTACCTTCTGCAGACATAAAGCCACCACCCATCTCTGTTACTGTACCACTTACATGCAGCATGGGGAATGGCAGCATTTTAATCAGATAGTAACGTGTTTGTTCAGCAATAGCACCCCAGTTTATACCTCGTTGTCACCTGATGGTAAAGGAAGTCTTGACCCGCCCCCTCCCACGCTCCTCCCCTATTGTTCTGCTGTGTGCAGCGTGTCCTTTTGTAAGTTAAGTTACTTATATGTGTTTTGGTATACAGTCGAGAAAATACCGTGCATGCCGACAGTAAATCCTTACGTTATAAATCAGTGTGCATTGCGCAGGGCATTTTCAGGAACACAGGTAGACTGTATGATATTTATTTCCTTGTTAACTTTTCTGAATACTTTCTATCAAGGGTTACTTATTCCACATGGAGTATGTGAACATTGAAAGTACATGGTTTATTGATTCAGTTTTCTAGAGAAAAGCATTTTAGATGGGCTCGCAAGGAAAGAATCAGGAAGACTGTGTAACTCATAATATTATGTTTTAAATATCATTTTAAAGACTCGTCTGATTCAAACAGTTCATGGAAAGATACTAAGTATCATAAGTGAAGAGTTTGGTTTATTAGCCTAGACTCTTCTCCCTTTCTTTCCTATCCCGTCATGAAAGGAGACACTGAGGAATGGGCTTATCAGCCACGTACTGAGAGTCAAAGCAATGTGCACTTAAACTTGAATTTGCCACACAGCTGATCTATATGCATGGTGATTTTAGTTTGGTCACCAAATATCATATCTTATAGGGAAACCAGTACAGTGATTTTATGTACTTTTTTTAATGTTTATATTAGTTTTCAAAATGGTTTTGCTTCCTAACCCTCCCATTATATGAAGCCTCTCACTTTGAAAGTCACAGACTGCAGACTGGTAAGTCCATCAGCTCTCTGTCATTATAATCATTCATAATTTTAGTTAAAGTAAACACATGGTCATTGCATAGTTTTCTTTCTCGGCCCAAAGTATTTCCAGTCTGAAAAGTTATTATCATTTTTTTTAATACATAAGTACATTCATTCACTTGCCAAACGACATTTTTGTGTCATTTTGATTTCTAAGCAACAAATTTAGAATCCAGAACATACACTCATAACGTTGACAATTTTTCCACTGGCACTCTATGCTTTCAAAATCAACTTTCATTTGTGTGGTGCTGTTTTTTCGTTTGTTTCTTTCTTTGTGTTTTTGCTTTCCAAGTAACTTGTGACCAAGATACATTTTGATTAAAATGTAGGTAAAATATTTGAACCCTTTTCTGAGGTGTTTACCCCACAAATATATTAGTTTTTAATGATTCTGAGTAACTTCTATGGCTATGAGATAACCTTCTTTTCACCTTTTGGTTGGAGTGACTCATACAGCATGAGCCACCAAAGTCTTTCATTTGGTTTGATATGTAGAATTAGGTCTGTTTGCTAGTTCTGTCTCCTCTGAAAGTAAAGTTCCAACCAGTGGCATGTCTATATCAGATTTCTGAACTCTTTACTTTTTTAAATCCCTTAGGCAAGCTAACGAGATAGTTAATTGAAATGAATCAAACATTTTCTAGTCATTTACAATTTTCACAAGATCCTTTAATTGTTCATTAAATAGAAGAAGCTCTCGGTCCTGTTTTGTATATGCAATGAATGCCTTTGCATTGAAATAATTGGTGGTTCTCTGGGAGCAAAGTAGATTTCACCTTGGCATTTGTAAGAGATGTGGACATCATTCCTATACACACCTTACAAAAAAACAAACAAACAAAAAAACAAAAACCAAAAAAAGGAAGTTTAAATCTTCAGGTTGTTTCTAAAATGTTGCCAAACCCATGCTGCTACTTTTAACAGAGAGAAATATGAGTTTTAAGATTCAAATGTTCTTTTCTGACAAAGAAAAAGTGCATCTATCTGCCAAGCGCATGATCGTACAAGCTTCAGATAGAGTGGCTATGATTTGTGACTGTTTTTGGTTCAGAACGATGCTAGATCAACATGCAAGTTTTCTGGAGGTGGGGAAAGAGAGGGCGGGACCAGCGAGGATAGTTGATCATGTCTGATCTCTGGATTTTCTGCAGGAGAAAAGGTTCTCCAAGATGACGAGTTCACGTGTGACCTCTTCCGTTTCCTCCAGCTGCTTTGTGAGGGACACAACTCAGGTTCGTGAGACCCCAGACTCTATGACGGTACCAAGGAGGAAGCAGTTTGAAGCCAGTAGTGACAGGGGCCCGCTCATTCCAATTACGCCTTGTCCCTGAGTCCACAAACATTCTAGAGTATTCCTCCGTATGCTCAGTATACACTGTGACATTTTATGCATTGCATCCCTACTCTCAAAGTCCTTTGCTGGCCGCACCACTTAATTCCTAACACTTGTTTTTCTGTTAAATCAGGTGAAAAAAGATACGAGGTCTACAGAGAGCTGTATGGGTTTATTCCTTCCTACCCCTTCTCTTTAACTGGGGAATCAACTTCATAGTATCACTTAGCATAACATATTTCCCTTTGTTGTTTATATAACAAGCTCTCTCCCAGACTTGTGCATCTGTGAAGGTAGGAACTGTATCTTAATTTTATCTTTGTTTCCCCAGCACTCAGGAACAAATGATTACTGAATGCATAGTTCAATTACTCTTTCCTAAACGGCGAAACTCCTTCCGGAGATACCCAGGGCTGTAGGGCTAGCAATCAGGAAACAGACGTCAGCAACCACTTAGACAGAAATTGGAAATTGGTACTCTCTGAAGCACCGAGATAGTTTTGGGGGTGCTCCCTTGAAGCACTACTCTTAGCCACAGCAATTTTGCCGGAGGCCTCAGTTGCTTTTGGAGTTATTCGGATAACTCATTCAAAACTTTTGACTCACCTTTAGTAACTCCTTTTGATCTTCCATAGATTTTCAGAATTATCTGAGAACTCAGACTGGCAATAACACAACTGTCAACATCATCATCTCTACTGTAGACTACCTACTCAGAGTCCAGGTATGTCGGCTTCTCTTAGTGATGAGTGAAGGGGGTTGGTGAGTGGATGTGATGTGGTGGAGCTATTAAACCAACATGTTTTAATGCGTCGTGATTGTTGGCCAAACAGAATTTTTTGAGATCTTTTGTCTTTGATCACAATCTTTCACCAAGTTTTAGGGGGGACCTGCCTCTGTTGTCTTTGCCCCCGATCCTGACTCCTACTTTGCTCATGATTTTCTTTCTGTAAGTGGGAATTTCTTTTCCCCCTTATGTTTTTTAGCTTGATGGCACTTTATTTTTTTATTTTTAAATTTTTTTTTTTTTTAATGTTTATTTAGTTTTGACAGAGAGAGAGACAGAGCATGAGCAGGGGAGGGGCAGAGAGAGAGGGAGACACAGAATCCGAAGAAGGCTCTGAGCTGTCAGCACAGAGGAACACGGGCTCAACGCGGGGCTCGACGCGGGGCTCGAACTCACGGACTGCGAGATCATGACCTGAGCCGAAGTCGGACGCTCAACCGACTGAGCCACCCAGGCGTCCCTAGCTTGATGGCACTTTAAATTCATGTCGTTTTGGAAAGTACTTACGTACTCTGCTCCTTCTTCTAAAGTTGATAGAGAAATTAGGAAGAATATTTGAAATATTTTTAGGAATGCGAAAGAAAGGCTTTCAAAGTACCCACAATGTACTTACATTTGACAGGTAGTTCTTTTTAGCTGTGCCAATACTTGAATTAATTTTAAAATCCAGCTTAACACTCCATCAGGTAAAAATCTCTGTGATATTGTAGTCATCTTTCACACATTGGTGAAACTGAATCTGAAGGTGTAGGCCTACCTAGGTAATGAGAGCTCTGCACAATTTTTATTTCCCTCACTTTATTTATAAGAGTAACCAGATAGAGTACTTTAAAACCTACATGTTCAAACTTATAGTTTCTCCCTTAATCTTTTGAGTATGTAAAAGCACAACCCCCTTTTTTTTTTAACTGAGAGCTTCCATTTTTGAAGCAAATACAAGAAATATTGCTGAAAACATATTTGTAATTTTTAAAATCATGTCTTGAAATCCAGATGCAATTTACATGCTAGACTAAATTGTGTTATTCCTGGGGCCTTTGGTGGCTCAGTCGGTTAAGCGTCTGACTTTGGCTCAGGTCGTGATCTCATGGTTGTGAGTTTGAGCCCCACATCAGGCTTTATGCTGTCAGCGCAGAGCCTGCTTTGGATCTTCTGTCCGCCACTCTCTCTGCTCCTCCCATCCGTACTGGTTCTCAGAATAAAATAAATAAACTAAAAAAAAAATAAGTTTTATTATTCCTTTAGCCAACTAAAATTCCTTCCAAATGTAAGTTATTATTGAAAACATCCCATTCAGAAAGATTGATCTTGTTTAAGGGCGCCTAGGCGGTTCAGTTGGTTAAGCATCTGACTTCAGCTCAGGTCATGATCCCATGGTTCAAGAGTTCGATCCCTGTATCAGGTTCTGGGCTGACAGTTCAGAGCCTGCAGCCTGCTTTGGATTCTGTGTCTCCCTCTCTCTCTCTGTCCTTCACCTGCTTGTGCTCTGCCTTTCTGTCTCTCTGTCTCTCTCTCAAAAATAAACATTAAAAAAAAAATTAAAAAAAAAAGATTGATCTTGTTTAGATGTTTATTTATATCTGTCGTATCTGTGTTTATAAGTAGTCCAACCAGTTTCTTGAGGGGCATTTATAAGAGTGAGGAACATTTTGGAGTTCTCATGAGGAAACGTTAGTGAACTTTGTTGGAAAAAAAAGGAGGTCAGATGTCTGTAACCCCAAAAACATCCAGGACTTGTCTAATGTTTGTACTTACATAAAATTACATAAAATTAATTTAGCTTTGCTCAGTAGATAAATACGCATTAACCTTATGACTCTTTATGTCTGTGAAATTCAAAGTCATCAAAGACAGAGAGTCATTATTTCAAGCTAAGTTTTCTGCTTTTTATCTCTAGTTGTTATCTCTGTCTCAGGAAGACATTGCCACATTTTCTGTTTAGGAAAATCATTGAGAATAGTATTTACTTCACAGATATTTTTGTTTGCTTCCAAATCTTGTTATTTAAAATGATTTCCTCTTCTAGATTTCAAAGCCAGGCAGGTCAGTGGTAGCTTTAGAATGTGTCTTAATCCTATCATCCCTCTTTTGCAGGAATCCATTAGTGATTTCTATTGGTATTACTCTGGGAAAGATGTTATTGATGAACAAGGACAACGGAATTTCTCCAAAGCAATTCAAGTAGCAAAACAAGTCTTTAACACGCTCACAGAGTATATTCAGGTAAACATTTAAATATTTCTGCTGTTTCAAGAAAAAAAAGAGTCAACTTGTTACCATTAAATTCCGTGGAGAAATGCAATATGCCAATTTTCCTGCCGTCATTCACATTCGCTATTGACCTTTCACATAGATTCTTAACCAATGACAATTAAATATCAGGTTGAGGTGTGAATTTATATGGCATGAACTTGCCTTACCATTCGGCAGATTGAGTTATTATTAACTCCTTTCAGGGGTGAACCAGGATGGGGACTCTATGGTATCTCTAGGTCCTGGTGTATATTAAGCACTCAATAAATATTAAAGAAGGGAGAGAGAAAGGACAGAGCAATAAACTACTCTTTATTGTATTCCAACAAAAGTGAGGAAGGAGTTTCATAAAAACCTTATATAAAAGAGAATGTGTTTAAGAGTTCACTATGGAAGGAGTCCAAATGTCCATCATCACACAAATGGATAAAGAAGATGTGGTATCTATCAGATATACTACTCGGTAATGAAAAAGAATGAAATCTCACCATTTGCAACAATATGGATGGAACTAGAGGGTATTATGCTAAGTGAAATAAGTCAGAGAAAGATAAATATATGATTTCATTCATGTGGAATTTGAGAAAAACAACAGGTAAACATAGGGGAAGGGAAGGAAAAATAAGATAAAAACAGAGAGGGAGACAAACCATAAAAGACTCTTAAATACAGAGAACAAACTGAGGGTTGCTGGAAGGGGACAGTATGTGGGGGAAAGGGTTAAATGGGTGACAGACATTAAGGGGGGCACTTTTCGGGATGAGCGCTGGGTGTCCTATGTAAGAGATGAATCACTGGGTTCTACTCTTAACATACTGTATGTTAACTGACTTGAATTTAGAAAAAAAGAAAAAAGAAAAAAATTAAAAAAAGAAGCCATTCAAAAAAGCCAACAACTTCATTTTAGTACATATGTATGTGTGTGTGAAGGCACATACACACACATACATATAAAATCATATAATAATGTATGTTACAGGTAGAACTCCAATAACCATGAAGAAAATACCTTTTTGGGGGGGCACCTGGGTGGCTCAGTCGGTTGAGCATCCGACTTTGGCTCAGGTCATGATCTCACAGTTCTGTGGGTTCGAGCCTCGCGTCAGGCTCTGTGCTGACAGCCCAGAGCCTGGAGCCTGCTTCGGATTCTGTGTCTCCTTCTCTCTCTGCCCCTCCCCCACTTTGTCTCACTCTGTTTCTCAAAAATAAATAAATGTTAAAAAAAATTTTTTTAAATACCTTTTTTTTTTTAAACATCAATTCATTTTATGTTCTTCTTAGGCTATATTTCTAGTCTTGACCTGCAGATTTTTAAAAGATTTTATAAAATTTTGTTTTTTTCAACCAGGGGAAACTTTATTATTATCTAGGGGACCAGTCAGTCATCTCTCCTTTCAGTGTTCTGTCTCCATGGCCAGTTTGACTCTGAATCAGTCAGTCTGTTTGAAGTACCATGCGCCAAGGATAAATCAGGAAGAATAAACTTAGGTTGTGTCATTAGACTAAACATAATCTTACAGCAGAAAGAAGTTAAGTGAAAATGACAGATGGTACCCCAGAGCCTTGCATAGCTACCGGTGTTTATAGAATGACTGAGTACAAGAACACGGGGGGCCAAGTGAAGCCAACCGAGCTAATGTCGGACACTTAACCGACTGAGCAAGCCAGGCACCCCCAAAAGCAAAATTTTAAATTTGTTTCAGCCCCTCACATTCCTATTCCCTTGTCTTCCCTGGCTTCCACTATTGCCTTCATATTCTCATTATTCTCATCCACGCCTAGAAAAGTATCGATACAGCATTCCGTGTCAGTTCTCTTGATTAAAATATAATAGTTACCTGATAACATGAGCAAGCCAAGGGACTTTTTAGGAAGTGAATAAAATGGTTTCTAAGTAACATATGGAACTTAAATGCCTTTTAGGTGGAGAGTGAGCGTTTCCTGGTTTCTAATATAGGTGAGATTCCTGAATTTATATAAAACAAGAAGAATCCATTAACCTCTCAGTATGTGCAAAACTGTTTTTTTTAATTGAGCTGGACTTGACAAAGCATTAAGTTGGTTTCAAGCATACAACATAATAATTTGATATCTGTATATATTGCAAAACGATCGCTGCAATAAGTCTGGTTAACATCTGGCACCATGCATAGTCCTAGAGTGTCTTTCCTTATGAGGAAAAATTTAAGATTTACTCTCATAGCAACTTTTGGATATGCGATGCAGCATTGTTAACTATTGTCGCCATGTTGGACATTCCAGTCCCTAGATTTATTTATTTTATAACTGAAGGTTTGTACCTCTTGGCTCCCTGTACCCATTTCATGTCTCCCCCAACACCACCACCTCTGCCAACCAGCAGTCTGTTCTGTGTGTTTATGAGCATATTCTTTTGTTTATTTTTACGTTCTACATATAAATGAGATCATACGTGAATTGCCTTTCTCGGTCTGACTGACTTCACTCAGCGCAATGCCCTCAAGGTCCATCCGTGTTACAAATGGCAAGTTTCTTTTTTTTTGATGGCTGAATAATATTCCATTATGTGTGTCTGTGTATGTGTGTGTATCTCATATCACATTTTCTGTCTCCATTCATCCATCAGTAGACACTTCGATTGTTTCCATATCTTGGCTGTTGTAGGTAATGCTGCAGTGGACATAGGATGGCACGTATGTTTTATGGTTTGGACTTAGTGCTTTCATTTTCTTCGGGCAAATACCCAGAAGTGGAATTACTGGGTTATCTGGTAATTCTGTTTTAATTTTTTGAGGAAGGTCCGTAGTGTTTTCTGTAGTGATTGCACCAGTCCCACTAACAATATACAAGGAGTCTCTTTTCTCGACACCCTTCCCGATGCTTGTTATTTCTTATATTTTTTATAATAGCCGTCCTAAAAGGTGTGAGGTAGTATTGCATTGTGGTTTCTATTTACATTTCCCTGATGATTAATGATGTTGAGCATCTTTTAATGTACCTGCTGGCCATCTGTGTGTCTTTTTTAAAAAAATGTTTTTAAAAACATTTTTAAATCTGCTCACGTTTTAATCAGATTATTTTTTACTGTTGTATGAGTTTTTATATATTTTGGTCATTAACCCCTGATTTACATATATTTTCTCCCATTCATTATGTCCTTGCCTTTTCATTTTGTTGATAATTCCCTTTGCTGTGGTAAAGCCGTTTAGTTTGATGTAGTCCCATTTGTTTCTTTTTGCTTTCATGGCCTTTATATTTGGTGTCAAATCCAGAAAAATTATTGCCACTATTTTTTCTTTAAAGAGTTTTATGATTTTCAGGTCTTCCATTCAAGTCTTTAATGCATTTTGACTTAAGTCTTGTATATGGTGTAGGAAGGTAGTCCAATTTCATTCTTCTATAAGTGGCATATGTTGTTTTCGCAACACAATGTATGGAAGAGGTTGTCCTTTCCCATTGTATATTTTGGCTTTTTTATCATAAATTAATTGACCACATACGTGTGGGTTTATTTCTGGGCTCTCTTCTGTTCTCTTGATCTATAGGTCTGTTTTTATGCCAGTACAATCCTTTTTTATTACTTTATTTATTACTTTTTTATTACTTTTTATTACTATAGCTTGTAGTATAGTTTGCAACAGGGAGCGTGATGCCCCCTGATTTCACAAGATGGCTTTGGCTAGTCAGGATCTTTTATGGTTCCGTGCAAATTTTAGGATTACTCTCTTTCATGAAAAATGACACTGGAATTTTGATAGGCATTGCATTGAATCAATAGATTGCTTTGGGTAGTATGGACATTTTAACAATATTAATTCTTTCAATCCATGAGCATGGAATATCTTTGCATCTATTTGTGTCCTATTCAGTTTCTTTCATCAACGTATTCTAGTTATCACTGTACAAGTCTTGGTTAAATTTATTCCAAGGTATTTTATTCTTTTGATGCAATTGTAAATGGGATTGTTTCTCTAATTTCTCTTTCTGGTAGTTTATTATTAGTTGATACGAATACAAAATTTCTGTATACTGATTTTGTATCCTGCAACTTTCCTGAATTGATTTATTAGTTCTAACCATATTTTGGTGGACTATTTAGGATTTTCTATATCCAGTATCCTGTCCACATGCAAATAGTAAGAGTTTTACTTCTTTCTTTTTAATTTGGGTGTCTTTTATTTCTCTTGCATAATTGCTTTGTCTGAGGCTTCCAATACTACATTGAATAAAGATGCTGAGAGTGGGGGCACCTGGGTGGCCGGTTGGTTAAGCGTCCAACTCTTGATTTCAGCTCAGGTCATGATCTTGCATTTCATGAGTTCTAGCCCTACATCAGGCTCAGTGCTGACAGTGCAGAGCCTGCTTGGGTTTCTTTCTCTCCCCTCTTTCTCTCTGCCCTTACCTTCCTTATGCTGCCTCTCAAAATAAATAAATAAGCTCAAGAAATTTTTAAAAAATGGTGAGAATGGGCATTCTTGACTTATTTCTGATCTTAGAAGAAAAGCTTTCTGTTTTTCATCATTAAAAAAACATTTGCTGTGACCTTGTCATCTTTGACCTTTATTATGTTAAGGTACATTCCTTCTGTACCCACTTTGTTGAGAACTTTTATCATAAGTGGATGTTGAAGTCCATCAGATACTTTTTCTGCATCTGTTTAGATGATCATATGATTTCTATCCTTCATGTTATTAATGTGGTGTATCACATTGAATGATATACAGATGTTCAAACATCCATTGCATCCTGGGAATAAATCCTTCTTCATCACAGTGTATGATCTTTTCAATGTATCATTGAATTCAAATTGCTTAAATTTGTTGAGGACCTTTGCATCTATGTTCATTGGGGATATTGGCCTGTAATTGTCTTTTCTTGTTGTGTCCCTGTATGGTTATGTTATCAGGGTAATTCTGTCTTCATAAAATGATTTTGGAAGTATTCCTTCCTCTTCTATTTTTTTTGGAAGAGTTTCAGAAAAATTAGTGTTAATTCTTCTTTGAATATTTGGTAGAATTACCAAGGAAGCCATCTGGTCCTGGACTTTCATTTATAAGGAGTTTTCAAATAACTGATTCAATCTCCTTATTGTTAATATGTCTATTCATATTTTATATTTTTTTCATGATTTCGTCTTGCAAGGTTGTTTGCTTCTACAGCCATTTTATCCATTTCTTCTAGGCTGTCTGGTTTGTTGGAGAATAATTGTTCATAGTAGGCTTACTGTCTTTTGTATTTCTGGGGTATCAGTTCTAACATCTTCTCTTTCGTTTTTGATTTTATGTGAGTCTTCTCTCTTTTCTTAGTAAGTATAGCTAAAGGTGTGCCATTTTGTATATCTTTTCAAAGAACCAGGTCTTGTCTCCATTGATCATTTTTATTGTCTTTTTAGTCTCTATTTCATTTCTTTTTGCTCTGATCTTCGTTATTTACTTCTACTAACTTTGGGCTTCATTTGTTCTATTTCTTGTTCAACGAGATGTAAAGTTTCGTTGTTTATTTGAGATTTTTCTTGTCTTGAAGTAGGCATTTATCACGATAAATTTCCCCCTTAGAACTACTTTTTCTAGGGGTGCCTGCGTGGCTTAGTCAGTTAAGCATCCTACTCGGTTTTGACTCAGGTCATGATCTCATGGTTATGAGATCAAGACCTACGTCAGGTTCTGTGCTGACAGTGCAGAGCCTTCTTGGGATTCTCTCTCTCAGCCCTTCTCCTGCTTGAGATCTCTCTCTCTTAAAATAAATAAATAAACTTTAAAAAAAGAACTGCTTTTCTTCTGTACTCTGTAATTTTTGTTACTATATTACTATTTTCTATTTTCTAAAGATATTTTTTAATTTATCTCTTATTTATTCATTGGCTCATTGATTTTTCAGAAGCATGTTGTTTAATCTCCACATATTTATGAATTTTCCAGTTCTCTTCTTGTAATTGATTTCTCGTTTCATACCATTGTGGTCAGGAAATATGCTTGATACATTTCAGTATTCAGTCTTTCTTAAATTGTTAAGACTTGTTTTGTGACCTAATAAATATATGATCTATCCTGGAGAATTCCATGTACAAGTAAGAAAAATATACATTCTGTTGCTTTTAGAGAGAATTTTTTGTACATATTTGTCAAAGTGGTCTGTTTTAATGTGTTGTTTCAAGCTGATGTTTCCTTATGGATTTTCTATATGGGTAATCTATTGATATAAGTGTGATATTAAAGTTCCTTACTGTTATTATACTGTCTATTTCTTAAATCTGTTATTATTTTCTCTATCTATTTAGATGTTCCTATGTTGGGTGAATAAATATTTACAAATATTATATCCCCTTGTTGAATTGACCCCTTTATCATTATATAATGACCTTTTTCTCTTTACAGTCTTTGTTTCAAAGTCTGTTTTTCTAATATAGATATAGATACCAAGCTTTCTTTTGGTTTCCATTTGCAAGAAATATCTTTTTCCATCCCGTCATTTTCCATCTGTGTGTCTGTATATCTGAAGTAAGTCTCTTGTAGGCAGTATATGAGTGGGTCTTGTTTATTAATCCATTCATCAATTTATGTGCTTTGATTAGATATTTTGATTCAATTATGTGCTTAGATAATTTAGTACGTTTACATTTAAAGTAATTGCTGATAGGTATGTAGTGATTGCTATTTCATTCATTGTTTCTTGGCTTTTTTGTTTTTTCTTCTCCTTCTTTTCTTCCTCCTTTGTTTATTGTTGTTTCATGACTTTCTTTAGTGGTATGCTTTGATTCCTTCCTCATTATCTTTTTTACATATTTACTATAGGTTTTGCTGGGTGGTTACCATGAAGCTTACATATAGCAACTTCTATTTATAGCAATGTATTTTTTTTTAATTTTTTTTTAGTGTTTACATTTGAGAGAGAGAGAGGGAGACACAGAATTCAAAGCAGGTTCCAGGCTCTGAGCTATCAGCACAGAGTTCGATGTAGGGTTCAAACCCACACACCATGAGATCATGACCAGAGTCGAAGTTGGATACTTAACCAACTGAACCACTCAGGTGCCCCAACAGTTTATTATTTTAAGTTTATTTATTTATTTTGAGAGAGAGTGTGCACATGCAAAAGTGGGGGAGGGACAGAGAGACAGGGAGAGATAGAGAATCCCAAGCAGTGTCACTGTTGGAGTCACTGTCAATGTGGAGCCCAACACGGGGCTTGAACTCATGAACCACAGGATACGACCTGAGCTGGAGTCAGATGCTTAACTGACTGAGTCGCCCAGGCACCCCATAATAGTCTATTTTAAGTTGATAACAACTTAAGTTTGAACACATTATGGAGCTGTACGTTTTTATTCTCCCCACCCCTCTTGACATCACAATTTACATCTTTTTATCTTGTATATCCCTTAACTAATTATTGTCATTACAGTTATTTTTACTACTTTTGTCTTTAAAACTTTATACTAGCTTTATAAGTGATTAATCCACGATGTTTGCTATGTATTTACCTTTACTAGTGAGATTGATACTTGTATATGATTTTTTTTATTGCTAATTAGCACCCTTTCTTTTCAGCCCAAAGCAGTCCCTTTAACATTTATTGGAAGGCTAGTTTAGTGTTGATTATTTCCTTAAGCTTTTGCTTGTTTGGAAAACTCTTGATCTCTCCTTCAATTCTGGATGACAGCTTGACCAGATATTCTTGGTTGAAATTCCTTCTGGTCTGTGAAGTTTCTGCTGAAAAAATTTGCTGATAGTTTGGGAGTTTCCTTTTATGTAACAAGTTGTTATTCTGTTGCTACTTTTAAGAGTCTCTCCTTGGCTTTAACTTTTGACATTTTAATTATAATGTGTCTAGGTCTCTTTGGGCCCTTATTTGGTTACTTTCCCAAGGCTATGGAAGTTTTCTGCAATTATTTCTTCAAATAAGTTTTCTGCCCTTTCTCTTCTGCTTCTGGGACCGCTGAGATGCAAATAATATTTGGCCTGCTGTTGTCCCAGAAGTCCCTTAAGCTTTCTTCACTCTTTTTCATTCTTTTTCATTTTTGTTATTCTGGAGTTTGCTCCACCTGGTCCGCTGTTGAACCCCTCTTGTGTATTTTTCAGCTGGGTGAGTGTATTCTTCAGCTCTGTGATTTCTGTTTGGAACTTTCTTACATTTTCTTTCTTTGTTGAATTTCTCACTCTGTTTGTCCATTTTTCCCCCTTGATTTTGGGGAGCATCTTTATGACCATTCCTTTGACCACTATATTGTTTCATTAATTTTTTTTTCTGAGGTTTTAGCTTGTTTTTTTCGTTTGGAATATATTCCTCTGTTTCTTCATTTTTCTTGATTGCGTTGGTTTCTGTGCATCAGGTGAAACAGCCATCCCTCCTAGTCTTGAAGGAATGGCCCCCCCTTAGGAGATGAACTTTATCGGTCAACCTTATGCTAGCTCTTGGTTGTGCCTCAAACCATTTTAATTGTCCAAGCAGTCTATTGTGTCTGAATAACTTATAGTAGTTGAGGGTGTGCAAGACCAGTCAGTGTCCCAAAGGGACACTTAGCCCCTGGAGTCAGGCTGATTGGAAGCTAAACCCTCAGGCAGCAGCTTTAAAAAAAATGCAAATATATACAGTCCTGTGGGATTATAAACATAAACCCTGCTGGCCCCAGAGCAAGGCAATCTGGGAGCAAGGCAGTTGTAAAACTCGGGGTACCAGATGAGTGTACATGTTCCTTTCTGGGAGATGCCAGTGAGCTGTAGTGAGGCAGAGGGCGGGGGACACAGTGATGGCATCCCTCAGCCTGTGTTCACTGAGAATAGCTTCATGGCCCCTAGATGCGTGCGAAACCTGAAGCATGCCCCTAAGGTGAAAGCTCCAGGACTAGCAAGTAGGTGTTTTTCACAGAAGGACTGGAGGTATGTTTCTGTCCACTCTCTGCAGTACTTGGGGGTCATGGCCTGGCCAGAACTGTTTCCCCACTTACTACGGTCCCAGGGGACCCAGGAACATAAGCCACCCTGCTCCCCAGAGCCTAGTAATCCAGGGGTGTCCCGTGGGAAGCAGGTCACACAAACCAGGTACCCCACATAGAAATTAGGGTGTGAGGCATATATAAGATCTCCCCTCTGAGAGATGCTGGTGCCCTGGAATATGGCAGAAGGAGAATGTGAAGGTAATGCCTGCTTTTCGAGGTCTCTGGAGGGATTTACCGTCAGTCTTTAGTTTGTTCATGGGAAGCCTGCCCCCTCAGGCTGCAGCTGTGCTGAGAAGCTGATAGACCTCTTTCACAGAAGGATTGAGCTCCTGGGTCTGTCCCAGCTTGCCGTGGCGGCTTCTAAGAACTCTTACATCATTGGTTACAGTCCCGTGGACTGTGAGCTTAAGCCTCACTGGCCGCCAGAGCCAGGCAGTGTCGACTTGTTCCCTGCCAGCAGCCACAAAAATCAGGGCACCAGAGAAGACCATAAGCTTCTTTACGTAAGATACCAGTTTGCTGGATGGAGCGAGGGAGAGGGAGAGCACAAAGTGTGTGTTCCCTGGCCGTCCTTCCCAGAGAGGAGCTCCATAGGCCCCTGTCCATGCGCCACACCAGAAACCTGCCCCCAGGCCCCAACACCTGCACAAACACGTAAGCCCCTTTCTCAGAAAGACAGATGGAGTGCTTGGCTGGCTCAGTCAGTTGCGCGTCTGACTGTTGCTCGCAGCTCAGGCCATGATCTCCACTTGGATGGATTTGAGCCCTGGGTCAGGCTCTGCGCTGAGAGTGTGGAGCCGGCTTGGGATTCTCTCTCCCTCCCTCTCTCTCTCTGCCTATTCCCTGCTCACACACTCTCTCAAAATAGATAAATAAACATTGAAAAAAAATAAAAGAAAGACCAGGGGTGTATTTCTATCTGCTGTCTATGCAGAAGCCTAGGAGTGATGGGTGGTGGTCTGCTAAGAACCGCCTGTGTGATTGTTACAGTCTCAGGGGACCCAGGCTCACAAGTCTACAGATGTGTGCAGAAGCTCCCTTCTGGAGATACTGCTGCTCCCAAGCACAGCAAAGGAAAAACACATAGGCCTCAGTGGCTGGAGTGAGGCGGAGGGGGAGTGTAAATATGGCCCACGCCAAAAAAACAAAACAAAACAAAACAAAACAAAAGAAAAAAAAAACAGGAGAAGGAGAAGAAAAAGAAAAATGGAGCCGACTGGCTTTAGTCAAGCACTGGGAGAGCATGGAAGAGAGAGCCCACAAAGCGGAGAACAGAGATGGTGCCTGCTGGCATTAGTGAGACAGCGGAAAAACAGGAAGACGGCACCCAGCAGCCTCCACCCCTGGAGAATATCCCAGCGGGCCCCTGCCCCTCAGACCCACGCTTTAAAATCGGGAAATGCGTCTCTGTCACATGAAGTCTGGATGCTTTACAAAGGGCACCTTCTGCGCTGGGCGCTGGGGTGGGTGAGTCGACACAAGGGCGCTTTATGAGCCTTTCTTTCCTTAAGTTCACCACAGCCCCATAGGTCTGGGGGGCGGGAAACCCATTGGTCTTAAAAGCCAGATGTTTGTGGGGCTCGTTTCTCAGGTATTGGTCCTAATTGGGCTGCCCCACGTGGGGTAAAATCGCTTTGTTCCTCAGGGAGAACCTCCAGGGTTTGAGATTTCTTCCAGTTGTTGGGTGTCCTACCTGGGGTGGAGTTTGTGACGAGATCGCTCAGACTTTCCTGCCTCCTACCACGTGCTTTCTTTTTGTTTTTTAAATTTTTAAAATTTTCTTTAATGTTTTAATTTTATTTTTGAGAGGGAGAGAGAGAGAGAGTGTGTGTGAGTGGGGGAGGGACAGAGAGAGAGGGAGACACAGAACCTGAAGCAGGCTCCAGGCTCTGAGCTGTCAGTACAGAGCCCTACGCGGGGCTCAAACTCATAGACCGCGAGATCATGACCTGAACTGAAGTCGGACGCTCAACCAACTGAGCCACCCAGGCACCCCCTCTTATGTCACCATCTTGAACTGGAACCCCAAACTTCATTCTAATTTGTTCATGTCACAGAGAACATTCTATGTGAGCATTTCAGAAATAAAGTAGCTTGGTTTATTATGGCTTGTTCATTCTTTAATTTCTTATTACTCCTAGTTTACGTGGCATTTTTATATAATTTAATCATTTCTGAATTATATGTTTTAGTAAAAATTATTTTGTAATACTTCTGGATATACAGAAAAGTTGCAAAGAAAAAGTGGAGAGTGGGGTGCCTGGGTGGCTCAGTTGGTGAAGCGTTCAACTCTTGATCTCCGCTCAGGTCATGATTTCACAGTTCGTGGGATCGATCCCCGTGTCTGGCTCTGCACTAACAGGGCAGACCCTGCTTGGTATTCTCTCTCTCTCTCTCTCTCTCTCTCTCTGCCCCTCCCCTGGTCACACCCTCTCTCAAAAATAAATACATAAGTAAACATCAAAAAACAAAAATAGAGTCTGCACGTAAGATTCACCTGCCTCTCCCTAACATTGACATTTTATATAACTATGACACATTTATCAAAAACAAGAAATGAAATCACAGTCTTCTGAACTAAATTATAGACTTTATACTGACTTTATCCATTTTTCCATGCATGTCCTTTTTCTGTTCCAGGAGCCAGTCCAAGCCACCCCATTGAATTTAATGAAATATATTTTGAAGAAGCTTGCATTCGCATCATATTTATGACTGTTATTAATACTGGGAATAAAAGCTCATCACTAGCTTCGTGCTTATTTTGGACTCCCTTTTAGATTACACTATTGTATACTGCTTTTGATTCAAATTTTTGCTAACTATAGAGAATTATATAAGAGGGAGATCCAAAACCAATGAAGTCAAAGTAATCATCTATAGGATTTCATTGCAGTTTTAATAAAGGGGAAAGAATAAGAATTGCTTGAATAAGAGGACATTACATTGTCTAAGTTCCTAAATTAGGACCACAAAGTGGTGAGAGAAGAGAAAGTTTTATTTGTTATTGCCAGAAGAAATTCAATCTGCAAGTAAGACCATCTTGCCCTCGGGCAGTCAGCAAAGGTTTTATATGTTGCAGACACCGGGTAGATGTGAGAAATAAGACAGTTACGTGGCGGGGTGCCTGGGTGGCTCACTGGGTTAAGCATGTGACTTCAGCTCAGGTCGTGATCTTGTGGTTCGTGGGTTCGAGCCCCGTGTCGGGCTCTGTGCTGACAGCTTGGAGCCTGGAGCCTGCTTCAGATGCTGTGTCTCTCTCTCTACCCCTCCCCTGTTTTCGCTCTGTCTCTCTGTGTCTCTCAAAAATGAATAAATGTTAAAAAAAATTTTTTTAAAAAGAAGGTTACGCAGTAAGGGAGGTGCAGGTCCCATCCAGATCAGTTATCATTTCCCGGAAGTGCAAGAGTAAAGGTTGAGCAGGTTCTAGAAAGTTCATTAAGTTTTGTTTGTTTCGGCTTTCGAAGAAAAGATGGGTACCTGGGCCTTCAGTCTCCAGCTCTGTCGCATCAAGTTTGCAAAACCAAGTCTTGGTCACCTGGAGCTTGCAGAAGATCTTAGTCCTGTGTCATTTATAAAGATTAAAATAGTAAATACCACATGGAGAAAGTGTCCTGTGGCTTGAGGAAACATCCAGGCTGTTTTCTTGGAAATGGCATTTTAGGGCTCACGTAGTGGCCCCCTGCCCCTTGCACCCTCCCAGGTTTTTGCACCACGAGGCACGATGCAGACACCGACTTGAGCCCCGGTGGAATCCTGAAGACCCGTCGCCTTGAACCCAGAGTTGTAACAGCCAGGACTGAAATACACTGTAAAAGCACTATAGCCTGGTCCCTGAATTTATTTATTTATAATTTTTTAAGTTTATTTATTTATTCTGAGAGAGATAAAGAGAGAGCAAAAGAGGGGCAGAGAGAGAGAGGGAGAGAGAGAATCCCAAGCAGACTCCGTACTGTCAGCGTAGAGCCTGATGCAGGGCTCGAACTTGTGAACCGTGAGATCATGACCTGAGCTGAAACCAAGTCAGATGCTTAACCAGCTGATCCACCCAGGCGCCCCTGGTCCCTGAATTTATTAACATGCAGGTGAAAATCACCGGGGTCCTCCTCACCACCGTCTCGCACTTAGTTCTCTGGGCCGTTTCTTTACCACTCTTTCAATGGATCTTGTGCACTGGCCGCTCTCAGGTAAGTACAACTCCTTCAGTCGCTTTGTCACAGTAATAGCACTGTGGCACACTCAACTCTTACCCTATTTGAAACCTCCCCTCGCCGCCAGGCTGGAAATGCCTCCCATCTGACAGAGGGTGGAGTACGAGGGGTGCGAGCTGGGATTTTTCTACTGTCTTCCGCAGGATTCCTCTCTTCCTTCCTTCCCTCCTTCCCTTCAGCCTCTGGCATCCTCAGGGTCAGAACTGCGCAAGAGGAAGGAGGGAAGGAGTGGCAGGGAGTGTGCGGGGGGAGGTCTTCCTTCCTCCTTGATTCAGGAGTGCACAGTGGAGCATGGGCTGTGGCATCTCATGTTCGTTAGTGGGCTCAGCCCGCTGACTGCTTCCAGCGCCTGGACACGCCTGTTTGCCCACCCAGTTTCAAATTACTCCCCAGACCCTGTGCGTCCGGTGGCCTCTGTCTGTCTGCCTTGGAAGCACATCACTCTTCCAGACAGTCTTGTTGGACAAGATTCCAGTCTCGTTGGACGGACGGGATCTCTTCCTCCTTAGTAGCCCATATGAGAAAGACTTTTTTTTTTTCTGGTCACTTTGTGCTTTTCACATTTTTTTATAAGTTTATTTATTTATTTTGAGAGAGAGGGGGAGAAAAAGCAAGCATGTGAGTCGGGGACGGGCAGAGAGAGAATCCCAAACAGGCTCTGTGCTGTCAGAGCAGGTTATCACCTGAGCTGAAATCAAGAGTCGGATGCTTCACCGACTGAGCCACCCAGGTGCCCCTGTGCCTTTCACACTTTCTGGTACCCAGCTTCCGGAGACAGACACCAGGCACGCCGGGTGGCTCTCTTAATGGCTCCTGGCTCGCGGGGTGTGTCTGCCCTTGCAACACAGCAGAGGTGGAAGGGGGAGACGCCCAGCGCGCAGAGAGCTCTCCCAAGTCTCTCCCTTTTCAACTTCGTCCCCTTTATATCGAAAGGTCTATTTAGTCTCCTCGTTTGCATGAACTTCGTCTAGCCCCTTGCTTTGGAAATGTGGAGGTACCTGGCACTTACTGTCTTTTACTGTCAGTTTTAGCAGAGAAGAGACGCTGACACAGGACAGAATTCCGTGTCAACATCTCATCAGCATCTTCATTGTGGGCATCTCCCCTGGTCACTTGATCTAGAGTGAAATCTGAAACATGTTTTAATGTTCTCTCAAATTGAAACTCATTATGAGTCATTTGTCAAAAGGAACGAATGAATTCAAAGTTAAGAAATGTGTATGTGTGTGTGTGTGTGTATACACACATTTTTAAAAAAAATAAAATCCCTGGGGGCACCTGGGTGGCCCAGTCAGTTAAGTGTCCGACTTCAGCTCACGTCATGATCTCACAGTTTGTGAGTTTGAGGCCCGAGTTGGGCTCTGCACTGACAGCTCAGAGCCTGGAGCCTGCTTTGGATTCTGTGTTTCCCTCCCTCTCTGCCCCGCCCCTGCTTGAGTTCTGTCTCTCTCTGTCTCTCGTAAATAAATAAATAAATAAATGTGAAAAAAAATTTTCAGAAATAGACAAAATCCCTGTTATTTATTCCGCTGGTTGATGTAGGTATGTTTGCAAAACTTGGTGATTGTAGAATCTTGCTTTGGAAATAAAAATAGAAACTGTCTCCATTCAAGCATTGTGCCTGCTACAACACGTGCTCCCTAGTATCACATGAAGATCACTTCCGAAGTATGAGCTAAGACAGCAAAGTTAGGTTCCGCGTGCCCTGGATTCCGGGTTGGGGAATGTAATGATCAACTAATAATCTTTTAAAATCTCAGTGGTTGTGCGATTGGTAAAATAGCCGTACACTTAACGAAAGCATTGAAGAGGAGTTTTCTTCAATGGGGATGCTTTGTCCAGGTTACTATTTAACGATAAGAAATAATTGCCTCTTACCTGAAGCTGAATCGCAGACCCTTTTCACACCAGGTAGTAAGTCTGATTGCTTTCATCTTATAACCCAAAGACCTGGACCTTACCCTCTTCCTCTAAGTCAAAGAAACTAAAAGCCAGACAAAAATGAAAGAATTCATCATTCTTTTTTTTTCTGTCTATGTTTTATTGTGCATCAGAAACAGAACATGAATGTCTTTGAGGAACTGTCTTTGGATTTATTACACTAAACATTTCAAAGGAGAATATACTTACCCCCTGAGGGTACTCTGCCATTATCACCACTGTCGATCTTTCATTTGGGTTCCTATTTTTCCAGATACCATGTTGGTGATATGTAAACGCTAAGTTAATTTTGTTCCTCCCTATTGTTGTAAAGTCGATTTGGCAGTTCGGTTACCCAGGGATGATTGCTGTGTGTCTGTCTCCGGTCCAGGGTCCTTGCACTGGGAATCAGCAGAGCTTGGCCCACAGCAGGCTATGGGACGCAGTTGTGGGCTTCCTTCACGTATTCGCCCACATGCAGATGAAGCTGTCTCAGGTAAACTGTCTTCCCCATCCCAACGCGCAAGGGACGGTAGTCATCTGTACACTCAACCTGCTTTCCTTTGTTTGAATATGATCTTTCTTAGGTCACTTCTTTATATACCTTTCGCTCCATATTTTTAAAAAAAAGTTTTCAATAGAATAATTTTATATGCAAGCTGAAAATATATGGGAGCCATTATTCAAATTTGAGAACAAAAGATATTAAGGAGTTGACTATAATGGAGAAATAGAATCGTTCCCAAACACTGTCTATTTTACAATCCTTCATAGACCCACTTCTTGGTGATTACTCACTAGAATTTTCCTCCTTCCTCCAGGTAATTGAAAAAGGATTTGTAATCTGCAAATCCCTGGTGAAAGAGAGAATGTTTCCTTGCTGAGTCATTAACAAGCAGCTGTTCTCAACAGATGACGTTCGTTCATTAACAGGACATTTAACTTCATGAAAGTCAAAGAGAAAAAGTATCTGAGGACAAGCACATAAAGAATAGACAGATTGTCCACCTGTGGTTTAATGTTAACTTGGGAGTGCATATTGAAAATATCAGCATATTATTTCCTCACTACTGTATCTATTTCATTCGAAGCTAAGAGATACACGAATGGAAAAATTCTCGATATAAATCTTGAGTAAATGTGTCCCTTTGATAGGGTGCACTTTGATGATCTGTCCTGAGATCTGATGTACCTGCCTGGGCGTGGGTGTTCGCAGGTGTCAGGGGGAGGAAAGAATGATGGAGTTAAGACCAGAAGACATTCGTGTGTCCAGTTAGTGTGTGCCAGCTCCCTTTCCTCCAGCCAAGTGAGGACACTTGGGCTTGCCCCCCGCCCCCCTCCACTGTGGCCTATAAGCAGGAGCGTATTGTCAAAGAGCAACAAAGCCAGGCACTGGTTGAAGCAATGAGGGCAGGTTTTAATCAGAAATAACTATCGCAGTAGGGAAAAGAGTCCAGCGTGAACTGAGCTCCACTTGGATTTGTATGGAGGTGACTGGGTATTTTTAAGGGAGAATGAGGGAGTAGGCAGAAGGTCAGTAGAGGCTGTAAGGGAGAAATTACAAAGGGTTGATCAGTACAGACGCGATGGGGCCAGCTTGTCTGCAGGCTGGCAGTTGCCCTCACACAGATACTGGGAGAGGAGACCCTGTCCCCGGGTGTCAGCTGGCACAGACAGGAGATTTTTTTGGCAGCCTTGAGTTTTTCCAGGCAGGCCATCTAAGGTGGGCTAGGGTCATGCTAGGGATGCGGCCTTGAGCCAGTTAACCCCTATTACGGTTTTGTTCAGGTCTTTAAAGCTCAAGTTTGGAGTCTAGTTGGGAAGAGGATTCAGAGAAGCTTGGCTAGAGTTTTGTCAACAGCTGGTTATTGGTGACTTCCCCCATATATAAGGGAATAACGTGATTCTTTCATCTAATCACTTACGGCACTTTAGTAAGTAAAGGAAACCAGCAGGAACCAAATTTATACACTCAGAAGAGAGTTCTCGTTCTGGTGTATTTCCATCACTTTATTAACATCTGGTGCTACCTAGTAGTTGTTCAGTTTGTAGACCTAGTCAAGGGGACACTATGTAGAAAGAAATAACCTTATGTAGAGCAAAATCTAAATGATCAAAACGATACCTTGTATAATCTTTTACAAGGAAACAAGGCATAGTTTAAAAGTAAAATTTGATGACCCATAATGTTGTAATGTCAACATAAGTATGTTCTGTGTTGTTTGGACACAGCATACCTTTGTAAAAGAATTTTCCGTGGTGAAAAATCAAAGGCAAACATAAACAAAGAAAAAATCCAGAAAATCTTAACCAGAGAAATATCAAGGAGTTTAATAAAACTGGTAGATAAGATACATTATACATTATTCCTGTAGGTGGTACTTGAGTACATTTTTGTTAGATTTATATAAAATAAATTTATGTCCCTATCACTGTTAGGCGTGTTTTTCCAGAATAAGTTAATTTTTATAAAACATACAGCATTTCTGTGTAATAAGTTAGGAGGAAAGAAAGATGAGTATAGCCTTCAAGTAAACGAAAGCTGTCTAATGCCCAGAGGCGCCTGAGTCTTCCCTGGCCCTGGAGAACCCGCTGCTGTGCCCATGTTAGACTCGTTTGTTGTCCTCACACATACTTTAATAAAATGAGATAGAATCAGTAGTAAGTACTAATTCTGAATTGTATCTGTTTACAATATGCTGCATATTTATGCTTGACCTTTCTTTAGTTCTACACTTCTGAAAAGTGTTTACAATTGGCAAAGCACTTCTCTTTGTGAGAACAAGTACAGTGTTCTTGCTACATAGTCTTCTCATATTATCTAAAATGCAATGTACACGTTATGTATTATGTCATGTATTATATGTTATACGTTAATATAACATATATTAATATTTTCAGGATTCCAGTCAAATCGAGCTACTAAAAGAATTAATGGATCTTCAGAAGGATATGGTGGTCATGTTGCTGTCCATGCTAGAAGGTAGTTTTGATTTACATTTTCAAGTTCCCATTAGCCTTCGATTTCAAGGATCAGTATGTGCTTGCTTATGGAGTCAGCGTACTGCAACGCATAAAATATCAACGCTGAGATGTGACGGATAGCTTGGATTTATTGCTGGCTTTATTACTGTTTTCTCAAGGTTATTTTTTAAGAGATATCTTGCATATCTCAGCTTATATAGCTGGGAGATGAAACCAGTGGTAACTTACAGGGACACTTGTCATTTCCTAGTGATATCCTAAAGAACACGCTCTCCAGACATAGTATATATATGAAGACATTATTTGTTTTGTCCATTGGTTTGTAATCCTTGTAATCCTTGGGCATTACAGGCATGTGGATAAAGCCCGACAGTATAAACCACTGCCTTGAGCTGGCTGCATGGTGACTCCCGTGGGTCCTTCATGGCCTACAAGAGAAGAAGAGAGGACATCATCCCCCACGGTGGCTGCTGGCGGCAGTCCTGTTCTCCCACGCATGCCTGTATCAGCTCTCATTCTCTTCTCTCTTTCCAACTTGTCTTGCTTTCCTGCCCCATGTCTCTTCTGGGTCAGGCAGTAAACGTGGTGCTCGAGAGCTTGCGTTCAAGTCCCCGCTTTCCCGCTTGCTAGCAGTGTGACCCTTGCTAGCGCTGGTTCCATCTCCGTTTTCAAGTTCCTTCCTCTGTGACACGGGGGTACCGATAGACCGATGGGCAAAATTGGTGAAATCACGTGAAAATGACCAAACCCACCTAAAACACGTTTGCTGTTGCTACCTCCCCTTTCTTCTTGAACCCCTCCTAATTTTTCTCTCCCTGTTTCTTAGTCCATTGTGCTTTGCATAACTGCACTTTGATTAACTGAGGCAGGAGGTGTGCCTTGTGCTAGGACTTCAAAGATGCCACATTTGCAGAAACCCTTATGTGCCAGCCACTGTATGCCCTCTGGACACAGGACTCTTTTACCATGACTTCATATCACATTTTAGTCTAGAAAATAGTAACGACACTCATAACTGCAGGAGCAGCTGTGACTGCATTCGTGACAACTTAAAAATCACCCATTATAATAAACTTTAAAAAATTTTGTTAATGTTTATTTTTGAAGCAGAGAGAGACGCACAGAATGTGAGCAGGGGAGGGGGAGAGAGAGGGAGACACAGAATCCGAAGCAGGCTCCAGGCTCTGAGCTGTCAGCACAGAGCCCAACATGGGGCTTGAACCCATTAACTGTGAGGCCATGACCTGAACCGAAGTCAGGTGCTTAACCGACTGATCCACCCAGATGCTCCAAATTCACCCACTTTAATATACCAGCTACTCATTTAATCCTAATACCAACGTTATGGCTTTGGTAGTATTACCACTGTTTGGCAGATGAGGAAACCAAGGCACAGAGAGGCTAAGAAATCTGCCCACATTGCTCAGCTTGTAGACGAGCCTGGATTCCAACCTAACAGTGTGGCTCCTGAGCCCACGTTCTTGGCCACGGTGTTTATTGCTGCGCAAATGGACTCAGCAGACCTCACCACGTGTCTTTTTTCTGATGTCTGTCTTTATGTTACATAGCACATTCTGTTCAATGGATAAAAGCTTTCTGTGACTCTATAATTTAGGATAATATCTAATTTTCTCACGCTTATCAATGATCTTCCATTTTCCTACAATAAATATTCTCGACCATGAAGAAATGCCGGGAGATGCTTTACATTGTAAATCAGAAAGAGCATATAATTTGCTTTCAGAGGATCACGTTGATGTCCTGGCACTCACCCTCAATAATCATGTCACAACAGGCATGTTCATTTAGCCTTGCTAAACCTCAGTTTCCTCAATAGTAAAATCAGAATTAATAAAAAGTATCTGCCTCACAAACATATGAACATTAAATCACATATTTTCTATGAATAGTGATTCTTCAGTCCTAAAATGCTGTCCAAATGCTCATTTTTATTATTAACATGAAACTGGACTTCAGTTTCTGGCTTTAGGATATAAATGTTTCCCCCATTTTCTCTATCCTAAAATATATTGCCTCCTCGATCAATTTGAGGGGGAAAAAAACCCAGCTTTTTTTCAAATCTTGATTTACTCCCGTTAGTCTGACTACTTTGTAAATATGGTTTTGACGTGTTTATGTAATCACTCTTTTAAAGTAGGGTTTACAAATAACTATCCATCGTTTCCTGAGACTTCATGTGGTAGATGATAACCAAGGAGGCGTCCTTGATTCAGATGTCATTTGAGGCTTCTATGGTCATTTCCTTTCCAGACACTGGTTTTATCAGTAATGTTCATTCTGAACACGTGCCATTCTTTACCACCAGGTAATGTTGTCAATGGAACCATTGGCAAACAGATGGTCGATATGCTTGTGGAGTCTTCCAACAACGTGGAGATGATTCTCAAGTTTTTTGACATGTTCTTAAAACTAAAGGATTTGACCTCTTCTGACACATTTAAAGAATACGACCCTGACGGCAAGGGAGTCATTTCCAAGAGGGACTTCCATAAAGCAATGGAGAGCCATAAACACTACACGCAATCAGAAACTGAGTTTCTTCTGTCCTGTGCAGAGACGGATGAAAACGAAACCCTGGACTATGAAGAGTTTGTCAAAAGGTTTCACGAGCCCGCAAAGGACATCGGCTTCAATGTGGCCGTTCTTCTGACCAACCTTTCGGAGCACATGCCCAATGATACGCGACTGCAGACTTTCCTGGAGTTGGCAGAGAGCGTGCTGAATTACTTCCAGCCTTTTCTGGGCCGCATCGAGATCATGGGAAGTGCCAAGCGCATCGAGAGGGTGTATTTTGAAATCAGTGAGTCCAGCCGAACCCAGTGGGAGAAGCCCCAGGTCAAGGAGTCCAAGAGGCAGTTCATATTTGATGTGGTCAACGAAGGGGGAGAAAAGGAGAAAATGGAACTTTTTGTCAACTTCTGTGAGGACACCATATTCGAAATGCAGCTGGCAGCGCAGATCTCAGAGTCGGATTTGAATGAGAGGTCAGCGAATAAAGAAGAGAGTGAGAAGGAGAAGCCGGAAGAGCAGGGGCCCAGAATGGGTTTCTTTTCCATCGTGACGGTCAAGTCGGCCCTGTTTGCTCTCAGGTATAATATCTTGACCCTCATGAGAATGCTCAGCCTGAAGAGCCTGAAGAAACAGATGAAAAAAGTGAAGAAGATGACGATGAAGGATATGGTCACGGCCGCCTTTTCGTCCTACTGGAGTATTTTCATGAGCCTCCTGCACTTTGTGGCCAGCGTTTCCAGAGGCTTCTTCCGCATCCTTTGCGGCCTGCTGCTTGGCGGGAGCCTAGTAGAAGGAGCAAAAAAGATCCGAGTGGCAGAGCTCTTAGCCAACATGCCAGACCCCACTCAGGATGAGGTGAGAGGGGATGGAGAAGAGGGGGACAGGAGGCCCATGGAGGCCGCCCTGCCCTCGGAAGATCTGACAGACCTGAAGGAACTGACAGAGGAAAGCGACCTTCTTTCGGACATATTTGGCTTGGATCTGAAGAGAGAAGGAGGACAGTACAAACTTATTCCTCATAATCCAAACGCTGGCCTCAGCGATCTAATGAGCAACCCGGTCCCTATCCCTGACGTGCAAGAAAAATTTCAGGTAATTGACTCTCTGGACTTCTCTAGGCATGATAAACGAAGTCTACATCAGTTTTCGTGCTAGTGCCAGAGTGGTGTTACATACGTGAGTTGGGTTTCCAAAGGGAAATGGCTCTTGGTAGGCAAAGCTTGCCTTATGATGATACTTGGCAAATTACTGAATTATCTTAAACTGTTAGGGCGTAAGCTCAAGTCCTCACCCTAATGACAGGAGTCAGCTGGGCAGTCATTCCATCCACAGATATTTTATGAGTCTTTACCAGGTGCCTAATGCCGCTGGGTATCATAGGACATTAAAGGAGATAGGGGATGTGGTCATTGCTTTCAAATGGCCTGAAAGAGTTTATTAGGAAGATATAACCAACACTCATGAAGGAACTAGGAAATTATGAAGTGTTAAATGGTGCGGGCACTAGATAGTAGAGGTCATGTATGTTGACAAAACGGAAACATCACTTTGGTTTGGAGTAGCTCAGTGCAACTTAAGAGGGGGGCACTTAAGTTTGCCTTGAAGGGTGAGTAAGGATCGAGTAGGTGGATGTGGGAGGTGTGAGTGAAGAAGAAGGGGCAAGAGTTTAGACCAGAATGAAGGGTGTGCCTGGCACCTTCATCTCCGTGAAGGCAAGAGGGTATCCTTGGTAGGTTGTGATTTGTCACGGGGTCACGGGGTTCCCTAAACTCACTCAGAGGTGATGTGTAACCCCGATTTCTTTCTCCCCCTTGGTCCATTCAAGGAACAGAAGGTGAAAGAGGAAGAAAAGGAGGAGAAAGAAGAAAGCAAATCTGAACCTGAAAAGGCCGAGTATGTGTAATTTCTGTATATGTGCCTTTGTTTCAGTAAGTCTGATTTACCTGCACTCTCCCTCTCTTTGGGGGACAGTCTGTCTTGCTCCCTGATGAAGTCTGCCATTCTTGAGGTGAAGCTCTGGGGGGAGGACCCCCCCCCCCGGCTGCCACTCCATTTCTTCCTCCTTGTTCCATGAGGATTCTGTTTGTGCATTTCCCTTTCAGCAGAAATGGCTCCAGCGATTCCATGGGATGCTCTCCTCAAGGTCACTCAGTGCTGCAGTTCTGTGCTCAAAATCAGGCAGGACTTCTGTCCTTATGAGCCAGGGAGGAGACAAACGTTCTGAATGCCATTGCCCAGAATCCCAGCAGTGACCATCCCCCCAAAGCATAGCCCCAGAGCCACATGCACAGTGGCGAGTTTATTAGAAACAAAGATCCACAGGGATGCTGATTCAGCATGTCTGGTGTGGAACCCAGAAGTCTTCGGTTTTACCCACGCTCCTGCTGCGGGGTGCAGCTGCCTTTGTGGCAGTAAGAAAGAAAGAGCTGGGTGTGGAGCCATAAAAATGGGTCACTTCCCCATAACACTGGCTTTCTGTTAATCATGGAAACCTCTGTTAATCATGGAAACCTCTAGCTTTCACCCAGTTTAAATAATTTCATAGGCACACTTTTAAAAATCAACGAAGTAAAATTTTAAGTACCTCTAAGTGCTACTATGCTCACACAGCATTTTTACTTTCCCCTCCGTTGTTTTCTTTGGCGTGTTTTCGTGGGCTCTTCCTTACAGTCATCTCTGTTTATTGTCGAAGAAGCCTGCACAGTTGGGTCGGTTATAAAAACAGCCACGTAGATGATTTGTTATAGTGAAATGGAACGTCACAACCGTTGTTTCTGTGGCAATTCTTTCATGTTAAAAATAATGTTAGATATATGTCATCCAGGTTGGGGTTATGTTTATGTGACAACGCGTATATATGTTTATATGACTACCCATAAATATGCTTTCATGAAGGATTGGTATTTTGCATCTAGAAGGGGTAGACAGTCAACTTTCAGTACTTCTGATTCCATCATTAATATGTTGACATGCTTTATGTATGTGAACCGCCAAATGCATATGCCTCTGATTTTAAGTCCTATTGGCTGGTCAGTGTTAAAACTGAACATTAAAATCACAATTTAAAAATAAGGCTATTGGGAAGTCACAGCAAAAAAAAAAAAAAGTGTCTTCATTGTCATTCTGTTTTCAGTTAAATGTTTTTATTGCACATTTGGAAGGGAATGTGGTACATAGAGCCGTAAAGACACTTCAAACCTGTAAGATGCCCTGTATTTATTTATTTTTTAATTTATTGTCAAGTTAGCTACCATACAGCCTCGTCTTGGCTTCAGGAGTAGATGCCCGTGATTCATCACTTACATACAACACCCAGTGCTCATCCCAACAGGTGCCCTCCTCGATGCCCATCACCTACCTCCCCTACTCTCTCAGCCCTCCACCCCAACAACCCTCAGTTTGTTCTCTGTCTTTAAGAGTCTCTTGTGGTTTGTCTCCCTCTCTGTTTGTAACTTATTTTTCCTTCCCTTCCCCTATGGTCTTCTGTTCAGTTTCTCAAATTCCACATGTGAGTGAAATCATATGATACCTGTCTTTCTCTAACTAGTTTATTTCAGGTAGCATAATACCCTCCAGTTCTGACCACATTGTTGCAAATGGCAAGATTTCATTCTTTTTCACTGCCGAGTAGTATCCCATTATACTGGAATACCAAGCAGTGTTCCATACACACACACACACACACCATATCTTCTTCATCCATTCATCAGTTGATGGACATTTGGGCTCTTTCCACAATTTGACTATTGTTGATTGTGCTGCAATAAGCGTTGGGGTACACGTGCCCGAATGAATTAGCACTCCTGTATCCTTTGGATAAATTCCCAGTAATGCTATTGCTGGGTCATAGGGTAGATCTGTTTTTAATTTTTTGAAGAACCTCCACACTGTTTTCCAGAGCGGCTGCACTAGTTTGCATTCCCACCAACAGTGCAAGCGGGTTCCCCTTTCTCCACATCCTTGCCAACATCTACTGTTTCCTGAGTTGTTATTTTAGCCACTCTGACCGATGTGAGGTGGTATCTCACTGTGGTTTTGGTTTGTATTTCCCTGATGAAGAACGATGCTGAACAAACATCCCTTTAGATTTGAATGTCACAGAATTATCCATCAATGGGAGCCTATGATAGGCAAGGAATCCAACCCCTCATTCTAAAATTCTGGATATTATAATGCACTGGAAGAGAAACTAGTTTTCAACAGCAGTGCTGTGATTTAAATTTTTTTTTAATGTTTATTTATTTTTGAGAGAGAGACAGAATGTGAGTGGGTCAGGGGCAGAGAGAAAGGGAGACACAGAATCCGAAGCAGGCTCCATGCTCCGAGCCGTCAGCACGGAGCCCAACACGGGGCTTGAACCCACAAGCTGCGAGATCATGACCTGAATTGAAGTCAGACGCTCAACAGACTGAGCCACCCAGGCGCCCCAAGCGATGCCATGATTTAAATATCCATTTACGTAATTTGGCACAAAACCTGTTTATATCTGTAGCTCCTGGATGGCTTGTATTTTATTCATTTGTGTTCACAGGGGAGAAGATGGAGAAAAAGAGGAAAAAGCCAAAGAAGATAAGGGTAAACAGAAGTTGAGGCAGCTCCATACACACAGATACGGAGAGCCAGAAGTTCCCGAGTCGGCATTCTGGAAGAAAATCATCGCATATCAACAGAAACTTCTAGTAAGATGTTTTACAATGAATATTGTTATTGATATATTGTGAGACCCTAATCATTCAGGCCCAGTAAACATTCACTGACCTCTCCTTGGGTGGCAATCAGGGGACGAGTCAGCCCCGCAAGTATGTTTTCTTTGCTCGCCTGAGCGTGTTTATATTTTCTAATAAGTGCCTTTGGCCCACTGCTCCCTGTCCTCAAACTATAACCTCCACCACATCCACCTTCCCTGAAGCCATGTGATTTAGTGACTGCCAGCACAGTGCATCCAGAGTGTTCCCAGTAAGACTTTAGGGCAAGTTAGTAAATACCCCCTGAAGCTCCACTCTGCAGGACACTGTTCCAGGGTCTGCAGGCCATTAAAGCAAAAACATACCTGAGGGTATAAGTAATTCGGATTGCAGTTCCAGAGCTGGATTCATCGATTTTTCTAGAACATCATCTTTTTATTAAAAATCCAGCTATGAAAGTATTAATGCAACGAGTCAACTCTCCATTGATACTAAGAAGGTCTGTTCAGAATTATTCTTTAAGTAAAAACAAGTAAAAACCAACGAATGAAAAGAGAGAAGGCAGTTCTTTACGTAGTATCCTATGCATTTTGCAGAAATGCTCCCCAAATTAATTAAATGCATGTTCATATTTGAAAAACAAAGAAAGAAGGTATAGTTCTCTATCTTTATTCATATTTACAGAAGATGGCATTCTTAAAAATTTTGGTTGAAAGGCCTTTTTTATGTATGTATGTATAATTACAGTATATACGGTTTTTTGAAGAAGAGCATGTAGATTCAACCTCTAAAAGGTACTGACCAATAAACGAAGACCAGTGATGCTCCTAATAAAGCCATTTGAAAGTCAAAATCATATTTAGTGTTTTACAGCCTTTGAGAAATCAAAAGTAGATAAGAAACTCAGTATACTACGGCACTCTGTCTATAAGGGACGTGAATTGTCCTCGGTAATTATGTATTCTAACTGCCTATGTAGAAATAAATATTACGTATTTTTATATAATTTATGCGAACATATATTTTAATTAATAGTTTCAACTATGTTTTCTTCAACTATCTTGCCTTTTCCCTACGTTGTGGGAAAGTGTATTAAATGTCAATGGTTTGTAGATCACTCTGGATAATCGCTGATTCGCTATGTTGTAATAGTTGCCATAGCTGCAGACGTAGCCAGTGTAGATGGTATTGGGCATGAGGTTGAACGGTTCCAATAACCTGCCATAGCCCTAGTGAATTCCTGAAGACTCTGTTTCACTACAGTTGTGTAGAGCAAGTCAGTGAGGGTTGTCTTCCACCTGTCCACCATGTTCTCTTCTCTCTCTGCAGTCCTATTTTCCTGCTTCTGTTTCCTATATATGACTTTCTCTGTTCACCAGTTTGCATGCACAAGGCTAGTCGTGGCCACATCAGGCCACCACAGGCCCCTTGTCCCTCAGGTCTTTGTGACCTCCCAGCTCAGATAAACAAGGTCACTAACTCAGCCTCCGTGACCCGACTCTAGCCTTCCACAAGGACAGCCAATGTGACTGGGCCGGTTTGGGTGTGGCAGCCTGCCTTCGTCCAATAAGCCACGGCAGTAAAGTCAGGGTCTCGTGTGGGAGATGACACCACCCAAATGGGGTGTGTCCATGGAGACCAACAATGGCACGTGTTGGTCATTCTGACATGACCTATTCTGCTAAAGCCCCTGGCATATCCACTTGGATACCTGGTAGACCTCTCCCACCTAATATTAAAACAAATACTTTATATTTCCTATAGTCTTTTTCCTTAAACCTACTTCCCCTCCTACTTTTTTCCAGCCAGTAAATGGTACCAACCACTTACTGAGTCACTCGGACCCCAAAATCCAGAAGTTACCATCCCTGAGTCCTCTCTCTCTTTCCTGCCTCAAATCCAACCCAGTGGTAATTCTTCCCAGTTCTGTCTTCCAAGTATATCTGGAGTCTGCTCAGTATCACTATCTCCACAGTCCCTTCCTGAGCCAACCCACCACCATCCATAACATCCCTTTCTGCTGTCCTTTGGTAACTCTTAACTAGTCCCCTTGTTTCCACTCTTGCCTCCTATCTGTTTCCCACACAGCGGTGGGAGTAATCTTTCCAGATCATAATCTAGTGGTATCAAGCCCTCTTCAGATCCTCCACTAGATTACCATCCCACCTGGAATAAAATAATAATTCCCATAATAATAATAAGAGTGATAACTAACTTTCCCTCAGTGAACTTACCTAATCCTCAGAGCAAACCTCTGAGAAAGGTTTCTGTCGTTCTGCCCACTTTACAGATGAGAAAAGTGATTCTGCAGGACTGGTTAATTGCTTGTCTACACCTGCAACGACTGAGTGGTGATGGTGGGCTTCACAGCTGGGCAGCATGGCCCCAGAGGTCATACCCCAACCCACAGCACTGGAAGGGACGTCACAGACTTCTGTCAGAAGCCTGTAAACCTGTGCCCCTCACCTCTCTGACCTCATTCCTTCCCATGCCCTTGTCTCCTCCCTGCTTTTCTCTTACTATCCCTCAAGCACATCGTCACTCCAAACTCAGAACCTTCGTCCCCTTCCACGCACTGTCTCTCTCTGACACATGTGCCCCCCCCCCCAGTTGTTCACTTGACCTCTTCCCTATGTATTTAGGCCTCTGCTTATACATAACCTCCTAAAATAAACCTTCCCTGACCACCTATCTAAAATAGCAGCCCTGTTCCCCAAGCCTGTAACCTGATGGATTTTTCTTCATAGCATTTAGCATCCTCTGAAATTAGATTTTGTTTTGTCTTTCATCTGCGGATGTGTACCTCCTCCGTGGTGGCCCAAACGTACTCGCTCACTGTTGCGTCTACAGCTCCAAGAACGTTACTGGATGCAGAGTAGGCTCTCAAGAAGTAGTTTGGGGCAGATGAATGAATGCTTTAAATCGTCTGCACGTGTCAATCTCTTCATTCAGTGACCTTAATTTTCATCGTTTTTTTCAGAACTATTTTGCTCGCAACTTTTACAACATGAGAATGTTAGCCTTATTCGTCGCGTTTGCAATCAATTTCATCTTGCTCTTTTATAAGGTACGTACATCTTTATGTTTCAGGAACCAGTACGAAACCACAGATGGGTTGGATTGCGTGTGCAGAATTCACACATTCGCCAATGAGCAGATGTAAATCTCTTTCAAGATATGTTTTGATGAAAGGAAAAAACCTAGAGCTCAGGCACATCACTGACGGTCTAGTAAGGCAGGAGCAGACTTGTTCCTCCAAACTAAGCAGGAAATACCTCAACTAAAGAGTGTTTGATGTAGTACAGGGTTTACCCAGTGTCCCTAGCCTGATTTGGCTGCGTACCCCCCTTGGTACCATATCTGGGTGTGGCACACCCTCATTACATACATTAAATTCATTTGGTACCTGAGAAGGCAGCCTAGCCATCTGATTTTTCTCCTGCATGCATTAGACTCCTCGTAACTCTTGCTCAGATTAGGAGGTGTTTTAAAGGGTGTGCTCGTTATAGGCCATCAGCTTCCGAAAAGCTATCTTTTTATTTTTAGCCTTTGCTTTTAGTCTTTTCGTGGTACCTGAGCCTCCTATCTGGCTCTCTGCTGAGAAGGCTGGGTTTCCATTGTTTCTTGTGTGTGCCGGTCCCTTAGAGGGAGTGAACTGATTCTACTTTAAATGGTTTGAATCAGGTCTCCACTTCTTCTGTGGTTGAAGGAAAGGAGCCCCCCACTCGCAGTTCAAGTGGAAATGCCAAAGTTAGCAGCCTGGACAGTGGCTCGCCTAGAATCATCGCGGTTCACTACGTCCTGGAGGAGAGCAGCGGCTACATGGAGCCCACGCTGCGGATCTTAGCCATTCTTCACACGGTCATTTCTTTCTTCTGCATCATCGGCTACTACTGCTTGAAAGTAAGATAGTAAGGCACCAAGGTACCTGTGTGTGTCCGTGTTTGCGCATGTCTTTTGCAGGTTGGACTCCTGGGGGAGCAAACTCTGAGATGGGAATTTCCTGCACAGAGATTATTAGGGAATGTTCCACGAACCAACACCCGTGGGGCAAGGAGAAGAAGCAGGGTGGAACAGAAGACAAAGTGGGGCTGTGGTTCAGATACAACAGGGCACACACACAAGCCTCAGTCCCTGAAGCTGGGATGCCCCTGCAGGGCTGTCTTGGGCTGGGGCACTGGAGCCTGGCCTTCAGAGCTCCATGTTGACCAGTCGTTGACGGCAGGCTGTCCTGGGAAGGGCCTGTGGCCCTGGGCTGTCTTGTTATAGCTCCCTGTCACATATTGGCAGTTATTTACATAATGACCCTTTTCATCAAAACTTGGCCCCACGGAAATAACCTACCATGTCCCCTAGCAATGCTCCACTGTTTTAGAGTTATATAATACATCTTAAGGAACCTACGAGTCATTAGGCACCTACCTAATGCCATCAATGGCAGAAAGACCACAGTTTGTCAACCTTCACCCAGAGAATAATGCAGCTCTATCCCCAGAGCCCTACCAAGAGAATAATACAACTTGGTGAACAGAACTCAAGATGGTCTCCGAATGCCCAGGGCTGCCCATTACCTTTGCAAACCTCTTTATTTTTTCCTAGCGAGACACCTTTTCTTGGTAATGCCTTTATCTCATTGTCTCCTACCTCAGATTGCGAAGCTTCCAGAAGACTTTTGAAAAGCCAGAGCCCAGGGTGAAAGACTAGAATGTGAAATTTTCTTCAGAAATTCTTTTCCCTTCCCTGTCTTTCCTTTGTTTTATTAAGAGGGGACAGGGGAAGTATTCTTGGATTTTTCTAGAACGTCTGCCTCTTTTTTGTATCCGTGCCTTCTGTAAAATCTGTCCATATGAAAAGAGAGCCAATATGTTCTGGAAACATTTTGGCTAGCTGACAAAGATTTTTGCTGATGCTGGAATTAAAATTTATTTCAAAATAGCATATGGGCATGCTGAGTGTGGAATAATTAAAGAGATTTCTCAAATAACACTGCACTTTTTAGAAGCATGCATTTTGGAACATTAGTAACATTGCTGTATTTTATTGTATCCGTTCATGTTTCACATATATAAAGATGTATGTTAAGTATATCATAATAAAAGATATAATACATCTTTTTCTCTTTAATACATAAAAGTGATTTCTTCAGTGTAGTTATCTGTGAACTTCTATGTGTTTAAAAACATATGATTATAAACTATATCTATTCTATCTTCTTTTTTCCCTAAACCTCTAGATGTTTCTTTCTGCCTAAATATAACCAATTCATTTTCACTCAATTTTACCTTCCTGGAAGTAACATGGGAAATACTTCTTTTTCCAGAAGCTGTTTTGTAAAGATAGCAACCACAGGAGATGCCAGTAAATCTAAACTAATTTTAACGTGTTTATCTTTTTCAAATGTAGGTCCCATTGGTTATTTTTAAGCGAGAAAAGGAAGTAGCTCGAAAATTGGAATTTGATGGGCTTTATATTACAGAACAGCCTTCAGAAGATGATATTAAAGGCCAGTGGGATAGACTCGTAATCAACACACAGTGAGTAAAGAATTATATGAGACATTACTGTGCTCAAAAATTTCAAGACAAAAAACAAACAAACAAACAAACAAACAAACACTTTGCTGGAGTTCCTGCGGATTTGTCACAAGTTTAGCAGAGGTGAATAATAGTTATGTTTTCGGCCAAGAAAATCAAAAGACTAAGCACTGTCAGCCTCTTAATGGATGCTATCAATTTTTTTCCCATCTGTGTTCCGAATTCCTTAATCAACAATGGCTTTGGGTCCATTTCCACAGCCCTGATGGAACTTAACATCCATTACTCAATGTTCAGAGAAGTGTGTAGCTAGAGGGGCATAACCTGCAGTGTGGGGCTATCTCATCCAAAAGACCAGACGAAGCAAAAATTATTCATTAAGGAAAGAGTTGTAGCATTGAAGGCAAAAATATTGAATTTCATACTTTCAATGTATCTAAGTTGTAAACTTTCAGCAGCCCAGCATAAAACTAGTTGAACGTTATGACATGTAAAATATAAGGCAGGGAGACAAATGCTTTTTCTATACATTAATTATTTACCCTTGTGAGATCAAGACCCAGACTCCTAGCAGCTGTTCCAGGTCAATCCATCACAAAAGTAGAACTTGCCACCACTAAAGGTATTAGTGATACACTATTTTTTGAGTAGTTTCTACTACTCTAGTGTGTCAAGTGTGAAATATCTTTTTATTGTGATCAGTTTTACTTAAGAAGTTAAAATTGCTAATAAGCTGAGTTTTCAAATGAGGATGATGTGTTTGTGCATTAAAAATGTTTACTCTAAATGCTCAGTGTTTTATTTGTCAACTCTGGCTGTTAATACTAAGTCAAATTAGATCTGTCCCTTTAAGTGAAGTCCATATTAGCACAGGTGCCACGGTCAGTTTCTTCGAGGATAACGTGGGAATGAGATTTTTTAACTTTATAAGAAAAAAAATGACAGATTTTTAGATACCTTAATTTTTAAAGATAATTGACAGAGAAACGTATGTCATTTGACATGTTACAAATGACATGTGTCAGCATGTAAATAAATACAACATGCTACTTCTTAATAAATATGCTCATATTCTTCCCTGTTAAAATATTATCCTGGAGTCTTTTTGTGATTTGCATGTATATATTGATATATTAACGCTTACATAATATTTAACGTACCTCTGATATAGGAAAATTATGGGATAAGATGGGACAAAATTGATTATAAGTTTTGTGAATGAAACAATATGTGTTTACATATTATTTTAAGTATTTTGTTTATTCCAAACAACATATTGTTATTTATCATTTTTTTAAATGATACTATTTTACTTTTATGCTTTTATATTTTTTAGGTCATTTCCCAACAACTACTGGGACAAATTTGTTAAAAGAAAGGTAATACCTCTCAGAAGGAATGCATTCTCTATTTGTTTCCTAGAGTGCAATTCAGATTTGAATTTGATATGGCTCGTGTGGAGAATGAAATACTGAGGTGTGCTTTTATCTGTCTTTTAATGTCATTTCAAAGTGGCAATAGAATTCAGTATGAATTTCAAAAATTGCACGTAAAGAAGAACCCATACTCTGCAGCTATAAAATGAATAATAAGCATTGCTTCATCCACCTGTCCTCTGACTCAGGTGAATAATCGGTGCTCAGTCCGCACAGTAATAGGAATTGGTGAGAATTTTCTCCGAGCTTCTTTGGGTCCCCTGAATTGGCTAACGACCATTTTCTGATAAGACAGCTGTATATCACTGGGGCTGGAATCCTGCTTCACCCTGTAGGAGCAGAGTCGTCGCATGAGAACAAAGGATTGAGTTTGTTTATTTCACATGAACTTCGGAGATCTTTTTATTTTCATAAAGTTTTATTCTTCTGATGCATACTGCGTCATAGTGTAGTAGAAAGAACAATGATAGGGCATCAGCGATGAACTGTGGCACCTGCGAACTGCTCTGATCTTGAAAGTCAAGGATCTTCTCTGCTCTTCTCACCACATAGCATTTTAATGTCAGATCTCTTTTAATGAAATAATGTATGTACCGGTACCTGTAGATCATGAAACACTATTGCTTTATGTGAAGACTAAAGCGATTCACATAAAGCGTTACATTCTAGCTCCTACTTATTCTTTGAACCTTTCTGATTGCCACCCTGACTCAACTCACCTCCTTAATGAGTTCTAGCTCCAACGGGTACCGTCTGGAGTAGCCAGAAACATCTGCCAGATGAAGTGCTCTTGTTCCCTTTGATTCCGTGTTACTCAGGAGGATCGGTGACCAGCAGATTTTTTGTTAGCAATCTGAGGGGAGATAGAGGGCTTGCACCAAGAACTGAAATCAGGTACACGAGGAAGCACGTTGACCTTTTTTAAAAAATCTATTTAATAACAAGACTTTCTAGTTGAGAGAAGTCGTGTGTTTGTAGATTTTATTCTGGCACTAGAGTTTTGTCTCCTGGTGGGACGTGAAATTCTGAGCAGCACTGCCCTCCTGCATACGAGCACATCCACACCGGGCCAGGGCTTTGAAAGACTTATTTTTAAACAATTTTAAATAGGTAACTTGAACATTTTATTCTCATTAGCTACTTAAGAAAGAAGCTTTGAATTGTTAAAGCACAGATTTCTCTGAAGGAAACTGCATATTCAGAGTCAAATAAATACGTTGTCATTGCAGGGGCGCCTGGGTGGCTCAGTCAGTTAAGCATCCGATTTCAGCTCAGGTCATGATCTTGAGGTTCGTGGGATCAAACCCCATGTGGGGCTCTGCGCTGACAGTGTGGAGCCTGCTTGGGATTCTCTGTCCCCCTCTCCTTTGCTCCTCCCCCCACTCTTGTGCTCCCTTTCTCTCAAATAAATAAACTTAAAAAAGTAAAACTAAACTGTAATTGCAGCAGGGACTATTGGTGGCATTCCTACTATACTTAGTGCTGATTTGTTGTCCTGGGAGTGAGGTGAGAACACAACCCAGAGGGAACCCCCATGCAGGCCACCCCAGCCCGTTTTTAGCACCGTGAGAATAACATAGAACAGACCTTTGTGGGTGATGTTCATGGGCTTTTTAACTACGACTTCTCTTTCATGTTTTCATTTACCTCGACTGTATACATTCAGAAGAGGCTTATTTTTATTTTTGCTAATCCCTTCTTCCTTTCCATTAATGTATTTCTTCCTTCGTTGTCTCTCTTCTTTCCCTGGGGAACCCCCTTCCTCCTTTCCCTCACGTGCTCATTTCCTTCTGCATTCCTCGTCCTCTGCTCTCCTACCCCCTTTTCCCCTTAGTGGCCCATTCTCTCTCCTACTTTTCATTCATTGCTTTTCCCGTTGTCTCCATTTTCATTGTGTGTGGGACTCTCATGGAAGCATTAGGCCAAGAGTGGCTGTGTCACGGGGCTGTGCTTCCTGGGCTCAAGGGAAAGCTGTGGGCCCACGTCTACACCGGTCTGAAAACGGGACATGTGGGCAAAGCCAGGAAGATGTGGCAGAGGGAGAGGGGGGCCGGGAATTGGAGGACAGTTGCTCAGAAGAGATTCTGGTGGTGTAAAGGGGTCTATGCAAGGATTGCCCTGAAGACAGGGGGAGGTGACAAGGTTCCGGGGATTACTGAAGGACTGACAGCTTAAGTCAGGAAACTAGGGGAGAGTTGAACGGTTGTAACTGAGAGCCCAGGGAGGATGCTGTCACAAGTGGCCAGCCCATGGCTGGCGATGGTCAGTGCAGATCTTTCCTGAGAGTCAGATCTCGCTTGGTGGTTTCCTTATTTCATCTCTTGCCAAGCTTAGCAAGCTTGGACATGTTACGTTTTCTTATTTATTTATTTTTTTTAATATTTATTTATTTTGTGAGAGAACGCAAGCAGGGGAGGAGCAGAGAGAGGAAGAGAGAGAATCCCAAGCAGGCTCCAGGCTGTCAGCACAGAGCTCAGTGAGGGGCTTGGTCTCATGAACCATGAGATCATGACCTGAGCCAAAACTAAGAGTCGGATGCTCAATAGACTGAGCCACCCAGGTGCCCCAAGGGCATGTTATGTTTTCTAAGACATAACTTCTTTATCTGCAGAATAGGATGCTGATAACATAGTGTGACTTACATAATGTGACAGTCCCATGAGGGAGAGCAAATCAAATTTCTTTACATAATTCCTGGCGCAAAGGATGAATTTGGTCAAAGTTCCTTTCATTCCATTTTTTGCACTTCTTGACTTACTTCCTTGGGCCCCCCTCTTCCTTTTGCATGCGTCCCTCTCTTGACTAAGACATCTTGTTCCTCGGATGGGTATTACGTACAGTGCTGTAAGTTTGCTTTGACCTTAAGCATTGCGATCACAGAAGAAGAGCCAGAAATGAGATTTTTAAGTGAACTCGAACATAAGACCAATACATAGTAAGTGTCAAAATAATTAGATGTTTGTATGCGCATGCATACGAGGGGTTACTGAGTGGTTGAGGCCAGTAAAATGTTTTATTTCTTGTGCCCAGGTTATGGATAAATATGGGGAGTTCTATGGCCGGGACAGAATCAGTGAGCTCCTTGGTATGGACAAAGCCGCCCTAGATTTCAGCGATGCCCGGGAAAAGAAGAAGCCAAAGAAAGACAGCTCCCTGTCAGCCGTGTGAGTATTACCTCTTCCCAATGGCTCTAGACCCAAAGGAGAAGAAATTAATACAATTCTGAACTTGATAATGCCTCGACTTCCTTTCCCTCAGAGTCTGGGGGAATAGAGATGAGGGAAACAGAGAATGTACCTAAGGGTCTACTTCTATGCTTCTGGGTATTTTTGGGTGTGGAATGATTGGATTTTTTCCTATTATTTTGGAAGGCGACTTTTTTGTTATTTACATAAAGCAAAAATTATGTAAATAAAGATGTATGTTCTTAACTTAATTTGCCTTTTCTATCCCTAAATGCCATTTAAGTCAAACATATACAAAAGCACAATATTTGACTACCTTTTCTGATGCTGTCTGAAAAGAGGTTAATCTTTCTCAGGTTTTGGAAGAGGGCACTATGGAGCCCTTTTATTAGGAAAGTTCAAAGTTCATATTCTTTTATTATAATTCTTGAGTTTTGTTTAAATAGCAAAGACTTCACAAGCCAGAAGTACTGTGCTGTCATGCTGTTACTCAGGAATTTAACTTTAAAATGAGGTGTTCCTGGAGCGCCTGGGTGGCTCAGTCGGTTAAGTGTCTGACTTTGGCTCAGGTCATGATCTCATGGTTCATGGGGTTGAGCCCCGTGTTGGGTTCTGGGCTGACAGCTCAGAGCCTGGAGCCTGCTTCGGATTCTATGTCTGCCTCTCTCTCTCTCTGCCCCTCCCATGCTCATGCTCTGTCTCTCTCTCTCAAAAATAAATAAACATTAAAAAAAATTTTTTTAAATGAGGTGTTCCTGATATAGTGCTTTAATGGAATAATAGGTTATAATATAGCTAGAAAGATGTGAATCAGTTGAATTGAATTTGCCTCAGGTTGAATTTCACACACACACACACACACACACACACACATATATACATATACTGCAAATATATACTTCATCAACTGTAATTCTGGATTAAGTGTAAAGCATACATGTTTTAAAAAATGTAATTTCTCATTGTAGCCACTTAACGATTTTAGAAGAAACATAACAGTTACTTTCCCTTAAGAACATGTCCACTTTTCTTGTAAATTTATGGTCTCCGTCAGTTAGGGATGTGACTACTTTCGAAATATAGATACTTGAGGCTCTGTAGGGTGGTATTATTTTGTGTCAGATAAATATTTTAGCTAGCATTAAAAAAACATGTTGGCTGACCTCATTGGTAATATAGTTTTTTATCTATCTGAAAACTTACTGGAGCTACATGGTTTTTAAAAATAATGTGAACTCAGTTTAAAAGCAGTTAGTTCTATGGACAAATACATGACAGAAACTGTGGATTTAGATCCAAAATATCACGTGGGTACTTTAAGAAAACCCATGTGGTACATAATGAATATATCACTGTATAGAAGATGAAACACCTTGCCAGTGCTTAGGAATTAAGACCTTTATGTTAGAATATCATATAAAAACAAGGACCATAGAGCAGTGCTGAGCTTTCTACTAATATTTTCAGATCTCTGACAAACAGTGTAGAATCAAATTGTTTTACTGCATTATGCTCTTTCCATGGTAATATTTATGGTCCTAAAAAAAAAAAGTCTGAAAAAAATAGAAGTTTAGACTATTTTATAAACAAAAAGGTGTTTTATTTTTACTGTGACCAAAAAGTTTTGTTTTTTTTTAATTTTTTTTTCAATGTTTATTTTTGAGAGAGAGAAAGAGTATGATGGGGGAGGGGCAGAGAGAGAGAGACATAGAATCCAAAGCAGGCTCCAGGCTCTGAGCTCAACTCACAAGCCTGATGTGGGGCTCAACTCACGAACTGTGAGATCATGGCCTGAGCCAAAGTTGGACACTCGACCGACTGAGCCACCCAGGTGCCCCTGAACAAATAGTTTTAAATTAGTGGAATTTTCCACTTTTTTACATAGGAAATGTTTGCAAGTTTGACCCCTAGCAAAGTGCCAAGAAATTAATATGGCATTAATACCTTTAAATATGAAGGGGCACCTGGGTGGCTCAGTCATTTGAGTATTCGAATGTTGCTTTCGGCTCAAGTCATGATCCCAGAGTTGTGGGATTGAGCCCCTCATTGGACTCCGTGCTGAGTGTGGAGCCAGCTTAAGATTTTCTCTCTCTCTTTCTCTCTCTCTCTCAGAAAAAAAATTAAAATAAAAAATAAATATGGATAATAAAATTAGAAGAATAAATTTCTAGTAAATAATGTCCATAACTAGGAAAAAGAATTACATATATTGTTCCTTTATTTAAAACATTTACAAAGATCAAATTTTAAAACATTATCTGGTTTGCATATTATCTTAATGTGAATGTTTGGGTACAAGGATGATTCATCTATTTGTGCATGTTTTATTTGTCAATCAGATATGTAGGGCTTGTCAAACAAACAGGTGGCCACATTACCTCCTGGGGATAGAATGGCTGCCAGGACCCACAAAACCTGCATCTTTTTCATTTGTGTCTTTATGGGAAAAGAGAAGGGATTTGTATCTCAAAACCATCTAGCAAAACTCTTCAGCTTCTGGCTTATAGTCTGCCCCTGAACCAAGCCCTGTGGCCAGGTGAATGCGTGCCCAGTTGACCTAGATCAGCTTTGGCCCATCCCTAGGGGTTGGGTCAGCTCCACCCAAACAGGAGTACTGTCGTGATTGGTGAGAAAAGAGTGTCCTACAACACCAAAAGGGTATGCTGCTTCACGATGTTGACAGCAAACTTGTTACCCTAATGTTTGACAGGAATGAAAAATAATAACCATTTTTTAAATAAAGTAAGAAACTGCCATGGGGCATTCAGTCATCCTGATAGGAACACTTATTTTGTTTTAGATTGCTTTCATGGGAAATAATCATGCTCTCATGCAAATTACCCCATTATTTATTTTTTCTCTGTCTTTGGGTTTTTAAATTTAAGATAAAATAGTCTTGGGGTGCCTGGATGGCTCAGTCGGTTGAGCATTTGACTCTTGATTTTGGTTCAGGTCATGATCTTAGAGTTTTGCGAGTTTGAGCCCCAAAAAGGACTCTGTGTTGACAGCATGGAGCCTGCTTGAGATTCTCCCTCTCTCTCTGCCCCTCCTTTCCACACACTCTGTCTCTCTCTAAATAAATAAATAAATATACTTTAAAAAACAAAAAGAAAAAAAAATAGCCTTGTATTGAAATCCATTTTAAATATTCACATAACTTTAAAAAATGATCTCTAGTAATAGAATTGATTCTAGCTCAAAGATAACTTTATTTCCTTAAGATAAAGACTCCTAGGCTAAGGTAAATTAAAACGTAACCTTTGGGGGAGAAGTCTCTAAGAAGTCCATTTTGATTAGCGATTACTGATCCTACCACTTGAAATTTAAGATTGGCCTTCCTAAAAAAAATGACTAAAGAAATAACGTATAAAACAGTAAATATAGAGAAGCCCTTTTGAAACGAATACTCATATTTTATAGCCTATCATATCAATTACCTAGAATATTAGATAGGCTAACAAAGTTATAATTTTAGCACATCAATCAGTGGGCAGCTCTAAAAAAATTAAAGTTAGAAAGTATGTTTTACTATGTATGTATTTAATCTAAAGATCAGGAATATTTATGCTAAGATTTACTCATCCAGCACATTTATTGAGAGATATTCCATGTATGATACAATGTGCTTGGTGTTAGGGAGTTTGCAGACTAGGGAGAAAGGCATAAATGTACGTAGATACCTGCACACCCGCAACTACAAAATAAATGGGAAATTGTAGTTAAGTCTACAAGGTAATTTGGGAACCAAGGGGAAAAGGTGAATGCCTTCTTGGATAGAGATTTTTTTTTTTTAAAAAACAAGAGGAAACACAAACAAGATGAAAGAGCCCTTTCACTGGCAAATTTAGTTGTAAAGTGAATGTGGATGTTTATGCAAGTTTTTATTAGCCTAAGTAAAAATTATTCTGTCAGAATGCAATTACAAATGTATAATGAAAGCGAGGAAACTTGGGATGCACACATGTTGGTTAATGTAGTAGCATAGTTTCCAGAAATCATTCTCACATAACAAGTGGCTTTACCTTATATTTAACGCAGGAAAAGAAAGTGCTAATCTTAAATAATAGAAGTTGCATCTTTGTTTTGTTTTCCAAGATCCCACTAAAAAAGCATTACAGAATTCTGGAACACATCATCCAGATGTTCCAGATTCCCTTGACACTTTGGATGGAACTAATTTCCTGAGATGGTTGCCAGTTTCATCCCACAGAAAGAATGCCAGCAGGCTCTTGCAAGCCTCCGAGTCTTTGTTTCACATGCATATCCACAAATCCTTCTTTGTCTTTCCAGACTGAACTCTATTGATGTGAAGTATCAGATGTGGAAACTAGGAGTCGTCTTCACGGACAACGTAAGCCCACTTCATTACCACAAAGTACAGTGCGCTATGATTAGACAAGTCTGTTGGGATCCGGCAGGCAGACAGTCAGTGATTTAAGGAAGTCAGTCAGACAGCAGTTGATTTAATACAGACCATTATCTGAGAATGACCCAAGGAAATATATGATTAATTAGCCCCCATCTCTCAATCCATTTCTTTCAATAGCTGAAAGATTAACATGAAAATATATTTATGCAAGAAAAAGAAACTGAGATGCAAATTCACATGTATTTTCATTTAGGTTTTAGTTGGGTAATGAGTTCAAAGTTTGCTAGATGTTAAAACGGAAGTTCTAAATAAATAAAGTTTTAAAACATTAATTGTGATAAAGTTTCCCCCAAATTAAGTGCATTAAATTATTGTGGTTTTTGTTCTTGATTGATCCTTCTTTTCTCAAAAAGCCTAATAGCCCAAGTCTGTATCCAAATATAATGAAAAAAATTCACCTGGTACTAAAAGCCACCGACTGTCAGGTCGGACGATCACGTTGTACTACCCTGGCTTGCTCAACAGTTTGACATTTTTGACTCTTAGAACTTTCAGTTTAAAAAATCATTATTATCAATTGTTTTCATGCTCCCATGTGCTCTCTATGGGAAGTTGCTAGGGACAGTCATGAAACTCTGCTGAATGGATCAACTACAAATGTTTGTCTCCTCCTGCTGGATCAGAATCCTACCATCCTCACCTCCTGCGAAGGGGCACTGACAAGCAAATCCAAAGGCTTAGTCCTAGACCCTCCTCTGGTTTTGTCTCCCTTGCACATCTCAGTCTCAAAATCACACTCTAATTAGCAGTGACTTTTACAGTGAGTGGTAATTCTGTTCTCCTAAAGACATGCGACACCCCCCAAATTCTCCTGTCTCTATCCCCACCCCTATCGTACCCAGTCATGGGCCCGGAATACTGGGTCTTTTAGAGAACTCTCCAAAGATCTCAAAAACAAGTTTTGTAAGTATCTTTTAGAATTGTCAACTGTTAATGCCTTCAGCAAATTTCTCTTCTAATAATGGAAGCAGCTCCCTCAAATTAAAAGGAAACCACCTCATCTCTAGCACTGATGTTTTCTGTTCAGGTAGCCCGGCCATCTTGGCTTTTGCTAGTTAAGGTCAATCCTCCTTGACCTCCTTATATGCCGCAGTACTTGTGTCATGCAAGATACGTATCTTGCTCTAGTTTTCTTGCCTCCAGAGCATTTGGGCGTGGACAGACTTCTTCAAACTTGTTTCTGTTATATTATTCTGATATATTATTCATCCACCTGTAGTTTCATGGCTGTTTGGCCAGCTACTTCTCAACATGTCTTCAGTCCTCAATAGTGTGGTTTCTGTCTGAAACACAGCTAGGCTTACCAGATGAAGTACAGATGAGTTCCAGCCCCGCGTTGGGCTCTGCACTGACAGCTCAGGGCCTGGAGCCTGCTTCAGATGCTGTGTCTCTCTCTCTCTCTGCCCCTCCTCTGCTTCTGCTGTCTCTCTCAAAACTAACTAAATAAAAAAACATTATAAAAAATTCTTAATTACAGATAACTAAATATTTACATATTATATTTACATTTTTATATAGGTATGTATACATACCTATACGTAAATATAGTTTTATATCTATAACAATGTACAATATACATATATATGTGAGTATACATACTTATGTATTTATATGTGAGTATATCCCAGATGTTGCATGGAACATAATCTAAAAATTATTTATTCTTTACCTAACGTTTATCTGTAACTGGGCAGCCTGTGTTTTTATTTGCGAAATCCGGCTATCTAAGGACAGCACCTGTGTCGTCTATACGTGTATCCTTGGCTCCCCTGATCACCTATATTAGTCTCCTGACTCATCTTCTGTCCACACACTTGTCCTTTCTCCTCAGCCTTTTCATTTCTTAATAGCCTGCTGGGTGTGTCCATTCAAATGTCCTGTGACAAATGCATCTTCTCCTCTCCTCACTCTTCCCTGCTAAACGCAGTCCCCCTGTCCACCGTTTCCTCTTTCTGTTAGTGTTTTTGTTCTTCTTGCTCCCTATGTCCAGATGACCAGCTTGGACTCCTTTTCCTTCTCCTTCTAATATGTGCATTCAGTTATGTGCCCAATTGGATCCTTTTCCTGCCCTCTGTCATTCTCTGGCCAGTTCCGCTGATAGTCATGCCTCTTATAACCTCCCCCGTGGGGTTGGCCAGTAGTGTCCTAACGCAATAGCTCTGCCACTTACATCTTCAAGAAAGTAGCTTGACCGGAGTGAGCTCACTTTCCTCATTTGTCAATTTGGGGCTAAGATTGCCTACTTATCAAGAGTCTGGCTAGAATAAAAACAGAGACTGTATGTGCAAATATACAAGACGGTATTTTCATAAAATGCTGCTTTTCACATACCATTATTCCGTATGATGCTCCAGGGGTTCTCCCGTGCTGGTGGGATGTGCCCATATCCCTTAACCTGGCTTGAAGGCCTTCCAACTCCGCTGTACATTTCCAGCCTCATCTTCTGAAACAGAAGCCCACTCTCAAACCAAGCTGTCACTCCTCAGCACATTCTGCGTAGTCTTATCTCGGTGTCTATTTTCAAGTACTGCTTTCTTCCACCTGATGTCTAACCTCAGCCCTGAACTGCCCATAAAGATGATTTATACCACCTCAGCCCCCTTTGTCTTGTGTTCTCTGTTAAAGCTTAAGATATATTCTAGTCAAAATGAAGGTTTCCTCCCTTTCCCAAAATGGGTAGCTCTTGACTCCAATGGCAAAACACTTCTTATGCCCAAGGACCCTAATCCAGAAAGCAAGCATGATCTCAGTATCTTTTATTCTACTTTTTTTATTCTCCTCCCCTCAAAAAGTATATACACTTATACATCTAACCTCTGTAAAGCAAATCTCTTACATTGATTATAAACAAGATTCCTACAGATAGTACCAACTGTATTATTAGGTTTATTATAGCCTTCAGTGACATTAAGTAGTATTTGCATTTTCTCCTAGACTTGTTTTGGCTCACATAAAGTGAGATGCTTGGTTAATAAAATACCGCACGTAATTTCTTACAACTAGTAGGTCTCCACAAACACTGATTTAGAGAGTGAGTAAATGAAAAACGAAAGAGGGAAGGACAGTTGGTTGGTTCTTTGATTGAGTGTAGAGCAGGGCTCTCAAGGGGGGAAATTTTGTCCTCCAGGTGACTTTTGGCAATGTCTAGAGACATCTTTGGTGGTCACAGCTGGCATCTGGTGAGTGGAGATCAGGGTCACTGCTGGTCATCCTACGGTGCATCAGACAGCCTCCAAAACAGAGAATTATCCAGTCTAAACTCTCAGTAGTGCCAAGGTGAAAACACCTTGCTATCGAGTATTAGGTCAGTAAAATTCTCTCTATAGAAAGATACATAAGAACAGCCTATCTGATATAAAGGAGAGAAAGACATTGAACCTCTGAGGACAAGCTAAATAACAATAAAATACATAAACCAATATAACTGATTTGAATTAAATAGACAGACTAAGAAGGTAAAGTAAATGAAGTGATTATAATGGAATGAAATCAGAGTAGCTTTGGACAACAGTCACTCCTTCTGGTTTCTGATATGCTTCCCTCTCGTTTGTCTTCTCAGTCTTTCCTCTACCTGGCCTGGTATATGACTATGTCCGTTCTGGGACACTATAACAACTTTTTTTTTGCTGCTCATCTTCTTGACATTGCTATGGGATTCAAGACACTGAGAACCATCTTGTCATCGGTAACTCACAATGGCAAGCAGGTAAAAGTTGATTTTTTTTTTTTGACTCCCTACAAAAAACAAAAAAAAACCCACCAAATACACCAATAAAAATAAAACCCAACCTCCAATGGCAACATACAGTTTTAAAGATTTTTGTGAATGGAGGATATGCACTTTTTTTATTTTTTAATTTTTTTTACAAACCATGAAGAATATTGGTTCAAGAGTCCCCTACACCTACATTCAAGTCTTGGCTTGACCGATACACTGTGTGACCTTGGATAACTGATTTAACATTTTTAAATCTCAATTCATTGTGTAAAATGAATACAATAAAAGTACCTACCTTTTAGAGTTTCTGAGAAAATGAAATAAGAACATAAACGTGGAGGTGTTAGCACAGGCCCCGGCACATACAAAACACTGCAGAAAATAAATTTTTCCTAATATGATATTTACTCCATTTGATACCAGAGGGAACTGAAATGTGTTTCAGAATCCTGATGCACTAGTTACAATAGTAATAAAACACAAGATGCTGCGTTCTTAATTTGATGTGATATTTAAAAACTGGATATCGTGTGGTCTTTTATAATGTTTCATACTTGACAAGGTCATACTCCAAGGACTTACATACTGGCCTAGTTCCAGATGATCAATTTATGTTTTAATGGAGCCCAGTTGTAATGTGAAAACTTTAATTATTCATAAACTCATTATAGAAGCATATATTTATTGATTTATTCTCTATCACCTGTCTACTGGGAGTAACACATTCTATATTCGTTATTTGGTTTAACAGAGTCCTTCTTTTCCAGAATTTTATAATTCAGCATATTTTTAAATCCACGTCCCCCCAAACACGTGAACTATGTCCATAGTTAAATTCATATGAACAGTTAAGATTTTTAGTTTCCTAAATTTCAACACATTGTTGTTCTATATGTGACTCTAATTTTTGAATGTGACTATGACATCGGCAAAAAGTGTTTATTCATAGTTTTGAGCCCCTGACATATTTAAAAAACTGGAGATTCTGAATCTCTTGTGTATTTTCACACAAAAGGTTTGGCTTGCTTTCAATTCACTTCTAAAATTTTGTGAGGATTATTCCTTCTTTTTGAGATATCAATTTTTGACTTACAGAAATATAGAGAGTTTAATAGTCCTCATAATAAGATGTGCAGAAATTTATAGTGGCATTGTACTTCGTTTACAGAAGTGAATTAAGCCCTCTATTCAGATAACATATTTTCTCCAGATAATTGTAAAATTATTTTTGAAGGACTTAATATATGCTGCCACGGTCAAGAACATAGGGATTCATTGTAATTAGAGAAGTAGACACAAAAAATAATGCATTTGAGTGTGTTTAGATTTTCTGTGATATAACCAGAAATATATTTTCACCAACTTGGTGAAATTCTTATTTTCAGCACATACATATTATGATCAATTTGGATGTGAAAGTCAATCAGAGTTTATTCATATTCCAGCTGTAGTATGCATTCATTAACCAATTAAGTAGCCAACTTTTGCATAAAACAGTCTGACCACTTGATAAAATAAAGAGCATATGGAAATAAATTTCCCCACAGAGGAGGGTAAGAAAGGTACGGTGTGAGGTATGGATCCCATTACTTTCTAGTCAATAAATCCAGGTATGTGCTCATAGAATTCTCCCCTCCCACACTGATGTTGAACATGCCAGTCATATATGCCTTGCATTTCTAATGCATGTTCTGTGTCACATTGCTTTCCAGCTTGTATTAACTGTTGGCTTGTTAGCTGTTGTTGTATACCTATATACTGTTGTGGCATTCAACTTTTTCCGAAAATTCTACAATAAAAGTGAAGATGGTGACACACCGGATATGAAATGTGATGATATGCTAACGGTAAGTTCATACACTTTGATCTTATATGAGTGAAAAATTCTCCTGCTTCTTCAGTATGAGTGGTTGTGTAGTTACTCTTTAACCTTGCAGAATAGAAAATAGCGTACCCAGTAAAAAGTTGTGTGGCTCTTTAAAGAATCAACAGTTTTCATTCTTTTGCAGAATGTAAAGGACCGTTTCTGCCATTTTTTTACATCTGCTGTACCAGCCTGATAATCAGGAGATTTTTTGCATAAAGGACTTAGAGCTGGAAGGATTAATATAAATGCTTTAGCTGAATTGGTTCATAGATTCCAGGACCGCGGTTAAAATTATTTCCTTGGAGAGTATTTTGAACCCTTAGTTATCTGTTTACTTTCATGATATTAACTGACATCACCGAAGTCCAAAAATATATCTTTTACTAGAACTCTTAGGTTTTGCTTAAATATTCAGTACTTTAGCTTAAATTACCTTTTCGGTCTTGGTTTTAAAATCAGTGGATGTTCAAGCTTTCATATTGCTCTACCCCTGTTCCTTAACCTGCCCATCTAATATTGGCGAATCAGAAGTTATTACAGGTGAGATCTTAGATTGGAAATATGTACCTCTAGCTGAAAGGAGATGAATTCTTCATTGAGCACCAAATCAAAATACCTACATAGCTGGGGTTAGTAGTGTAAGAGACCAACAAAGTGACAGTAAAGTTACTCTAGAAAAAATAAACATCCCAAAAGAGTAATGAGAGGGAACTACTAATGTTATAAAAACTAATACTTAAGGCAGGTTTTGTACTAGAGAATGATACATGTGTGGGACAGAATAGAGAGTCTAGAAATACATGCAGATACACTTGGAAATTAAAAGTATGATAAAACGTAACTTTTGAAATCATGAAATGAAAAAGAATTCAGTAAATGGTATTGGTACCATGGATATACTTTTGGGGAAATTTTGATAAAAATTGATACCAACCTAGTTCTTTAAATCAAAATAAATTCTGAATGGGACACATATTTTAATGCAAAAAGAAAAGAATAAAAATTATAACAGAATTTGACTTTTGAAATAAACAATTTTTTAAATTTTACTTATTTTCTTTAAAAAAAATTTTTAATGCTTATTTATTTTTGAGACAGACAGAGCACAAGCAGGGGAGGGGCAGAGAGAGAGGGAGACACAGAATCCGAAGCAAGCTCCAAGCTCTGAGCTGTCAGCACAGATCCTGATGTGAGATGAATCATGGGAGATCATGACCTGAGCCAAAGTCGGACACTTAACTGACTGAGCCACCCAGGCGTCCTTGAAATAATAATAATTTTTAAATGGGGAAAGGTCTTTCTAAGTGTGTCATAAAACCTAAGATGCATGGGGTCCTAAACAATTACTTTAAAAAGGAACAACACTAAGCGTTGTCTTAAAGACAAATGAAAAACTAGGAAAAATATTAACATAGGGCCAGTGTCCTTAATTTACTAAGTACTTATCACTAGGAAGTAAACCAATAGGAAAAGGAACAATCAGCTCGTGGTAAAATTCAGTCAGCTTACAAATTGACAAAGATTAAAGAAATGCAAATCAAAGCAATCAATTGCCACTTCTTATTAGGTTTGCAGAATATTAAAGTTTGTTAATACCCACAGTTGAATCGATGGAAAAACTGGCACTTTCATGAACACTTGTAGGGAATTCAAATTAAGACAATGATTTTACAGAAATTTTGCAATATCTATCACATTTTTCATTGTACTTACCCTTTGACTTGTCAGTTCCACTGATTGTATTGATTTAAATGTTTGTTTACAAATATGCTCCTGTGGGTTTAAGGATACTTGCTTGCTACTATCACAAATTGGAAATATCGAAATTATATCAATAGAGTCCCGATGAAACCAACTATGGCAAATCCATATCATGGAAAGGTAGGTTGTTTAAAAATAAGACAAATCTGCACGTGCTGATATAGAAAGACATACAGATTGCATTTCAGTGGGGAAGGGGGGGCAAGATCTTGAACAGTGTTATGATAAGATCCTGATTGTGTGCACACATACACATGCTAGAATGTACATATTAGATACACTAGAATATGTACAGGGTGTTTCTGGAAGAATACATGGGACACTGTTAACAAGGGTTCCTACAGGGAGTAGGACTACAGATTAGGGAGAGAAGAAACTTACACAGTAAGGGATTCGTCACTGGTAGTGACGTCCCCCAGAGTCACTAAACGTGACACTTTACCGCCAGTAAGGATCCTTCATCTCCTCTTGTGAGAGGTGCCTTTAATACCCACCTTGCCTCTCTACCCGGTGACTTCAAGACTTGGGGTAGCAGCTGGCTAGAGGCAGGGAGGGGAGCAGACAGCTGGAGGAGTCAACAAGGCACAAAAGGGAGTCAGTCATTACTAACAGCAGACAGCTGTGACTCCAGGGAGATTCATTTCTCTTCCAGAAGCACCCCCTCCCCCATGGTTCTAAATCTCAAAGTCCACCTTGGTTGAGTCAGAAAGTTTAGCAAGGTGATTCACTGCCAGAGGGTGTGGTGCCCGCTGAATCGCTGAAGATTGCTGGAAAGTCAGGATGACTTCGGGTAGTGCTCTTGAGTTGGCATTGGGATTGGCAGGGCCTCACTTGCCCCCCTCCTACCACAGTAAGACCCCTGAAACATCCAGGTGTCTCCTTCTAATGTCATGAGTCATATTTGACCCTATTCAATTATCCTGATAGTATCCTTGGATGACTACATTTCGAACATCACTCTTGGTATGAGTTTCCATTGCTTTTGTAAATTTTCCCAACGAACTTATGAGAGGAATCCAGGCATGGTTTGAACAACAAGTGAGTTAGGAAGACAACAAACTGCCTTTACCTGGTTGGCATGACCCAGTTGCATGGGATGTGTAGGGAAGAGGTAGAGAAGTTTGCCTCACTTTAGGGTGAGGAAATAAGGCTTCTTGATGTTTCGACCATGGCCTCAGGACTGAGCTAGAGCCTGGATTTTGTCCAGTTTAAGGGATTTCTGCCCCTACCAGTGAGACTACCTACAACCAGGTCTGTTCTGGGTGTTTCTATCTCTACACATAACGGTAAGCTTTGTACCTTGCCTTTGGGTGGGGTGAGGTTGGGGGCATCATGAGGATGTACCTTAGATGTGTCTTCTTGCAAAAGAGAAAACTCAATTCCAAGCCACAAACAACATCTCAGCTCCCATACTGCTGCCAGGCGGATCTCAGGCACACAGGAGTCTGTGTAGCTTTGCACATTCAGCTGATTGTTCTTAAAAACGATCACATCAGAGGCCACATCACCTAGATTTACCTTACAATAGTTGGTCTCAAAATCCCTTTTAATTTGCCTCTTATTAATACTTGTGCAGCAAGGTTTGAACAAGCCAACAACATTTAAAATGTAACTGCTCACTTGTAGTAGTGCTCGTTAAAAGTCAAGGCTTAGCAAAACCCAGCAGCTAGCAAGACAGAAGTACGGCGTAGGAAGTGGTCACGCTTAATATCTTGCGTGTATCTCTCAAAAGAGAATCTTTCGTTTACATCCGTCTCTAACAATTAGTCTTCACAGGGTGAAGTCGAGGATTGTTTGCTTGAGATGGGTTTTCTTCACTCATGCCCTGTTTTCTCGGCAACATCCGAGTTTCCAGTGCCTTCATTGCTTCTGGTAGTTTCCTGGCATATGTAGGAACATTTTAGGTTTTCACAGCGATGTGGTTCACCTGCCAGTGTTTCATGCCCAACAGCAGGTGGCGCTGTAGCTACAGTTTTACAGACTGTGATGCTTCATGCCTGCCTGCCCACCTACCACCTGCCTCCTTCCTTCCTCCCTCCCTCCCCTTCCTTCCTTCTTCCCTCCCTCCCTCCCCCCTCCCTTCCCCCCTCCCTTCCTTCCTTCCTTCCCTCCCTCTTTCTTCCTTCCTACACTTTCCTTCCTTTTCTTTCCTTTCTTTCTTTACTTATTTATTTAGGATCATGGTGTTTTAAGCCTGAGAATCTAATTAAACCATCAGTATCCTGAGAGAATTTGAACCTCTTCTCCAAGAATGTACAAGGAGAAAGTGCAAAATGATCCAAAGTTCCAAAGCCCCAGGCAAAAAGATGATTGTAGCTAACTAGCCAGGGAGACTGACTTGGCCTATATAAAGACATTCATCTCAAAAGGGGCGGTCCTTTCACCAAGACTCACCAGGGCATCCCTTTATGAACCGCAGCTCAATGAGGCCACCCTCATATCCCAAGTCAGAAACTGCAGGGAAGGTGTCCAGACCTGTTGTGATTTTTGGAAAAAACTTACCAGGTGGTTGAGAGAATGAGTTACTCCTAGGGAAGTACAATCCCCAGCTCAGGGTATTGTTCTAAATTACTTATTTTACCCTACCCTCCCAACAAGTAATCTCTGCCAGTCTCTCTTTCTCTTTCCACTTTTATTTCTCCCCCTATTTTGGGGGGGGGGGTCAGGATAAAGATCTCATAAAGATCTTCACTACTCCGCCAGAAACTGTCCCTCCTCAGTATTTCCTAAAGCTGTCATAAATAGTGATTAACTCTGGAATGAATCCACTCGGGAGATGAGTGGGTAGGGGAGAAACCATAGAATATTAAATTTGGAGAATAACTGACTGCGTATTCCCAGTGTTGGTAGCACCAGGCACCTTCCTTCCTCATGACTCAGATTCTCTGAACAAAGTGTATCGGTTTGTGTCCCAGAATTACTGCTTTCCATTCTCCAACTCTGATGTTCAGGTTTAAGCTGCTCCTGTGAAAAGGAAGGTGAATGAGAGATTTTCCATTTTCAGGAGCAGAATGATCATCTGACAACTAAAAGCCTGACAGCCCTACGTAGGTGGATGTTCACCACCCTACCGCATATTCTAGCCACCCACCTGCTATATCTGGGGATAACCAGGTAGTATAGATTAAGGTTGGGAAAATCAGTATCAAAATCCCACAGGTGAACCTGGAATTTTATACTTTTAAAATCTGGTATCTTACTAAGCCTAAACAATCAAATGCATAAGACTGCCTATCTTTTCAGCATGGCCAGAGTCTATTATTGAAATATGGTGGGAGCCCTTTTGTCAGCATCAGAGCTTTCACAGAATGAAGGTGAGCAGAGAGACGTGGATGTTGCTAGATGGCTGACAGGAGACCTGAGAAGTAGGAGACATTTGCTTTGGTAATTTAGCCTCATTCCATGGTCCTATCTTCAACTGTGCATGTCTGGAAACTAAACATCCTCTTGAGGACAGACTCACATTAACCAGGCTCCTAAGAGTCACATGTATGAGTCAGAACACCAACATCCTACTCATTAAGAGTTCATGCCGCAGGAGAACGCATTCTCTTCCCTAGAGAAAAACTCTATGGGCACCTGGGTGGCTCTGTCAGTTAAGCGTCCAACTTCTGCTCAGGTCATGATCTCGCGATCTGTGAGTTTGAGCCCCGCGTCGGCCTCTGTGCTGACAGCTTGGAGCCTGGAGCCTGCTTCACAGTCGGCGTCTCCCTCTTTCTCTGTCCCTCCCCCGCTCACACTCTGTCTCTCTCAAAAATAAATGAACACTACAAAAATGACTTTTCTGGCTTATCTGTGAGAGAGACCCCTTACCTGAGCCCCAGACGGTTCTTGGTTGGGCAGTGACAGAGCCGCCCTCTGATCCTCTTCGTTCACTGTGTGCCAGACTGACAAACCTCCTTCCTGAGTGACCCAGTCGTTATTCGGTTCTGATCATTAGATTCCAGGCATCTGCTCCAGGACACTTTCTGTGTGCTGCATCTATCACTATATTAGCTGTTGAACTATGAGCATTTTGGGGTCAACCTGTTGCCTGTCCTTTGTGCTCTTTGGGGTCATCTGAGAATTTGAGGTTCATGGGCTGAGACAGTGAAGTCTCCATGAGAACACTGATCAGTCATGACTTTTCACTCTTCATTCACCGCCCCCCCTCCGCCCCAGTGATGTATAAGTTCCTCTCATGTGCTGGACATTATTTTAGGCCCTGATAATAGAGCAGTAACCAAAGTCATTCTTCTTGTAATGAAGCCAGTTCAGTGCAGTGAGACAGATCACAAAGCATCAAAATTAGGTAAGTGGTAGGTACAGGTTTGGAATTCAGGAAAGAGACCCAAGGTGTAAACAGAAAAAAATTGTACGTCATTGGCACAGAGATGGTACTTAACTGTGAAAGTGGGGACATTCCTCTAGGAAGAACTGGCCAAGGAGGCTGAGAAAGGGTGGCCAGAAATGTAGAAGATGACCAGGGGATTGTGGTGTCTCCCCAAGTGAAGACACTGTGTCAAAGCCTTTGCCCCTTTCGTTAAGGCAGATGGTGGGTAAATGTGTTTTGTACTCATGGATGACATCAGTTGGGTAAGTCGGAGTGTCTGGAACAGTCTAAGAAGGCCTCATGGAGGAAGGCTTGTTACCTGAGGGTGAAAAGGAATGGCATAAGAAAGGGAAATAATTGTTTAAGATGGGAAGGAAATGCAAACCAAGAACTAGAATAGGGAGTTGTTTATCTGACAGGCGTGGATAGAGTGCAGGGTGGTACTCGGGAGCAGTAGCCCATCAGTGGAGAGGGATGAAGCGTCCCTGAATCTGAGGCCCCGACCTGGAGAGTCTGCCCTTATCCTGAAAACAGATAAAACACTGACGCTTGAAGCCAGTGGCTCTCAACTGTTGTGATTTTGCCCTCCCGGGGACGCTTGGCAATGTCTGCAGACGTTTTTGGTTATCTACAATGAGGTGCTATTGGCATTGAGTGGGTAGAGGCCAGGGATCCTTCTAAAACATCCTACAATGCACGAGACAGATCCTATCCAAAGAATTAGCTGGCCCTAAATGTCAACGGCACTGAGGCTGAGAAACCCTGCCCTCTTCTGCAGTGGGCACTTGGAGCTCTCCTTCTAATTGGTTGCTTTAATGTTTCAGATTCTTAACAATGAGCTGTTATTTCCTCCTTGCTTCTCCCCTCTGTCTTCTTTCTTGTACACATTAGAGTAGAAACATTTCAGCATCGTATTCCAAACATGACGGATGAGGGGATGGCGTTATTGGGTCCGGTGTTTTCCTAGCTTAATTTCTGAGATTCCGTCTTATTAAATATTGAGGTTTTCCTTCCTCTCTCCTATGTCTGTTCTGATCAAAGAGAAAGAAAAAAAAAGAGCAGTGTGATTAAATATAGCTTTGTGGGCCTTAATGTGATCTTAATGGGATTACCTTATGCCAGATGCTAGTGAGGTATTTTTCATCCCCTGCAAAGTGTGACGGAAGGTGCGAGGCAGAGTGTCGTGTCGAGTTTTGTTCAAAGGACAGCAGAGTGTAAGAGCCACGTGTTTGCATCATAATCACAAACACTGAAACAAAAAGAGGCAATGTAGAAGGCAGAGATGGTCAGTTTCCAGAGTGAGGATTAGCAACTACAGAGAGAGCCTCAACTTTGTTCAATGTGCAGATGGGCAGCGTCTCCAGGAAGTAACTGTGTCTGTCTTTTCCAGTGCTACATGTTCCACATGTACGTCGGGGTACGTGCCGGAGGGGGTATCGGCGATGAAATCGAAGACCCAGCAGGCGACGAATATGAGATCTATCGAATCATCTTTGACATCACCTTCTTCTTCTTCGTGATTGTCATTCTCTTGGCCATAATTCAAGGTGAGCATCCTCCTTACTGGAGTTCAAGAGGATCTAGAATTTGAGCCATTTATTGTTCAAGTTAACACTTAAGGGCAGGTCAGAATGTCAAGTGCTATCTGTAAAAAGGCAACGAGAACTTTTCTGTTCAGTGTTTCTCCATTAGAAATCTATAGGGGGGGGATCAAAGGGGGCCCTGGTAAAGGGGAAGACGGATACAGATTTCTTTGGACTCTTTTCCCATTACCTAATGGAAAGAGCACTTTCTTCACTGTGACTTTCTGCCCTGCCACTTATTAACTTTATAATGTTGGGTGGGTGAGCCATTTAACTCCTTTTGAGGGGCGCCTGGGTGGCTCAGTCGGTTAAGCGGCCGACGTCGGCTCAGGTCATGATCTCGCGGTCCATGAGTTCGAGCCCCGCGTCGGGCTCTGTGCTGACAGCTCAGAGCCTGGAGCCTGCTTCAGATTCTATGTCTCCCTCCCTCCTTTGCTCGCACTCTGTCGCTCTCAAAAATAAACATTGGGGCGCCTGGGTGGCTCAGTCGGTTAAGTGTCCGACTTCGGCTCAGGTCATGATCTCGCAGTCCGTGAGTTCGAGCCCCGCGCTGGGCTCTGTGCTGACAGCTCAGAGCCTGGAGCCTGTTTCGGATTCTGTGTATCCCTCTCTCTCTGACCCTCCCCCATTCATGCTCTGTCTCTTTCTGTCTCAAAATTAAAACATTAAAAAAATTTTTTTAAATAAACATTAAAAAATTTTTAATTTTTTTTTAAAAAAGAAGTGATGTACATATGAGTACTCAGCACAGTATCTGATGCCTCATAAATAATCCTAAGGCTATCATTGTTGAGTACCTGCTATGTGCCTGGCACATGTTATTAACTCATTTTACCTTCATACACCCGTGAAAATAGTGGTGTTATTTACATTTGAAGAAACTGAGCCATAATACGTCTAAGTAACTTGGCCAAAGTGCACAGTCAAGAAGTGTCAGGGCTGGAATCCAAACCCAGGTTTCTGGACCCAGAGCCCTCAGTTGAAACCAGAGAGCCCCCAGGGTGCCTGGGTGGCATGGTCGGCTGAGTGTCCAACCCTTGGTTTTGGCTCAGGTCATGGTCTCATGGTTTCCTGAGTTTGAGCTCTATTGGGCTCTGGGCTGACAGCACAGAGCCTGCTTGGGATATTCTGTCTCTCTGTCTCTGTCTCTCTCTGCTCCTCCCCCACTAATGCTGTCTCTGTCTCTCTCAAAAATAAGTAAGTTAAACTTAAAAAAAAAAAACAAAAAACCAGAGAGCCATATTAACGTACCAATTCTTCCCTTTACCCTAAGGAAACTTGGAATGTGGTGTTCTTCTCCCTCAGAAAAATCACTCTTGTTACCTTTTTCTGCTCATACGTTTATTCTGGCTTGAATTAAATGTCTATAAATGTGTTATTATCCTCTAAGCTCTGCAGGCACAAAACGGTACTTTTTGTTTCCAGTAAAGTACATGAACAAGTCGACAAGATTCATAATCCATCCTTTTGTCTTTACTGAGTGTAACAATAACGTATTTTATAAGAGAGCAAACTCATAAAACACTCGGAAAAAGATGTGCAGCCAGTAAGTCACAGGAGGAAAACGAGCTGAGAGGAAACAACGCGGTGCAGTTAGCTCCTGGCTGACACACTTAATAACAGGCCGGCAAGTTTACTTGTGAGGAACGCGTAACGAGAATGAGTGGAGGCAGATTCCTCAGTTCATATGGTAACGTTTGATTTCCAAATCGGTACCTGAAAATGTTATCAGTAGACTTTCCTGCGCTTTGCCACCAGAAACCTCTATTGCTCTTTCTTGGAACAACGTGGCGGCTAACATACCAGGTGCATGTGCCGCGGTAACGAGCGGTTTTTCCTGTCACTTCGTTTTGAAACCCCCTTCTCAGGGACGGTGTAAGCACAGTACCCGCTGTGCTTCTGCCCCCCAAGAGATAACGCTGCTGCCCTAGGAGGAGTATCAAGTGTGTGCCCACTCACGACTTCTCCCAACCTGGCTGTACGTTTTCTCTTTCCTTGGGAGGACTAGCCACGGGGCTGTGAGCTTCATTATTATTCTCTGGTTGATAAAGATCCGAGTGTGTTTTTATTTAACACCAGGTTTAATTATTGATGCTTTTGGAGAGCTAAGAGACCAACAGGAGCAAGTCAAAGAAGACATGGAGGTGAGTCTTGCCGCGTCTGACTCAGCTGTGTTGTTGTTGTTGTGGGCACTCATTTTTCCTACTGTCTTTATCAAAGAATCACGGCCGTGGGAGAAAGTAGGAAAAGGGCATGAGCAATGTGTGACTTCCTCGGCCCGTTTTCCATCCGCGCCACGCATATCGTGTGGTAGGCGGGAAACATGGCGGACGCCGGGGGCGTCAAACAGTAATGTCTCCTGCTCCCTGAGGAGAACCACCCATTCAGAATGATGGATTCACTGACAAATAAGTAAACAGGAAATTGCAGAGCGGGGTGTTGAACCCTTTATAATAACTCATTGGAGAGATGTATAGTGTAACGTACAGCCTGTGGAAAATCAGAAACGGGTTTTAAGTAAGGTGATGGGGTCTGGCAGTGCATTAGCAACTACCAAGATCAGGGGCAGGGAAGTGGGCTGGGAGCATGTTTTAGGCAGGAGATGATGAGGCTCTTGCGAAAGACGTCCACCGAAGATGTGGGAACCAGATGGATTCAAGCGGTACTTAGGAGCTGGCATGACAAGCAGCGGGTGATTGTCCAGATGCAGAGGTGAGGTGTTTGGAGCAAGTGGGGACGCTACCCAGGTTTCCAGAGTCACAGCGACAAGTAACAGAGGAGGGGCAGGTTCGTGGGTGAAGCTGCGAAGCATGAGCCTGTTTAGTCAAGACATCAAATGGTATAAAGACCTGTTGCCTTTCTGAATGTGGCCTTCCTGCTGTCCACAGTTGTTGATCAATAAGGCAGAGGGAATTGAATAAATTATCGTAATCATCTTGAGTCCAGGCCCTAGAATCTAAGGCATCATAAATATGCCTCCGATGGCATTAAACAGTTGCTAATTTGCAAGCAGGATGAGCATCTGGAGCCACACGAGGGCAATAACTATCACATTTGCTTGAGTTGATACATGTGAAATTCTCATAATGAAACGGGAGGCCTGCTTCTCCTTAGCTTTTGTGTGCTGGTCCTGCACACCACGGACCTAAGCAGGTGCTGCTCTGAGAGATCTGGTTAGAACAAGCAAGGGACACAAAGAGCAGGCACCTCATTCCTGGAGTAGAAAGTTCTGATGATGAATGTTCATTGGTTAATTCTGCACCCGTGGCGGACCCTCTCTCAGTCATTGATCTAACACCCCACAGCTTGATATTTGATTTGGCTCTCTCCAGATGGGAGTAATCTGGACCTTTCCCCCCTCCCCTGGGTCATCAGACTTTGTTCCAGTAGGTACCAAGCTGGTGGTTTCAGCTGAGGGCACATTGAGTCCCATCTACATAACTTGAGTTAATGTCATGAACAAGACTGATGGCTAAGTCTGGGCACTCTCACTTAAGCTGGAGGAAATAAGGAAAAGACAGTGCTTTTCAGCCATCGTGATCCTGTACGCTTCTTCCTACATGTGAACTTGTTGCTGGTACCTATGTCATTTAAACCTCCAGCCAGATATAGTTGTGGCAACAGTTAAATTAGCGTTCATGTGTTTGGCACGGCCTTCTGTCGTGATCTTCTACAAACATCGAGTAAGCATAGCAGCTGCCCCCTAAGTGGCGAGTTGTGTGTTCCTTTGTTTTGCTTTCTGAAATCTGACACGTAAATATTTCCCTTTGTCTTCTAGACCAAATGTTTCATCTGTGGGATAGGCAACGATTACTTCGACACAGTGCCACATGGCTTTGAAACCCACACTTTACAGGAACACAACCTGGCCAATTACCTGTGAGTGTGCCTGACTCAGACTCTCCAGCCCCTCCTTATACCCGCCAGTGAGTGCCCCCCTGTTAGCAAGCTTGAGAAGCAGAAGAGACATAGCTTCCTTTCTTTATACTGTTGAACTCAGGCTTCGTCTATCTCTTTGAGAGAAAGACCCACAGCTAGCGGTCCCCTTGTCCTCAGGAGGTATGTGTATCTGGTATGCGGTGTGGTATCAGACGGGTATGTGATAAGAAAAGAACTTGCAGCCCTTCATGTGAATGATACCTTCTAGAACACGAAATGGAAAGGTGGAAAATGGTAAGTGAAATACATCCTCAGCCTCTCAGAGAGCCTTGGCCGTGTTTCCCATTTCAAGAAGGCAGACTCCAGATGCCTCCTAGGGACTCGGGAATCTCCATCTTCATTTTCTGAGGACGTACAGATCTCTTTAGGCCCAATTATCCTCTTTAGGCACTGTGTTCTAACATGATTCAAAGTTGCATTTTTTTTAATACATAGAAATCTGGCTGTTGCTGTAGGACTAGCCCAAGCTGCAGTTTGCTAAAAAATTATTCTTGGTTTCTAACCCAATTTTGCTATCAAACAGAAGAGAGGCAGAGTAGCACTGTAGCAGAAAGAAAAGAAAAAAGCAGGCTTCGGCATTCACAACTGTGGGACATTAGGCAAGTTATTTAAACTTTTTAATCCCTGCTTTTCTAAATGGGGATTGTGATTCCTGCCCCATGAGTGGCTAAGTGCGATCTGACACGAAACCTGATGTACAGCAGCTCCCGAGAGGTATAACTTGATCTGCGCACGCCCACATTGTAGCTACTTTGAAAACGTACTTTTTAAAAATGGTTAAGCTTTTGGTTCCCGTGGCGTCTTTTGCCTTGCAGTTTTGATACATTTCTCCACTCTGCCAACAGTATGCAGTTAGCCCGTAGCCAGATCAGAAGTATCTGTGAACGCTGACATTTCCATACAACCCATTTCTGATTCGTCTCTCTGTATCTGTAGGTTTTTTCTGATGTATCTCATAAACAAAGATGAAACAGAGCACACGGGACAGGTAGGTAAACAGCGACCATACGCTGTCTTCTGAAAGAAGTGACAGAGAATATGGACATGGTGGGGAAAATGTGTGCATTAAACCTGAAGAGTTGGGATTACTTTCAGATATAGTATCTTAACAAAAAATTCCTGTTATCCCAGACGAGCGTGCAAAGATTGCCTTTGTCGAGAAAGTAAAATCGTTAAGTTCACATAAAAAATGTAAGCTTTTCATTAGCTGAAAACGCAGGGCTTTGTGTTCTGATAAGTATAATGTCCTTGATTGCTTAATCAGATAGCAGATGGCTTCAGATGAGTTCCAGCCCACAATATCAGGATCAACTGAAAATAATTGTGTGTGAAACATCTATGGTTCTCCTTAAGTATTGGAAATTCTGCCTCCACAAATACTCACCTCCGATTGTTAGCAGTTTGAGTTTGAAGGATACAATTAATATTTCCTTAAGAGAACCCATAAAATCATATGCCACAAATAGTGTTTTTAATCATTATTGTATTATGGTCCAGATGAAGATGGATTATTAATAGAGATATGAGGTCTGGTATAGCTAGGCACTCTCTAGATGAATTTGGGCTTATGTGTACTTACACAGTTACATGGGTATGTGATATATATATGCAACAAATGTGTGTTTTTATCTTGTATTTTGTGGTAATGCACAGATCCTGGGGAAAGACCTGTGTTAATACATTTCCTTTACGTTGACAGGAATCTTATGTCTGGAAGATGTATCAAGAAAGGTGCTGGGAATTCTTCCCAGCAGGGGATTGTTTCCGGAAACAGTATGAAGACCAGCTAAATTAAACTCAGACTCTGGTCACCTCTGAAAACCAAAACATACACATTCACTCTTTCTGTCTGTTTCGGTCTCTGTCTCTCTCTGACTCTCTCTTTCTCTCTGCTCTCTTGGAGACATCCTGCTGAATCTGTGAATTGCCAGCATTATATGCTTTCTGGGAGCAGTGAACTCTGTTTCTGAAGACCCGACTGTGCTTTTCCCCCCCACCTTGTGTATTTTCTTTGAGAATAAAGACTGAAGAATATTCTAAATTCATACACAGACAACATAGGAACTCTGGAAAGGACACCATTTCAGACACTCTCAGTCATAACGCAAATGGACTGATTTCCTTCTGAGACTCCTGGAAGTCCCCTTGAGCTATGGGACAGTCACAGAGACGCGTGACAGCCACACTCATCCGGCCCCTTTATTTCACCATCCTGAGAGGAACTCTCTAATGGTCACAGAGCACTGTAGCACTTAAGAGATTGCCGTGGACACCACTTACGAAGGGAAATAGTGCCTTACTATATGTGGGTTGAGCTATGCAGAAGATGTGTGCATGAAAAAAAACATCTTTATTTTCTTCATGTCGATCTTTTTTTTCTCAGATTGATTTTGTGGGTTTTTTTTTTTTCCTTTATTCTTTTCTCTGGTGGGGGAGGGTAAGAAAAGCAGTTTGCGTGCACCTTTTTAAAAAAAAAAGACGGGTGGCCTGTCTCAGGACGAGAGGAGGCTCTTCTCATTCACTAAATTCACATTTACCCTCCCCATGTGATCGTGCTCTTATTTTGGTAATGCTCTGGTGCAACACTGCGACTTTATGAAATCTTTGTATGAAAACACAAAGACTGCAAAAAAAAATACACTTTCAAAAGAAATAATTCATTGCATGTTTATTATGCAAGTTTAAAAGAACAAAGAAAACCTCCAGAAGCAAGTTGATGAACGTGAGAGACCTTTCATGATAATTCTACTCATAGTAATAAAGTGTCGTGGGCTTAATTGTATATTTGGAGCCAGTGTCATCCACCAACAATGTGATACGTTATGAACTTGACAGTAGTTTTGGGTTTTTCTCTTTCTTTTGGCCACCTGTGATCAGTTGCTGATTAAGGACTTCTCGTCCGGCCATTTTTTTAATATCAAAGCTGAAGCAATATCCATTCAGGGAGTTCATCAGATGCATCAAAAACCACGGGTGATAATTACCAGTCACTCCATTTTGAGTCCTTTTAAATGTAATGCTTATCTTTACAAATAAAAAGACAGATTCAGAATGGAAGCAAGATCATTTTGCAAACATTGGAGCTCTTTTATTACAAGTCTGCTTGTTAATTTTAGAATTGGAAAACTGCTCTGATTAAACTATTTAACTAACTTTCTCACTCTCTTCTTTCTCCATTTCATGTATAGTTGGGAGGCATTATAAAACCTTGAGCTGTTAACTTGAGAGGGGTCTGGGGCAATGCAAACCCTGCCCTATGGCCTTTAATGCCTTCAGATTTCCTTGTGGCCCAGCAAGCTTGCTGCCTTTATGATGACGGAAACTCAGAGTCAGCAGGCAGTTTGAACCACCTAGCCTCACCCCTGCCCTTTCCCTGACTCGGGGACATCAGGAGTTCGTTAAAACCACCAATGACAGAAGGATCACTGTCTCCCAAATCATTTAATTTTTATACAGCTTTCATTCTAGAAGGTTCTTCCTTGCTCAGGGCAGTTTTTTCCCCCTGTAATAGTACGGATTCATTTTCTGCCTTCATATGAAAGAGAACTGGTACACTAACTAGCAAGTGGTGTTATTAGATACTCAGACACTAATCGAACATTCGCCGTGTTCCAAGCCCTGGGCTGGGTATCACCTGTCATTTTTCAACTTGTTGACGCAACATGAGAGCTATGGTACCTGGAGTTTGCATTTGTCTTTTGGGATCACTTTTATTTGGGAGAAGGAATAGAGTCAATTCAACCACACCATGGGAATTCCCAAGCCTGCCCAGGGAGGTGATCTTATGTTCTGAGGTGTCTGAATAAAATAAATCAGATCAGCTCCATAAAACATCAAAAAGCATGTTCCCCTTTGCCACAAAACTGCAGAGGAAGCATACAGTGAAAAGGAATACATATTTCTCCAGGACATAAAATCTGATAGATTTGGGTCTTCATGCATAAAGCAAAGTCAGATTTGATGTGAAACAACAGTACAGGTGAGAGGTGAGAGAACAAATCCCTAGTCATCTCCTGGCCTGGATTTTGCAGACTTGTTGACTCTCCTAATCACTCCTGGCTTTAGTGCCTGGGAAGGTGACAGTGCTCACAGAGAAACAGAACAAGGCTGAATTCTGGAAAAAGAGCTTCCTCCACCCTTGAACTTTGGGCATCGGCGTTGGAGGAAGAGTAAGGGAGCAAAGCCAGTCACTTTAGAAAGCCACCCACTGCCCAGCCTTATTGTGGCTGACACTTAGAGGAGATCACCTCTCTATTCCCTTCTTGAGTCCTCAAAAGAGGGGCTTTTATGTATCAGCATTATTAATTCTCCCAGGAAATGTCACATGAATCTCAAACAACGTGGCTCACCACTTCTCTGATTAAACTCTGGACTGATTTGACTCAAACTCAAGAAATGTCATCCCTTTCGAGATTTTGTATTAGACAATCATTCAAACATTCACAAAATAATGTCTGCATATTTCTGTTTTAACACAGACATTTTTCTGCCATTCTTATTTCCCCTCTCTCTGTCTCTCTCTTCCCAGAAATCTCTCTTGATCCTACTCCATTAAATACATTTAGAATCATGGTTGAAGATTTCCAGATGCACTAAATGGTACTTAGTCCTTGGACTGATCGTCATTTTTCTCACATAGAAGAGGCAGTTCTTAGTTCCTCAAAACCTTATTTAAAAGTCATATTGTAATGAAAATTACATTCTTCGCCATTGCAAAGGCATAGCTGTGAAAATGATTTTTTTTTTTTTCACTACGTTGCTTTACTGGGGAAGTGTTCCTGTTTTCTTAAACTCCAGTTTTCTGGGTGAATATACCAATATGGCCTCCCTCCCCTTTGCTAAAAAGGGCTTTAGGTGGCCATCAGTGTGGCCAGTGCCTCGTTTACTCAGGACACAGTAAAGGAGAACTTTAAACAAATGTGTTTAGTACATTTACCAAGCATGGATTCCATGTAAACTTGACATGGATACGTTTGGACAGTTAGACATTCTCCAAATTATTTTATAAATATTGTATGGTGAAGAGGATGACCTCCCTATCACCTTACTGGTGATGTTTCTATCCAACATTCTGAAATAGCTGTGACAAAACCTGGAAAATATCATCTCACATTGGTACAAGTGCATGGATGTCACCTGGGTTTTTTAATAGCCATAAATGTAACACATTTTTAATAGTTATTTATTTTGAAAGAGAGCAGGGAAGTGGGAGAGAGAGAATCCCAAGCAGGCTCTGTGCTGTTAGCACGGAACCCAACATGAAGCTCAGTCTCATGAACTGTGAGATCACGACCTGAGCTGGAATAGAGTCGGGTGCTTAACCAACTGAGCCACCCTGCCCCTGATTACACATTTCTCTTTTTTAAGTTTATTTTGAGAGTGTGAGAAAGAGTGTGCATGTGCAGGGGAGGGGCACAGAGAGAGAGAGAGAGAAAATCCCAAGCAGGCCCCACAATGTCAGCACAGAACCCAATTCCGGGCTCAAACTCACAAACCCTGAGATCATGATCTGAGCCAAAATCAAGAGTCAGATGCCAAACAGACTGAGCCACCCAGGCGCCCCAACACATTTCTTAATAGGACAAGGTCAGAACCCATCATATCACCTAGACTTCTAGTATTCAACTGTGTAGCTAATATGAGTGCTAAACAGCTGAGTAAGTCCTTAAAGTTCCATGTTCCCCAAATGGCAGAGTATTTATAATGTCACAACTCAGTATAGTGAGCAGAAGCACTATTCTCTTCGTATGTATGACATTCAAGGCCTTCTAGAACATTTGCGCTGGAAAGGATTTGAGCAATCATGTTTCGGATGAGCAATCTAGGCAGGTTAAATGTCTTTGCAGAAGTGCCCGGTTCAGTGGGAGAGCTGGAGCTTTCTCTAAAAAGCCAAGTTTCTGTTTAAACTTTTTCCTATTGTGGTCAGATTGCCTTGAAAAGTAACAGGCACTTTATGACCCAGCAGAAATGAAACAGGAAAGCAGGTAGTTACAAAAGCTTTGATGAAATGTCACTGGTACTCACCTTCTGCGTCTTTGATAAGGGGAATTCTGGAAGTGATTATCAAATGAAGAGCTGGTGTCAAAATGCACTATTTCTGAAAAAAAGAAACAACATCAATTTTAATCCAAGACAGGAGGTGAAGTTTCATTCACCTCGATATTTTATTTCAGTATCTACCTCACTTCTTGATGGAGTTCTACTGAATGTTTCCTTGGTTTTCCTAATGGTCCATAAGTTACTTAATTGTGGCTAAAAGATCTGGACCCAGTTGTAATATTCATCATGATTAAAATACTTTGGATTCATGGGCACCTGGGTGACTCAGTTGGTTAAGCATGTGATTTCGGCTCAGGTCATGATCTCACACTCCATGAGTTTGAGCCCCAAGTCGGGCTCTGCGCTGATGGCTCAGAGCCTGGAGCCTGCTTCGGATTCTGCGTCTCCCTCTCTCTTTGCCCCTCCCCCACTCACACCCTGTCCCTCTCTCTGTCCAAAGTAAAAATAAACATTAAAAATTTTTTAAAAAATAATTTGGATTCATATTTTCTTAAACATTTTGGATATCCTCAGTTGAGGAAAGTTTTAGGGAATCAAAGAAATCGTACGTGTTAGCACGTCAACAGTGTTTTAATGGCAAAGGAGCAACGGATTTCCCTGTCTTGTCCACCATCTCCCACACACCCACAGTGTTCCAATTCCTACCACACATCATAAAATTTATTTTTCAAGAAATTTGTAAGTGTGATCTATGTGTCCTCCCTTTGCATTAAGTGTGGCTAAATGGGCCTTTCAATTTTTGTCTGTAGAGAAAAAATTTATAGAGACCTGGCTAACATTACTATTATAAAGTGTGATGCTTCTAACATGAACAATACTATATTAACACACAAGTAGAAACACTAGCATTAATAACTTTTTTCAAAAGATCACCAGACCTGGAAGTTATTGTACATTGTAGTTTGAATCACCTGCAGTTTTCAACCTAATTTCCAAAATCGTGTTAACATTAGGTAGACCTAATATTTTATATGCAAATTCAGAAATATAGGAAGATATAATGTCACGAAGAAAAGTAATGGATGATCTTAAGATGTCATATTCTTTACTTGCAGAAAGAGAAATTGGAGATATCTATTTAGCTTTTTATATTAGGACCAAGCTAAGGGCCTTCCTCCCACATAAAATAAAGATGAATAGAGCAGAAGCCTAGGCAAGATATTATATTATAAATTAATAAAAATTCATAGCCAGATGATTGTCATTTTATTCTTTATTTTTATATATACAGAAGAGAAAAAATTATTTAAGCAGTTTTTCACCAGTGAGATAAACTGCTAGAAACTCTTTATCATTTTGTTTGAAGAGTATAAATCATGAAATGACTGCCTGCATATAAAATGTCATGAAGGCTAAGTTTAGAATGAGCTGTGGAAGAATGCTACACACAAAAAATAATTTATATTCTATATGAGGCATAATGTCAGGAAAGGAACGACATTATTTATGCTGGCTAGTGACTACATGGTATTGTCATAGCCTGGGTTCTCCAGAATGCAGCCTGCAGCAAGGATGGAGGTGATTATGCTTTATCAGGAGAACCAAGCAACAAGGGTGAGTCAGGGAAGGATGTGTAGCAATGCAAACTAATGCATGCAGGCAATGGCTGTGCCCCATCACAAGCAAGGAAGAGAAAAAGGTACCACACAGGTGTGTTCAGTTGTCATGCTGGGACCTCCCATGACATTCTGTGAAAACAAATTGTATGTTACAATAGTCCAAGGGAAGGAGGGCAGGGAGTGAATCTGTCATTTCTCCTCATCTCTTGTTTCCCATTGGTCAGAATTCACTTTGAGGTGTATCAAGTACCCTTCCATCTGCCAGACTGAATCCTCTGGCCTGTAAGACCCCACCCTGAATATCAGATCCATACACTGTAGTGGGCAGGTGGATTCAAGCTGGCAGGTAGGAAGTGGGGCCGCTTAGCTTGAGTGTGGGAGGGCCCAAAGTGTCAAGAGCAAGAGATTGGTCAGCCTTTGACCAAGGAGAAAGCAGAACTGTGAGGGCCCAAAAATGTTTTGTGGTGCAGGAGGCTGAGGCAGAACCAAAGGCTGGAGACCCCAGAAGCAAGTAGCATGAAAGAAATCTGAACATGTGCATGAGGTTTGAGTCTGATACAAGTGTCTACCATGTAAGTTTTCATTTGATTCTTGGACACTTGAAATATTTAATAATCAAAAACGAAAGACAAGGAAAAAGTAGCTTCGAGGCGTGGTTAAACATGGCCTCATGCTAACAGGTCACAGAAAAAGAACAAAGTTTTCTTAACATTTACGTTACTTTCACGTTCTCCAACAAGGAGAATGGTTCAGTTAATTATTGAATGAAAGCATAGATGGTCTGCTCATCAAATCTGAAAAATACAAGTCTTTAAGATGTGAGAGGAAAAAGAAACCTTTTGTGTTCCCAAAAGTTAATGACCACTTTTCAGAAGTAATATATAGAGGTATTTCTTTCTAATGGCCTTTTAAAAAAAGTTTTTCTTTGAGAGAGAGAGAGAGAGAGAGAGAGGCAGAGAGAATCCCAAGCAGGCTCTGCACTGTTAGCGCACACACAGCCCAACGCGGGGCTCGATCTCACAAACTGTGAGGTCATGACCTGAGCCGAAATGAAAAGTCGGACGCCTAACTGAGCCACCCAGGCACTCCACTGGATGGCCTTTTGATACTTCTGCCCAACAGTGATTTGGGCAAACTTGGGAGGTGTTACTCCCCTGAGAAGTATTTAAGTAGAGACTATATGGCAATTTTTCAGTCTTCCTAGGAAAGATTCTCTCAGTATAGGAGCATAAATCATCTGGGAATTGGTAAGTATTTCAGATTCCTCAGCCATGCCCCCAAATATTCTGATTTGGAAGGTCTGATAAGGCCAGGGAGTCTGTATCTCGAATCAGTATCCAGTCTTCACTAATACACAGTACTTGCGATAAGTGGTTCACTGACTACAGTTTAAGGGAACATTGCATTAATGATCTTGAAGCCCCTAAGGTCATATGACTATTTGACAAGGACATGATGCGTTGGCCTTCAGTGTGATGTGTTAGAGCATGAACCTGAGAGTCAGGTGATCTGGATTTGAGCCCCAGCTCTAGAACTTACCAGCCATATAGATTTGATAAATTTATTAACTTGCATTGATGAATTCATTTAACCTGGCTAAGGCTTGATTACTTTTTCTGATATTAATGGCAGAATTCTGAGGATCAAAGTTTATGCAAAGATTAAGAATTGAATAACACGATTCAAAGCAAGGGACTTGACATTATTAACTTGCGCAATGCAACAAAATGAGATTTGTGCAAGAGATAACCACCCCAAAACCTAAAGTTTTCCTAAGACTAAGGGAAATTTTTATCAGTTCAGTGTATTCATAATTGTACAATTCAGTGCCTTAACTTTTGAATAGTTGCCTCGTTGAGCAATCTAGAATGGTGCATTTTCTCTGTAATTCTGATAGTTTAGTTGTTTCTACTTTATTCTCTGTGCTTGTAAAAGAATATTTAGATTTTATGTTTATTATCTCATTATTTTTTAATTATTTATTTAATGTTTAGTTTTTGAGACAGAGTGTCAGTGGAGGAGGGGAAGGGAGAGAGGGAGACACAGAAGCTGAAGCAGGCTGCAGGCTCTGAGCTGTTGTGACAGCACAGAGCCTGATGTGGGGCTCTAACTCACACACCACGAGATCATGACTTGAGCCGAAGTTGGACACTCAAACTGAGCCACCCAGGCACCTCTCATTTCATGTCTGTTTATAGGATTCCGGTTGTTTCTCTGAGAAAGTACTAAAAGGGTAAGTAATATTAGGTTTCCAGGGAACCTGAGTCCATCCAGGTCCAAGATCAAAAAGCAGTCAATTATTGACCACTTGCTTTGAATTTCATTTTTGGCTGTAATACTGGATAAAGGGACCACTAAGGAAAAAGGAATCAGCAAGTCCTTTGTTAAAGGTCATAAGTTGGAAGGAAGGTGAGCAGATGGGAATGATGACCCTGTTTCTTCCCAACCCTGATATAAAAATCAAAAGGCTAAAAGCTGATTAGGAACTAGAGAATAGGGACCATGATTATAAGGACTTTTCCACTTTTGCACATTTGTCATTATTGTTAGCCCTGTCTGCCATTTTGCCAATTGAAACAAAAATTCTTGTAAAAGTTGGAAATATTTCAAAAAGAATGATAAGTAAAATTGAACATAGCAAAATTTATGGATGTAGCTAAAGCAATAAGTAGAGGCACATTTATAGCTTAAATGCCTGTGTATTTATAAGATTTAAAATCAATTGTGCAGGTTTCTATATTTAGAAATTAGAATAGAAATAAGAAATTAAACCCAAAGTAAGTAGAAGAAAGATGTGAGCTGAAATCAATAAAATTAAAAAAAAATAAAGAGTAATGAGGCCAACATTGGTTCTTTGAAGGGGATAAAAAAAAAAAGGTTGATAAATCCATAGCAACACTGTTTAAGCATGAAAAAAGGGGAAGAGAAAAACATGATTTATTAATATCAGGAATGAAAGAAAGGATATCACTCTGGATACTGTAGATGTCCATAGGACATTATGTACTATCAACAACTATCTGACAATAAACTTGACACTTTAGTTTTTCTAAAATGAAATGGACAGATTCCTGAAAAACACAATACCATACTGACAAAATGGTTAAAAAATTTAAGTAGCCCTAAATTTACTGAAGTCACTGGATTTGTTATAAAAATTATTCCTTAAAAAGTGGTTGTACTGGTGAATTCTACCCAACTGTGTGTCTTCCTTACTATTTCAAGTGTCCTTTTGTTCTCGTTTCAATTATTCTTGCATAAGAAGAGCCTTTCTATATAGTTCAAAGATGGTCAGCAATGAAGTAACCATGTCCTTGACTTTGTGATTGCTACAGGGGTAGGTAGTTGACAAAAGATGGTCCATCAGAAGTAAGCTTGGGACTCTTATTGGATAGTTATGGGACTTGATATGATATATCCCCTTGGCTATGAATCCCCTTGTATCTGAATGACAAGCACTGAGCCCTCACGGTTCAGACAGACATTTTGCTACTGCAAGAGAAGGCAGTCCAAGAATGATGCTGACAGAAGGGAAAGGCAGAAGGAAGAAGCACAGAGAAATGGAGCTATGTTCCTAATACCATCATGAACATCTAGACTACACTGTCATCAGAAGCCTGCCATACATTTCTTCATTTATAGAAAACACTAACATTTTCATTACTGCTTAACCTGGTTTGAACTAATTTTCTGTTCCTTGCAGTAAGAAGTGTTGAACAAATCCTACATTTGGACCATGTTTAAATCACTAAAACTTCAAAATGTTTTAATCTATAATACAGCAAGCCCCCCATCCTCATTTATTATCTTTCCCCAAACTCTCGATTTCTCTAATGCTTTCTTTTCAGATAAGACCTAAATCATTTTCATGAGTTCCAAAAAATAATGCCTATTGGAGTTTTGATTATAATTGTGCTAAAATTATTGATTATAGAAAGTTGACATCCTTATAGTTATCAAACTAGAAACATGTTGGATGTTCAGTTTGTTTATTTTGTCTTCAAACTGAGTGGCTTAAACAGAAATTTATCGTGTCAGTTCATTCTGAAATCACACTTCCCCTTAAAGCTGTGAGGGACAGTGCCCTATGCCTGTCCCATGCCTCTCTCACCCGGCTGCCCATGGTTGCTGGCGATCTTTGATATGGCATCACTATGTCAATGCAACTTTAACCTCCACATAGCATTCTCCCTGTGTGCATGTCCATATTTCCTTTTTATTATAAGGTCACCCATCATTCTGGATTAGGGCCCACCCACTATAATGATCTCATTGTAATTTGATTACCTCCTTAAAGGCCCCATCTCGAAAAAAGGCCACATTATGAGGTACTGGGGGCTAGGGTACCAACATATCTTTTGTTACAGGAACACAATTTAACCCATAACAGTCCTGAAATAATGATTTTTGATTTCTTCATCTAGATCAGTATTTCTCAAACTGATCTTCAAGGATATAATCGTTGGTGTCAGTGAATTCTTCATAAAAATTTAAATTTTAGTATTTCATTTCAAACTCCATATAAATCAACTATTTAAGATAGTGCTGGTTAACTTCCCTTAATCAAAACAATAGCATCACCTTGTCTAAGTTAACTACACGTTGCCAGGAGTCCAAGGGGGCCTTGGTGGTTAGTGTTCTGTGCAAAGAGAACCAGAGAAGGAGGAAAGCTGCAGAGAAAGAAAGCTCTGAAGGTGCATGGAGGGTCCCCTCCAGTCTTTAACTGGGTAAGGGTCAACAGAGGCCCGTGATGAAAATACCTGAGGTCAGGAAAAGAAACATCTGAAAGAATTTCCTCAGGCTGAAGGCAGAAAAGAGACTCGTCAGAAGACAATGTTTAGAGAGATTGAAAGCATGGCAAGAATTTAAACCAGTGGTGCTGGCTTTTAAAATTTTTCTTCTATGTTTACTTTTGAGAGAGGGAGGGAGGGAGGGAGAGGGAGGGAGAGAGAGAGAGAGAGTAGAGAGAGAGAGAGAGAGCGCGAGAGAGAGAGCGAGCGAGCAGGGGAGGAGCAGAGAAAGAGGGAGACAGAGGATCTGAAGTGCGCTGCTCCCTGAGAGTGGAGAGCCGGATGCAGGACTCAAACCAGGACATCATGACCGGAACCAAAGTCAGATGCTTAACCGGCTCAGTCCCCCATGGGTGCCCCAGTGCTGGCTTTAAACATAGAGAATACCTGGGACAGGAAATGCAAGTGCCCTCCAGAAGCTGAGAATGACCCTGACCAATCGCCAGAAAGGAAATAGGAACGTTAACCTATAGCTGCACAGAAGTAAATTCTACCCTGTCCTGACTGAGCTTGGAAGTGTATTCCTCCCCAGGGACTCCGCAGAGGAAGGCATCCCTGCCAACACCTGCAGTTCAACGTGTGAGACGCAAAGTTTATTATTTTAATATGAAATTTACTGTCAAACTGGTTATCATACAATAACCAATGCTCATCCCAACAGGTGCCCTCCTCAATGCCCATCACCCACCCTCCCCTCCCTCCAACCTCCCATCAACCCTCAGTTTATTCTGTTTTTAAGAGTCTCTTATGGTTTGGCTACCTCCCTTTTTTTTTTCCTTCCCCTCCCCCAAGGTCCTCTGTTAAGTTTCCCAGCATCCACATAAGGGTGAAAACATATGGTATCTGTCTTTCTCTGTATGGCTTATTTCACTTAGCATAACACTCTCCAGTTCCATCCATGTTGCTACAAAAGGCCAGATTTCATTCTTTCTCATTGCCAAGTAGTATTCCATTGTATATATAAACCACAATTTCTGTGTCCATTCGTCAGTTGATGGACATTTAGGCTCTTTCCACAATTTGGCTATTGTTGAAAGTGCTGCTGTAAACATTGGGGTACAAGTGCCCCTCTGCATCAGCACTCCCATATTCCTTGGGTAAATTCCTAGCAGTGCTATTGCTGGGTCACAGGGTAGACCTGTTTTTAATTTTTTGAGGAAACTCCACAGTTTTCCAGAGCGGCTGCACCAGTTTACATTCCCACCAACAGTGCAAGAGGGTTCCCGTTTCTCCACGTCCTCTCCAGCATCTATAGTCTCCTGATTTGTTCATTTTAGCCACTCTGACTGGCATGAGGTGGTATCTCAGTGTGGTTTTGATTTGTATTTCCCCGATGAGGAGCAACATTGAGCATCTTTTCATGTGCCTGTTGGCCATCCGGATGTCTTCTTTAGAGGAGTGTCTATTCATGTTTTCTGCCCATTTCTTCACTGGATTATTTGTTTTTCGGGCGTGGAGTTTGGTGAGCTCTTTATAGATTTTGGATACTAGCCCTTTGTCCGATATGTCATTTGCAAATATCTTTTCCCATTCTGTTGGTTGCCTTTTAGTTTTGTTGGTTGCTTCCTTTACAGTGCAGAAGATTTTTATCTTCATAAGATCCCAATAGTTCATTTTTGCTTTTAATTCCCTTGCCTTTGGAGATGTGTCAAGTCAGAAATTGCTGAGAGAGGCAAAGTTTAGAATCCCTGAATCAGGGGATGCCAGGACTTCTGACCAACGGAAGTTTGAGGTAATAAATGAGTGTTGTTTAAAATGCCAAATCTGTAGTAATTTGTTCTGATACCAAGAGAAAACAAGTACCAGGAGAGACACAGTAAAGTAATAATACAGTGTCTGAGATGACGAGTAGGTGAGATGGAATTAATGAAAGCTTAGACTATAAAAGAAAAGATTAGTGAACTTGAAGAAATCACAGCAAAAAATACTGAAAGTAAGTCATGGAGAGAAAAGAGACTGAAAATGGGGACTTTATTTAAAAAATGAATAGGGACACCTGGGTGGCTCAGCTGGTTAAGTGTCCAACTTCAGCTCAGGTCATGATCTCGTGGTTTGTGAGTTTGAGCCCCATGTTGGGCTCTGTGCTGATAGCTCGGAGCCTGGAGCCTACTTTGGATTCTGTGTCTCCCTCTCTCTCTGCCCCTCCCCCACTCATGCTCTCTCTAAAAAAATAAAATAAAATTTAAATAAAATAAAAAAAACAGAAAATGAGTAAATCAGACAAAAACACAATCTGTCTGTCTCTAAAAAAATAAAAATTAAATTAAAAAAAATTTAAAAAAAACAGAAAATGAGTAAATCACACAAAAAATACACAATCTCTCGGTCTGTAAAAAAATAAATAAAATTAAAAAAAATTTTTTAAAAACAGAAAATGAGTGAAGCACACAAAAAATACACAATCATCTCAATAGATGCAGAAAAACCATTTAGCAAAATCCAATACGGTTTCATGATAAAAACACTTAAACAAGAAATAGGAATTTTCTCAACCTGATAACAACATCTTCAAAAACCTCTCAACATCATAATTAATGGTGGAAGACAGAATGCTTTGCCCCTAATATCAAGAACAAAATTAAAATGTCCATTCTCACCACCATTTCTATTCAACTTTCTATTAGAGGACCTAGCCAGAGAAACTAGGCAAGAAAAAGAAATAAAAGGCAACCAGATTGAAAAGGAAGGAGTAAAACTATCCATATTCACAGTGGCCAAACCCAGAGGATATACGTATGTTTACACACACACACATGCACACTTACATCCACATCTACATTTCTATATTTCTACATATTGAAAATGATGAATTTAACTGATATCTCCAACTCCAGTCCAACACCACAGAGTTAATTCTAGAATGTCCCCTGTCATATTTATAAGTTTTTTGTCCAACAGTTCAAAACCTGGGTCCCTTTATTCTGAATAAATTTATTTGTTAGATTAATAATAATGTGTAACCAATCTTCCATTGCCACACCATCCTCCATTTGGCCACTCTTGTCACTCCGCTCAGGCTGGGATATCCCTAGAACGCTGTTCTTGCCTATACAGCCATCCCCATGTCCACTCACTGCTGCTACGAGGCTGGCCACTTTCCTCCAATCTGGACACCTTTCTCATCCCTCAACAGCCCTCTCTGGTCTGCTTCCACCCCTCCCAACCCCCCAGACTTAACTCTCACTCTCCCATGAAGCTGTCCTCACTTGTTTGGGATTCCTACAGCCCACACAGGGATGCTACCACTGCCCTCTCCTCACCCAGATGCCATACCTAATGGTTCTGAGGCTGAATTATTAACAAGGGATAGATAGAAGAAAGGAAGGGAAGAAGGTAAGTAGGAAGGAAGGAAATAAGAAGGACTCTGTTACCCAACTATTCCTTACTTTCTTGCCAATTCATCAAGGCTGTTTAATAAGATGAATTTTATGCATTAATGATATCTATAAAGGTGATCACATGCATTCTCTGTAAACCAGAAATTCCCTTACTAGGCATATACTCAACGGTACATATGGGGGAAAATATATACAATAGTTTTCATAGAAGTATAGTCTGTAATATCTAAACGCCACAGAGAAATGTCCTTCCACAATTCAGTAAGTCAATTCTATCTTTAGGTTCTATATTCACACAATGGAATACTACACCCCAATGAAAATGAGTGAACTACTGCACACGAATAATATGGATGAATCTCACAGTCGAGTGAAAGAAGCTAGATCTGAAAACAATAAACACTGCATGATTCCCAATGGGCAAAAGTAATCTATGGTTTTAAAGTCTACTGGAGGGAAGAAGAGAGGGTTTGTGGCTCAGAGGGAGCACAGCCTGGCTTTGGAAATGCAAGTGGGGTTACAGATGTTGATATGGGTGTTTATTATCCACATGTGTTCCCTTAGGCTAATTAACTATATACTTACGGGACTGTTTTTCTCCATGCATGATAAACTTTAATGAAAATGTTTATTTAAGCCAAAATCGATTTTTATATTTCATTCAGGGTTTTTATTTGTCTTACCAGGGACAGATGGTGACAATGGGTAGCCTACTTCATTGCCAGAAATGAAGTCCCCTCCCTGTACTTACCACTTGACTGAAACATTTTTACAAGGCAAGATGTAATCAGACCCAGGAAACGGCGATTGAACCAGGGGAACTACGTGCAATTTCTCTTAGCGCCGAGTTCCAGGCTGGATGTCTGTCTCCTGGGGGATCACGGACAGAGGACACCAGCAAGGAGCAGCGGCGAAGTCTCCTGCCAAGCGTGTTTGACTCCACCTCCACTTTGCATGCATATACCGTGTTTGGCTCCTCATAAAATTATCGTGAGATCATGGTGCACCAAGTGGAGACAATTTGACTGCTTAACTGAAGAAGATACGTAAGTGAACATGGGACAGGACTTCTCCTTGCTGTGGTGAGCATGGCATACATCACCTATGTTGCACCAATTCTGATTTTTTTCTTTCTCAGTTCATATTTTGAAATTTTTCTGAAGGGTCCTCACTCCTGACTCCCTATAAGCACTGTTTCTTTTTCTCCCCGCCTCGCCACCGCTTTTAAAAAAGACTGTGATGACTCCCTGATTGTTGAATACTCTGGGGTTTAATTTATTTGTAAGGATGGGGTTTTGCAGGCACTTTGTGATTATGCTTCCCCCTAGTCGTTTTTTAAGCCTATCTTGAATGTAGGCACTAATTTTTGGTTTGGAAAATGAAGGAGGGGCTAAACACCTATTTTCTCCATAGGTGTTAGGATTGGTTTGGTAGATATCCCATTGGATTAGTCATCCAAGTGTCCAAGAAAGGATATAACTTATTTGTCTTGGTGGCTGCTTCAAGTATTAATATTATGAAACTCTCATTTCAAACTGTGTGTCACAGTCCTGTTAGTTACAAGCAATAGAGAAGAGGTTTTAAAGATTTGACGTTAGGCAGTCCAAGCTGTGAATGTAGGCATCATTACTCTGTTCATTCATTCATTCATTTAAGCATCATTCATTTGTTCAGTACATAGTTACTAAATATCTTTATTTGCCAAGCATTAGACTAGGTACTATGAACATGGGGTGAATGAAACTGAATGATACATTTCCCAACCTTTTAAATCTGTTTTCTCCTCTGTAGAATGAAAATAACAATGTCTGACTTCCTTGCATTGTCAGAAGACTTACATGAGATAAAGCATCCAACATTACTGTGTGCCTGAACAATGCTCAGTAAATATTACTCTTTATCATACCTGTTAATAATCTGTATCCATGCTTCAAGCAGGTGGTAAATCAAATGTACTGAATCCTCCTTGCTGTTTTTTGTTGTTTCTATACTTTAAAATACTGAAACATCTAATGTGGTTAGGGTCTCTGATTACATTCTAACAATCTTCACAATGAGACTGTCATAAATTGTGTGTGCCTCAGCTTTTCTTGGTATTTAAGAGAAAGTTTATGGTCTTTCTATTCATTTATTATTTTATTGGCTTACTGGAAGCTGATAACCTCTATAAGTTTCTCTTGTGTTCCTTGACTAAAATTTATCTTCTATATGATCTGCATCTGATGTTCCCAAGTCAATTATAAAGCATTGTGTATTTTTAAAATTTATCTTTTTAATCCCCTTGATAAGAATTTAAAGAAGTTGATCACATATATAAACATGTTGGCTGGCTGGTTTTAAGTGGAAGCCTCCTACAGCGTCTCTCTCTCTCTCTCTCTCTCACACACACACCCCAATCTTACTTTTCCTGTTATTACCAAGCTCAGTCTGAACTTTTTGCCATGCCTTCATTCCAGAACAGCAAATGTGAATCTTCTCAATTATTATTGAAGCAGGAGAGGAAAGTCATAACTTTCTTTTCTTATCCTTAATCATTTTTTTGAGTTATAGCCAAACGTATCTATAGCTTACCGCTAAATCCCATATTCATACAGACATGCCTTTAGCATAACCCCCTTATCATGATCTTGCGTGCAGCTTCTAAAATAAACTTCTAAATAGCCTTTGTTTCTTAAGGCCTTGACCTTGTCCATCTCTCTCTGGACACATTGTCTTCTGTCTTTACTCCCCATACTATATAAAGAGGACTAATCTTACAAATGTTCCTTTCTACTTTCTGTCCTACCTCCAACATTCTGCCTCCACCATACACACCTGCTTCACTCAAACATTCTCTCGCTGGGTCTCCCTTCTGCCTTTCTCTTTCTCCACAGTGTCATCTGGGATATCGACTTTGCTCAAATTCCCATGGTCTCAGAGCAGAAGTAGCAAAGACAAATACCATAACATCTGTTCTCCTCCAGAAATTGTAACGCACTTGCAAGATTTTTAAGGGTTACAGGCTGACTCTTCTAAGGCAAATATCCTACTATCGCATCCTAAGGTCAGGCTCTCTTCCTGAAAACAACCTCAGAATGAGAAACTGCAGCTGATGAAAACTACAAGCACGTTTCTATAGTTTATATAGTTAAATAGCTCACTTTTCTGTGAGCTAGAGGATTGTTGTTTTTCCTCAGGGCAACGCAAAGTGTTCTTTCATTAACTTAGAAGGTGAAGGTCATGCTTTCTCTACAGATCTGAATGTAAACCTCTCCTGTCAGTTATCATGCGTGTGACTTTTAACCAGAGTCTAGTAATTGATTTCTGAAGACACTCTGGCCTTTACATATTTGCCTGCTTTACTTAGTGTAATTTCCTCTTGTTCTTCAAATACATGATTAGCCACAATGTGATAAGTATATAAATCAACTCCCTGCCCTCTGGAATCGTGCACATTTAAATTTAGACTCTAAATTACTTTTGTTACGCCGAAGAAATATAAAAATGCTCTGTCTGAATCACAAGTAAGCCACTTCAGAAGCAGACAATGGTCTCCTTCATTGTCAGAAGAAAATATTTCCCCCAGGACTTTCTGGTTTGTAAGGCAGCATTCTCTCTGTGCCTCCATCATCTCAGGTTTGAAATCATCCCACTCCCTACTCTAAAGGGGATTCAGAATCCGCGGCAGAAGCTTTCCAACCAGCCACGAGCTTCCATTGGACAGTGTCAAGGTGCTTTAAGCAAACTCCTAATGCTTTGGGGAGTGGGGACATCTCATTGCTGCTTGACTTGACTCCATGCCTCCTTCCCCAACTCAACACTCCTCTTAAATGTGTTCTGCGGTATGTTTGCATGCAGGTTCAAATGATTTTGGAGAGTTTTACAATGTTATTTGAAATAATCGATACACCAAGAGTGTCGTTGAGAATCACTTTTGATGTTCCTTCTAGCCTTTAGTTCAAAATGAGTAGCACCAGATATAGGGTTTGAGAAAGGGCTGTATCCTTTGTGAAATTAGACTGGAAGGAGAATTAAAAGGGCTGATGGTTCACATGCCAATTTGATCTCTAATGCGCTGGTCCCCTCCACTCCTACTCAGGTGTCTACCAGCTTCAGGCTGCTACTTCTGACAGTGCGGTGCCTGGATTACGCCCTGGTGCTTCCTGCTCTGGGCTTTTCTGGCTCTGCAGCATGACATGCCTGAGGTTTCTACCGCCTACAAGGTTACTCATACACCTCCTACCCCAAGGTGCAACCCGGGAGCCAAGTCCTATGACTGATAGGGAACAAGAGTCAATGGATGCACGCTGTCTCCTACTTCCCCGGGGAGGACATTCAGAATCCTGTGTTGGCAAGATCCTCAGAAAATGCCACAGTGTTGCCAAACCCTGAAATCAGATTCCTGTGTCGGATGCTCAGTAAGCAAATCTCTGAAACATCAAGTTTGAAGCAGAGAAAGCTTTATTACTGGAAGGGCAGCCAATGAGAAGGCAGGGGATTGGTCCTTAATCTGCCTTGTCCTGTTGAGCCTAGAAACGCTTTATGTATGATCTGCAATGTACGTGGAGGTTAGGGAAGGACCTGGAAAGGCCTCGAAAGTTCTCGAGATTATATGCTATTTTTGGCCCCCTAGCACTCTCTGGAGGTCCTGGTTTCTCACTTGTCAACCTCATGTCTGATATGGGTCTTGCAAGATAGATATTATCAATGGCATCCCAACCCTAGTCCCCGTAATTTACTGCAGGAAAAAGAGCAGAAGGAGAAGATTAATAATTCTTGCAAGGTGGTGGAGAAATGTGCCTGTGTGCAGCACATGAAGTTACTATGGAGAGAGAGCGCAGAAAAGGTTTAAGTGAATGAAGAAACATAGACCCAGGCTCAGTAGGTTGGAACGCCTGTGCACCAGAACAGTGGTGAACTTGGCAACATGCCCATGCATTACCTCTCACTCCATCCTTTTATCCTCACCTTGGTGTCTTACTCTTGTCCCTGGGTTTACATGTCCCGCCAACAGGCAAACTAACTGCCCAGCAGATTTTGTCTCAGTCTTCGCTTATAGAGGAACCCTGCCTAAGACACCAATGGTTTACCCAGTCCAAAAATTGCTCGTTTAGACCAACTGTATACTTTGGACTTCTCTTTCTACCAGTTCTCTTCTTTGGAGAGAAAAGGGAAGAAGGACTCGACTAGCATCGGCACAGAAGGAGCCACGAGACCACCCTGCCACATAGACACGTTAGCGAATAAAAGATTCACCAACTAATCATACTCTCATGAAGGAAAGCAAATCAGTAATTAGGATAAAATCTCCAGAGAGGGTGGGGGGGGGAGGGAGGAGAGAAGGGAAATGACTTTAGCAAATGCATATTTAATGACTTAGCAAGATAAGATAATTAGGCATAGTCAACTGAACTGTGGGTAGGAGGGAGGGTGGAAAGCCTGTCACAACTGAGAGATCAAAGCTCATTTATAAAGTAATTAAGTCTCAAGTGCTATTGTGGTCCAAAGAGATTTAACTTTAAAAAAAAAAATTTAATCTTTGACTCAACTTTTGAAAAGCTAGCTATATCTAAGCCTTAAGGCAAGTTAGCCAAGAGAGGTTCAGGTAGAAATCCCCATGGAGTAGGGTGTGGGCACTTAGCAGGAATTGGGCTCTCCCTGAGCTTGCAACCAGGTGGACAAGCAAGTGAACTTGGGGCAGGCTCTCTGCTAGATGTTTGAAATACATTCTCTGTTTATTCCCACAACAACCCCTAGAAGCAGATGGACCTACCTCCACTGCAGAAACAAGCTGGAAGCTGGTTGGATTATTTGAACTTGGATATGTTTCACTTTGAGACTTGGGTCACAGGGTGCCCAGCACACATTGACATCAGCTCAACTTTAATCATTCCTTGCTGAAACAGGAAGAGGATATGAAGGAAGCATTGATGTGTTTTGTATCCTCATGTTCAAATGGCACCGGTTGTATGCAAACTGGGGGGAGATATTTTTAAGCCCACAGACTGAGGTAGGACTATGGTATCGAGTTTTCTAGAGACAATCATAGATTTTATGGAAAATTAAGGAATTAATGTTCTAGTTTTCTCCCCAGAGCCTTTTGGGTTTATTTTATTTGAGTTTCTGTCAGTTCCTGAGAGATGAATCAAGTCAGAAGCACCAGATATAAAGTTTCTGGATCGTTTGTGGACCCGGAAGTGGCAGAAAGCCACGGGTTCTTTCAACAATTCCGGGCCTGGTCAGCTGGCCATTGCCTGTCAGGCCCTCACCACAGACGCAGCCTAGCCTGGAGTCTCCAAGGCCATGCAAATGGTGAGCAATGTGGTGGGGAAGCCCCACCAGCATAGATGGTAAGATTCTGACACAATTATCACATCGTTTTAAATTGTAAGTCCTGTTCAGTCACATATCAATGCCATGAGGAAACTATTGATTCAAAAATTTATTAAATGGTATATATATTCTGATTGCTATATACACACAGATTAGTATTAATAATAAAAGGAATAATAGTTGGGAGCCTGGATGGCTCAGTTGGCTAAGCTTCTTGGTTTAAGCCAGGTCATGATCTTGCTGTCTTGGGATTCAGCCCCACATGGGGCTCCCTGCTGACAGCGCGGAGCCTGCTTGGGATTCTCTCTCTCCCTCTCTTTCTGCCCACTCTCCCACTTGCCCTGTCTCTCAAAAAATAAATAAATAAACTTAAAAAAAAAAAGTCACTTTCTGGGGTGCCTGGAGCTCAGTCAGCTGGGCATCTGACTCTTGATTTTGGCTCAGGTCATGCTCTCATGTTTCATGAATTTGAGCCCCGTATCAGGCTCTGTACTGACATCACGGAGCCTGCTTGGGTTTCTCTGTAAACCTCTCTCTCTCTGCTCCTCCCCCAAGTGCTCTCTCTTTCTCGTTCCCTCTCAAAAATAAACAAACATTAAAAAAACTAAATAAATGAAAGAAATGTCCCTTTCAGTAAATAAGTAAAAAGAATAATAGCTAAAATGTATAGTGTATACTGTGTCAGGTACTATTTCTAAATATATGTATTCTAATATATATATAAAGTATATTCTAAATATATACATAATCTCTATATTCTAAATATACATATATATTCTAAATTTATTTAATCTATTTAATTCTTGCAACTCTCTCATCTTTATTTTACAGACAAGGAAATGTAGATAAAAAGAGTTTAGATAACTCAGCAGAGAGGAAGACATCCTGAAAGAGTTCACCATGACAAAGAATACAGAGACCAAGGAACGACCCAATAATGGGATGGTGCTATTATAGAAACCTATAAGAAGGATGCTAGGAAGAGAGTGTGGTATGATTTATACTATCTTGGGGAGCTTGAAGGTTGTCAGTCCAGTGACATCTCAGTAGCTCTTGAAAAAATGAAAAGCAACTTTCAAAATAGGACAGGCTGGCCATCGGAGAAAGAGGTCATACAATCTATAGCAGCTCTATTCATTATTGGAAGTAACCAAGATGTCCTCCTGTAGGTGAATGGATAAACAAACCATGGTACATCCAGACAATGGTATTTTATTTAGCAATAAAAGGAAATGAGCTATTCGACCATGAGAAATCATAGAGGAAATTTTAATGCATATTACTAAGTGAAAGAAGCCAATCTGAAAAGACTACATACTGTATGCTTTCAACTATATGGACGTTCTAGAAAAGGCAAACAATGGAGACAGCAAACATTATCAGTGGTTACCAGGGGTTGAGGGGGGGAGAGGAATGAACAGGTGGAGCACAGGGAATTTTGAGGGCTGTGAAAATATTCTGTGTGGAACTGTAATGACGGATACACAACATTATGTATTTGTCAAAACCCGTAGAATGCATAATGTCATAAAGAGTGAACCATAATGTAAACTATGGATTTATATTAATAATTATTACTATTGGTTCATCAATTGTGATAAATGTACCTCACTAATGCAAGATGTTAATAACAGGGCAAGTTGTTGAGGGAACGGAGAAGGGATACAGGGGGAAATATGTACTTTCTGCTTGATTTTCTATCAACCTAAAACTGCTCTTAAAAAATGAACCCTGTTAATAGGGGCACCTGGGTGACTCAGCCAGTTAAGTGTCTGGCGCTTGCTTTCAGCTCAGGTCATGATCTCAAGGTTTGTGGGATCAAGCCCCACATCGAATTCCACGCTGACAGCATGGATCCTGCTTGGGATTCTCTCTCTCTCTCTCTCTCTCTCTCTGTCTCTCTCTCTCTCTCTCTGCCTCTCCCCTGCTTGTTCTCTCTCTCTCTCACTAAGTAAACATTTAAAAAACGAAAAATAAAAAAAAATTAACGCTGTTAATAAAAGAAGAGTGAAGAAAAGAACAAAAAAGCAAATACTACAGAGTGTTATGGGAAGAGGGTATCAACTTTTCAGTGTACCTTCAAAAATCTGAATTAAACTTGGGTGAGTAAATGAAATATTAAGCCATGAATAATTTACAACTTAGTATAAATTAATTATGAGATAATTTTCTTCTCTCTCATTAGCTGGCTTCAAGATGTGGAGAAAAGGAAGATTTCTCTCACTGCAAGTGAAATAAACCTAAACTAGACTCCTTGAAGCAAAAGGAAATGTACTAAGTGTTTACAAAGGTGGTATTTCTGGAGCAGGTGAACAAGTGGTACAAAGGAAGTCACGTTAATGCTTCTCTCTTTTGACTTCTTTCTTCTCTCTCTCTGTGTGTGTAGTCCTCTGATTTGATGCAATTTTCCATCAGGTTCTTTCTACTTGGCTATAGTGATAGCCACTAGCAAAACAGGCTAATATGATTCTTAGTGCTTCTGTTCTCTGAAAACAAAATATCTTCTCTCTGTGCCTACCTACCTCAGTCACAGAAAAGGGGTAGTGGCCCCTCTGGAGTCAGAGCAATCTGTGTCTAGGAGAATGGGATCATTTCTTTTAGTGTAGGCTGCATGTCTAACCCAATGGTGTGGCAAGATGTAGAGCTTTGTGTGGGAGGGAAGTAAGTGAAAGGAAACTGAGAAGCAAGTGAGTTTTTTCTGGCAGAAGAAGGAGGAGCAACTAACAGGTCCAAACTAAACCAGACCAATATAAACAAAAATGGTTTTGAAGAATAAAAATGGAAGCATAGGGATGCCTGGCTGGCTCAGTCTGAACAGTATGTGACTCTTTTTTTTTTTTTTCCTGGTTTGAGAGAGAGAGAGAACACAAGTGAATGGGGGGGGGGGGAGGGAGGGAGAGAGAGGAGCTCACTCATGGCTTGTGTTTTACCCAAAGTGGGACTTGTGCTCACCCGCACGCAGCAGGGCTCGACCTCACAAACTGTGAGATCACGACCTGAACCAAAATCACATGCTTAACCACTGAGCTGACTGAGCCACCCAGGTGCGCAAAGAACATGACTCTTGATTGAGGTCATGAGTTTGAGTCCTCTTTGGGTGCAGGAATTAGTTAAATAAATAAAACTTAAAAAAACAAATGGAAGTGTATTTCAGCCATGACTCTGTCTTGCAAACCATTGATAATGCATCAGTCTGTCCATCTAAGGAAATCAGTTTATGAGCAGGATCTTGGGGGCTCCTGGGAAGATGTGAGGCTGGAGAATTAGACTGGCAAATAGTCAGGAACCAAGGAAGGCCCCAAGGATGAAAGACCAAAGGTCACACCACAGGAACCTGCTAGTTCCCCAGCCACTCACTGCTGCTGTGTGCGGAATATCAGTCCCCAGGTGCTTAGTGTTAGGAAGGGGACGGCCCTCTCGCCAGCGCGCCGGAAGAAACCGCAGGGCAACCAATCACCGAGCGCCAGCACGACCCAACGGAGAGCCCCGAGCAGGGCGCCGGAGCAAACTGAAGGGCAACCAATCACCGAGCGCCAACACAACCCAAGGGAAAGCCCCGAGGCTCTGCAGAATGAATTGAAGGTCAACCAATTACCGAGCAACAGCACATGGCACGAGAAAAAGACCCACCTGAGCCTAAACCCGGAACTGCTACAGCTTAAAAACCCTACCCCACCACACCTGGGCGCGATTTTCCTGACTCCCTCCTTGAGTCACGGAACCTCGCCCGGAACCTTAGTTCCCAATAAAGCCTTAAACTGCAAAAATTCTTTTTGACTCTAACTCCTATCTTTACCCCGCACAACGCCTGACACTAACATTTGGTGCCTAAACCCGGGAGGGAGGTGGTAGCTCGCCTCCCTCGGCTGAACTCCCCCCTCCTCACCAAGCCAGATGCCAACCACCCTACTCTCAAGAGCCTACAGGAGCCGGTAAGTAGGACAGACCCCTCCTTCTCCCCTTCCAACTACGGCTGACACCCAGGAGAGACGTCTCGCAAGTCAGTCTCCTCTCCTCCGCACGCCGAAAGGCCCCTTATCGCAACACGAGGGACGCCTCGCCTTGCCACGCCAATGGGGAGTAACGAGTCTAAACAGCCTCCATCTCTTACCCCCCTCCAATGTCTGTTAAAAAACTTCCGGCTCCTAGGCTTACAAGGCGAGCTCCGTGGTAAACCACTCGTCCGCTTTTGCACTGTAGTCTGGCATCAGTACCAATTAGATAATGATCCTCAATGGCCACCTGAGGGGTCTTTACAATACCAAATCTTAACCGATCTGGACAATTTCTGCCATCGGCTGGGAAGATGGGGAGAAATACCCTATGCTATGGCCTTTTGGGACCTCAGGTCTCGCCCCCACCTGCGTTCCTCCTGACCCTCTGCATGCGTGCTCCTCGCCGGCCCACAACCCCCCCCCCCCCCGCCCCCACGACCCCACCTCACCAATTTCCCCGATCTCCAACCCGTTAGAGGATCTAGCCACGCGCCCACCGGCCCTCGCCCCCCTCCATACTCCCAACCCCCAGCCATCCCGCCCTTGCCTCCCATATCATCCTGAACTCGTGCTCAGGACCCTCCCAGCGAACAGACCCCAGTGGCCATCTGACCTCTCCGTGAGGTGGCAAGGCCTGAAGGCCTGGTTCGCGTTCACGTCCCTTTCTCCCTCCAAGACTTCTCCGCCATTGAAAAGTGGCTAGGGTCATTCTTGGCTGACCCCACCCCATACATTAAGGAATTCCAATACCTCGCCCAAGCCCACGGTCTCACAATGACATTCATGTGATCCTCACCTCTACCCTCACCCCTGAGGAGAGGAAGCGCATCCAGGCCGCAGCCAGAGAGCATGCAGACCAAACCCACATGACCGACCCCACTATGCCCGTAGGAGCCAATGCTGTCCCGGTGGCCGATCCCAATTGGAACTACCAACATGCAGGCAATGGTCACTGGCGCCGGGACCAGATGATCCAGTGTCTACTAGCAGGCATGAGGGCAACCTCAAACAAATCAGTAAATTTTAACAAACTTCAAGAAATAATACAAGACCCCCACGAAAACCCCGCAGCCTTCCTTAGCCGGCTCACAGAGGCACTTACCCAATATACCAGACTAGACCCTACCACCCCCGCCGGGGCCACGGTATTGGCCACTATTTTATTTCCCAATCAGCCCGATATTCAAAGAAAACTAAGAAGGGCCGAAGACGGCCCTCAAACCCCTATGGCCGACCTGGTAAAGATGGCTTTCAAAGTTTTTAATGGCCGAGAGGAAGCTCAAGAACAACGGCGACAGGTCCGTCTCCAACAAAGGGTACAATTACAAACCCACGCCTTGGTAGCTGCCCTGAGGCCAGCCGCAGTAAAGCCGTCTGGACCACGGCCCCCTCTGGGGCCTTGTTTTAAATGTGGCCAAGAAGGCTATTGGTTTCATCAGTGTCCCCATCCCAAAAAGCCTACCAGCCCATGCCCATTGTGCCAGCAAATGGGCCACTAGAAATCCAATTGTCCTAACCCAAGGGACGAGAGACTCGCAACGCCTCCACGTGGCGAGGCTTCACCCAGATTGGACTCTGCCTTCCAACTCCTGGAGACGGAGGATGACGACCGACGAGGCCCAGACTCAGAAACCTGGTGATCCACTCTGGGTAAAACTCCAAGTAGCGGGTAATCCATCTCCTTTCTGTTGGACACGGGGGCTACCTATTCCGTCCTGCCGAGCTATTCCGGCCCCACCACGCCATCCTCCATTTCGGTCATGGGCATAAATGGCACCCCCTCCATTCCCCCATGCACACCGGTACTCACCTGCTGCCTGGATGGCCCCCACTTCTCCCACTCCTTCCTAGTCATCCCCTCCTGCCCCTTCCCCCTTTGGGCCAAGACATCCTCAGTAAATTAGGAGCCTCTATACATTTACCAGCTATTTGCTCCTCTCCCTCCCCGACTCATCTCCTACTGGCTGTTATCACGGATGACACAGACCACAGCCTTAACCCATACCTGGACCTCCCAATAGACCCAATCGTATAGGATACATCCACCCCAACAATTGCCACCCATCACCAACCTGTCCTCATTAGACTCAAAAATCCATCACAATTCCCGTCTAGACCCCAATACTCAATCTCCCACACCCACCGACTAGGCCTGAAGCCCATCATCGATCGCCTACTCAAGGAGGGCTTCCTAATCCCATGTCATTCCCCCTGCAACACCCCAATGTTGCCTGTAAAAAAGCCAAATGGCTCATATAGACAAGTTCAAGACCTCCGAATAATCAATGAAGCTGTAATTCCCATCCATCCAGTAGTGCCCAACCCATATACCCTCCTCTCCCAAATCCCCCCATCCACGACCCATTTTACAGTGCTTGATCTCAAAGATGCCTTTTTCACCATTCCCTTACATCCTGAGTCCCAATTCCTCTTCACCTTCACATGGCAAGATCCAGTCACTTCTCTGGCCTGCCAACTCACATGGACGGTACTTCCCCAAGGATTTCATGATAGTCCCCATCTCTTTGGGCAGACCTTGGCCAGGGATCTCCTCAAAGCCCCACTCTCCAGTCACTGTACTCTACTACAGTACGTAGATGACCTTCTATTATGTGGAACCTCTTTCGACCACACCAAACAAGATACAGTCCAAATCCTAAATTTCCTGGCTAATCTGGGGTATCGAGTCTCCCCACACAAAGCCCAAATCTGTACTAATGCAGTCACATTCCTGGGAGTCTCACTCACACCTACTACCAAGGCCCTAAACCAAGATCGCCTCCAAGCCCTCCAGACCCTGTCCTCACCTACCAATGCAGACGAAATCCTCTCCTTCCTGGGTCTAGTAGGCTTCTTCCGACACTGGATCCCTAACTTTGCTATACACGCAGCTCCCCTATACAAAGCAGCCAAAGAAACCCCCCAAGGCCCACTCTCCAGCCCGGGAGCAGTCGCAAGGGCCTTCCAATGCCTGGCCACATCTCTAGCCACTCAACCAGTCCTTTCCCTCCCTAATGTTTCAAAGCCTTTCCTCTTATACAAGATGAGAGGGCTGGAATTGCAACAGGGCTCCTAACCCAACCGTGTGGCCCTAAGTTTACAAGCTGTCGCCTACCTTTCTAAACAACTGGACCCTACGATCAGGGGGTGGCAATCCTTCCTTAGGGCACTTGCAGCAGCCGCCACTCTAACCCAAGACGCACTCAAACTCACCCTACACTGCCCCCTAACGGTACTTTCATCACACCGTCTATCTGATCTCCTTACACATAAGGCCCTGGCACACCTCTCCCCATCACGCATACAATTGTTCCATCTGCTCTTTATTGCAAATCCTGAAGTATCTCTCCAACTCTCCCCCAGACTCAATCCTGCCACGCAACTTCCACAAATCAACCCCAAAGACACTTCACAGCCACCCTTCCACTCCTGCACTGAACTTATATTCTCTCCAAACCTCCATCTAACTTAAAGGACCTTCCCCTCACTTCCCCTGATCTCACTCTGTTTGTAGACGGCAGCTCACTAGTTGACTGCAAGGGCCACCGAAGAGCAGCGTACGCTGTAGTTACGTTAAACCAAACTCTAGAGACCCAGACACTACCCACAGGAACCACATCCCAGAAGGATGAACTCACAGCCCTCATGAGGGCTCTCCAATTGTCCCGAAACAAAAGGGTCACAATATACACAGACTCAAAATACGCTTTCCTTATTGCACATACACACTCCCACTTAGGGGAAGAAAGAGGATTCCTCACAACTAAGGGTACCCCCATCATCAACGGGCCACTCATAGCGAAACTCCTTGAGGCCCTCAAACTCCCACAGGAAGTGGCCATTGTCCACTGCAAGGGCCACCAACCCCTAACCACAGAGACAGCTGTAGGAAATCACAAGGCTGACAACACTGCCAGACAAACAGCTTTCTCTCTCGACCCAGTTCCTATGGGTATCCTCACTGAAGATAACAACTCCCGATTGTACCCCAGATAAACAAAAACAATACATGGCCCATCCCAATGCCCACGCCAACACAGGCTGGATCATGCTGGGCCCCCGACTGGCCCTCCCAAATAGCCTAGTCCCTTCCCTACTAACAAAAATCCACAAAACCCTACACACTGGGCCGGAGGCCACCTTCCGCTTCCTGGAGCCCATTAGGTACCACCCCCACCTACGACAACTGGTGGCCAAAACACACCCACGATGCGCCACACACGCCGCAGTCAGTTCCCAAGGGAGGATGAGGCGCCCAGGCCCCACTCCTCAGATGCGGGGCCATCTCCCGGGCGAAGACTGGCAAATAGATTTCACTCACATGCCCAAACACAAAAAATTACGGTATCTCCTTACTATAATTGACACCTTTACAGGGTGGAAAGAAAGAAGTCTTCCCCACCTCATCTGAGGGGGCCTCCACAGTGGCTGAGATCCTACTCAAGGAGGTCATTCCCCGCTTTGGTCCACCGAGAAGGATACAGTCTGACAACGGGCCTGCTTTCATCTCAGCAGTCACCCAACAGGTCTCCAAAGGTGTTGCCTGGAAACTCTACATACCATACCACCCCCAGTCCTCGGGTAAGGTTGAAAGGGCCAGTGGCCTCATAAAAGACCATCTCACTAAACTCTCCATAGAGACTCGGCTTTCTTGGCCTCAACTCCTACCTATAGCACTCACCCGACTCCGAGCCGGGCCCCAAGGACCCACAGGCCTCAGCCCACTTGGGCTGAGCAATGGATGATGTCATACAAGTGTGTATGCCAGAAGAAGGGTTTAAAGGTACTGGTCTACTTGGACATTAATCTTTTGGACACTTGCTGACTTCTGAGAAATGACCAGAAGGGAAGAGAGGCGTTTCACGTATGTTAGGGCATTAACGAAAAGATGGATTTAAGAATTAAACCATTCTGTGACTCTTCCAAAAGGCAGAAAACTATTCTGAAGTGACTGTCCCAAATGCCTTATGTCAAATAAAGCAGATTGCACTGACGGACATCAGACTTGAAGGAAATGTTTCAAATTTTATATTTAAGAGAGGGTGGCGGGCGGGGCAAGTAAAGACGGAACCGGTTTAGTAGCAGTAACAGTAAATCATATTTACATATGAGATTTATAGTCACGGGAGGGAATAAAGTTCTGTTATATTTCCCTGCTCGCACTTCATACCAGATGCATTGGTCCATAAAGGATTTGTATCACAGTAGATGGGACAACATTCTGCTCTGAACTAAAAAGTAATTCTTTAGAGACATAACCTGCTTACCAATACCTGTCTTTGATTCATATTTTACTTTGAATAAAGCATGAAAGTGAAGAAAAAAAAAAAGGGTCTCGGGCGACCCTTCCTGTTACCCCAACCCCTACCAAAAGATCCTCCTCCTTTGGCTGCCTATCTCCCTTACCTCAGCCTGCTCCAACACCTGATCCGAGAGTACGCTGACCTCACTCTACCAGCTCCCATCGATCTCTCCTCTCCCTATCTGTAAACCCAGGAGACTCAGTGCTCCTTCGAGTAAGACAAAAACCAACCCTTGCCCCCCGGTGGGAGGGTCCCTACACAGTCATACTCACAACCCCCATGGCTGCTAAATTACTGGGCCACACCCTGTGGGTTCACACCTCCGACCTCAAACGGGCCCCCCCTTCATCCCCTATACCAAAAGAGTCGTGGACCTACCAACCAACAGGCCCCCTCACCCTCAATCTAACCCGACAGGCCCCTTCATGACGGACCCTTCCCCTCGGTTTTCCACCTTCACACTCACAATATTACACGAGCTACAACTCTCCCACTCATCCGACCCCATCACCCTCCTCTTATTTCTCTCCTGGGTCTCCGGACTGTTGGCTTCAGGGAACTCTCTCCGATTTCTCCCCCGTCGAAATCTCCTTCTTTACCTTTTTACTAACCATATTTATATATCATGATACTTCCCTTGTTACTCCTTGTTAACATCATCCCCCTTATGCCCTCACAACCCTCCTATAGGTGGGTTTTTTACCTATCCGAAACTTTTAACGGACACACCTCTGTCATACCCTCTACCCCTTGCCCCATTGTTGGGTGCCAAAATCAAGTCACCTTTAAATTCCCCTCTTTCAACACCCTCCAAGCCTCTACGCGGATTACTCCCGCCATTTGCTTTTTATATGACCAAACTGACAAAATATGCTCCCAAACCTCCCCCAACCAATATGGAGGATGCCCCATCACTATTGTAACATACACTGGCTCAACCTATACTGCTTCACAGGACCAAGGATGGGCCGCTTCTGCTTAAAAAACGACAACTTTACCCTTACTGTCCCTGATCCATGGGATCCCCGCTGGCAAACCGGAATAAAGGGCAAACTGTATCAGAACGGCCATTTCTCTAACCCCATCTCCTCTTTAACCATCTATCGGACCTATGAGCCCTCTATGTCTCCTTCCCTCTCCAACCTTAAAGATCTTACCCAAGTAATCATGGACCAAGAAGACCACCTCAACACACAACTACAGGCACCCCCTGCACAACACCCCTTCTCATGGCTTACATTAATCAGACAAGGAGCGATCCTGCTTAACCACTCAGGCTTAACCAACCTGTCACACTACTTTCTTTGTGCATCCCTTCAGCGGGATCCAGTAATAGCCGTCCCATTACCCACCCCCTTTCCCAACACCACAAACGCCATCAACCACCCCCAGAAGTCAAATCTCCCTACAGATTCCCATCCTCACTGAGACCCCTCAAAGCAACACGTCTCACCCAATATGCTACTCCCCTCATGCCTCCCCACCTTGCCCCTCCCCCCAGCCTATGCCTAGCCACGACCCTCCCCCAGGGGGATTCTATTGGTGTAATGGCACAGCTTATAAACAAATGCCCAAAAATGCTTTTATCTGTCTCCTAGTCACCATTATCCCCCAACTCACCCTATATGGACAGGAAGAACTCCATCAAGTCCTCGAATTCCGTCTCCAAAAACGAGCCGTTTCCCTCCCACTAATGGTCGGACTATCCCTAGCCACGTCCCTCTTGGCCGCCGGGGTTGACACCGGCTCCCTTGCACACTCCATTACCTCCTCCAGGGACCTGTCAGGCTCCAAATCGCAATAGAAGCCTCAGCAACCGCCCTATCCGCCTTACAAAGGCCGATCAACTCCTTACCACAGGTCACTCTACAAAACCGACGAGACAGATCTCCTAACAGCAGAAAAAGGGGGAACATGCCTGTCCCTGAGGGAAGAATGTTGCTACTAACTACCTCAATAAATCAGGCTTAGTTGAAACCAATATAGAACCCCTAAAGGAAATCCAAAAAACTCTATCCGCCCGCCCAGGATCCTCAGACCCCCTAACCTCCTGGTGGCAATCACCCCTCTTAACTTGGCTCCTCCCCATAGTCACCCCACTAGTTGCTGTCTGTATAATACTTATGCTCTTACCTTGTTTTCTCCGTTTCGTAGGGAAACGAATTCATGAAGTTTCCCAGGTGGCATTTCATCAGACGGCGGTCTGGCGCTGTTCGCGCATTCCAACCTCACACCGCCACATACTATGGCACCTCCCTTATATCTGCTGGAAGCAGCCAGATCAGAGCCCTCGCCCATTATCACCAATAAGAGGTTGGAATGTTAGGAAGGGGACGGCCCTCTCGCCAGCGCGCCGGAAGAAACCGCAGGGCAACCAATCACCGAGCGCCAGCACGACCCAACGGAGAGCCCCGAGCAGGGCGCCGGAGCAAACTGAAGGGCAACCAATCACCGAGCGCCAACACAACCCAAGGGAAAGCCCCGAGGCTCTGCAGAATGAATTGAAGGTCAACCAACTACCGAGCAACAGCACAACATGGCACGAGAGAAAGACCCACCTGAGCCTAAACCTGGACCTGCTACAGCTTAAAAACCCTACCCCACCACACCTGGGTGCGATTTTCCTGACTCCCTCCTTGAGTCACGGAACCTCGCCCGGAACCTTAGTTCCCAATAAAGCCTTAAACTGCAAAAATTCTTTTTGACTCTAACTCCTGTCTTTATCATGCACAACGCCTGACACTAACACGTAGTAAACGGCATCTCTGGTAATTTTGTGTCCAGCAAATATGAATAAAGACAGGAGAGGCAATAGGACCCTGACCTATTTTATTGTTTTCTTATCATGCTCAGACGAAACACTGTGCTTCTAATGTGTGCATCATGCTTCAAAAACACTTTTTTGAGGGTCACTCTGACAGAGCAGACAATGGAACCCCTGTTGGCACGTAGACCCAATCTCACGGCTTTGTGTGGCTTTTCTGACAGCAACAGAAAAACCCATATTCTCATTTTCCCCTCTTGTGTATCTGTAGATTTTCTTGCTGATCCCCAAATCATCGACCAGGCCACAGCTTAGCAAACAGTCTGCCTATGTGAGAAAGTGATGGCTGATGGGGTGTCACGTAGCTGCCTTATGGCCCTCAGCAAGTACATGAGGAAAATTGGATGTCCTTTGCCTATTATATTTCTCCAAAGCCTCCAAGAATCTAGGTTGTAAGATCAAGATAGACAACAAGCTGATGAAAGAATTTTCTTTCCCTGTCATCTTTCATATTTAAGAAGTACTAGAGACACCTAATTTTGTAAAGGCCAGAACTTTCTACAATGATGGAAAATGTCCTATATCTGTGCAATTTAATGTAGTACCCATTGGTCACGTGCAGTTGCCCGAGCACCTGAAATGTGGTGAGTGTAAATGAGGAACTGGGTTTTTACATATTATTTTATTTCAATGAACTTGAATTTAGATTCCCATCATCTGTGGCACTTAATAACTCTACTAGAATTATCTATTACTTAGAGGCCAGTGCTATTCAACAGAACTTTCTACAAGGAAGGAAATGTTCCATATCTATATCTGTGCAATTCAGTGTCACATGAACACCTGAACTAGTCACGTGAAATGTGGATAGTGCAAATGAGGAACTGGGTTTTTTAATTTAACTTTATTTCAATCAATTCAACTTAAATGCTGCAGGTGCCTAGTTTTAGTGACTACGGAGTTAGCACAGAGCTACACTCGGACGCTAACCCCAGCTAAGGGACTCTGCCCCACCCACAGTTCAGCATTGGTGGTTTCTGTCACCTGACCTTTCCCATCCACCCGCAGCTGATTGGACCAGGGGTGGTCACGTGCTGCAAGGACAGCCATTCAGGGGCTGCTAATGATTAGTGAGGCCTGACTGCAAAGATGAGCTGCTCCAATCATATTTCTCTCCACCGAGTTTGGAATGGGGAAATAGTGCATTGGCTCTGGGAGGTGAGCGTGAAGTTCTCGCAGCAGCGTCAGACTCCGGGTCGCCTCTAGGAGCTGTGCGGACATAGTGATCCCAGGGGTCTAACAGGGAAAGCAGCTCCCGCCCCCGCCCGGGAAGAGGGGACAGTGGGGCTGATGTGGTCAGGGGAGAAGCCACCAGGGGTGCTCAGCCGCCGAGAGGGCAAGGCCACATCAGAGAGCTCGTGATGGCTCTCGTCCCATTTCTTTCCCTGAGGCTTGGGTGAATATCAGCCTGTGTCCCTGGCTTCTCCTGAGATTCCCTTCTTCACGCCTCCTGTCCTGACAACAGACGCCCGAAATATGAGCCAGTATGAGCGCGACTCTGTTCCCTGTGTCTTAAACCACTTTTAATAAAGTCATGACAATTCTAATAAAAATTGTCAAACACATTCTAGAGATAAGCATCTTATGCACCCCCCAGGAGTAAATACGGTATTCCTGAGCTGGGAGGAAATTTAGGAATCAGGAAGTTCACTCTTGTCATTTTGAACCGTGAGCAAAACTGAGCCATGAACTGCTACCGTCTGAGATCACACGGCTTGTTTCTGACGAAATTTCATATGTTAATTTTAGTTCTGGAAGTTTATTCAAACAAACAAACCAACAAAAACCAAAGAAAAATCCTGTCAATGTTTACTTTTAGTGAGAGCAAAAATCAAATAGATTGAATATATCAGTTTTAAGCCTAATTGAACTTTTCCCAGCCTTGTTAGTTTAAGGAGGTTACAGTCACAGTTATAATCCAAGTTTTGTTGGCGTTTGCCCCGCATGAATATTGTGGGGCCTCTGTTTTCTGTAAACATCCTCCTCCCACCCAGGTGTCTCTGATCTATGATCCCTGCGTCCCCGAGATGCTGTCTTCTGCTTCCCGACCACTTGGGGGCGCTGCTTTATCACTGCCTTGTCTGCACACTTAAAGGAGAGTTTTGACCTTTGGGTCAAGGCCGCTGTTTCTGGCCTCTTCCCAAAGCACAGCTGGCCTATTTGAGGTTCCTGATTAACCAAAGCCACGTGGAAGATGCACGTGTCATCAGGGCTTCCCAGTGCCAAGGTGTGGCTGGGCAGGGGCGAGTGAGGCCGGGACCACACCAGGGTGCATGTGTGTGTGTGAGGGTGGGTGTATGTGCGCTTCAAGATGGGAGCCTGTGTTGCTTAATTTGTAGGCAATGAAGGAATGATGAATATTTAAAGTCCTGGGTTTCTGGCCTGGGAAATGCATGCATGTTGGTGTCACCCACCAAGATTGGAAACATCCAGAGAAGAGGGTCAGAACAGGGCAATCTTGGTCTAATTACCTGTGGTGTTTATGCTTTTTTATATTAATGGGTACATGCTTGACTCAAGCTGTGATTTTTTACTCACGGTGTCTTCTTTTTTCCCATTAAAGATTGTTTTTAGGGGCGCCTGGGTGGCTCGGTCTGGTAAGCGCCCGACTTAATTTCAGCTCAGGTCTGATCTCAAGGTTCCTGGGCTCGAGTCCTGAATCGGGCTCTGTGTTGCTAGTTTGGAGCCTGCTTGGGATTCTCTCTCTCCCCCCTCTCTCTCTGCCCCTCCCCTGCTTTCTCTCTCTCTCTCTCTCTTTCCCTCCCAAAGTAAATAAATCAACTTAAAAAAGAAAAAGATTTTTAATGATAAAGTAACCCGTACTAATATTTTGGCTTTTTCATAAACATATTTAATATCTTTCATTTACGATTTGTCAAATAAGTCTGGACGCTTTTTGAGGCCACTCATGGGTTTTGAGGATGACATGGGGTGGGTGAAAGAGGTTGCTTACCTTCCTGTCTGCTGAAGGCAGGGGGTGCTTCCAGTGCGTATGATTGCTGAAACACAGTGTGTTTGATTTTGATTAAAGGCTGCCTAGGCTCCAATGGCAACTGGACCACTAACGATGAGCTCCTCCTCCGGCTGCTGCTTGTTCATCAGCGAGCACCTGTGCGAAGCTGCTGTCCCAGCAGCTGTGCTTGGAGACTTAAAACAGACTGACAGCACCTGTTTCCCCGTTTCTATCACGTGGCTGAAGGTCCAGGGCGGGAACGACTCCTGATGAACAACTGGGATCCTCGCTGTGATGGAGGCTTATCAAACATTCATTCTTCAGTCATCAGCTGTCCATTGATTACCTGTGCCGGGCAGACCCCGTGCCGCTGAGTCAGTAAGAAAACGCTGTGGTGCCTGCCGTTGTTGGCCTGTCCATCCTGCCTGGGAGTCATTTGGCCCTAGCAGCTTCTTCCTTCTCTCGCTTTTCCTCGGTAGAGATGAATTCAACCGGTGGAGTAGCTGGCTAGCAGTTTAAAATAGGACAATGAATAAAACAAGCATTTGCCCCATGGTAACTCAGCCAGGGCTCCAGGTTTGGACTCTTATCTCCCAGTACCAGATCCTGCCCCAGGTAACCCGGAGACTGCCAGCTTTTCCAGTCCTTTCTGTTCTTTTGTAGCTTGAAGTTTGTTTGCTGTCCCTTTGTTTGAAAGTGAGGAACTATTTATGTAAATTGGCCTCAATCTCGTAAAGAAGATTTAATTGGTCACTTAAAGAGTCTAAGCTTTTTCCTCAATTCAGATACTGGAACTGGCTTGCTCTGGTCTGGACCCAAACTGCCTCCTCTTAGGAGTGCTAACTGAAGTGAGGCTAATCCCTTTTTTGCTAGAACCAGGGAGCCAGGTGTTTGGGTCTTTTCCTATTGTGCTCATCCACCCTTAGAGGATTGTGTTGCCTCTTTACTGAGAGATGGAGAAAGGACTAAGATTTTCTTTCCCATTCCTCCCCTGGAGGGCAGAAGAGAAGGAAATAATAGGATTGCATGCTGAAGGGGAAAACGCTAATTCTAAGCAATTCCATTAGTTAGCATAGGACTATGTACTTGGACCCTCCAGGAATGGGGGAGACAGGGCTGGGGGTTGGCGGGGAGACTGGGTTCTAGTGAGACTGAGAAGGAAGCAATCTGGGCCCACATTTTAGTTTGGGGATTGGCAGTCTGATAACACTGGTTCCTTTTACTTTTCCTGTTTGGAGCTTTGTCTTGTTATTACTTGCCTTTAATTTTGAAGTATTGTTTCTTTCAAAATCTTTATCCAATTTTCCTACATTTTGTTCTTGCATTTCTTCTTTCTTTCTTTTCTTTTTCTTTTTTTTTTTTTTTTTGAGAAAATGGGCTACATACCATTTGATCCAGCAATTCCACTTGTAGGAATTTATCCCAAAGAATTGAAAGAGAACTTGCAATTGCCTCCATTTTGACCTTAGTCTGGTACTTTCTAACTGATTAAGGTCTTTCCAGCTTAACTGGGGCAAAAGACCTGGTGGGAACTGAAAACTTCCCACTCCAGCAGTAAGACTGCCCTGCAGGGCTGACCCCAAAGGACTGACCCCAGACAAAGACTGACCTGACACTTACTAACCACCTGCATGCGCCTGTTACCTACACAATAGAAACTGACTAGAGGCCAAACCGGGAAGTTCCAGGCAAGTTTTCACAGGGGCTCATGCTCAAGCACAAGCCGAACAGCACAAAGGAAAGGACCCTTCCTGCTGGGCCCCAGAACAAAGTCCAGGGAAGGATTTTAAAGACTCTGACGCGGAAAGGGAATGACGTCTAAACCTCAAACCAGCAAGGAGAGAGAGACAGGAAGTTGGGCGCGCAGGCGCAATAAGCAAACCCTGTACCGGGTCTCCTTCATTACGTGAAATCTGCACTCCTGGGCGTGCTTGTTAGTATTATAATGAGGGCGAAAATCAGGGAAAGGTCAGCGCTGGGGTGCACCTCAGAGCAGACTGGTTTGGTTCTGTCTTCGCTGGTCTTGGTGGTGGAGTCGCCTTTTGGTAAACATCCTGCCCCGGGTTCCTGCAAGGCGTGCTACTCTGGCGCTTGGTTTCAGGTCTCCGGGAACGCTGCGTTTTTTGGTCAGGATTGAGGGAACCCCTGTCCAGCCCCGGCTTTGTCTCATACCCACCAACCTTTGTCCCACATTCGCCTCATATAGACGTAGAAGTATTTTCAGCACTTTGGAGGTAGTTGAAATGCTAGTCCCCTGTCTTCCTGAGGTGGGGCCCTCAGCCAAAGACCAAGAAATCCTTGAGACATTTTCTGTGCAAAAAGGTGCTTTATGAGAGCACGGGGACAAAATCCATGGGCAGAAAGAGCTGCACCGGGATTAATGCTTTATCCCAGTAAGGATAACTGATGATATACATTTGAGGAATAACTGATTATATACATTTTACTTGGGGTTAGGGATAGCTGAGTCTCTAAGGAATTCGTGCTTGTTAAAAACAAGGTCTCCAGGATCTTGGAGGGCTAGCTGTTGTTGAGGTTGGTTTCATTGTTGTGGAGTTGAACCTTAGTGGTGAGACCCTTCAGATGTATGTCATTGGGTGTATGTTTGAAAGATGATCTCTGACATATATGGGGGGGGTGTGGGGGGGGCGGTGTTTATGATTATGGGAGTGAAGTTACACTAACCAGATCAAAAAGGAAGTTCTTGAGGGAGCTGTAGGAGTTCGTCTACATGCCTCAGGAATCCTGCCTGCAGACTAGGAGCCACAACAAAGTCTGGCCTTTGTTCCTTTTTCTCCCATCATTCCCAGCATCGGCCTTTCTGAACTCATTTCCTTTTCTTGTGTTACTACCACTCAGCTCTCACCTTTTGGATTTTGTCAGCGTCAGGTGACCACAGCTGGTCTGTTTGGGACCCCCAGAGTCAGGTGCTCCTGCTGCTTGGACCCCGGTTGCAGAATAATTAGAAAAGGACACAGAATGTGTATGTTAAGGGCACTCATCTCTGAATTGTTTATAAAAGGAACAAATGGGCCATGACATAAGTGTTTATTAAATGAATATGATTTGCAAAAGTCTGGCATAGCCACACATTGGAATGCTGTGGAGTTGTTTGCCATGACGTCTGTTACTTGCTTTAAAATATTTCGGGGCACCTGGGTGGCTCAGTCAGTTAAACGTCTGACTTTGGCTCAGGTCATGATCTCCCAGTTTGTGAGTTTGAGCCCCGCATGGAGCTCTGTGCTGACAGCTCAGAGCCTGGAGCCTGCTTTGGATTCTGGGTCTCCCTCTCTCTCTACCCCTTCACCACTCGTGCTCTGTCTCAAAAATAAATAAACATTAAAACAAAAAAGATTAAAAACATATTTCACCATAGGCAGTGTTTTAAGTTATACCCTATGGGCACGTGGCTGGCTCAGTCAATAGAGCATGTGACTCTTGATCTCGGGGTTGTGAGTTTGAACCACGAGTTGACTGTAGAGATTATTTAAAAAGATAAAATCTTAATCTGGGTATAGTTGTTTATTGTCTCGGAAATTTGAGCTCCTGCACGGGTAGTTAGTTAACATTCTTTTTTTTTTTTTTTTAATGTTTATTTATTTTGAGAGATAGAGTGAGCTGGGGGGTGGGGGGACGGAGAGAGAGGGAGAGAGAGAGAGAATCCCAAGCAGGATCCATACTGTCAGCCGGCTGTGGGGCTCGAACTCATGAGCAATGACATCATGGCCTGAGCTAACACCAAGAGTCAGACACTTAACCGATGGAGGCACCCAGGCTACCCCTCACGTTCTGGTTAGGAAGCCCCCACTTGGTGTGACCACAGCCAGGGTTCCTCTCTCCCATTGCTTCTCAGCCCCACAGACTGTGCTAATTACCGTAATGATTGTTAGAGGTGGGCCTTATTGGAGGAATCAGTGGTATTTAAGATGATGGGTTGAATTCATTATTTGAAATACTCCCTACCTTTGCCTGAAAAGGGTGCAAGAATTTAGCAAGGCCTGTGGCCCACACCCTAAGGGGTGACACCTTGAGGCTTGATCTTAAGAATCCAGTGGTTGATTGATGCTGGTCTTTCAACAGGGCTCCATTTGGGTCTGGACTCTGGTTTCTGGTTGCTCTAGCTGCCTGAATTCTAGGATATACTGTGCTGCCTGACTGAAGCTTTCACTCAAGACTTAACCAACATGAGTTTGCTCCTCGGTGAGTCACAAATAGAAACTTCACACAAAGGAAACTTTATATGCTGCAAATAAGGAGATGGGGGGAATAACTTCGAAAGCCATGACTCCCCAAGCAAGGGTGAATGGGTTCCTCTTCTTTAGGGTTAGGATGAATATTCAGAAAGCAGAGACTTGTCATGGTGTCTAGAAATGGGATAAGGTTGCACATGGACCTTAAGGAAACATACCTATACACACATCGCATGCTGTGTAAATGAGGCTGAGGGTCCTCCTTGGGTGGAGATTTTAGTATCATAATGAGGTAAAGGTAATTGTCGGTCATTCTAGAGGTCACCCCATGGTCCGTCTGTGCAGATGTGAGTCGGGGGTTGAGCTCAAGCTGTTCTGGATGAACTGGCCACCACAGCTCTTCCTCTGGGCAGTCATTATTGCTTGAGTGGTCGTTTCTGTTTCCATCATGGGATATGATGCCCATTGGGCCATTGGGTCCTTTGCCTCAGTTAAGAGAGAAGCTGAGTTAAGAGAGAAGTTAAGAAGAGCTTAAGGAAAAATGTGGTACAAAGGTCAGTGGGCACAAGCAGGGAAGCAGTTAAGGTCAGGTCTTGGGGGTCCACCTCATGGCAAAGTTGGTAAAAACAACAAAAACCCACAGAGCTGGGCTTTCACATACCTTACCGAACAGATGGCATTGCTTTTCTGTGTGTGTGTGTGTGTGTGTGTGGTGTGAATTTCGACTGAGGCTTACTTTCATTTGTGATGGGAAAAAATTCACTCTCAATTACCTAAATGTTCTGTGGCTACCATCATCTACCAAAAAAGAACTTGAGATTTATACAAGGTCAGATTGGCTAAGGTTGGTTTGCTATCCCCTTTAATAACAATGTAGATTTACATATATTAACATTAAGGTGTTGATGATATAGTGGCGTATGTGTTACTTTTTGCTAGAGAACAGCATCACAGAAGACAGAAGCAATATCTTTTTTATAACCTGACCTTAGAATTTATACCCTGTCCTTCCTACATAGTCTATTGGTTAAGAAGTCAGCCACCAAGTCTGACCCACATTCAGGGGAAAGAATAAGGCTCTACCTCTTAGTGGGAGAAATGTCAAAGAGATATTTTAAAACAACCACAATGGGGGGAGGGTAAAAGGGGAACACAGGACATAAATTATAATCCTATTTTGGTGAAAAGAAAAATAATATGTAAGAATTTTGGAAGAGTATCCCCAAGGGTAATGTTTGTTATCTCTTTATGTGTTTTCTGAATGTTTAATGCATATGTCTACTTTTATAGTCATGAAAAGGAATAAATGATTGCTATTTTCATTAAACATAAATAAGCTATAAATATGTTGTAAAGAATTCAAACAATACAGAGATAGAGTGAAAAGTTGGAAATGCTACCTTTTCCATATACAAAATTCACTGATAGAATTGGTTTTCTTTCAGCTCTCTTCTTGGTTCTATTGATGTGTTTGTCCATTCTAGAACCATTTTCACAGTGTTTGCAGATTGATAGCTTTATCATGTGCTTTGGTACCTGTTAGACACATCCAGCTGTTTCTCACCTCTTCCTGACTTTGTTCATGCTTTTTCTTCTGCTGGGAATGTCTCCCTTCCTCTCCTTCTAAGCCCCCATTCCTCTCTCTGTCCCTCCCACCCCAATAATATGCCAATATAACCCCCAGGTTTTTAAGTCCTTACATGTGGTCCCTACACATGGCCACAGCCAAGACCCTTCTTTGGCTCTCTCTCTGTATTTCACTTACCTCAGGCAGTTATTCTTTAGACTGTGAGTTCTGATCCTCAATTCTTACCTCACACAGTGCCTGAAAGATAAAGAGTATTTTTTTTTTTAATTTTTTAGAGAGAGAGAGAGAGAGGGCACAAGCAGGGAAGGGCAGAGAGAGAGGGAGAGAGAGAATCCCAAGCGGGTTCTGCACTGTCAGTGCAGGGCTTGAACTCACAAACTGGGAGATCATGAGCTGAAACCGAGAGTCCAGATGCTTGACGGACTGAGCCTCCCAGGTGCCCCGAGACAAAGAGTGTTTAAGAGAATCTCTTTGAACAATGAATTTTACTTTGGCTTCTATGAAGGAATGGGTCCCTCATTCTCGCCAAGAAAGGACCAGGTGGGTGGGAAACCAGAAACAGTGTTGTGCAACCTCCCATGATAAACTCAAAAGAGCCCTTTGAGTACCTAAGTAAGAGTTTGCTTTCCTGTGATGATCTAATCTTCTGCAGGATGGCATAAAACTATATTCAGCACATTTTGCTGCTTTTGCCTCTGTGTCTATATTTAACAGCTGTGGTATATTGCAGGGGGTGTTGATCTTAACCAGAAAGGACATTTACTACCACATAGAAGTACAAGTCCAGAGATAGGTCGATTGCACGGCTCAAGGATGTCCTCAGGAATGCAAGTAGTTTTCTCTGCCTTTACTCTGTCCTCTTAGGTACAGCCTTTGAATGTAGAGACCAAGCCCACAGGCTGCAGCCACACTAGGTGGCACAGCCGTACCCACAATTCCCTGCAAGAAGAGGGTATCCCTTCTAGCTCTCTCTTAGGAGTGAGGAGATTTCTCCAAGTTCCCCCAGGAGGAATTCTCCAGTCACAGAGCCAAGTGTGGTCACACATTCACTCCACAACCAGCTGTGAATAAAGGGAGATGGGATTCCTCTTAGAACGAAGAGGCCACCTGCTAAAGCAGGTGTGGGTTCAGCCTTCCGGAGCTGAAGTTGGACACTCAACTGACTGAGTCACCCAGGTGCCCCTCTTTCCCTTTTCTTAAGATGTTGATAATATTATTGCCTACTTCATAGGTCATTGTGAGCATTACATAAAATAATCCATGGAGATTGCTTACACAGTGTTTGGCATATTGTGTGTGCTAAAAAATGGTAATGATTACTTTATGCTTTCTAAACATTTATTTCAGGGGTTAAAATGCACAAATTAATATTTTCCTTTCAACGCCATCTGTTTCATAGAATAACCTTGCACTTGGATAAGTTCATCAGGGTAGACTCATGATTAATTCTGCATCTCATTTTGTTTTTAATCTCACCCAGTGCATCGTGAACATGAAGTAAATATTTATTGCACTCCTAATATTGAAATAACACTGTTTTGTGCTCTGTCCACTTTGTCATGAATCTATTCTGGTGTAGTTTTCATCAGGCCTCAGCCGGGGAAGTCCTTCCATTGTGCTACCATGTTTCAGTCACTCAGATTTCCATATTGTATTTTTCTTTTGTGGCCAGAAGAAGAAGGTTCCTGAGGTACCAGAGATTAAAAAAAAAAAAAAAAAAAAAAAAGGCAAAAAGAGAATTTAGGGAATTGTAATGTAGCCATCAGGGTGAAATGAGGGGAAGGACTCATTCACAGGAAACACAGAACATTAAGTCAGTTGGCCCAAAACCAAGGGCACCGAGTCACCCCGGAGGTGTCTCAGGGCTTCGGTGTCATCTTATGGAGGCTGCTCCGATAGATTATATTAAGCTTGGCTGCTGGGTAATTGCGAAAAGGGTTGACTCATCGAATTTAAATGTGACTTTGACAGAGGGCTTCTTCCTAGGCCTTCATTATGAACGGACTTACTTACGAGTACTTTCCCATCACTTGTCTCTGTAGCTTCCTGAGTAACAGCAAATGCCAGAAACTGTACGCTCGCAGGTATAAACCATTGGAAGGAGACAGGGAAGGTAATGTGCAAAGTGTTACCAAGAGCATGGAGCCCGGTCTAATGGCCTAATGTAGAATATGATACAGGTGCCTAAAAGCACCATTGACCGTGGCTTCCACCTTCCCAAGGCCCAGGATTTACTTTTTGGAGCACTGGGCAAAAAAGCCAACACACACACTGCTTCTTCACACCATGGTCAAATAAAAATGGTCTTGTATGCTGGCTTTCCTCTATGCACAGAGCTTTCCCAGGCCCGTGGAAAGACACGGAGGGAACAGATTACTTTGCCCTTCAGGACTCCTGCTGGGCATGCTGGTCTTCCTGTGTCCTTATTTTTTGGAGGCTATAGGCCTTCTGGACAAGAGGCAGGTAACACATACCATAGGGAGGAGTAAATGTGACACTGCGCACAGGAGGGCAGGAAGTGGGTTGTCACTTTTGTGTAAACCGAAGCACGTGTGCACATGAGGCTTGTTTCTGGACTGACCTGTAAGACGCCATTGAAGACAGTTGCTTTCAGGAAGAGCAACTGGGGGTGAGGGGTGGGAGTTCTTTTCTTTAAAAAAATATTTTTTTAATGTTTATTTATTTTTGAGAAAGGGGGAGAGAGAGAGAGAGCGAGCAGGGGAGAGGCAGAGAGAGAGGGAGACACAGAATCCGAAGCAGGCTCCAGGCTCTGAGCCATCAGCACAGAGCCCAACATGGGGCTCAAACTCACAACCCGTGAGATCACAACCTGAGCCAAAGTCTGACGCTTAACTGACTGAGCCGCCCGGGTGCCCTGGCTGTTCTTGTCTTTTCATCTGGCTTTTCAATATGGTTTGGATTCTTTTTGATCATACCCTTTAGTATTTTTATTGGTAGGATTATGGGCCTTTTCATTGTCTTTATACTTTGTTTTTATTTAAAAATAGTTTATAAATGTTACCTTGTAGTGATAAGACAAAAAGACAGATAACAAGTGTGGTGAGGATATGGAGAAACGGGACGCTCATACGTTCCTGGTTGGAATATAAAATGTAAATTTCTAACAAATAGAAATTTATCCAGAAAGTATGTTCCAGATAAGTTCAGCCATTCTCTGGGAATTTTCTAGGCTCCTTTAAATCTGGTCAAATTATGTCATAGTTTGGTGTGATTCATTCAGCAAATGTTCTGTGAGCTCCAGGTCTGTGCCAGGCCCTTTGTCCTGGACAAGGACAAGGGAATTTTTAGGATGAAAGTCTGACTTTGATAAGTGTGGGTAGCACCACCAGCTGTGAAGACTACTGGCACCAGAAACGACACTTCCCAGCAACCTCTTTGTCAGTCTCCGGGCACTTCCTTGGGGCAGCCTTTGCCATTTTGAGGAAATAGTGGCTGGTGGACAATGGGTTTCTCTCTTTAGGATGGTGCTGGTCTCCTCCTCTGTCCTCTCCCTGCCAACACCCCTAGTATTTAGCCTGCAGAACCCAATAAGGCTGAATAATTATGAGGGTAAGAGAAGATGCTTCTTTGAAGACTAAACTCAGATACTTTTGACCCATGCAAAATACAGTCAACATCCTGAGAGAGCCTGATGAAGGGATAAATGATCAGACAGGCACATAGGAAGAACATCTTGTAAACATGAAGGTAGTTCTTATAATCCAGCCCCTTACTCCAATGTTGAGATTGGTCAAAACTTGGTGGGCAGAGTTCATTTTGTCCAATATCATTGAAGCCTGTTCTTTATTTTACCGCCATAAATCTTTATTTATTTATTTATTTATTTATTTATTTATTTATTTATTTATTTATTTAGAGAATGGGAGAGAGAGAAAGTGCAAGTCAGGGAGGGTCAGACAGAGTGGCGGAGAGAGAGAGTCCCAAGCAGGCTTGCACTGTCAGCACAGAGCCGGATACAGGGCTTGAACCCACGAACTGTGAGACCATGACCCAAGCTGAAGTCAGGTGCTCAACTGATTGAGCCACCCAGGTGCTCCTACCACCATAAATCTTTGTACTGTCAGCCCTTTGCCCCTTACTTTCTCCCCTCCCAACTGCTTTATTCAAGACACTTCACTGGGTTTGGCCATTTCTTACCACCTAACTTAGCTATTGGGGGGCTGGGGAAGGTGACTTATTTCTCTTGGTCATTGTCTTCAGTTCCATGTCAGCAAGACCGAAAGAACAGTACTTCTTGGGAGAAGTGGGAAGAGAAGAGGTTGGTAAGTGGCAAAATCTCCTTATTTCTGCTCCCCCCAGGCCTGTGGCCATCGCAGTAAGGCTTGCTCAGACTTTTATTGAAAAACAGCAAGGCTTTAGCTCTCAGAAGGCAGAAATGTGCGATGGCGTAGGACAAAAGCACATTGCCAGCTCACAGCATGAAAATCCTGAGCCAGGAATTAAGGAAGTAGAATTTCCCAGCGATAGCTGGGAATCAAAACCAATGAAAATGACTAAAGGAGATTCAGGATATTCCAAGAGCCAAGGATTTAAAGTCAGAAAGATAGAAATAATTTAGTCCATATTTCAGATGTGAGAAAGTGGAGATTGACAAGGTTAAATGTTTTACAAACAGTCATGTAGCTAGCTAGTATCCTGGTGTGAATATTTTGGGTGAAGGTGAGGGTGGCAGGAACCAACAATTTCTATTAAAAAGAATAGGTTTCCTCCAGAATGTCCACTGTGCTATCAGGTTCAACTTCTGGTTTTCTACCTTTTCTCCCATTCTCAGACCGTGTAAGTTCTGTGTTGGTTGTTGAAATAGATTGCTCTAATTTCAATTCCTAATACAAAAGGGAGTTTATTTAGTTGAACATGAAGATCCAAACCAGTGATTTCAAGACATAGGGCTCAAGTCAAGATGCCGTTTCCAGTCATCTGCCAACTACTTTGTGTTTTTCTTAGATTTGTCCTAAAGTGAAATTCTATTTCCCTGGAAAGTGACAGAATGAAGGAATCTTACCACTTCGTAGATCCCTAAGTGGTTGATGACAAACAGATCTCAATCCTTGCTGACTGTGAAAACGTTAATTTTTGTCTTTTAATTTTATGGGTTTTATGCATCTTTAGATATTTCGTTGGCTTATTTGAAAGCTCCCTTGCTTGTGGGCTGATTAGACAGGCAGCAAGAATCCCCCAGCTTGCTAACACTGGGGATCTAGCGGTCTATGTCCTCTGTGGGCCCCTGTAGTATACCTCTAGGTATACTCTAAGGAGGAGAGGCTGACCCTGGATCAAAGCAGATCTTCCCTCTGAAGATAGGTTTCTATACTTAAGGGATTTAGATTAATTGGAACTCTTTTACACAGCTGATAGCTATGTGAGTATAAAAATAGAAATACTTTGGAAAACGGTTTGACGGTTGCTGATGAAGTATACACTGAGCAATTCTTTCTCATTCAAGAGGAGACATCTCCACACAAACAAAAAAAACCCTTAAGTATTTATTAGTTACTTATTGTGCCTTAAGATGTCAGCCCAAAACGTAGTGCCTTATACGAGCAATAATCCTTCATTTCTCATGGTTGTGGTAGAGCAGGTATTCAGAATCGGCTCAGGTGGTGGGGCTAGGGCATGGGCTTTTAGAAGGTTGCAAGCAGATGTGGACGGGGCTGGAGGACTCACTTCCAAGGAGGCACTCCCAGGGCTGTTGGCTGGGAGGGCCACTTCCGCTCCCTTACTGTGTGGCATGACAGCTGGCTTCTCCAGAGACCAGGCAGAAGCTGCACTGTCTTTTGTAACCTATGCTCAGTCACACTGTCACTTTTACTATGTTCTGTCGTCATAGGACCAGTTTGGTTCAGGTAGGAGGAGATTGCCTAACACTGTTGTAACCAGCCTCCTTCCTAGGGTACCAGTGTTTACTGAAAGTTTGTTACTAGTAACCCCAAACTGGAAACAACTCAAATGCCCACCAGTAAGAGAAAGAATAAACCGATGTATTTTTTGAAGTTTATTTATTTTGAAAGAGACAGTGCATGAGGGGGAGGGCCAGAGAGAGTAAGATGGAGAATCCCCAAGTAGGCTCTGCCCTGTAGAGCCTGATGAGGGGCTTGAACTCACCAAACCATGAGATCGTGACCTGAGCTTGAAACCAAGAGTCGGACGCTTAACCCTCTGAGCCACCCAGGTGCCCCAAGCTGATACTTTTATGTAATGTAGTACATAAAAACTATCCCAACTTGCAGTATAGGTCTCAGACACTAGGTCAAAGAGTCTAAACACCGAAGACTGTATAGGATTCCGTTCATATGAAGTTCAAGAACAAGTAAAACTAATCTCTGGTGCTAGAATAGTTATCACCTGAAGAAGTGTTGACTGGGAATAAAAATGAAGGAACTTTCTAAGGATGCTTTTTTTTTTTTTAAATCTTTTACCAAGGTGGTAGTTAGAGAGAAATATTCAGCAAACTTTCTACAACATTGGTACACCTTATATGCTTTGTTGTATGTGTTGGGACTCAGTAAGTTAAAAAAAGAAAAAGAGGAGTTGTTAAAAATCTTATCTATTTGTGGTAGGTCTAGGAGACCTGCTTTTTCCCCGTCCTGACAGTGAGCAGATTGACCTGGGATTCTTGGAATTTAGGGACGTTAGACACCCTGGAAAGCAGAATCTGGTGTTTTAAACTCTTTCAATATTACTTTGAACAATAGACACATAAATGGAAAAGAAACCTGAACACTAGTAATTTTTGGTCCAGTGTTTGAACTTAATCATCTTCAGTCACGCAGAGCCTCCGGTTGGCTTTTGTACCATGTGAATAGACAGGATTCATATTTGAAAACATACTATCAAGAAAAAAGATCTCAGCAGACCATGCAGGATAAACAAATTTGTATTTGAAAAGTCAGAATATACGAGATCTCTATAAGGCTCAAATCATGTGCCAAAACTCAAGACAAATCAAGGAAATGGAGAAGCATTTTCAGAACATTTCATCTGGAAATGAAGCGAGGGGATGGAGACAAGATGGAAGGGAATAAATCAGAAATGAGAATTTTTCCTTGACTTAAAAGCTGTGTACTCTATCGATTAAAAATTTCCATCAACTAATCACAGAAGGCCAGAGAAGACTTAGAATGGTGATAGAGAATATTGTAAGTTCTAAAGCATATGGAATAGCCCAAGGTAGGACACTTTGCAAAAGATCAGAAGTCAGAATAACAGGCTACAACACAAACATAGAAGCCAATAGAGCGATACCTTCAAAGTAGAGTATAGGCCACTGCACATCTATACTTTGGTACCTAGCTAAATGGTCAAGAGCCAGTTTGGGGATGGGCAGGGAGAAAGATAGTGTCAGGCATCTAAGTTCTTAGAGTTTGTCTTATACATCATTCTTTCTCAATATGCTGCCCGCGCTAGGTAACAAACTCAAATATGACCTAGGAGTTATCCCCTGAGAAAGGGAAGACATCACAGGGAAATCTCAGGCTGGCAGCCGTGCAGCAGGCCTCGGCGAGCCCCTAAAAGGGCTATGTTATTACGTGACTACCCTGCAAGATAAGTTAATGATAGCCACACAGAGGAATTAACAATCAGCACTGATTTTATCCAGGAAAACCCTAAAGTATATAAGAGCAAATTACATTATTCTGACTAGATTTGAACAATCCTTTAATCCATGGGTAAAAGTTGTTACCTAGAAATCAGTGTCATTAAATTTGGAAGCTATGGTGAAGGTAGGGAAGAGGCTTGGGTGGCAATCTAAGTTCATAAGAAGTTACCAGAAAAAGCCTACTTAGAATGAGACAAATACCAAAGTAGTAGAAGTCGGTTAAGCGTCCGACTTCGGCTCAGGTCATGATCTCACGGTTTGTGAGTTTGAGCCCCGCATTGGGCTCTGTGCTGACAGCTCAGAGCCTGGAGCCTGCTTCGGATTCTGTGTCTCCCTCCCTCTCTCTCTACCCCTCCTCTGCTCATGCTCTGTCTCTCTCTCGTTCTCAAAAATAAATAAAACATTAAAAAAATAATGATTCCACTGTGGATAATGAAGTTTCTAATTTAGTGAAGAGACTATGTATTAATAAGCTACTCCAGTTAAAGTTCCCAGGTGATATTTCACTTCAGAGCAGTGATTTAACTTTAAGCTAGGTAGTTTTGGCCAGGGACTTTTCACTTCAGAGGCACGTTGTAATTTCTCCCTGCAATATTCCTTTCTCCCCGTTGAGCAGGCCAAGTTCCAATAAGGATTCCATGGTTAGGAAAGCAGAAACACCCTAGATCTACAGTAGTGTAGATCACTACTCCTGGAAGATTCTCTGAAGAGTTTCCATGGTCAACTTTATTTGGGAAATCGTGTTTAGCTTCCTTTGGAGGCTAAGGACAATCAGTCTGAGAAGCCCTGCTAGAGAGAATCTGGCAGGTTCTAGGTCAAGGCTTAAGCACCAGGATTTTCTCTTTGGTTGGATCTAGAATTAGCATAGATGGTTTTTTTGTTTTGTTTTGTTTTTTGTTTTTTTGAGGGAGGGTAGTAACATCAATACTGAGTAGATAACCTACATTCCAGGTGCTCTACTAGAAGACTCTCCTCTCGTAAATCCAAATACTTGAAATAAGCAAATTAGTTTCATTTACAGAACCCCACATACCTGCTTTGTTTTAGTGGGATAGGCCTGGAACTCATATCCCCTTGGTTTTATCACAGAGAGAGCAGGATGGGACTTTGGAATCCCGTTCTCCCTGCCTGTCTTTTCTTGACTTTTCCCCTCACTTACCACCCAACATTTGTCTGTCCTTGTTGATGGGGCATCTTTCCTGGTGGTTGTTGCTTGGTTTCCTGGTTGTTGTAGAATGCCTGTCACATCGTGGATCTCCAATACGTGTTTGAATTTAGTGGACTCTAGTCATGCTGTAGCTCCTAGCTTGAGCAGCTCCTAGCCAAATGTGGCTATAGACCCACAAAGTAGGGCTAAGAAATTTAATGAAATTTAGAAACCGCTAGTGTATTTCGATACTTGGAAACTTAATGTTTGGAACAATTTGGGTATGTGAACCTATTTACATACCTATTTGGGTATGTAAACATTCTAAGACCTAAATAATGGTACTTCTGGCTAATGTTTAACCTGCAAATTAAGGTGTACTATAAATATACATGGATGTAAAACTAGAGCTTAAATTAGGTTTTACAGAAGTGATAGGATTTGGATGCATTACATCTATTCATGGTTTCCCAGGTCAACTACAGTTCTACTTAGTGAACAAGTTAACTGCTATCTCCACTGCAATCCAAGACCATTGCCCTTCCCCTTTAGCACAGAAGGTAGTCAGTACTCCCAGCCCTTTTCTCTAGGCATCTATTTAAGCCACATCCCCTAAGCAAGCATCAGGCCAACAGGCAAGCTTTAGAAAACCTTGTCAAGCTGAATCTATGTGCCACTGGAAATTAGTCCTATGGAGGAGCAGAGGGTTTTCAGTAGGAGATGGAGTTAAAAGCAGAATATCTGAAATGACACTAGATCTCAGACTAAAACAGGCATCCCTAATTCCAAATTCATGTTTCTGCCCTCCCAGTTCAAGTTGTGTTGCCTTGGTCCTCATTTGGAGTAGGAGTTTACAAAGCACGGTGGGTGCATGCTACCTCATGTTTTCGTGAGGCTCAAGCGTGTTATCAGGCATCTAGGATAGTTCCTGTCACATAAGCATGTAGTGTCCCTGTTGGTTGAATAAGGAAATACACAGTCCCTGCTTAGCAGTTTGAAGTGAGGTTGACTTGTCTACAAAGCAGGTATTTCAGTACCAAGTTTAATGCCTTTTACTTTGCCGAAATATAAAGCAATCTAGAAGTTACTCCCTGAAGACAAACAGGGAAACTTTGTTTAACCAGGATTAATTTCAGAAATCCCCCCTGGAGAGATTAGAGACTGCCAGATTATGGCCAACAGTCCTAGGGAGTCCTTGGAGCAGGATGTTTATTTCCCTGGAGAAGTCACCATGCTTTTCTGTTAGTCTTAAGACTGGTTCGGGCTCAAAACTAAGCTTCTTCTGATCAAACTACTTGTGGTTGACAAATCCATGATCAAATGCTTCCTTTTAGTCACTGTTAATAGACACTGGATTTCAGTGTGGGATGATTAGAATAATATCAGGGTCACTTGAGAAGTAGTTAGAAGTGTAAATTCTTAAGCATCAGCCCAGACCTACTTAAACTCTGGGGGTATGGCCTATTATGGTTTTTTTAGCAGCCTTCTTTCAGAGAACTTGTGGTCTAGAAGATTTCACACTAGGTCTAGATTAATTCTGCCTTAGTTTGGTCTTTTGGAAGAGTTTTTTTCTACACCCCCTCTTGAGCTTGAAACCATCTCTGCTAAATCTGATGTGTTTAGTTCTTGTATCCACTGCTTAGGTGGTCATCCAACTATGAGTCTACTGCAACGTTATTCTATTTGGAAGCTGGAAAAGCTGGCTGGAGTCAAAACCTAGGGTATCATGGTTTTTCTTCTACCATCATGCAAAATAATGTCCCAGGCTGGAGAGAGGAGATGCCCAGAGCAGATAGAGGACTTTATTTACAATAGTGGTTTACCTTTCAAATGAGAGGCTGGGCACAGGCTGGTAATGCAATCTGGTTTTATTAACACAACTGGAATAATTCACCTCCGTTTCCTGATAGCCAAGTAGGACACTAACAAGAATCCAAAGATTAGGGTCCCGGAAAGGCCTGCCATCCACAGAGCTTGGGAGTCTATAGGAGAACCTGTAGGATGGACCAGGAGGTTAGCGGATGCCAAAACCAAGTGATACCATAGCCTGAAAAATACGCATGCTCTTTAGCAAAACCAAGCTGGTCAACTGGAGATTCACACTGGTCGTATTAGCACGGGATAAGAAGTGGGGATGAGGAAAGCTTTGGTTTGACTAGTGGTTCAGGTATGAGGCTTCAAATAGCTAGTTAGGTCTCTTCCCACTCACTTGAGTTTTTGTGGAGCTTCTCTGCAGAGTCCATAGTGGCTTGGAGTAGAATCATGGGACCCTTGCTAGAGATGCTCGCAGTACTGCTGTGAAGATGGAGGTCAGAGTGTCTTCTTCCTGTTGGAGAGAAGACAGCTAGGGATTAGTCAGACTCTTTTGCACACGGAGGGGGTGGGAGTTGGAGAGTTAAGTCCCTCAATATGTACAGCTCCATTCCATGCCTTCAGAAAACCATTAAAAACAAAAACAACATCGGGGTGCCTACGTGGCTCAGTTGGTTAGGCGTCTGACTCTTGATTTCGGCTCAGGTCATGATCTCACGAAGTTCGAGCCCCACATCAGGCTCAGCCCTGACAGTGCAGAGCCTGCTTGGGATCTTGCTTGTCCTTTCTCTGCCCCCTGCTCTCACTCTCTCAAAGTAAATTAACTTAAAACAATAAGGAAAACACAGAACCTCCTTAAGTTGTTAGATATAAAGTCTTGTCTGAGTTTATATTAACACTGCTACCTCAGTTTCGCCAGAATTTGGTAATAGGGATTAGGGTATTAGCCTTTCCCCAAACTGCCATCCTCCTCTAGAAGAGTCATTTGGACAGTAACCTGTTAATACCAACACCCTTTCCTAAGCTACAAAGGTAACTGGTAGCTTATGAATCCCATGTCTTTTTTTTTTTTTAATTTTTTTTCAATGTTTATTTATTTTTGGGACAGAGAGAGACAGAGCACGAATGGGGGAGTGGCAGAGAGAGAGGGAGACACAGAATCGGAAACAGGCTCCAGGCTCTGACCATCAGCCCAGAGCCCGACGCGGGGCTCGAACTCACGGACCGTGAGATCGTGACCTGGATGAAGTCGGACGCTTAACCGACTGCGCCACCCAGGCGCCCCTTATGAATCCCATTTCTATTACCAGTTATAGGACTTTGGAAAAGTCCATCTAAGTTTTAGTTTCTTTAGGAGTATACAGAATATTTTTCAAGTTAGATCCTAAGTATTTAATGCAGTATTTCATGACTCCCATTACATTACCAGGAATATATTTTTGCCAGAAGGTGCTCACGAATCCCAAGTAATTCAGGGGCTAGACAGGTAAAAGTTAGTGGACCAGGTAGGAATACAGACATGTAACAAGAGTATTGGCTCTGATCAACTCAAGTAGATACTCTGTCGGCAATCATATGCCACCTATAAATCTTCAGGTCATGTTGCCAGACCTGCCTTCGAGCAGGGGTAAACATCTAGATTTGTGAACTAGCCGGATAACAAGGGTTTTATTAGACTGAGCCATGTGTAGGTCATGAGCCAGTTTGATTCCTGGCTTAATCATAATGTATATGGAAAAAGCAAAGACTGAGAGTTACTGAAGGATTGATAGCTCCTATTTAACAGGCTTGGGATTCTAGGAAGCTGCTTGTCTGTTCTATTGCCTCAAAATACTTGAAGCAGCCTCATTAAGAAAAATCAATCTTCACTTGGAATCATTTGCCCACAGGGCAAAAGAGGTTAGCCGTGGGACTCCAGATTATTTTGAGTTTGTCCTCCAGTATAGACAGTGTGGATACTCACGCCTGGCAACAGGACAGGTTATCCTACAGGAGGAGGTCCCAGCAGACTGGCAGATGGATACATTACAGTGCAGATACACCTGGGAGCCAACAGAATGGAGATCATGGAGGAGAACCACATCAGAAGTCTTAAAACTTACCTCCCCGGGAAGAGGTTGAAAGAAACTTAACAGCAAATCTGGACACCCCAAGCTAATATCACAATAGCACTGAAGAACTAGAGTCTAGAGGGCAGATGACGCTTGTGTCATTGGGATCAGTGATCACTTTAAGGAAGTACCAACAAGCCAAAATCAAAGGGCAGCCTTGGCCAAGGACTGGTGGGATGTGGAAAGGATTCCAAGTTGGCGGTTGGGGAGGGGGCATTCGGAGCCCTGCTGAGGAACACACAGGGCAGAATGCACATCATACCGGTCCCCTGAGTGCCCACTTTGCCATGGTGTCCACAAAGCTGAAGGTGAAAATACTGAAGCGCTTGTAGTAAGATGGAAATGGTGTATCCAGGGCCTTCTGGACAGGGATCAGCTGGGTTTGATAGTTGTCTCCAACGTAGGGGCATCTAAGCAAAGATATCCAGCAGTCAGGATGGGCTTCCATGGGGGACCCCAGCACAGGTACACGGAGAAGCCACTTACCCTTTCACCAGAATGGGCCACTGGGACAGACTCTGGGAGTTCTTGCCGGGTGTGGCCCAACAGTTATGGAGGAGCAGCCCCAGGGAGGGGTCTGTTCTGTGGCGGATAGAGACCTCCACATAAATGGGATCTCGAAGTAACTTTACCACTGGGTAGTCACCAATAGTGTAGTAGGAGCCATAGTGCTTATCTGCAAGAGGCCAAAGTGGGTTGGAGCACTAAGGACAGAGCTAGAACTCTCTAGATGGCCTGAGACAGACCATCGCCCACATGAGCACCTCTAGCAAGTATCTTATTACCAATTTGGTCTATTTAAATATTTTTAGTATTTATTTTGAGAGAGAAAGAGCTAGACAGAGCAAGTACACAAGTGGGAGGTGGGGCAGAAAGGGAAGAGAATCCCAAGCATGGTTGGGGCCATCAGCCTGGAGCCTGATGCAGGGGGCTGCAAACCAGGAGATCATGACCTGAGCCAAAGCTAAGAGTTGGATGCTTAACCAACTGAACCACCCAGGTGCCCTAACCAAGTTGGTCTCCTAATGCCAAGAGAAGTAATAAGGCTTTAAGACTGTAGGCTAGCCAGGAGGGTCTCACCTTTGGCAATCTTGAGTTCCAGAGTGAGGGGTCCGTGCTGGGTTTTCGGATGGGGTGGTGGGATGGTAAACACCTGAACGCTAAGCGGGAAGGCATTGCTCCTTACAGAGTAGCTGCAGCTGACTCGAAGCCTGTGGACAAACAGGACCTTTGTTAGCTCTCGTGGGTGGTAGGGTGGGCCCCCGCCTTTCAGGTTTTAAAGGTTTTTAGGAGCCATTATACACTAGGCATGGGACGAGTTTGTCGACAGGATGGGTAGGGTTTCGGAGTTTGTGGGAACTAGATCTTAGCTGGGAAGACTAAGACCTAGACAGGATCAGTGTTTGAGCGTTGGAGATCTAGGAACCAGGCAAGACTTAGACGTGATACTGTGAGAAACCTGTGCCTTTTGTAGAGAAGGTAGTCAGGGAAGATCCTGCAGGGAGTGGCTGTGAAGGAAGCTAAGTAGTAACAGAGGTAAGAGGAGGGAGAGAAACAGCAGAGATCAGAGGCCAGAGCTGGTCCTTCTATATAGTCTCCTGAGACCACAGTCCAGGGTTGGAAACAGGGAGAGAGAGATGGCATTTCACAGAAGATGGGTTAAGACTGGGAAGTAGGCAGTGTTTCATGCAAGGTCCTACAAATTACCTTCATATCACGTTTAAGCTATGTCAGGACAAGGAGGAAGCTTTGAGTGTAAAATCTTATGTGAGGTGTTAAGGGATTCTTTTTGCTACAGGGTGGACTATGCAGGCAGAAGGGAGAAGGCCAAAATGAACACAAGGAAATCCCGGTCAGTGAAATAGGAGTCCGGGGGAGTTTGAGGCTTAAATGAAATCAGTGGCAGTGATGCAGGGAGATCTGATCCGATATGGTCAGTAAGATCAGACAGCCAAGGCAGTAGATGGGTCTCTGGTCATGACCAGAGGTTCTGTGGTTTCAGGGCTTTACCCTAGAATCCTGTTTGATGGAAGGGAAGTCATTCTGGTCCAGCAGGGTGAGGTTAACTCAGACCTTTACCTGAAGATACTGTCACGGGTAATAGAACCATGGCTCCAAGTTCTCACATCTCTAGCTGCCACCAGCTCATTTTCATATACTGCCTGGTCTCCAGTGACCTAGAAGTATGGGCAAAGAAGTGTGGCCATTCCTGCTAGCCAGGTGCCCTTTCACTCAGAATTTGCTCTGATCTAGCAGTCAGCAAGGCTACCCCATCATAGGCTGCATTTTCTTCCCCTTGAGCAGAGGCAAGAGCAGGTGGATTAACTGACCTGGGACCGTCTCACCTCACTTAGCCCAGCATAAGAGAATAGGGCTTTGAGCACTCCGATGAGGCAGCCAGGAACATGACCACCAAGGTCAGCCAGTTTCCCTGCTTGCTTCCCAGGGCAGTGTGGCAAGAAGAACCTATTACTTGTCCTCGTGTGTGGCTCGGTAGAAGTGCTCTGGCACAATTAGGATCTTAGCTGAACACCCGGGGAAGTTTTCTGCTTTCTCAGCCATGAAGCATTCTTCTGTCCTAGAGACCATCCTCCGGACCAAGAGGTGGTCAGCTGTATCCTTCCTGGCTAAGAGACTCCACCACTCCTGCCCTGTCACTAGGACATTTCTGACTTTGAGTTAGGAACAGGGCCAAAACTCAGCTGTTCTTACCCATCTCGTGGTGCCACAGGAATTAAATGGAAAAAAGAACAGGGCAAAGGCACGTGTTGCTTTCACAGGGTTACATTCGTGGTCCTTCCCGAAGGCCAATCGCAGAGAATTTAAGAGCAGTGGGGGTGAGGTCACGTTCCGAGACACGGCGATGGAGAAGTGGCCGTCTTGGGTACAGCGTGAGGTCACTGAGAAATCAGAGTTGCTGTGCTGAAAGCATGTCCTCCCTCCCGGTATTGAGCCAGCTAGACATTTAGCTACTTTTGATCCCTCCTCCCCGGGAAGCTGCCAGTCCCAGCTAGCGACCTTGCTGCATGTTCAGCTGTCTGAGCCTAATTAAAGCACTGAATGAGCATCCTCAGGAGCCCCTGGGTTTGAATGTTGCCTCCACTACTTGAGCAACTTGAGGCAAAGCACGTAACCTCCTAACTCTAGCTTCCTCCGTACAATAAGACAAAGTACTATTATACCTATCAGTCAGTATTCAGAGCTTAGAATAGAGGGCTGCCTGTACGTGTTTTGCATTAGAAAACCTTAGAGTAGGATTTGGGACACACAGGGAGTCGTGAGAGGAGGCTCTGTGGACACTTAACCTATTTATTCCCAAGGTGGCTCGTAATCTTCAATTTCTGTCAACTGGCTTTTTTGCTTCTGGAGCTCATTGAATATTTTGGTTTCTAGGAGAATTGGCAAGGGAAGGCTATAGAAAGTGAGCACATAGGGTCAAGTATTCTAGGAAGCGTTCATAGCTTATACATTCAACTTCTGGTCATCTTTAAACATTGGTTTTCTGGTGGGAGTAAGGGGGAGGGAAGATCACCCTTCTCCGGGTTTAGTTGCGAGTAATCCAGATTTTAACCGGTTTCAGAGATGCAAGAACTCACCTGTGTTTCCATAGTAACAGGAATTTGCCTCTGATTTAAAGCAGCAACCAAGCTTATTGCAGTCTCCCTGAGTGATGGGTGAAGAAGCACATGGTAGCCTGTCCCACTTTGGGACAGAGTCACACAAGTCAGCGTTTGGAGCTTCTAGTGCTACGTTTTGAAGAGGAGAGGGACTTAAGCTGGATACCAAAGCTTGGTCTTTCAAGAAAAAAAAAAAAGATAATTACAAAGTATCAAAATTTGGGGCACCTGGATGACTCTTTATTTCAGCTCAGTTCATGATCTCCTGGTTTGGAAGTTCGAATCTCACATCAGGCTCTGAGCTGTGCTAGCATGGGACCTGCTTGGAATTCTCTCTCCCCTCTCTGCCCCTACCCCATTTATGCGGTCTCTAAATCAATAATATGCAACTTAAAAACAACTAAGTATCAAAATTCCCACAGATGCCCCGATGATCAGGGTGGATCCATATTACATACTAGCAATTACATTTCAGGAAGTCAATATTAAGCCCCCTGGGAAGAGCCCCCTGAAACTAGTACATTTTGAAAGAAGAGAGTCCCAGCAAGAGCTGTAGGTGCAGTGGGGCCCTTTATGCTTTGCTTCAAGCAAGATATCCTTCCTTCCATTCTTCTTCCAAAGATATCTCTCCATCTTTGAGAGCTAGGAATTACCAGGGGATTGCTCTGAAATGCAGGTTCTGGCACCGTAGGGCTGGTACAGGGACCGGGATCCTGCATTTTCATCAGTGCTATCCCTCTGGATTACATTTTGGGTACAAGGTGGGGTAGAAGAGGGGACTACAGGTTGGAATCCACTAGGACTTTGAGGGAGGGCTCGCAGAGGACAAGGCAAGATTCACCGAAGCCTAGTACGAGTCACATTTCCTGCTAATTCCCCAGCTGAATGATCCAGTTGCCTCCAGCTGAAATGGTGGAGTTCTATTTTCAGGGCACAGTTGCTCCTGGAAGGCATCTGCCAGGTGTCCTTGGTAGCTTCAGTTTTCTCCTGAAGCGGCTCAACATTGAGGAGCTCCAGGTTCTGGGCTAATTCTGGTTTGAATCCCAGCCCCGGCACCCACTGGGAGGGGCCCTTGGCCAAGCTTGCTGCTGGGGGCAGCGATAGATAGCGTGTAAGGCACTGGTTAGGACAAGGGAGGGGACAGCGAAACACTCTCCACAGTGCCTCCTGCTGAATAGTTGCTCTAGTGGTGGCTATCCTAAGGGCTGCGTGCGCAGGGCAGCTGGAGGGGAGTCCTTCAGGAGTGGCAGGGGTCACTATCGCTGCACAGAGCGGGTAAAAGAGGCCCAAGAACACATTCCAGGCAGCTCAGCACCACGGAGAACCTGAGAGTTTCCGGCCCTTACCTGGGGGATTCCTAGGACACCTGAGCACCTTGGTGTTGGTAACCCTGCGCCCAGCCGCATCTGTGCCTTCAACTCCGACTATCATGGCGTAGTGGGAGTCCTGGGGAGTCACCCTGGATGCTGGGGTGGGGGGCCTCGACGTTCCTGGGGATTGGGTCGTGCTCACCCACTCGGTGACATAGCAGCTGCTGTAAGACGCTTCTAACCGCACGGAGCCCCCCGGGCTCTCCCTTACCCAGGTACCGCAGCCGGAGTTGTTCTGCAGCCTGTGTGGCAGCCCGCGATTGTCTGGGGGGTGAAGGGGAGCAAAAAGCACAGGTGGTCAGTCTCCACACTCACCAGGGCGGGGAAAGGACCGCCAGCTTTGCCCATTGGACCCTGAGGGGCAGCAGCGAAGAGAGAGAGGGACAAGAGGGGGCTCGGATTTCAGAAGAGAAGTTACATTTTAGAGGGTTTGATCTGTAGGAGTACCTGCAGAGGTCACCAAAGGGGGAAAGTGTTAGGAGGGTGAGAGCGTTAAGCCCCTAAGCCGGGGGAGTTGTCCAACTTACCCCAGGCTATGAGTGCAGGAGTCGCTTTCCCGGGGCTCGGGTTTATGGCAAACTGAAGGCTCTGGAGCCCACAATGGAGTTCACTGGGATAACCTGGTACCTGGGGCTTCTGCTGGCCACGCACAGCGAGAGACAAGGGAACACAGAGCAAGAGGGGCTGCAGCAGCCACATGATGCCATCAGGAGCCCCTACTGGCTGTGAGACCTGTACTTAGTTTCCCATGAACCAGAGCTCCCCTTGCCCCGTGAGGTGGCTTTAAATACAGAAGGAAACCGCTGTCAGGTGCACACCTGGGTGACATGCAGGTGAAGCTCCTTTGGAAAGGGTGGCTCTTCAGCCTCATTCACTTTAGGCCAAGGTCTGCAGCTGCATCGTGTTAAGCACTGCAATCCAGGCAATTCTGAGCTCAGGAAAAATGTGGTACCTTATAGCTCAAAGAGGCTTCTCCAAGATGGCTCCCGTGTAGCACTTTATTCTAGCAGCTTACTGTCTTCAGGAGACCATCTTCTAGAATTTCGCGTATTTGGGTATGAATCGAGCCCCGCTGCTTATGAGCTATGTGATCTGGGTAAGTTACAACTTTTTGGAATCTCAAGTTTTCTCTTCTGTAAAATGGGAATAATATCTCCTGGTAGGAGTATGCTTGAGGGTTACGTGAGCTATTCTACATCACGTGTCTGGCACGGTGCTCAGCCAACACTGTTGGGGCCTTGAAGGACCCCCATCACCTTCATGGTTCTAGGCTCTCACAAGAAGTTACTGCACAATTGGAACCTGGCTTAAATCTCAGAAAAATGTAACCTTGATTCAAAAAAAAAAAAAAAAAAAAAAAGCTGACTTAAAACCCTTCCCTGGCTCTAAGAGAGAATTCCACCACTGGAGTCTTTTCTTGACAAATTCCAAAAACTGTGTTTGCCATAGTGTCCTATTGGGCTCCCTAATAAGACCTAGGTGAAAATGTGGGTCGTGACATAAATTTCCCAAACAAATTCTGCCTCTTATATGGATATTTTTAAATCTCTTACCATTCACCTAGGTTTTAGCCATATTTTCATAAATACGTGGGAGTTTGCTATTTGCATGCTTTCCACGTTGGTGTTCTCATCCTTATGAGCTGCGGTTTGCATGATCTGGGCACCGTTTAGGCCCTAGCACCAGACCAGGTTATAGAGGCATTCTGAGAGCTTGAGGAATGGATGGATATACTCCTCACTGCTGAGGCAAGAACTTGAAAACTGGCTTCTGATCTTCTACCAGTTTCCCCCAAATGGTCTTCTGATTCTGTTTAGCCCAATATTTATCATATGGAAACTTTTCCCAGGTCAACAAAAAGTCTCAGCCAAAGCACTGAGAATGCATAACAGGTATCTTTACTTCTCGTCAACTAATGGAGAACAAACATATCTTCCTGGGGAAATTGGATAACTCATGTAACCATGTGGTAACAGCCAACACTGAGGGAATGCAGAACTCTGCCCTCCTGGGTGGGATGTGACTTCCTCACCTCCTCTGCACTGGGTTTGGCCACTGGCCTGACACATCCCATTTCCTTACCCACAGGACTTACCTCGTTGGATTCCAGTGGCCTCTTATTTTTTATTGTGTCCTGAATGCCTCGGATAGTGTGTACTCAGTGTTGACTGAGTAAAGAATGAATCAACGAATGTGCTTTCAGTAGTGGCCATGTCCTGAGGCTGAACCCCATTGAAAATGTGGCTCAAACTCATAATCTTTAGGTATTTTTCCTTTGAGTAACTATACACGTGATTGCAAGTACAAGAAAGAAGGCGACGTGTGTTATGTCTTGGGCTTAAAGGCCAGTCTCCCCGCTAGACTTACGAAGGCTGTTCTGTAAAGCAGTGAAGGATCGAGGAGGGTTGCTCGTTTTGCTAATGCTTGGGAGGCAGTATAGCATAGTGGTTATTTGGATTTTGGCCGTGAACGAACCTGGGAACAAATGCTACATCATTACTTCCTGGGCTCTGTGACCTCTGTCAGCGAGTTGCAACTTTTGCATCTGGGAAGTGAGGATACCTCCCTCACGTGGGAGCTATTAGTACAACTGACAGGTATCGTTTCATGAAGCAAGAGAACGCGTGTACAGTGCTTCCGACGAAACTTGCTGCATAATTGTCAGTGTCAGGAGTGTCACCAAGACCAGCGCAGTGCTTGGGAGACACAGGTGAGATGGGAGGCACTGAGACAGCAGGTGCTATGAAGTGGCCTCCTTGTACTGGGGGCGGGGGGGTCTGAGGAACAGCTTATCCTGGGGAGACCTCTAGTCAGGCTCTGTGTTTACACAGTTAACACATGAACATATAAATCTGAAACCGGGGAAGACATCTGAAAGTCCACCCAGGCTCATACCAGTCACTCTGATGCCACAGGATCAAGGACGCATCCTAGGAGAATATGCCAGCAGGGCTGGGATTAGGTGATTTCATGCTTGCTGCCATGCTAAATCCCCTGAGGACGTGTTCATTCGGCTACACCGCTCAGTTTCAGGAGAGAAAATGCATTGATAGTGTGTGATCCACCTCGAGGAGCCCCACGTTTAACTTGTAAAATATCCTCTCCCCCTATTCTCTCTAAAGTAATGCTCTGCTCTTTGAGTTTGGGAGGGCAAGTGCTGTTTTAAGTCAGAATCACTTGATCACTTAAAAATAATTTTAGTGGATTTACATACAGATTACAAATCACTATAACCTGTAGAGACTTACCGAAAGCCCTGTAATCATTGTACCATTTGTTTGATTCCTATTTTATACACAGATTGAAGGATCCCTCTTGGGACACCTACCAGGGTACTGGGGAGTCCCACATGGGAGGCTATGTTGCCTGTAATGGTTAATTTCATGTGTCAACTTGATCGTGACGTGGAGCCCACATTAGACATTATTTCTGGGTGTGTCCATGAGGGTGTTTCTGGATGGCATTAGCAGTTGAATCCGTGGACTCAAGATGGCTCTCCCGGGGATGGGTTGGCACATCTGTTGTTCCAAAAAGAACGACAGATGAGGAAGGAGGAATCCTCTCCTGTCCAATTCCTGCCTGCATGCTTCAGCTGGGGTACTGCTCTTACACTAGAGTTTACACTACGGACTCCCTGGCTTCTCAGGACTTCGGACTCGGGCTGGAGTTATGCCACTGGCTTTCTAAAGGGTCCAGCTTACAGACAGCAACTCATGGGACTTCTCAGCCTTCATAAACACATGAGCCAATTCCTCATGGTAAATCTCTATATAGAGATATGTAAACATGCATGCAAATATCTATTACTCTTTCTGTTTCTCTGGAGAACCTTGACAAAGATGCTGCCCATTCCTCATTCGTTGTCTGGCCATGGAGGGGTCTCTGTAAGGGGGGAGGACAGAGTAGTTTCTGACAATGGGGCAAGGCACACTGTACTTTCCAAAGACCTTGTTCAGTCGGGGCATATTTTTTCCTGAACCACCTTTGCATGTTTCCATTTAAACCAGAGAACAAAGGGAGCACCTGGGTGGCTCAGTTGGTTGAGCATCTGACTTTGGCTTAGGTCATGATCTCATAGTTTGTGAGTTCAAGCCCCGCATCGGGCTCTATGCTGACAGCTCAGAGCCTGGGGCCTGCAGCCTGCTTTGGATTCTGTGTCTCCCTCTCTCTGTGCCCCTCCCCTGCTCACTTTGTCTCTGTCTCTCTCAAAAATAAATAAACATTTAAAAAAAGTGTTTAAACTAGAGAACAAGTGTACATCTATGCCATTTACTAATGTTCCCTTTATTGGAATACGGGCACACACAGCGATTTCTCCAGAGAGCGGTTGCATTCTGATAGCACCAGGATTGTTATAAAACTTATGGCCGTCCCTTGGGACAGACATTTACCGTGGTTCTCTTGCTGTGACTAGAGTGTGTCCTCCTGACTGGAGGGTGAGGTATATTGGGTAAACAAAGCCCCAGGAAACCCTCTCCGAGTCTGATAAGGCAATAATCAAAATTACCCCCAAATATGGAGGAGCGATTAGGCCATTGTGTGTGCTAATCAGTAATTAGGGAGCAGTGAGGGAGCACCCAGCTGTTCTCGGCATGTGGTGGAAATTAGGACACTTCTCTTCTGAAGGAAGATGGCAAACTGAATTTACTGTAAGTACTTACATGGTTTGTCTTTTCAACAAGCAAGAATGAGATGTAAGCCTGAGTCAGTCGTGAGGTGATAGGTCCCGTTGCTGGGTCTCCCCTTTCAACTTCCTGTCTCCATCCTGGGCCACGCAGCCCACCTCCCCCGCACCCACCCTGCTCTGAGGTGGTCTCGCCTCTCCTGCTCCACCATTTCCTTTGCCACCAGAACTGATGGCCACCAGTGGGGAGGATGATCCTTCTCCTCTCACAGGCAGGAAGACCCAACTGAATAGCTTTTTGGACTTTGAGAGGAACGTCAATACATTGGTGGCTCCTCCCTCTTGAAGTGGAAGGGGAGTTTAAGGAAGGTAGGAGAGTAAGTTGCTAAAGAGAGAAAAAGAGCTAAAACTAAGGACTTTGGGGTGGGGATTCACAGAAAAAGTTGCTGTTTCTGGTCCACACGGGATGTCTATTAAAATGTTGCCTCTCCTCCTCCATTATGCTCACTTCCTTAAGAGCAGGGCACCAGACGTATTGGATTAAAGCCCACACTGATGACCTCATTTTAACTTCATTACCTCCGTAAAGACCCTATCTTCAACATGTCTTTGTTAGGCATAATTCAGCTCAAACACCTTGCAAGCCATTGTCAAGCTGCATCAGCCAAACCGATCTTTGTTTGGGCTTTTTTTTTTTTTTTTGGGTTGACATGAGAACTGTGTGCATGTGGATGCCTCTATTTCTTTACTTTTTAAGTTTATTTATTTTGAGAGAGAGAGAGAGAGAGAAAGAGAAAATCCCAAGCAGGCTCCACGCCGTCAGCACTGAGCCCGGTGCAGAACTCCAACTCATGAACTGTGAGATCAAGACCTGAGCCACAATCAAGAGTTGGATGCTTAACTGACTAAGCCACCCAGGTGCCTCTGTTTCTTGACTTTTATAATTTTCATTTACTTGTTAAAATTCTTTTTAAAAATCCCCAAACGTGCTTTGGCAAAACTAAAGGGATTTTTATTTATTGTTTTATCTGTCTATTTTTTTAAGTTTTAAATTTTATTTCCAGTTAGTTTAACATCCAGTGTAATATTTGTAGCAGGTGTACAATACAGTGATTCAACACTTCCATACATCATCAGGGACTCATCACAAGTGCCCTCCTTAATCCCCATCACCTACTTTACCCCCCACCCACCTCCCCTCTGGTAATCATCAGTTTATTCTATATAATTAAGAATTGTTTCTTCATTTGTTTCTCTCTCTTTTTCTCCTTTGCTCCTTTGTTTCTTCCACATATGAATGAAGTCATAAGTTGTCTTTCTCTGACCAGCTGATTACACTTAGCACGATACTTTCGAGGTCCATCCACGTCATTGCAAATGGCAAATGTGATCTGCAAATAATGAAGGTTTGACTTCTTCCTTATCAATTTGGGTGCATCTTATTTCTTTTTGTTGTCTGTCTGCTGTGGCCAGGGCTTCAGTACTGTGTTGAATAACAGTGGTGAGAGTGGACATCCTTGTCTTATTTCTGCCCTTAGGGGAAACGCTCTCAGGTTTCCCCCATTAAGGATGATGTTAGCTGTGGGTTTTTCATAGATGGCCTTTAATATGTTGAGATATATTCCCTCTAAACCTACTTTGTTGAGGGTTTTTATCATGAATAGTTATTGTACTTTATCAAATGCCCTTTCTGAGTCTATTGAAATGGTCATACGGATCCTCTCCTTTTTCTTATTGACTTGATGTATCACATTGATTTGTGAATACTGAACCACCCTTGCATCCCAGGAATAAATCCCATCTGATCATGGTGAGTGATTTCCTTAATGTGTTATTGGAATAGGATTGCTAGTATATCTTTGAAGAGTTTTGCATCTATGTTCTTCAGGGATATTGGCCTGTTGTTCTCTTGTTTAGTGGTGTCTTTATCTGGTTTTGGTATCAGGGTAATGCTTGTCTCATAGAATGAATTTAAAGTTTTCCTTCTAAACTAAAAGGATTTTTAAATTCCTTTTTGTTTAGAGGAAAGGGATCAGTAATGCACACTGTGGCTGAGTGGTTGGTACTAATTGGATTGTTTTCGTTTAGAGAGCAGGCGGACCTGGTAAGACAGGACGGCTGAAGGATAGAAAATTCAGGAGGAAAGATGCAGGCCACATGGAAGCCAGGCTCACTTTGGTCATTGCCTTATGCTTGGTAACTCTTGTAGTTCAATGGCTCTCAGCTGACTGGAGTTGATTGGGTAATTAATTTACAAATGTTGTGTCTGATTCTATCGTGTATACTCATGTTTCTTATGTTCTCTCCTCAACCGGGATATAGCCTTGCTTTTCTAATCACATGCCTTTACATACATGGCTTCCTCTTCATGTGATGCATAGGGTCCCTTCTCTGTTGGCCCAATTCCCTATGTTCACTTGGGCAAAGGTTCTCCAAAGACCCGTCCCCGGACCAGCGATGTCAGCCTCAGCTGGGGACTTAACAGAAGTATAAATTCAGGAGCTTTACAACAGACCTGGTGAATCAGAAACTCTGGGGTGGGGACCCACAGAGTTAAGTCGTGTGTCACGACCGGCGCGACAATCACCGAGGTCAGGGTCCTGAGGGTAGGGGAATGCAAGAAAAAAGAAGAGAAAGTTTGGGAACAGGAGGGTCCCCTGGGCTGATGGCCCTAGTGACGGCTTTATTGTTGCTGTACACAATCTTTTATAATATAAGACTCTCATGGATCAGGTCATTCTAAGAATAAACAGGTTTCACATGATCACTGCCAGCCAAAACATTTACTTCTGTGTACCTTGCGAACTTTCTGAACAGGTCACAAGACCTTGTTGATAGATTGCTAGCAAAACACAGTTCCCATGTTTGTTTCTATCTGACTCGGGGTAGAAAAAGGGAGGTAGCATTACTGCCAACACCTGCAGACCACAGGCTTCAGGAATTAACTTTCTCAGCCTTGACAAGGCTTTCGTATGCCCTTGAAAGTGGGGGAATGGGAGGGGAAACCACCGGGTTGGCTTGAGTCAACGGGGAACATTGCTCGACCCGGTCTCAGCCTGGCACCGGGCCCCACAGTCGTCTTCCAGGGGGTTCTGACACATACTCAAGCTTGAGGACCACGGCTTTTGGGTGGTGTTTTTCAGGTCCTCTTTCCCATGAAGCATTTCGTGATCCCCCACCTGGAGGCAATTTCCTCTTGATTTGGTTTCCAGCTGTCTTTGTGTTGCTCTTGGGACAGTTACAATCCAGGACTCTACTTCCCCTCCTGGTTTGTAAGGTCCTTGAAGTCCGTGTTGTACTCACCTTTGAATTCCCCCACATGATTTGCCCACATCCTCAGACAGCATTTTTGAGACGAATGAACACTTATTACTTATTTATTTTGAGAGAGTGCATGAGCAAGCGCAGGGGAAGGGGAAAGGGACCGGGAGAGAGAGAATCCCAAGCAGTCTCCCTGCTGTCAGCACAGGGCCAGATGTGGGGCTCGATTTCATGAAATGTGAGATCACGACCTGAGCCGAAATGAAGAGTAGGGTTAGGTTGGGGCGCCTGGGTGGCTCAGTCAGTTAAGCATCCGACTCTCGGTTTTGGCTCTGGCTTAGGTCATGATCTCATTGTTCGTGAGTTCCAGCCCCACATCGGGCTCTGCACTGACAGCGTGGAGCCTGCTGGGGATTCTCTTTCTCCCTGTCTCTCTGCTCCACCCCTGCTTGTGCTCTGTCTCTCTCAAAAGAAAAAAACAAAAAAAAGATGCTTAATTGACTGAACCACCCAGAGGCCCCAGAACTCTGTTATTTTTTTTTTTATTTTTTAAATTTTTTTTTCAACGTTTATTTATTTTTGGGACAGAGAGAGACAGAGCATGAATGGGGGAGGGGCAGAGAGAGAGGGAGACACAGAATCGGAAACAGGCTCCAGGCTGCGAGCCATCAGCCCAGAGCCTGATGCGGGGCTCGAACTCACGGACCGCGAGATCCTGACCTGGCTGAAGTCGGACGCTTAACCGACTGCGCCACCCAGGCGCCCCCAGAACTCTGTTATTTAAATGGTTTGCATCATGCTTCAGAGGGGGCCTGTTTTGCAAGTCCTACTTCCTATTTGCCGCCAGCCTGTGTTTTTGTGCTTAACTCACCATGTAAGTGAAGCTTCCTGTTCTCTTCAGGCTAAGATGCAGACTCCTTCGCAGGGCCCCGAGTCCTCCCCGATCGTGTCCTTGCCCGCTGGTCCAGGGAAGCCTCTTGCCTCCCGGTGGCTGGTCCAACGGTTTCCCAGACCCAATCCTTTGTCTCTCACACTGTGCTGTGGCCTGTGCTGTTTTCTCTTCTGGAACACCCTCTCCTGCTTTGTCTACTTCTTTGCTCCTGCCTGGCTTATGTTAACTTACGTCATTGCATCTTATTCTTTAAAAGGTCTGGCTGAGGCATCGCCTCCTCTGGAAATCCTTCTCTGGCCACTGGCCCCCAGGGTTGGGCTGGGGGATTTCCTGGGGACTTGTGCCTCCTTCAGCCCTTCTTGGTGCGTCTTAACTGTTACTTACTGGGTCTGGGCCCTTTTTGGCCACAGAGTCTTTGAGTGCAGGCTGTGTCCCTTCTAGCTTAATGCCTTCACCATAGCAAGGCCTCAGTAAATAATTACAGAATAAGAGTGCCTGGGTGACTCAGTCGGTTGAATATCTGACTCTTGATCCCAGCTCAGGTCTTGATGTCAGGGTCGTGAGTTCAGGCCCTATGTTGGGCTTCCCCCTCGGCATGAAGCCTACTTAAAAAAAAAAAAAAAAAATGAAATGGGCAGATAATGTTCTGGGAATGCTTAAACAAAATTTAAATAACCCATTGAACACCCCTCCTACCCTCTTGCCTGTCTGTCCTGCATGTCCCAGTCCTGACTAGCAGTCCTGTTTGCATTCAGTTAAACAGAGTTTTCTTAACTTCACAACCTTCCCTAGAAGTGGGACCAGTTCAGTGATTTTACCAAAGCATATTTGTGCATCTACAAAGATATATCTTGGAGAAGGGTAGCTGCTACCTGGCTTCCTTTTACTCTAAGCAAATATCAATGGAAGCATCACATGTTTGTGTGATGCTTTTTTTTTTATCCAGCCTGAGCACAAGTAACTTGAGTCATACAGTTAGTGAATGCTTTGGGTCAGTTATGTTAATTCCACTCTCCGCATAAACAACAACTAACATTCACTAAGCCTCTACTCTGGATCAGAGACTTTCCTAGATCCTGGGGATAAAACTCTGCTTTCTCCTGTCCTCATTTTCTCGTTCTCTCCTTCTATCCCAGTATCTCTTTAATCGGACATACTCTGCCATGTACTATGCTAGGCTCAGGGGTCTAGTAGTAGATAGGGGGTACTCGATCTCATGGGATTTACAGATGAGATGCTTTTGAACAATAGCTAAATACACATGGACTCCTATGCCTAGCCCAGTATCTGGCAATGGATACTTGGAAAGTGAATAAATGAATAAAACTATACTCTCATAGGCTAAACCAATTTCAAATGTTTACATTTCACTTAAGAACAACCAGCGGCTGGTTGTGTCAGGGCATGTGATTTGGGGGCTGTCCTTTGAGACAAGGTGCCAAGCATTATAGAGAATCCTTCCAATATTCGCCTTCTCATGTATTTATTTCTCACTCTCCTCCTTTTCCTTTCTTTCTTCACGTGGTAGAGGAGTTAAAGGTTAGAATCCGAGCTAGAACACCTATTCAAGGTTGCTGTTTTTCTTTCCCTTCAATCTTCAAAGGCTTCATTTTACAGAGCCTTCTGATTTACTCAGTGCTGATAGAATTTGAAGTAAGATTCCTCCAAATTCAGCAGGAGCCTCCGAACAACTAGCTTTGGGGCTGGTGTCCATGACTGGGGGACCCACAGGTCCCAAAGGCCAAGGGGGCTGCCCCTGGGCGTCTCCCCCTGGAAGCTGACCGCAATCCCTCCTCACCTCTTCCCTCTGCCCCTAGTGATACTTTGCACAGCTTTATCACAAAAATTTCTCCAGAAGTGATGAAAATTGTTGCAAGGACAAATTGAGGTAACAGCTGGAGAAAGATTGCTTGTGGATTGGAGATGCAAATTGGCCACGGCACCGGGTAATAAATGAGTCCAATCTGTGTAAGAGGCTAGGGTCATGCTTGTTACAGCTCCACGCACCTACACCGGCGAGAGCTAGACTCTGGCAGGGATTTATCACGGAGTGTATTAAAAGTGTCATTAGTGAAAAATTAATATTACAAAACATTTTAGGAGGGCTGAAGCAATCATCCCTCTTTAATAACACAGGACAGTTCCCATAAATACCCTTTATTTTTTCCTCAAGCAGAAAATGAGGAGTCTGCCAGGATTCTCCGATCTCACCCTCTCTCTCCAAATTGCCAACTGAAACGGGTGATCATTTCATTTCTTTCTTCTTCAAATGGGTCACATTGGTGGCTTGTTGTTTGACAGGCCTTGCCTTTCCCTTTATTTAAAAACACAGAAGCCTCGTGGCCTTTGGAGGTAAAGGAATTGCTTCTCATCGGTTGAAAATTATAAACTTTGAAGATGGATTTTTAGGGAGCCTTTTTCTTGCAATAAGTACTGAGCCGTGTTTATATCATCCTCTCCATGCCTTGAAGGGGGTAGAAAGACCTTTCGTTGACACTCATAGCTTTGTAGCAAAAGCCTTAGGAATTGAGGGACACTTCCAAACACCCCTCTTTCAACCTTGGAATTCTGGCATGTCCACAGAATAGCCAGGGAGATGATCTCACTGTCCTCATTTCAACGTTCTCCTTGATTAAGCATCTACAGTTGACCTTTGAACTATGTGAGAATTAGGAGTGCTGACCCTGTTCGCAGTCAAAAATCCATGTAAATTTTCCACTCCCTCAAAACTTAACTATTAATAGCCTACTGTTGACCGGAAACCTTACCAATGACATGAACAGTCAATTGGTGCATATTTTATATGCTCCATACTGTATTGTTAAATAAAGTAAGCTAGAGAAAATAACATATTAAGAAAATCATAAGAGAAAATACATTTACATTACTGTACTCTAAAAAAATCTTCATGTAAGTGGACCCGTGTAGTTCAAACCACTTGTTGACCAAGGGACAACTGTATGATATGCCATAATTGTGCTAGGAATTAAAGGAGTGGTAATAATAATAAAACTCAAAGGAAAAAAATCTGATTTTTTTGAGAGAGAGAGAGAGAGAGAAAGGCAGCATGTGTGTGAGTGGAGGAGGGAGGGGCAGAGAGAGAGAGAGAGAGAGAGAGAGAGAGATAGAAGGAGGGAGAGAGAATCCTAAGCAGTCTCCACCCTCAGTACAGATCCCAATGCTGGGCTTGATCTCATGACTGTGAGATCATGACCTCAGCCAGAAACAAGAGTTGGATGCTTAACCAACTGAGCTACCCAGGAACCCCAAATCTGAATTTTTAAACAGTAAAGAAAATCTCAGACGTACATACTATTAGAGCTGGAAGCAATTTTAAAGATCTTATGTTTTATGTAAGAGAATGGAAGATTGTTGGTTTTGCTCAGAGTAGTTGAGAATTGGAATGAGAAACTAGGAAAAATAAAAAGAAACTAGGAGTTTTGATTATATGGAGTAAAAGTTCAAAACTCGGATGGGAGCCAAGGCAAACACAGTGAAGCAATGAATAAGTAATGCAGAAAATTCCAAAACAATAACATGAGACATTTTATAACCAAGTGAAAAACATGCGATACAAACAGAAGGGGCTAGGACTTCAGAGCAGGGCAAGGCCAAAGACATTGGAGTTGAAGCTATCCAGAGGTGGAATTTGAGTTCTTGTTGAGGATGGTCAGGTGGGAAAGGATAGATGATAAGGAAGGAGGCTAGTCTAGATTTGATGGATGAATGACCAGCGAGAATTCAGTGACTGAAGCCATGAATGAACACGTAGAACAAGGAATCAACAGGATATAGTTGGGAGACAGTGAAGGGTCTTGCCCAGTGGAGAAGGTCTGGGTTGGGAGATGAATGTGATAGGAGACACGGCTCCCGCTCTTCTCATGTGCCTTGCATTGGGAGCAAATGTACAAGGTGAGTCATTTAGATCTGGGCATGTTTACATTTGAATGCCAGAGGTGGAACCAGAATCCAGCTCTCCTAAACCTAAGCCTAAAGACTTTTCCATGGAAGCAAATTTTGTCTCAGCATGGGAAAGCATTGATCAATTAGAAAAAAGGAAATTTAAAAGGGAAACACCATTGGGGCGCCTGAGTGGCTCAGTCAGTTGAATGTCCGACTTCGGCTCAGGTCATGATCTCATGGTTCCTGAGTTCGAGCTCCATGTCGGGCTCTGTGCTGACAGCTCAGAGCCTGGAGCCTGCTATGGATTTTGTGTCTTCCTCTCTCTCTGCCCCTCCCCTGCGTGCGCTCTCTCTCTCTCAAATATAAATAAACATGAAAAAATTTTTAAAAGAATTATAAGGGAAACACCAAGATGACAGGCATGATGATGGTGTTGTAGATGGCCTGAAGGGGGCAGTGTGTGGGAGAGAATTAGGAGCAAATACAATCCAAATAAAATCTGAGATGATCTGGGAAGAGGAGGCAAGTCTTCAGGCCTCCTATTTTATCTACATGCTAATGATACCTTTTCCTGAAATTGTAAGGAATTCACTTCGGTCAGAAATTCCAAGTTTTCTCCCAAGTGATCAGGCTGATTGCTCATGCTTCCCCTATTCCATCTGTAGCTTGCTCCTTGGCTGCTAAATGATGTGGCAAATTGACATTTCTGCAATAGCACAGGAAGAAAAAACCCCAACAACCTGTTTTTGATTTATGCACTGCATTTTCATGCTCTGGGGCCTAGATAATTTAGCAGAGGCTTGAAATGAAGGAGAAAGCATTCAAAGTCATGTGGGGATTTGATAATACCATTGGATTCAAAGTTATTTGTATGATATTTGGAAATAATTAGTTTTCCAAACCTTCTTTATTTTCAAACACAGGTTATTCATCTACAGGTGCACAGGTGACCCCCTTGATGGTAAGTGAAACCATCAGAGTGTGGGGACATTGCGTATTTGCTAATGCAACCAGGCATTAAATGCCATTCCATTTCAATGTCCTGAAGGAAGCAGAGGCCATTACAACAGCCTGTCTTCCAGGGAAAGAAAGAGCTTTGGCCTGGGATTGAGGAGATGTGGGTCCTAGTTCCAGTAGATTTTTCTATCCTTGGACCTCCCATCCTAGGGCTCACGTGTAAGAATTGTCAACTAGCATGTTGCCGAATGCATGACAAGCTAGTTGTGGGATTTTGCACACTTGCCTCTCTGGATGTCCGTGTCCTCTGCTGGGAAATAAAAGCATCCTCGTTGGGCATCTTTGCACTAAAATCCCATGACTTGGGTCTTGTGAGATGTGAGCTTATTTATCACTTTGACTCACTCCAATAAAAATGTTAGCTGTGGCCTGTGATGTATGAATTGAAAAGTCTTGCTAATGATTTTGCTCAAGATGAAAATTCTGTTTAAGGCAACCTCCATTTTTTCTAAATTATATATAGATAGTTATGAATTAGGCATAAGACATCATACCAATACCAGTGCAATAACATATTATTTTAAAAGCAAACAGTTTCCTATGACCCAGCAATAGCACTTCTAGGAATTTACCCAAGGGATACAGGAGTGTTGATGCATAGGGGCACTTGTACCCCAATATTTATAGCAGCACTTTCAACAATAGCCAAATTATGGAAAGAGCCTAAATGTCCATCAACTGGATAAAGAAGTTGTGGTTTACGTATACAATGGAATACTACTTGGCAATGAGAAAGAATGAAATATGGCCTTTTGTAGCAACGTGGATGGAACTGGAGAGTGTTATGCTAAGTGAAATAAGCCATACAGAGAAAGACAGATACCATATGTTTTCATTCACATGTGGATCCTGAGAAACTTAACAGAAGACCAGGGGGGAGGGGAAGGGGGAAAAGAAAAGTTACAGAGAGGGAAGGAGGCAAACCATAAGAGACTCTTAAATACTGAGAACAAACTGAGGGTTGATGGAGGGGGGGGGGGTGGAGGGGAAAGTGGGTGATGGGCATTGAGGAGGGCACCTGCTGGGATGAATGCTGGGTGTTGTATGGAAACCAATTTGACAATAAATTTCATATAAAAAAATAAAATAAAAATGAACAGTTTCCTGTTAACTGTATGTCAGGGCACATTGCCTTGATCCATTCAGCTTAATTTCTAATTCTAATAATTATTCCGAATGGGGAATCTTACCATTATAAATAAAGGCTATGAAAGAAAAGCTTTGTCTGACATAAGGGCTTAAGAAACCCATAGCGAGTCCATTGGTGAATGGTGAGATGCGGGCTCAGAATGCTTTATGTTATTTTTGTGTATTCTCTATGGGTACACTGGGATATTCTTCTAGAAATTACATTTGTACCTTTTTTTCTCTGCTGAAAGAAGAGCCAAGGAAGAGCTTTGGAACCCTAGAGGGGAATTGCCTATTTCTCCAGTATGGGTGTTGGTCTCCCTGGAATCGCTGCTGGGGCTCCACTGGAAAGGGTAGGAGTAACTGGGATCTTGAAGAAGCTTCTTTTCCACGGGTATTGCTGAGTAGTGACCCTGTGTGTAGAGACAAGTGAGTGTACTCAGATTCTTTGTTTTGTGCATGTATGTATGTATGTATGTATTTTTAAGTGTTTATTAATTTATTTTGAGAGAGAGGGAAATAGAGCATGAGCAGGGGAGGGGCAGAGACAGAAAGCGAGAGAGAATGCCAAGCAGACTCCATGCTGTCATCATGGGAACCTCTCTTGGGGCTTGATCCCACGAACCGAGAGATCATGATCTGAGCAGAAATCAAGAGTCAGACGCTTAACCCACTGAGCCTGTGTTTTGTGTATTTAAAAGGAACATCTGGGGGCCCCTAAAGCATGGATTCCCAGGAAGGGAGGGAGGGCAGTGACCAAGAGGACAAGGTGCACGCAGTGGTTCTGGACCAGTGAGAGGCGAGGTGAGTGAACACACCAGAACCAGCCCCGAGTCCGCCTGAGAACACCAGCTGGTCCCCTGGGAGGTGGCCAGGTGTGTCAACGGAACATTCAAATCCTACAGTCTGCAGCCTCAGGTGCACATTGGATTATTGAAAAAGTGGGTGGGCCCTGCTGTAGAGAGCCCCTGGGCAGGAAACCATTTCCTCGAGGCTCAGATCCTACTGTTGGTGCAGGCACAGGACCCACCTCACACAGGGGTGAGGCTTCAAGACATGGGGAGTAGGTTCAGGCACTAGCCCTGTTTCAGTGGTGAGATCTCTGCCCTCTCCCCTAACGATCACCCCCACCTGCTTTGGGACTGCTGAAGTGCCCGGACAATTCTGGAGGTAAGGGGCATCTCAGCTGTAGATAATGGAGATCCTGTTAATGGTACAGATCAGGGCTTGAATCATTAACTTAAAAAGTGACTGTATGGCATCTTGAGTTTATGGAACATACTGGTTTTATAAGTACTACACATTTAGAAAATATGGAAAATGCAGAGAAGCAGGAAAAGGAATAAAATCATTCAAACTCCCAAACCCAATGACAATCTCACTGTTACAATTTTGGTGTGACTATTCTCCTAAGAAAAGAATATTCTAACAAGGAGAATGCAAGCAAATATTTGAGACCAACTGTATATCTTCTGACAGGGACCCAGTGGTGGGTTGGGGCCACTCCCCAGGCAGTGCAGCCTGCCGGATTTTACAGGCACCTAGATTTGGTTTTCATTATGGACTACAAGCTTGGTGAGGGGTTTTTGTTGCATTCGCTCCTGAGACTTAGCAGCTAAAAGAGAGACTGGCTCACAGTTGGCACTCGGTATATACTTGCTGAATGAATGAATGAATGAGTGAATGAATGAATGGACTCTAGTCAGGGTTATCTGATTCAGCAAATAAATATACAGCACACCCAGCCAATCTGAATTTCCAATAAATGAATACTTTATTAGTATCCTTCTATCTAAATATTGCATGGCCATACTTCTGTTACAAGTTATTTGTTGTTTTCCTGAAATTCAGATTTGAGTGAGTGCCCTATATTTGATCTGGCATTATTTTGGTGAGGCTCACTATTCCAGCTGGATTACTTGCTGCCTTGTTATTGAGAGATTTAAGCTGTCCTTTCTAGGAGAAGGGAGGGAGATGACTGGCGTGTGACTTTCAGAAAGCAGAGGAGGCTTGTCGCAGCCTCTTCACCCAAGCGGGTCCTTTACCCACACTTCGACCAGCCTCTCAGACAACGAAGACTTTGCACCTGTGTGCAAAGATATGTGTGTGACACACCTGTGCTACCAATTCCCGAGGGAGCCATGCCTTGGGGACCTATGGAGGAAATTCGATGATTATTGTTCTATTGCACGTCAGTGACAACAAGTGAAGTTGGTACTTATTTTACCTCAGGCTATAAGGCAAGTCTCCGCTCCACAGGGAAAGGATGACCGTATATCCACGAGAAATTTCATATTCTGTTCCGTTAGCAATTCAGGAGAAACGGGTAGAACTGGGGGGAAAATAAGCTATGCTAGGGAAGTACCTCTCCAGAGCTACTTAAAATATACCATATTGGCGTAATTTCCTGCAACCGTAACTATCCCACACATTCTTCCTTGGGTACCCATGAACGGCAGCTCTTTCAGGATGCTTTCTTGGATCTACTAATTCAGATATGCATCCAATAGATGTGCGAGGAACACCAGCTCTGTGTGAGCAAGATGCTGAGGGATAATTTTAAAAACCATTTTTTGGAGGAGACAGATAAATAAAATATGCAAAATAAATGTGTAATAAATAATTATGGAAAACTGAGGATAAATGCAATGAAGAAAAAATAGAGCGTGCTATCAGACTGGCTGAGATAACGAAAGAAGGCTGGTGTGGCTGGTGTGGGAAGAGAGGAGGCAGAAATGCTTTGAAGACATGTCTGGGCCAGGTCACGTGGAGCCTTGGAAAACACATCAGTGTGTTCTTCCTTGTCATGAGAGCAATGGGAGTACATCATGAGGTTTTAAGCTAGAGAATGAAATAAGCGGATCGCAGCTTGAAAAGCTTACTCGGGTTGGTGTGTGAAAACAGATTGAAGGTCAATGGTGGGTATGGGCAGGGTGAGTTAGAAGGCTTGAGCAGTGGTTCAGGTCGGACAAGATGGTAGTTTGGTCCAGGGTGGTAGTAGAAACGACAGAGCGAAGGATATGCAAATTAGGTAAGCAGTCAATGGGGCTCGTGAAGAAGGGAATGTGGTGTCAGGACTGGCTCTTGGGTTTCTCATGGGCACAGCCTGATGGTGTTAGCACCATTCTCTAAGATATGGAAGACTAGATGGAGGGAGATTAGGTTTTGGTGGAAGATCCTGAGTTTGGTTTGGGACCTGCTGAATTTAATGTGCCTTTGGCGCTTCATTTACATGGAGTAGGTATTTGGATGCATTGGCGCTGGAATTCCAAGAAAAGGTCTGGGTTACATATTTAAATTGGAACTCATTGACAAATGGATGGCGTTTGCCTAAACAAAGGGTATAAAGTGAAAATAGAGGCTGAACTTATGGCTAATTTCTGAGAAGCCCCCTTTATTTAAAAGGGTATTCAGAAGGGCGCCTGGGTGATTCAGTCAGTTACGTGTCTGGCTCTTGATTTTGGCTCACGGTTGTGAGACGGAGCCCCACGTTGGGCTCCACTTTGAGCGTGAGGCCTGATTGAGATTCTCTCTCTCTCTCTCTCTCTCTCTCTCTCTGCCCCTCCCCAACTTGCATGTGCACTCTCTCTCTCTCAAAAACAATAATAAAGGTTATTCAGAGAAGGATAAATTAACCAAGGGGATTGGAGAATAGCCAGAGGAAGCCAAAAGTGTGTAGAGCCATGAGAGCTGGTAGAAGAGAGCATTTTAAGAAGGAGGATCAACAGAGTCTCTTGAAAGATTAAGTGAGATAGAGACTAGACAATTCCATGGCAAAGAGCTGGGGGAAGGTGAGAGGTAGACATAGGGAGTTGAGACAACACAACAATTATTTGGACGTTTTTGTGTCAAGTAGAAGAGACAGGGCAGTAGCTGGAAGAGTAAGTGGTAATGGTAGAAGGAATTTTATTTTAGGATGGAGGAGAGTCCAGACAGTTTAAAAAACTGATGAGATGAAATCATTAACTAGAAAGAGAAGAAAACAATGCAGGAAGAGAAGAGGTCATTGCTAGTGTAAGTAAGAACCCAGCAAAGACCAGAGGAAATGGGCCCACAGCATAAGCTGAGGAACTGAGCCTCCAGTGGAGAAGGGGCATAGTAATAGGAAGAAACAGACACGTTTCACCTCCAAAAAGTGTGTAAGTTTGGTATTAGAGAATTGAGATCTCTATTCTTGTGACGTAGGAGATGAGGCTATTCATCTACTGAGAGTAAAGGGAACTGGGCAGTTCTGGTTCCTAAGTGAATGAATGCCACTAGTGTTTGCCATGGGCATCCATTAGAGGGGTAAATTAGAACCCACACCGAACTGGAGTTCTTTTGTTGGATAATTAGCACAGAGGCTGTGCAAATACTTCTTTTGAAAAGCTTTCTGACATGTACACCATTCATGTTTTATTACTCCCAACATTTTTTAGCATATAATAATCTATTTCTGTAAGTAACATAACCATCTAATACAAAAAGTTAGAACTCCCCTCAAGTATAATTAATTTTATCACAAAGCTGGAAAATCAGATCAGAAAAGTTATTTGCATTATATAATGTGGTGATGGCATAAAAACTGCCTGCACATGCCTCACATTTATGCTTAAAGCAGGTTAGTAATTATTATCAACAACTAAAACTCTTCTGAAACCACTGAACTGGAATTAACTTTTCAATGGCGTATGCAATGTTAAGAATGTGATTAATGTTAATGAACAAAATATAACTTATTTGGACTTTTTTCTTAAAACGATGCCTTTCTTTTAAAAGTACAAAGAAAAGTAATGATAAATACCCATGTTTGAGGGAAAAGTAAAAGTTGAGGCATTCATTGAATACAAATAAAGTATCTGAGAAAGGTTAGTTTTTCTTGTACTGTGTATTCGATGAAGCAGGAATTATATGAGAATTTTTTTTTCTTATTTAGCAATTGGCCATTCATGCAGAATATGTATATTAGGAGTTTAAAACTACTATTGCCATTTGCCTTCATGTGAATGCTCTGAAGTTAAACTGGGGACTGAAAAACCTTTTGTTAACTTTGTCCAAACTCATGTCAATACTGAATTACTGTTTGGCCAATAGAATAACTCCATGAAGACTTTTCAGCTATTTTGCTGAGATCTGTGCACCAATTCTTTTCTTCAGTGTTCTGATGGTGTTTGTTTGTGTGTTTTGTGAGGTTTTTTTTTCTTTTGTTTTTTTTTTTTTTGGTTTTTGTTTTTTTGAGGCCTTTAATGGCTGTTGGTCAAATGTGAATGTGAATTTGTTTTAATCATGCTGCCAGAGCCTGTTTTGTTTTTTTTTTTCTTTTTTTACCTTAGATAAACGAGTATGCATCTTCACAGCTGGGACCGCATCAAATAAAATGGCAATGGCAGAAAAATGATGAGATTAAGTAACACTGTGATACATACTTAAGCATGCCATTGAAAAATTAGGAATGTAGGAGTTTTTCACTGCAGATGGTCACCAAGATTCATCAAATAATTATTTATTGAGCATGTACTAAATTCTGGGCACCGAGCCAGAAGCTAGGGAAGACGGACACATTCTTTGCCCTTAAAAATCTAGAGATCCAGTAGATTGCTTGGCAGAGCAGATGGCTCGTCAAATCTGATAATTTGAGAAGACACAGAGTAGGATATGTTGTTAGCTCAATTCATTAAGCAGATCGTCTAGTGAGAAGAAACTTTGGAAATCCAGTCCTCCTTCCCTTCACAAGGAGATCTGGAAATTTCCTTGTTTCTCTCTTCTTAAAAGTTGCACAATCCTCTTCCTCACCTTTAGCGCCTCCCTTCATTCTTATGCCTTCATGAAGTCTTTCCTGGATGGTGGGATGAGGTTCTATCTCCATATGCGTGTTCCACAGCTGCCCACAGATGTTCCACACTTTTACCTTCCCTCCTACAGATTGATGAGTTTGTCCAATCCTTTGTTCGGTTCATAAGTTTCGTCAGTGGGCAGTTGTCTGTGCTTTCTACTTTGAACTTGAGAGCAGCATTAATGGTTTCAGACTCTAAGATGTCTGTGTGTGAACACCATGCTTGTCTGTTTTTTGTTTGTAGGGCCTTCAGTATACCATTATAAGATAAATAATAGTTGATATTTATTTACTATTGACATGAGGCTCCATTCTGAATAGAGCTCAGAATAGTACTAATGAACCACAAGTTGTAGCTACTTACTACTTTTTTAGACACAATGCTAAGTGCTTTCAATGTATGATCCCATTTAATTATTCTGACAATGCTGTGAGAGAATTAACTCCACTTTACAGATGATAATAGAACTTAGGCCACACAACTAAGGCAGAAATGCTTGGATTTGAATTCAAGTTTTGCTGACTCTATTCCTCAATGCATGGCCACTAAATATGGGAAGTTATTAGCACGATGCAGAAGAGCAGAGACTCTGGGGTCAGGCCATCTGACTCTGTCTCTACAGCAACTGTGTGACCCGAATCACTTAAACTCAGTTCTCTACCTGCAAAAAGGGGATAATAATAGTACTTGTTGTATGGAGGCTTTTACAAGAGATACATGAGTTCAAATATGTAATAAAATTCCTTAAATAGAGGAGCCTGGGTGACTCAGTCGGTTAATCATGACTTCAGTTTAGGTCATGATCTCACAGTTCATGAGTTTGAGCCCCACATCGGGCTCACTGCTGTCAGTGCAGAACCTACTTCGTATCCTCTGCCCCCCCCCACCCCCCATACCTCCCCCGCTCATGCTCTCTGTCTCTCTCTCTGTCTCTCTCTCAAAAATAAATAAATGTTTTTGAAAATTCCTTAAATAGTGCCTGGTACATGGTAAGTAAGTACTATTGAAGTCAGCTATGATATGATATCGTTACTATCAATCTTGTTATATAGCTTTTCTGATGCTAGAGTGGTAGAAACAGAAGAAAGAAGCAGATAGATCTATAATGCTCTCGCCAGCATGGTCTGAAATCACACAGTACATATATCAATGGGAGAACAATAGGCTATTAATACAGGGCTGATGAAAGTATCAAAAGGATGAGCGGATTGAATGAAAGGAGAGGGTTGTGTCCCTGTCTTGGGTACGCTAGGATGGAAGTCTTTGGCTCAGTGATACTTTATCGAAGTAGAGAAGGAAACAAAACCCAAGAACCCTTCAAGAGTCACACACAGAAGCCATGGAGAGGAATCCCAAATACTCGTGTAACTTGTCCTGATCTGCAGCTTAATTCCGTGCAGACAAGCCAGAAGAGGTTCTCGGTACACATGTTGAATGCCACATGAAACAGCAGTCATTGGCATAACTGGTTGGATTGAGGATAAGTCCTGGACCCAAAGGAAGTCTCTATTTTATAGGCTGGGCTTCAGGAGGGTTGGCAGCCTGTGAGAAATCTTACTGTGAGCACTGTTCCTGACAGATGACCTCTGTGTGGAGTGGGGTCATCATATCTCCTCTCACTCAGAATTTGTGCATAAACACTTCAAAGAGGGACACTCAGAATAGGAAGAATGGAGAAGTCTCATGTGAGTCAGGAGAAACCACAGAGCAGCAGAACCCATGAGCTCAAAGGAGGAGGATATAGGGCAACCATGGTGCAGGCGGAACTCACACAGACTGCGACCCTGGAGTGAATCATTCCAGGGATAGTTTTCGAGCAGAAGTTGGTTTGTGGATCTCCACCTGACATCCCAGGCCTTCCAGAGGCCTGACTGAACTTGGAGCTGAGACCTTGATCTTGATTCTGTGCCTTGTGATCCCTGGTTCCTTAACACCTGTGACGGGCTCATTCACAAACACACTGGACCTTTCATTCTGTCTAAAACACAAATGGCTTGTTGTGATTTCCAGTTTTTTTTTTCCTTCTGGGACTCTGCTTAAAAGTATGCTATTGCAGGGGCACCTGGGTGGCTCAGTCAGTTAGGCATCTGACTCTTGGTTTCCAGCTCAGGTCAAGACCTCAAGGTTCATGGGATCAAGCCCCTTGTTGGGCTCTGTGCTGACAGGGCAGAGCCTGCTTGGGATTCTCTCTCTCTCTCTCTCTCTCTCTCTCTCTCTCTCTCTCTCAAATGTTAAAAAAAAAAAGTATATTATTGCAATCACTTCTGGTACCAAGTAGCCAGAGACAGGCCAAATATCACAAGTGAAGGGCACAGTCTATCTGTTTCTGACACCAGCCACAAGCTCAGGGGTCCTAGGCCTCCTGCACTTCTAACCAACCGGCTCCAAATTCAGTGGTTCTCACTACGTTCTCAGGTTCCATAATTCACTAGAATGAGTCCTACAGCTCAGGAACGAGTTATACTTACTGTTACAGTTTTATTACAGAAGAAAGAATACAGATCAGCACCAACCAAAAAGAGAAATGGTTGGGGTGAGGTCTGAAGGGATAGATGTAGAACATCTATCTGTGTCCTTTCCTTGGGAGGTCAGGATGAGTCCTCTTCCCAGCACATCATTGTGTAAGAATATGCACAGAATATTGTTAACCAGGGAAGCTTATTCGGGTTTCAGCATCGAAGCACGATCGATTGAATCAGTGGCCAATCTCCAGCCCCTTTTCCGCTCTGGATATTGGGCAGATATCACACGGCTCAAAATCCCCACTGACCTAACAAGGTTAGTCTTGGGGTGGGGCCGGCCCCCTTGTGAGTCTCCCGTTAGTATAAACTATGTAGGGACCCACCTCCAGCCACCATGATAATGTAAGCTATCAGAGCACACCCTAAAAACAAAGACACCCCCATCACTAGGGAAATTCCAAAGATTAGAGACTTCTTGCCAGGAACTAGTGACAAATGGCAGCCAAAGTCTTTATTATGTAACAGATTTCTCATTCTGTTTTTCTAACAAAAAAATGTTTTTTAACATTTATTTATTTTTGAGAGAGAGACTGAGATAGAGTGTAAGCAGGGGAGGGGCAGAGAGAGGGAGACAGAATCCTAAGCAGGCTCCGGGCTCTGACCTGTCAGTACAGAGCCCAATGCTGGGGGCTCAAACTCACAGACCTCGAGATCATGACCTGAGCCAAAGTCTGATGCTTAACTGACTGAGCCATCCAGGTGCCCCAATCTGTTTTTCTAATATTTCAACCCCTCTTTCACATTTTGTATCTTCAGTCTCTCTGAGCTTCAATTTAAGTCATTATTTCACATCTGTCTTCCCATTGACTAATCCCCAGTTTTTTCCTTGGGTGTGGCTCATGTACTTTTTAACCTCTCTGCTGTGTTTTTAGTTCCAAAGATTATGTTTTTCATTTGTAATAGTTATATTTAAGTTGTTTTAATATGTGCCTTCTCATTTTTTAATAGTATGTGCTTTCTTGCTCTTTACTTTTATCCTATTTTATTTTTTTTAATGTTTATTTATTTTTGAAGGAGAGAGAGACCGAGTGTGAGTGGGGGAGGGGCAGAGAGAGGAGACACAGAATCTGAAGCAGGTTCTGGGCTCTGAGCTGTCGACACAGAGCCCGACTTAGAGCTCGAGCTCACAAACCTCAGATCATGATGTGAGCCGAAGTCGGATGCTTAACCAGTTGAGCCAACCAGGTGCCCTATACTTTTATCTTATTTTAATTATTTTATTTTTTAATGTTTCCTACATGGTCACTTTCTGTTCTGTATCCAATCGTTTTGTTGACTGTGGTTCTAGAGGCTCTAAATATATTGTCAGCTATTTGTCCCCATCAGATCTGTTTCCCTGCAAATTTGGGGATCTTCAGTTTTGAGTTCCTGTTTAGCTAACACTCACCTGTGGGGTCAGGAGGGCTTAAGGTGGGGGTGCTTTCCCTCCAGTCCTTTGCCCCTTGTTCTCCCATTTTCCCCACTGGTCGGGACTGATTATAAGTAATTGATACTGTCCTACTCTTCGTACTATGACATTAAAGAATAATATGAATTAAACACGAGAAGTTTAGAAGAAAACATTTTATTTTATTTACTTATTTATTTTAAATGTTTCTTTATTTTTGAGAGAGAGAAAGTGAGCACAGCTGAGGAGGGGCAGAGAGAGAGGGAAATACAGAATCTGAAGCAGCTCCAGGTTCTGAGCTGTCAGCACAGAGCCCGATGTGGGGCTCGAGCTCACGAACCACGAGATCATGACCTGAGCTGAAGTCAGATGCTTAACTGACTGGGCCACCCAGTCAGTGTTCCCCTAGAAGAAAACATTTTAAAACCTTAGGAATACATCTCCATAAGAAATTTGGAAAGAGGCTCCTGGGTGACTCAGTCAGTTAAGCCTCTGACTCTTCATTTCAGTTCAGGTCATGATCTCATGGTTAATAGGATTGAGCCCCGCATCGGGCTCCGTGCTGACAGTGTGGAGCCTGCTTGGGAGTCTTTCTGTCTCCCTCTGTGCCTCCTTGGCTCATGTGCGTGCTCTCACTCTCTCTAAATAAATAAACTTAAAAAAAAATCTGTGAGGAGCACCTGGGTGGCTCAGTTGGTTAAGTATCCCACATTAGCTCAGATCATGATCTCACACTTCATGAGTTCAAGCCCTGTGTCGGGCTCTGTGCTGACAGCTCAGAGCCTGGGACCTGCTTTGGATTCTGTGTCTGCCTCTCTCTCTGCCCCTCCCCTGCTCACACTTTGTCTCTCTCTCTCTCTCTCTCTCTTGCTCTCTCTCTCAAAAATAAACATTAAAAGAAAAAATAAAATTCTTTGAAAAACATACAGAATAGGGAAGTTGAGGAATGCCAATTAAGTAGAGAAATTGTTCTTCCTACCAAGTGGAGCCCTTGGAAAGTATCTGAACACAGTGTAGGTGAGGGGATGTTGAGCAGGAGGGAACCCCTCTCTCCCAGAACAGAGGATCAGACCTCGTCAAGACCTGGCTTGATGGGCAGTATATACAAGCATAGGCCGCAGACAGTGAAATCCAAGAAGCACTGAAGTACATAGGGTGGCCTCGTTCGTTCATTGGAGGTGGAGAGAGGACTGTGCTGAGCTGATGTCTCAGACTTGGGCCTAAGTTGCTGATGCATTAGTCCCATGACCTTGAGAAAGCCACTGCCTCTTTCCCAAGAAGGTCTTAGTGCACTCCTCCATTAAAAAGGGAATTCCACCACTGCCATTATTATTGCTATTAAATACCTTGCAGGGTTATTCCATTTTGCAGGGCAAATGCAGTGACAGGTAGAAATGGCTTTGAAAAAAAAAAAGCAGATGCTAATTATTATTAATTCATTGGAGAGAATTCCATCTTTGACATCACCCGATTGATTCCTTTTGACCTAAGTGTCGAAGATTCCAAATGTTAGTGTTAACTTGTTAAAGCCTCAGTCCAAATGCACTTGCTCAGTTAGCTTCTGCGAGGTTCTATCACATGGCATCAGGCCCAATGGTCATTAATGCAAGTGGGCATGGAAGGTGGTCCTGGAGCTTGAAAGTAGGAAGCCAGGGGCACTAAGCACCTAGCTGTGGACATTAACAGTTCCGGTTTAGCTCACCCTCACCTGTGTTGTCAGGAGGGCTGAAGGTGGGGTGCTTTCCCTCCGGGCCTTTGCCCACCTGGCTTTAGCTGAGCCCTGAATACAGATAGCCCTTACCAAATTTGCAGTTTAAAAGTAAATGGAGTAGCAACTCTTTCTGGTTACCATGCTTCCATTTCATCCTTCACTAGCCTGTTTATTTAGTTTCATTGGCTTTTAGTCAAAGATGAGTCTGTAAAATATTTGGAATAGAAAGTAAAGTAGAACAGTGAGAATTCAAAGGGACAGAATATAAAGAGTGAACATAATTTCCCTGATCAATTATTTCTTGTTGCCTTTGTTTCTTTATCAAAGGCACATTCTCAGAGGCCTGAGCAAGTCCTCCTTGTGGTCCTTAAACCTCGATGAAGTCACAGTCCTCCATTTGTGGGATCTTTGTTACCAGGGAAATGAAAACTAGGCCAAAAATATAAATGATGCCCGTTTGCAGAATCCTAAAGGAAACAGAGAAGCTGGCAACAATGGACAAGCCATTCTCACAGGCTTGATTTTCCCTGATACACATGTTTTAATTTAAGAACCATCCTTGTTATAATATTAATTGCTTAAGTAAGATGATCAAATTTACATAAACATTAGTTAAATTTGATTAGGCAATGCTTAGAATGGGCAGATTTTTTTCCCCATTTAATTAAGCAGCAAAAATGCCAGACTAATTATTAAACAAATTAATGGAAAGGTCAGAGGATTTATGTTGCAAATTTAATATATTTGACTCTCTCCCCTCTAAGAACTCATTCTTGGGATTATTTTGTTCAAACACCCATAAGATGTTTTTCTTTGCAAAAATGCTTTCCTTTCATATCAGTGGAATCTGTTGTTTCAGGCCTGGTGGGGGAAGGTTGCAGAAAGCAAGAGTTCGGAGAGACTTTATTTTTCAGCTTCTTGGGGAATGTTGGCAACTGATCCTGTTAACGTAGGATGAGTCCGTGCCATTCTGACTATGCCAATGGGGAGAAGAAGTGGGATTAAAGAAGAAAGAAAAAAAAAATGAGGCACTTTGGTTGCCCAGAAATGGCACTAGGGTGTGTGTTTGCTGACATTGACACCTTCCAATCCTCTCAGTGTTGGAAAGGGAATTTCCAATGACTGTTTTGAAATGACCCAGAAAATGTTTTTCACCACCATTAAGTCTATTTTTTAAAATTTTATTTATTTTTGAGAGAGAGAGAGTGAGAGAGAGCGAGAGAGTGTGCACAAGCAGGGGAGGGGCAGAGAGAGAGGGAGACACAGAATCCGAAGCAGGCCCCTGGCTTTGAGCCGCACAGAGCCCGATGTGGGTCCCTAACTCACAAACCACGAGATCATGACCAGAGCTGAAGTCGGACACTCAACCGGAGCCACCAAGGTGTCCCATCATTAATTCTATTTTTACTATGCCAGGAACCCAAAACAAGATGAGGCAAGACAACACGACACAACACTACGCAATGAACTACTTTTTCAGTTGTAGAGTGCATCCTTTAGCCTAAAATGCAGACCTCTAAATCCCTCACTCCATGTGAGAACAGCACAAAGACTGTATTCTGGGTTATATATGACTTGTTCTTTGAAACGGAATTGAGGTGATCATTGCGCTGCTAGCAATTTTGTGATGTCCAGGCTAGTGGCATAACGGGGAAACCCACTAAGGAAACAGAATATTATTTTGTGTTTACAAAAAGTGCTGCTCGTCGGTATAACAAGGTGTTGTGGGACTTCTTAGATCTGGAAGACATTTGTTGGGAGCCACTTACTCTCTGGCCTGATCCACCCACACACGTAACCCTGTTCGAGCGCAGGATCGGTGAGCAATGTTGGTGGAGGGGGGCACTTCTGGGCTTGCGTCCTGCAGGGAGACAGCTGGCATTGATCTTCGTACAAACTCTGTGACCTCAGATAGGTTATATAACCTGAGTCTCGGTTTTCTCATCTTTAAAATGGAGATAACAGTACATACTTAATGGGTTTGTTGCCTGTATGAGACGATGTATGGACAAGACACTTCGAATACTGATGTTTGCAGTGATAATGATAGTAGTTATTATAGTCATTATTTTGTCTCTTCATCAATGGTTGGACAGAGATATTGCTTCTTTCTGTGTACCGAGAAACAAGAGTGGGTGATATGGCAGATCATTCCAGGTAATGAGGAGTGGGTGGATAGCACATCATTGAAATCTAGTCTTCTTGTCACAGGACATTTCTGGACCAATATTAATGAAGCATTATCCTAAAGCTGGTTGTAATTTCCCATGGGAACACTATTAGAATTTAATTCCACAAATGTGAATTGGGCACCATTATGTCCCAGGCATTGTGCCAGCGGCTGACAAGGGAGAAGGAGGAATATGATGATGCTTTTCCACCCCAGTCCCCACCCCTCATCCGCAGATTCATGGTCAAATAAGAGCAGGCCATCCAGAAACTAGTAACCTGAAGACAGGTAGAATTCTGGCCAGTGGGATCAAGGCCCAGGGTTTTGAGTCCCAACTCTACCTCTTATGACAGCTATCTTCCTAATGTTTCTACATCTGTTTTTCTCTGTAAAATTGGGATTAATAAAACCTTCATTGTGTGGGATATTGGAAAGGGTAAACAAGGTGATCTCTGTGTTGGTTTGCAACCCTATCTGGAGCTTCCAGGATGAAAACTGAAACTTCCCCCTGTACATGGAGGGCAAGGAGAGACTGAAGAAAAAGGTAGGCCACTCCAAATGGTAGGTGGCAGTTTTAATAAGCTAAGGGGACTTACATAGGAGGCTTGTTTGGGGACGCAGCAAGACAGGTGGATCCCCACACCCGCCCACCAAATCTTACAAGTTTATAGTCTTTAACTGGGTTTAGTCATATATACCATGTAGGCGTTTTCAACATCACATCGCTATCTCAAATCAAGGCGGTGTCCTTGGAGCAGCCTCTGGCAGTGGAAAAGGCAAGAGGTACCCATATTTCAAGAACAGGGGAGGGGGTGAAGAGCCTCTGCATGCCTAGGTCCAGCCCATGGGTCAGTCGGCAGTTATGTCTTTTTGATGACTTTCCCCAACACTCTGTAGTGTTTAGCATCAGAGTCTGTCACATGGTAAACCCTCGATATGTTATATTTACCATTTTTATTCAGCTGGAACACAGAGAAAGTACCCATTCGTTATGATGGAGGGAATAAGAAAGAAATTTCCTTTAGATTTTGTTGCTGTTGTTTTTTAAGTTAGATATGGTAGGATTTTGAATAGTGGATGGAGAGGGAGCAAAGGAGAGAGGGAAGGGAGGGATGGAGTGGAGGAGAGAAGGGAGGAGAAGAGGAAGAAGAAAGAAGGAGAAGGAGAAAAAGAATGAAGAAGGAAGAGGAAGAAGAAAGAAGGAGAAGAAAAAGGAAGAAGGAGAGAAGAAGGAGAGGAGGAGAAGAAGGAGGTGAAGGAGAAAGAGAAGGAGAAAAAGAAGAGGAAGAGGATGAGGGGGAGTAACAGGCAGAGGGAACTGTCCAGAATGGAGGAGACTGTCCTGCCTATTGAGGGAACAGCACGTATATTGGACTGGAGGGTAGAGGGGCTGGACAGCCTGTGTAGTTTAGGTCAGAATACAGAGACTTCTCTCAATGTACACACTGAGGTTGCTTTCCTGTCCAGGGGTGCAACTTCAATAAAGGAGAGCTTTGTGTTGCACAAAAGAAGGACGGCACAACTGAAAACCTGTAATTGTTTAAAATGCCAGAATGCGGTGCCAAGTCTATCACATGGGTGTGAATATACATCGACTATGTAACAGGACATCAAATATTAGGATACACTGAATAGGCAGAACAATACCAACAACAAATGGAACTAACACTAGTGCTCATATTGGTAAGGATATAATGAGAGTTTGCCTGTGTAGAATTTACAAGGACTTCACCAAGTATGATTTGCACATGGGTGTAAAAGTGGCCTTTGACATTTTAATGGAAGAATTCATAACATTCCTTTGATTTGATACATATCCTCAAAGATGGGATCTCTGATCATTTACTTCAAAGTAGCCGCTACAGAGCGAAATTGATGGGTCATGGGAAAATTCTATTTTGAGTAATTGCCTCATTATTTTCTAAAGTGGCTGCACCATTTTACACCCCAGCAGCAGTGCATGAGGGTTCCAATGTCTCCACATCCTTACCAACATTAGTAATTGTATATCTTTTTGATTATATCCACCCTTGTGGGTATGAGGTGGTATCTCTTAATGGTTCCTATTTACATTTCCCTAATGACTAATGATGTTGAATATCTTTTCATAGGCTTATTGGCCTTTTCCATATCTTATTTAGAGAAAGGTCTGTTCATGTCTTTTGGCCATTTTAAAATTGGGTCATTTGTCTTTTTATGGTTAAAGAGTAAGTTAAAAAAAATATATTGTGGATATATGTCTCTTCAGTGACACGTGATTCGAAAATGTTCTTTCTCCCATTTTGTGAGGTCTTTTCACTTTCTTGATGGTGCTGTCATTTGAAGCAAAAAAAATTTTCATTGTTGATAATGCCAGATTTATTTTTTTCTCTTTTCTTCCTCCCTCCCTCCTTTCTCTTTATTCTTCCTTTTTCTTCCTCTTTCTTTCTTCTTTCCTTTCCCCTTCTTCTTCCCTCTCTTTTTCTCTTTCTTTTCTTCTCTTTTCTTTTCTTTTCTTTTCTTTTCTTTTCTTTTCTTTTCTTTTCTTTTCTTTTCTTTTCTTTTCTTTTCTTTTCTTTCATCACTTGTGCTTCTCATGTCCTATCTAGGAAACCTTTGCCTGATCCACAGTCATGATTATGCTGTGCTTTTTTCGAAGTGTTTTATAGTTCTTACATTTAGGTCTACATATATTGAGTTAATTTTTGCATATGATGTGAGGTAGGAGTCCAACTTCATTCTTTTACATGTGAATATCCAGTTGTCCCAGTACCATTTGTTGAAAAGAATTGTCTGGGTACCTTTGTCAAAAGTCAGTTGACCATATGGGAGGTTTTATTTCTGGTCTCTCTATTCTGTTCCATAGATCCATATATCTAACCAATGCCAGAACCACTTGGTCTTGATTAGTATATCTTTGTAGTAAAATTTGAGACCAGTAAATGTGAGTCTTCACTCTTTGTTTTTCTTTTTCAAGACTATTTTGATTATTTGAGTCCCTTGCATTTCTACATGAATTTTAGTATTGTCAATTTATGCAAAAAAGCAAGCTGAAACTTTGACAGGGATTGTATTGATCTGTAGATCAATTTGGAGGCACTGTTATATTTACAATATTGAATCTCCCAAACTATGAAATTTATTCCTAAGTATTACATTCTTTTGAGTATTATTGTAAATGTAATTATTTTCTTACTTTAGTATTTTGGACCTTTCAATGCTATTATATATAAATTGAATGGATTTTTCTAAATTGATCTTATATTCTGCAATCTTGTTAAACTTGCTTATTATTTTTAATAGTTTTTTAAAATTCATTCCTTGTAATTACCAATATTTAGGGTCACGTCCTCTGTAAATAGAGATAGTTTTACTTCTTCTTTTCCAATTTGGATGCCTTTTATTTCTTTTACTAATTGTTTGGCAAAAATCAATTAGATATAATTTTGACCAGATCTATATTTGTCTCTGATAACATCCATTTACTTTCATCTTTAGTATTTTGTATTTCTAGACCTTATTTTCGCTGATGCCTTCAGATAACAGAAATATGTGTTAGTCAAGCTGCAGAAAGGTAACCCTTCCAGAGATTTCCATGCAGAAGTAGACTGGGAAAAATGGAATGACAATTTGTTCCCCCCCCAACTTTTGACTTTGAAGATTAGATAAAAGAGCAAATAAAGAACAACTAATATTTACTATTTGCAATGCACTAAGCTAAGAGCTTTAGATTGATGATCTTATTTAAGTCTCAAATCAGTGAGGATGCTATAAATAATATCTCCATTTAATAAAGAAAACCAAGTTTAGAGAGGTCCATTGGTTTATTTCAAGTCATATGGAGTGGATATTGTGACTGCATAAGTGGAAAAATTGATGGATGATGGTATTTTCCAAAGAGAACAATGATATCACCTAAGAGGAATCTTCCACACTTGGAAAATCTAGGATTTTCCATAAGAAATCTGAAGCTGTCTTATCTAGGTACATGGATCTATTTTATTTATTTATTTATTTATTTATTTATTTATTTATTTATTTAATTTATTTTATTATTTTATTTTTTATTTTTTTCAATATATGAAATTTATTGTCAAATTGATTTCCATACAACACCCAGTGCTCATCCCAACAGGTGCCCTCCTCAATACCCATCACCCACCCTCCACTCCCTCCCACCCCCATCAACCCTCAGTTTGTTCTCAGTTTTTAAGAGTCTCTTATGCTTTGGCTCTCTCCCACTCTAACCTCTTTTTTTTTTTTCCTTCCCCTCCCCCATGGGTTTCTGTTAAGTTTCTCAGGATCCACCTAAGAGTGAAAACATATGGTATCTGTCTTTCTCTGTATGGCTTATTTCACTTAGCATCACACTCTCCAGTTCCATCCATGTTGCTACAAAGGGCCATATTTCATTCTTTCTCATTGCCATGTAGTACTCCATTGTGTATATAAACCACAATTTCTTTATCCATTCATCAGTTGATGGACATTTAGGCTCTTTCCATCATTTGGCTATTGTTGAGAATGCTGCTATAAACATTGGGGTACAAGTGCCCCTATGCATCAGTACTCTGTATCCCTTGGGTAAATTCCTAGCAGTGCTATTGCTGGGTCATAGGGTAGGTCTATTTTTAATTTTCTGAGGAACCTCGTGGCTGCACCAATTTGCATTCCCACCAACAGTGCAAGAGGGTTCCTGTTTCTCCACATCCTCTCCAGCATCTATAGTCTCCTGATTTGTTCATTTTGGGCACTCTGACTGGCATGAGGTGATATCTGAGTGTGGTTTTGATTTGTATTTCCCTGAGGAGGAGCAACGTTGAGCATCTTTTCATGTGCCTGTTGGCCATCCGGATGTCTTCTTTAGAGAAGTGTCTATTCATGTTTTCTGCCCATTTCTTCACTGGGTTATTTGTTTTTCCAGTGTAGAGTTTGGTGAGCTCTTTATAGATTTTGGATACTAGCCCTTTGTCTGATATGTCATTTGTAAATATCTTTTCCCGTTCCGTTGGTTGCCTTTTAGTTTTGTTGGTTGCTTCCTTCGCTGTACAGAAGCTTTTTATCTTCATAAGGTTCCAGTAATTCATTTTTGCTTTTAATTCCCTTGCCTTTGGGGATGTGTCGAGTAAGAGATTGCTACGGCTGAGGTCAGAGAGGTCTTTTCCTGCTTTCTCCTCTAGGGTTTTGATGGTTTCCTGTCTCACATTCAGGTCCTTTATCCATTTTGAGTTTATTTTTGTGAATGGTGTGAGAAAGTAGTCTAGTTTCAACCTTCTCCATGTTGCTGTCCAGTTCTCCCAGCACCATTTGTTAAAGAGACTGTCTTTTTTCCATTGGATGTTCTTTCCTGCTTTGTCAAAGATGAGTTGGCCATACGTTTTTGGGTCCAGTTCTGGGGTTTCTATTCTATTCCATTGGTCTATGTGTCTGTTTTTGTGCCAATACCATGCTGTCTTGATGGTTACAGCTTTGTAGTAGAGGCTAAAGTCTGGGATTGTGATGCCTCCTGCTTTGGTCTTCTTCTTCAAAATTACTTTGGCTATTCGGGGCCTTTTGTAGTTCAATATGAATTTTAGAATTGCTTGTTCTAGTTTCGAGAAGAATGCTGGTGCAATTTTGATTGGGATTGCATTGAATGTGTAGATAGCTTTGGGTAGTATTGACATTTTGACAATATTTTTTCTTCCAATCCATGAGCAGGGAATGTCTTTCCATTTCTTTATATCTTCTTCAATTACCTTTATAAGCTTTCTATAGTTTTCAGCATACAGATATTTTACATCTTTGGTTAGATTTATTCCTAGGTAACATGGATCTATTTTAAAGATACACTCATCGTGTCACTATTACGGGATGGTGATGTCCTTAAAAATAAAGATTTCTGCATGAATTAGGCTCTAAAAAGTGGGTTGTGAGGAAAATTAAAAATGTGACATTGCCTGTAAGTTCAACACAGTTCTTTAAATGTCTCTATCCTAAGTTATCTGATCTTTGTGTAGATATTATGTATATTTTGCTAGATTTATGCTTAAGTATTTCATTTTTTTTTGTGCTAATATAAATGGCTTCTTTATTTAATGGTATATTTGTTTTTAACTTCATATTCCAAGTGTTCATTGCTGGTGTATAAAAATGTGACTGACTTTGTATATTAATGTTGTATCCTGCAACCTTGTATAATCACTTATTAGTTCCAATTTTTTTGCTGTTTTGTTGTTGATTTTTGGGATTTTTCTACACAATTATATCATCTGAGAACAAAGACAGTTTTACTTCTTCATCCCAAGTCTGTATACCTTTTATTTCTTATCTTATTGCATTAACTAGGACTTCTAATGCAATGTTGAACAGAGGTGGTGAGAAGGGAAATCCTTGCCTTTTCCTGATCTTAGTGGAAAAAAATCTAGGGGTGCTTGGGTAGTTCATGCAGTTGAACCTCCAACTCTTAATTTCAGCTCAGGTCATGATTTCATGGTCTCGAGATCAAGCACCCTATATCAGGCCTGCACTGGGTGTGAAGCCTGTTTAAGATTCTTTCTTTCCCCCTCTCTCTGCCCCTCCTCTGCTCGTGCTCTCTCTCTCTCTCTCTCTCTCTCTCTCTCTCTCTCGCTCTCTCTCTCTCTCTCTCAAAAAATCTAGTTTCTCTTCATTAAATATGTTAACTGTAGGTTTTTCTGTAGATATACTTTATCAAGTTGAGGAAGTTCACCTCTATTCCTAGTTTTGTGTGAGAGTTTTTATCATATATTAGTGTTAGATTTTGTCAAATGCTTTTTCTGCTTCTATTAATTTGATAATATAAATTTTCTTCTTTAGCTTGTTAATGTGGTGGATTAATTGATACCATTTGTTAATAACGTGTATAATTCTTTGTATACATTGTTCAATTTGACTTCCTAATATTTTGTTGAGGAATTTTTATGTCTGTGTTCATAAGAGATATTGGTGTGTCATTTTCCTTTCTTGTAATGTCTTTTTCTAGTTTTGGTATTAGGTAATTCTGGCCTCACAGAATGAAGAAAGTGTTCCTTCTGCTTTTATTTTCTAGAAGAGATTGTAGAGAATTGTTATTATTCCTTCCTAAAATATTTGGTAGAATTCACTAAGGAAACCATCTGGGCCCGATGCTCTCTGTTTTGGAAGATGGTTAATTATTGATTCAATTTCTTTAATAGGTATAGGTCTTAAAATTCACATTATCTGTTTCTTCTTGTGTGAGTTTTGGTAGACTTCATCTTTCAGGCAATTGATCCATTTCATCTAAGTTATGAAACTTGTGGGCATAGAGTTGTTCATAATATTCTCTTAGCATCCTTTTAATGTCCATGGTATGAGTAGTGAAAGCCCTTCTTATATTTTATAATAAAAGGACATTTTAGGTTATGAAAATTGCTTTAGAGTAATAGGATCTTCCATTTCAAATAATGATAAAGTATCAGTTATCCAGTCGACAAATATTTATTGAGCTCTCACAATATACCAGGCATGGCTTTACATAGCCATGAGCAAATCGATGTTCCTGTACTCACTGTGCCACCTTCAGTCTGTTGGGAAAGAGGGACAATAAGGGATGCCTATATTTGAATTTTTTAAAAGTTCGTCATAATTAAGATGCTAAACACTTGTGCACATTGCATTTCAAACTTAGGATAACCCTGTAACGTATGTAGTACTTAAAACAAAAATTAAACCCAGACAAAATGAGTAGTACCCTAGGTCTCACAGCCACTGATTGAAAAAGTAAAAATTTTAACCAAATACGATTTCAGAACCCTGAAAATTCTGATGTTCATATCGGTTTTTCAGACGTTAACATTAGATATTTTAAATAATAAAATTATGTTTTTCTGAGAAAGACCTCTTCAGCTTTTTCTTATAAGTCAGAAACTCAAGACTTTTCAAACAGAAAATACTTTGAACCTTTCAAGAAGCTTTACTTTTGTCTAACAATATATAAATTTATTAGATGTATTATTTAGAATGATCGGAGCTGTAGGAGCACTCTTTGCAAATCCTTTGAAACTGATAAAAATATATGCTCTAATCTGACAGCGACCATCACTTTGTTACATCATCCAAAATTCCCTGTTATTTTCTGTGACATTTCCCAAATCACCTAGAGAATTCAAGCTGTTAGAGCAGTGTCTTTTATCAGCTATCTCCAGTGGCTCACCCAACTGAGACTAGTATAATTTTGGGGGAATCTATATGGACCTTGCCAGAGATAGACCTTTTGGAAGATGATAGTGCTAATGTCTAGTAAGATCAACACTTGCTGGGTGATTTTTATATTCCTAGTCTTTGTTCTTTAAAGAGTAAAGAGGATTTTCTTAGAACTGGAGTAACCACACATGGGATATTATCAACTGGTATTCTTTAATGTGAAAATTCAATGATGACTGCACTTTTTTTTTTAATTTATTTTTGAGAGAGTGCAAGTGGGGGAGGGCAGAGAGAGGGAGGCAGAGTATCTGAAGTAGGCTCTGCACTGACAAACAAGGAGCCCTGTATGGGCTCATGACCTGAAATTAAATTTGGTGGTGCCTGGTGTATCAGTCAGTAAGCATCTGACTCTTGATTTCAGCTCAGGTCATGAGCTCACAGTTTGAGGGTTTGAGCCCTGCATGTCAGCATGGAGCCTGCTTGGGATTCTCTCTCTCCCTCTCTCTCTGCCCACACCCCCCTCCCAAATAAATGAATTAAAAAAATAAAATAAATTTATTCCTGGAGCACCTGGGTGGCTTAGTTGGTTAAGCATCCAACTTTTGATTTCGGCTCAGGTCATGATCTCACAAGCCCTGCTTTGGGCTCTGCTCTGGCAGTGTGGAGAAGCCTGCTTGGGATTCTGTCTCTTTCTCCTTCTCTTTCTCTCTCTCCCACTGTAAATAAATAAATAAATAAATAAATAAATAAATAAATAAATAAATCTGAAAAAATATAATTAAGTTTATTCCTCATATGCTATTACCCAAATCTGTACTTTGTAATTATATATTTATAATTCCATATGCTTTTACATTGACTCAAATATCTTCACATGCATCCAATATACATATTTTTTTAAAAAGTTATGTTTTATTTAAACATTTTTACCTGTAGGTTTGCAAAGAAATAATTAATATTACTCAGAAGACCACTTCTTTATGGTGTCTACTGTTGTTCTTTATGAGCTAAATAAAGAAATGAGAGGTTTTTTAATGGAAAATTATCAGCATTGTTAAAGAATATTCAGTAAAACGTAGGTAACAACTTTCTGAAAACCCTCGCGAATCCCGACAAATCCCAGCCTGATCAACTTTATATATATGTCGATGTATGTTTCTAGACCTAATATTTATTATTCTGGTGGAACCAAAAGTATTGGTTTCTAGGGATTTCCAATTTTTAAAGTACTCTGGAATATGCCTCTTACACTGTTTGCATGTGCTTGTGAAAACTGGGAAAGTATAATTATTTGTCTTCTATATGCCTACTACATTTTCCCTATGCTTTTTCTTTCTTTCTCTTATTTTCTTGTAAGCGAGACAGGATGTCAGGCCAGGTATGTTTCTGAGAGGTCTGTTGTCTCTTAAGTTGTACCTGATACCTGTTGGTGAGTGGTGTTTTTTGTTGACATCTGGAGAATCACTTCCTTACCTGATTACAGAACAACAGCATGACTGGGGCACAGAGTCTGATGCCGCCAGGCCCCATTCCAGCCGTGCCATTTACTGGTTACACAGTTGCAAGCAGGTCACTTAACCTTTCTGCTCATCGGTCTTCTCACCCCAAATGGGGATGGAAGTACCATCCACATCAGGCACCTAGGAGAATATCAGTAAATATTAGCGTTTATCATTATCATTAGTATTTATTCTCAACACATCAGTAGGACTTAGACTATGTCCCTGCTTCAGCTGATAGAAAATTTTGTTTCTCTGGGATCACATAGCAGGGTAGGATCATGACTGTGACTTGCTCTTTTAAGATTTCTAAAGCTCGTTCGTTAAAATGCTTCAGCATTTACTTTACAGGAGGGCGTAAGGATCCAATTTTTAGAAAATTAGTTTCATAGTGTTACTTGATTCAGGAAAGTAAAATATTTTCAGAGTAATGAAATCTAAGTAAAAAAATATAGCATCGGGCTTCTTGAAAACCAAGGCCATGCCTCCAAAACATTTGGTAAATTTTCTTCACTTGCTCAGGAAGGAATGTGCCAACCTCAATTGTTTCTAGGCAGGTAATTTAAGTTAAGGGAATGTGATTCCTCCAAAGGAATTGTGGTCAAAACAAATAATCCGTACTTGTACAAAAAGTGCCAGTGGATGTACTTTGGATATTATTTTTCTGGAGCTGAGTGAAGTGAATTTAGGAGAGTAGGAAATATGGATCTGACTTGCCCGGTCTAATATTGAAGCCTCTGAGTGGCCGCATGAACACAAATTATCCATTCTGAGCTAGAGTTTAACCATAGATGCATCCAAAGTGAACTTCTCTCCAGGTCCCTTTGCTTTGATTTATCTAGGTGGTCCCTCCAAAAGCTTCAGTTTAAAATCACTCTTCCATAAAAGTAGCTTATAGAGCTGCTGGCATTAAATACATTACCTGCACTTCTTGCCTCATGAGTCATTTCTGGATAAAGCATTACAAAGGTGATATATAGGTAACAGAAGTTTCAGGAAAGCGCCTTGATTATTTGCAGCTATGAAAATTATGTGCTTCATGTGAGACTTTCTGCATTGGCAGGAGAAATACTGAAATAGTATGGGGATATAAGTTAAAATACTACAAAATTTGGCTACCCTCTATCAGCCAGAAAAGGATAACACCAGCTTTCTGTGCCTTACAGTATTTTGGGGGAAATAGAATATCATCTTAAATAAAATTTAAGGTCATGCAAAGCGAGACTCAGGGAGAGGCAAACCAGAAGTGTTCGTTGCGTATTTATTACATGTTTCCTGGGAGCTGTGGCAGGTGCGAACAGGTAAATATGCCGTTTAAGCTTCACGCTAACTCTAAGGAATAGAAAGGCTAAGTAATAAACCCAATGTGACAGCGCTAGAGGTGAGGTAAGACTGGAGTAGATGAATAATAAGCATTAAATAAATAGGAGAGACATTAAGGCTGTACAATTCAGATAAATTATATCTAGTTGGGGGGGATGAATTCCAGGCTCTACATCAATGAGAAGATGGGGCTTTATTTTGATTTTTAAGGATGTAAACATTTTGACTAGAAAGGTAGAGGGGGGAGGATGAGAAAGAGAATGAATTGTAGGAGGGTGGTGAACAATGAAAGACAGATTTCAAAGGTAGGAAAACCTGAGCTGCATTCAGAGGATGTCGAATGAAGGACTTTCAACCCTGAGTTGATGCAAGCTGAAAAACCTGGGAAGGGGCATCTTGTGGTGGGGCAATTGGGGTCCTTAAGGAACTGAACCTTTAGAAGGTTTTACAGGGGTAGTTTTTAAATATTCTCAGGAGTGAAGTGAATTTAGGAGGTTAGGGGATATGGATTTGAATTGCCTGGTCTAATCTTGTACTCTGCACGTTGAAGATCATTTTTAGGATTATTAACCTGTGTATGTGACAGATTAGAGGAAGGCTGGTTATGAGCCTGTGGCTGAAAACGGTCTGAGCACGGTTGGTATGGTGGTGATTGCTAATTGTGTACCTCGGCATCCATCATCCCCTTGCTGCCTAGGAACAGAAACCTGGTTTTCCACCAGGCACAGGTCCTGCCAGCTAAGATATGAATTTGTCAACCTCCTTGCAGTTGTGTATGGCACACACCTAAGTTATATCCAGAGAGATGGAAGAAAAGCATATGCGGATGTCCAGGAAGGGATGGCCTCCTCTTTATTGCCTTCCTCCTGTTGGCTTAGGAGAACCATATGATGATGGCAGGAAGGTCACCTGCTGTACTGGACCACGAAGTGTGTCTGCAGGTAGTAGAGGTGCGCAGGGATGGTGGAGCAGGAAGGAAGGTAGGTACATGGTCCCTGATCACCTCCAGGGGCTGCCCCATCAGCCCTGGATGCCTAATTCAGGACTTCTTCCTTTTTTCTCTCTTTCTTCTTCTTTCTCCTTCTCCTGATTGTCCTCCTCTTCCTCTTCCTCCTCTCCCTTCTCTTCCTCCTCCTCCTCCTCCTCCTCCTGTTCCTCGTCCTCCTCTTCCTTCTTTTTTAATGGGAGAAGGAAATAAACTCTTATCTTGTTTAAGCCACTCTTAGTTGGAGTTGTTCCGTTTTATGAAACCAAACTTGATGCCAGCGAAGGAAATTGTTGGAGAAGGAAAAGAAATGGTAGATGTTGGGATGCCTGGGTGGCTCCATTGGTTTAGTGTCCAACTTCAGCTCAGGTCACGATCTTGTGGTTCCTGGATTTAAGCCCCACATTGGGCTCTCTGCTGTCAGCACAGAGCCCACTTTGGATCCTCTGTCTCCCTCTCTCTTTGCCCACCACCCCCCATCAAAAGTAAACAGTAAAAAATGGTAGATGCAAAAATTAATCATTAGTCTTAGTTGGAGGACTGGTGAGTTGTTAGCAACCGCAGCCTGGCAGACTGGTTGCCTCCTGCAGCTGCCCAGAATTGCCCTCTATGGCTGGGTACTCCATCTGAGGTGACTTTGGTACTCAATCCATGTTTATTGATAAGGTAATGCCTATTCTAGATTTAAGTGTTTGGCGCTTTTCCCCTTCTAAAAATTCTATTTATTTAATATTCCTTTTATTCTAGAGGAAGGAAATTGGCATTAACTGAGCACTTACTATGAGCCAAATGGTGTAACGTATTTTATGTATTTTGTCTTCCTAAAATCCTTGTAAAAGCCTACAGAGAGAGTTACTAACTCCATTTTATGAAGGAGAAACTGACATTTAATGCAGACTATGTTTACAGAGGTGCGATCTAGACCGTGGCCCATAGGAGCTCACAGTCTATGACTTTTCATCACAAGAACTAATTTGAGGGGCTTGAAAAATCCATGTGACCTCATAACCAAGTGTGAAATACGGTATGCTTGTGTATACATGTGTGCAATACAGTTTTAAAAGAAAACCAATTCTTCACATCAAAGTTCTGCTACCAAATTCTCTCTTTTAAAAAGAATTACAAATAAGCAGATTTGTATCCGTTTCATCTGATAGAGTCAGTGTAAATTAAATACTGTTTTATAGTGGACACATTTCTCAAGATAATTGAATGTCCTTTGAATTAATAAGGTGAAAATAAAAAAAAATTGTGTTTAAGGGAGAATTTCCCTGAAGCAGTAACCACGACCCCTGCATTTCATAATTGCCAATGGGAGGTTGTGTCTCTTGGTGGTGCGGATTGTCCATGGGTCACTGATTGCCTTTTCTGAGGATGAATGCCTGTCTTCACCACTGATCCATAGGGTAGTCTTCTGCATCTCTTGACCCAATTTCCCTAAATACAGTTCAGGCTCAGTGTGGACACCCAACCCAGGCTGGGCCACTTAGCTTCTTTCCCAGAAATTTGGAATTGGGACTGAGAGCCAGCCTGTCAGTTTCTTTAGAGATAGGGGATGCCCACCTTCTATTCTAAGGATTGGAGCAAAGCCCAAAACGCCCTGTTGGCCAAACGAAAATGAGACAGGAGTGCAGACAGAAGCAGAGACGGAGAAATGTGGATGCAAAACCTTTGGGAGCTTTGCTGGTTCTGGTTTCAGGCTTCCTGAGACCCAGAAGAATTTCTCCTCTGTGGTTCCATGAAACATCCCTCTTTTCTCATAATCAAACCTTTATGGCTTAAGCCAGCTTGATTTGGTTTCACTTAACTTGCCATCAGATGGCCTTTACGAAGAACACACAGAGCATCCATCTCCCCTGGCAGGGGTCACAAAGATCCCCCACTGGAATGTGAAATCTGGAGCACGGTGGCATTTTTTCCAGGTCACATGGTACGTCCAGGATTTAACTGTCCCTTCCTGTGCCCTGTCAGCCCCCAGCAAAGCCTTGGGAATGGGGCCATCCCCAGAGGACAGGTTTCTGAGCACTTCACGTCTACTTCGGCATCATAGATGGCTAAATGTGGGTCCGTTTGGATGTAAGACCTGGTATTTTTGTTGTGATAGATCTCAAGTAGGAAATTGGAAAGCACGCTTACCATGAACAGGGTAACCAGGCAGCACTTAAATGGTGGCAGGTTCCACAAGGGGAATGTGCTGCCACTCCTGACACTCACCGATTTAAGAGCAAACACCGAAACAGGCATTCTGTGTTTCTCCCATTATTACCATGCACTTACAGCTGTGTTCGCACACGCACTGAAAACGCATGGACAGGCAAGGGTTTATTTTTGCAAATTTGGGGATGAGCTAGCTGATTCTTTTCTGTTTTTAAGAATGACTTCAACTTTGTTCGCTGCTTTCTCTAAACCATCAATTAGTTTTGATTTTTTTTTTAAACTTTGAGATGGATAGGATTTAAAATGTTTTGTGATTTGTGTTGTGCTTAAAATGTAGGCAGGCTGCTAAAACACTGAAGGACCCATCAAGTTTTTAAGTTTCTACTCCCCTGCCAAACACCCCTGGCACCACTAGGGGTAAGACATGGGGAAGGAGATTGCTCAAATGTTTTGTAGTTCTGTAGCCAGGAGCGAGGCAGTGAAATATATCGCAGTGAGAAATGGAATTAAGATGTTTCCTTGGTCATTCATTGTAAAAAAAACTGATGATTATTCTGCCAGAAGCGCGCATTTAAAAATATTTTATGTAGGGGCGCCTGGGTGGCGCAGTCGGTTAAGCGTCCGACTTCAGCCAGGTCACGATCTCACGGTCCGTGAGTTCGAGCCCCGCGTCAGGCTCTGGGCTGATGGCTCGGAGCCTGGAGCCTGTTTCCGATTCTGTGTCTCCCTCTCTCTCTGCCCCTCCCCCGTTCATGCTCTGTCTCTCTCTGTCCCAAAAATAAATAAATGTTGAAAAAAAATTTTTTTTAAATAATAAAAATAAAAATATTTTATGTATAATAAATTGCTTGTCGTGAAGACAGGAAGTGTAAACGTGTCAGTATTTCCAAGAGATGAATATTAATACTGGACACAGCCTTTGTTCACATGTGTTGTCAAACCAGGAAATTCTTAGTTTGCTGGTAGTGTAGTTTAGGTGGAAAGTGATGAATGGTTATTCCTCCTTATTTTAAAAAAAAAAATGGTCTTTGGCTTCATTGGGCTGTTGGAAGCAACCGAGGGCCACCATGATAAAAGAGCATCATTTTGGGTTGATTTAGACTTCTTTGCATGCTGCTGCCTTTCTGCATTGTAGCACATTGTTCTGCCTTAGAAAAATTTTGAAAGTTTCCCCTGCGTCAGAAGGGGACGAATGAAATTGCTAGTATTCTCCGTTGGTGTGTTTGGCTGAGGCCAGGAGAAAGGGAATGGGCAGGGGCAGCTGCCTCACGGACCACCGACGTTTGGAGAGAGTAGCGTTTAGATACCCAGATGTTCACCTCAAATAATTGGCGCAAGGTCTGGGTCATAAATTGGGCTGGTGGATTTATTGTCGAATTTGTTTTTCTTCTCTCTTTGTTTTTGTTTACAATTCGGGAAAGAAGGTTCCATTCGGTACCCGATTAAACATAAAACTGCTATTTTCTTAGATTGCCTCTTACCAAAGGTAGGTATTAAACTAGCTGTTAAGTGTTTGCAATTACTCAAGTTCTATAAGCACTATAGTTTTATGGATATTCACAGTTCTTAAAATTAAAAGACATGTGGGGCACCTGGGTGGCTCAGTCGGTTAAGCGGCCGATTTCAGCTCAGGTCATGATCTCGCGGTCCGTGAGTTCGAGCCCCGCGTCGGGCTCTGTGCTGACAGCTCAGAGCCTGGAGCCTGTTTCAGATTCGGTGTCTCCCTCTCTCTCTGACCCTTCCCCGTTCATGCTCTGTCTCTCTCTGTTTCAAAAATAAATAAATGTTGAAAAAAAAAAAGACCTGAAAGGACTCATTCTTGTGGAGCCTGGAACAGATCTAGGACAAGGGGAAATGTTAGTTATTCAGGGACAGATTTTTTTTTTAAATGCTAACTATACATACATACCTATCTGCAAAAAAAAAATAACTTTTTAAGTTAAAAATGGTATGTTTTTATAGTTAGATTATGCACTCAAAAGCACATTGAGTATGTTAATTTTGTTCTCAGCTTAGTTCCCGTTTCCTCATTTGGGAGAGTTGTGGTCATAGCATATTCAATATATGGTTTTCCACCAAATAGTATAAAATAAGTTGATGAAAGTTGGCCCAAGGGACAGCGAGATGCTCCATGAAAGATGGGGTTCTACAGTTTGAGAAGTTTGTGAAAAGTGTGACTTGTGCTCTCCCTTTGGGATTTATGAAGAGAAGTCTTTTAATAAACAAAGGGGTTTAAACTGGGACTTAACAAGCAAGACCACTTTTCTAAATATTATTTGTTTAGAACTGTTATTCTGTTATCTCACAGAGCTCTCTGGGAAGCCCCAGTGGAAGTTGTGCTGATTTGATCTATTGCGCTGGGGAGGGATCCTTGTAGGGCTCCAACTGTTGATGGAGCCGTCTTGGCGATGAGTCCATTCCAATGGCACTTTTGCAGTATCCCAGTAGTCGGATTGCTGGGTTTAGTTGTTTTCCAGCTTTTTAGGTCCTGGGACTAGGTCACTATCGCTGCTCTGTAACCAAAGCCTTAACCGATACCCTGACCCTTTTAGAAATACGATTATTTTCTTTGAGCCCTTGTGCTCTTGGGACCAGGTCTCTAAGGAGGACCACTGGCTATGCTAACAGATTGCTGAGGGATTGCCTACCACGTGCCTCTCTGCTCGTTGCTGGCTACTCAGACTGCCAGTCATAGCCTGGTTTCCTTCTCTTTGCACAGAATCCTGGATATTGGATGTTACTCACTGAACAAATGTTTATTGAATGCCTACTTTATGCAAGATATTCTTCTTGAGTCTGAGTACAGCAGAGAACGTATCAGAGAATTTCTTCTTTCTAATGGAGCTGAGATTGGGGGCAGCAGGCAAAAACAAACACAGACATAAGTAAACAATGATGTGTGCTCTGAATAGAAATAAAACAGGGGAAGAGGGTTGAAAATCTAGAGTGACAGAACACACGGTCATTTTCGATGGTGTGGATTAACCAAATCTTCCTGAGAATCTGTTCTACAGCCCGGCTGTCTATTTCTCCAGTGATCTGATATGGGTAACAATGCCAACTTTGTTATTAAGCAAACTTACTTGTAATACAAACGATACCATGTTGGTAAATAGCCTCTGAGCTAGGAGGTACCACAAATAAACTCAAAGCATCTGATAGAGGTGCCATACTTTGGACTTCTGAGTCCATGAATCCTATAGCTGGCGTGTTGGTTCTGGGGACTCCATAAAATATGCCCATTAATTTCTTGTAAGAGTTATTGGCTCATGTGGGACAGGAGGCTTGTATGCCTGGCCAGCTCCCACACCACCCGAGCGGCTCTCTTCTCCCTGCCCTGGTGTGGAGTGTGGCACCTGACTCACTCCAGTATCCTCACTGCTGAAGAGAAACACCTGACTATGGGTTGGCAGGTTTGATTTTATTCCTGTCAAATAGCCTTCGCAGGAAACTGGTGTCACGGGTGGCTATGGCTGGGACTGTCTCCTGAGACTGCATGTTTGGTCTCATGGTGGGCATGGCAGAAGGGGAGATCCTTCTGAGCAGAAGAGGAAGGATGAAGTGAGCCAGGGGAAAAGCATTTTAGGCAAGGGAACAGCAATTCAGGAGGCTCTGAAGCAGGAACAAGTTTAGTATGATTGACGAAAAGCAACAAGGCTGGAGTAACCTGGGCAAAGATTCTAGAGAATTTTTATACCCATGATTTCATTCACATGCCTAAACTTTTGAAGAAGTCAGTATAGTCAGGAAACAGCCTTCAAAAGCAGTGTCCTCAAAGTTCCATTGTTTTTTCTTTCCTTTCAATACATGTTAATAAAAAAGGGGGGCACCTGAGTAGCTCAGTCGGTTGAGTGTCTGACTCTCGATTTTGGGTCGTGCTCCCAGGGTCGTGGGATTGAATCCTGTATCGGGCTCCATGCTGGGTGTGGAGACTGCTTAGGATTCTCTCTCTCCCTCTTTCTTTCTCTGCCCCCCTCACCTGCTTGCGTGCTCTCTCTCTCTCTCTCTCTCTCTCTCTCTCTCTCAAAAAAGAAAAAACGTGCACTCATGATTCAAAAAAATGTACTTTCCTGTTGTTTTGAAGCAACTGAAGTGTGACTTGTGTTTAATAATGAACACACCTGCTTTCTGTGCTTTCATGGTTAATATCCCATTCCCTATAGCTACACATGGGAAATTGGGGGAGATTGAGATCTCTCGGGGGAGATTGCTGCCTCTTCTATTACCCTCTCTTTCTGCAACTTTCCCCTCTCCCCCATATGTTTTATATAACTGACACAATCCTGAACAAGATAAGCATCACTGTCTATAGTTTACAGATGTAAAAGTTAATGACATAACTAGAGTGGAGACAGGAACTCAGATCTTTTCACAGCACCCCGGTGGTTGGATTTTTGACCAATGAGATTTGTATCTGACTGGCTCACTCTTTTACTATATAGTCTGTAGGTGGATTTCTTGGCTTTGAATCATCCTGTGGTTCCCCTCTGCCTCCCTCTGAATCTTCTATTTAGACCCTAATAGCAATCTGACTTTCTCTGGCTGCTCCTAGTTGTGGCCTCAGATGTTCCACGTCTGCTACTGCTTCTCACACTGACCGTTGATAAGCTATCATTGGCCTGGATTGCCTACTTCTGATGCTTTACTCATCATCCATCGGTGGAATTCTCTGAGCTGGTGTATTCCAACAGAAGGTATGCTCCTAGACAGCAGACAAAGAGATTTGGGGACCTTCCCACTTTCCCATTCCAAATTTGATCTCTTGACATGCATCTCTAGGAGAACTCATCAGATACTAAGGTTTCTGGAAGTGGATGGGGTTTGGCCAGAGGAACTGAAGTCCAGCTCAGGGTTCAGGGGTTTCCTGGCAACAACAGCGGGTGGGAGAGAGTCATTGCAGAGGGGAGACTATGGCAGACGGAGAGAAGGAATAGCTTCTCCGCCACATGAAAGCCAGATGAAGGCTGTGGCCCAGAGCCAGCAACTAAAGATGGAGGGCTATCCAGACTTGAACAGGAAGCCAGGCAGAAGCAGGGAAGACAGAAGAACTAAAGGTGGAAACCTCCTTTATGGCTGTGGTATCTAATAACAATACAGTGCAAGCCACAGGCATGAACTGCAGGTGTGTTTACATTTTCTAGTAGCTATACTACAAAAAAGGAAAAAGAAACACGTGAAACTAATTTTAACTGTATATATATTTAAAAATCTTTATTTTTTTTAAGTGATCTCTATGCCCAACATGGGGCTCAAACTCACAATCCTGAGATCAAGAGTCATATGATCTTCCGACTGAGCCAGCCAGATGCCCCACAATATATTCTATTTAAATCAATTGTATCCAAAATATTATGCTATCAGGATGTGATCAACATAAAAAAAAATATGAATGAGATACTTTCTCTTCTTCGTACCATATCTTCAAAATCTAAAGACTATTTTATACTTAAAGTACATTTCAGTTAGAACTCGCTCATAATTCATGTGGATTCATGTGGGTGGTGCTACCATATCATACAGGGCAGCGGTAAGATTAGGGAGGGAGGCTGGGTGCTGGGGACACAGACAAGCCCTACCTGGTGGCAATTGGACTCTTTTGATAAAGTGACATCGCGAAGCTCCGTTGTCCAACTAGGACTTTGCCTTTTCTAATTTATTACATGAAAATTATAATAAAATTTTATTTAAATTTATTTAAGATTTTTACTCTCAAAAATTATTTTTATAGTAATACTCTTTTATGGGTATGAATTATAGACTGAGTTAGAAAGTGTCTTGAAGGGGTGCATGGGTGGCTCAGTCAGTTAAGCATCCGACTCTTGATTACGGCTCAGGTCATGATCTCACGGTTCGTGGGACAGAGCCCCGCATCTCCCTCCATGCTGACGGTGTGACGCCTGCTTGGGATTCTCTCTCTCCTCTCTCTCTGCCTTTCCCCTGCTCAGTCTCTCTCTCTCTTTCTCTCTCTCTCTCTGTCTCTGTCTCTTTCAAAATAAATAAATAAACTTAAAGTGTTTTGGAGACTATATGCTGAATTTCAAGGGTTGAAATTTATTTTCAACTCCTGAATGAACTATGATCAGTTGGTTCAAGCTGCCCAGACCACTGTGTTGAGTGGGATTCTGAGGTTATGTCTTGTCTCAGTAGGAAAGAGCACGATGATTGTCTGCCGGGGAGGTGGCACATAGTTACCATCCCTGATGTGGTAAAAGGATCTCCAGGTTCTAGAGACCTAGGGAAATGCTTTGTGAATTGTTGAACATCACTGAGTTCCGTTTTCTTCTTTTGCAACAAAGGAGTAACTGCCAGTGCTGTTCAGCATACCAATAAATGCTGGTTTCCTTCTCAATTTCTGTTTTAGTATTTAATCAATATTGGTTGAGGGCCCAGTTTGCACTTGGTATTGTCTGTTAATCTGGGGGTTATGATAGCCAAAACACTGTCCTTACCTGTAAGGATCCAGGTTAAAAAATTATGACATATTAAATAGTGAATAGTCAACTATAATATGTATTTACATGCCTTATTATGTTTCAGAATGTGTTACTACTGTTAAAAGGGAAAGAAAAGGAAAGTCAGGGAAGGCTTTCTGAAGAATGCAGGTCTTGGGTTAAACAGATATATAACCACTCATGATATTCACAAGAAAGAGACTATTTTAAAGGACACAGACTAAGAACTGCCTAATTAAATCCCAAAGTGAATTCTTAAGCCTTTCAGTTCAAACCCTGCCAATCTACGATCACATTTTTGAGTTGTGGCTCATGTTGAGTTAGTGGAATTAATACTGTATCTTACAGTCAGCTGTGGATATCATGTGATATCCTTAGTGTCCTGTTTCATAAAATTGTTAAGTGTCAGAAGTCAAAACAGAAACTTTCTATTGTATCCGAAATTTACTGATGCTGTGAGGAGCTGGCATGGTTCCAACACCAGTTGTCGCCTCGGATTATCTCCTCTCGTGGAGACTCGTTGGACAGGCAGAGATTTGTATGAGAGCAGTGGCTGAGCCATTTCACATGTCACCTGCTTCAGTTCCTTCGTCTTTAATTCCAAATCATTTTATTTCCTGTGGCCAAAACGAGTCTTTGAACTTTGCCGTCTTTAATCAGAAGATTCATTATTCCAGAAACATGCCCAGTTTTATGATTAAAATAAGTCAGGCTGCACACATTTCATTTTCCCTGCAAGAACCCAGCAGCAGGCAGTAAAGAATCTGTCAAAGGTTTGCTTTTAACAAATATGGAAGCCAGCTACTTTGAGCCCTGAAGCTGTTGGAGGAATACCAGACTTAATGGATTTATGCATCAAACTAACTTTCTTTCTTTCTTTCTTTCTTTCTTTCTTTCTTTCTTTCTTTCTTTCTTTCTTTCTTTCTTTCTTTCTTTCTTCTTCTTCTTCTTCTTCTTCTTCTTCTTCTTCTTCTTCTTCTTGAGTACAGGGGGATTTTAGGGGAACTTTAGAATTCTGATTGTTCTAAAGGCACCTTTCTCTCGATTAGTTTTTTTCAATTTTACAATTTGTGTCCATTTTACCTTGTGATCCAAGTCAACCTATAGGCACATAACTGAAAGTTGAGTCTCATGATCCAACATGTGTAATTACTTTGTGATGTACTTGTTATTTTTCTATTCCTTTCTCTTCTAATATGTTCCCTGGAAAATGAAATGGATTGCACAATACACTAAGGGGTTGCGGCCTACAGTCTGAAGTTGGGGTCCTGTCTAGATGTAATGGCTTTCCAAGGATGTGAAGTCCTTGTACTTAGGAGGAAACTAGGTCAAAAGTTGAAATTTACCACTAGTTGGCAGCAAAGGAGCACCATAGCTTCTAACCCTTAAAGGTAGGGGTCTGGATAGGGCCTCTGAAGGAAAATCAAGGTAGGAATGTTGTTTGGTCCAAAGCCTCAAAGCTTTGGCAGTGCTATAGATTTTAGTTTCTGAAGGTCAGGAAGACTTTCTGCTGGTGACACCTGCTTCAGATGACTTCATACGATGTATTATTAAGCATATTTTATTTTATTTTATTTTATTTATTTTTTAATATGAAACTTATTGTCAAATTGGTTTCCATACAACACCCAGTGCTCATCCCAAAAGGTGCCCTCCTCAATACCCATCACCCACCCTCCCCTCCCTCCCACCCCCCATCAGCTCTCAGTTTGTTCTCAGTTTTTTTTTTTTTTCAACGTTTATTTATTTTTGGGACAGAGAGAGACAGAGCATGAACGGGAGAGGGGCAGAGAGAGAGGGAGACACTGACCTTGCTCACCGGTAGAAGAAACTGGCCCTTTCCTATTTGGTCCCTTGGAGCCCCAGGAGAATGGCTGTTCACGCTTGGGTGTTTTCTCTCCAGTCACAGACTTAGGTGAAACTCAGCGGCACACGTGGGGTAGGATCTTGACCGTGGCTCCTTAGCATCTCGTACCACCCATGGATTTAATAGCTCATGTGAAATCTAGAAGTTGGTGGTAACGCTCTGTGCACAAACTAGTGCAGGCTGCTCACTGATCTTCATTTTTGCTTTCGTGTTAGACTCTGTGAAGACTGCAGTGGAACCACTCAATTCAAAACACCGAGGGTTTTGACAAGGTTATTATAATCTACAGACTAGACTTAGTTGAATTTCAACACACCTAATCTATGTTCATTCTGGTTTTTTCTGCAACAGCTTATCACATTGGCTCAGATGATTGGCACAGCAAGGGGCTGCTAATATATTCTTGTCGTGTCTCTATCTATTTAGAGAGTCTTTAACATACAGCTGTTTGACACAATACAAGTCAGCACCTTCATTGAAACTGTGAGACTGTGGCTTAACAGTATCTACCCAGGGAATCTTTCATGCTATGCTCTTGATGTAATGTGCCATATTGGTTCCTTGGGTGCAGTTAGGGTTTATTTTGCCAATTTGTATGTAGGAATCACATAACGTACTGATCCATGTGAACAGAGTAATAACAAGTACTAATGATTCCCAGGGACTTTGCTGAGTGCAGAGAGTCAATGGATGCACTTTAGGAAAGCGGCAGTGTGTGGAGCTGGAATGACCCACACCCTTCCCCCCCTACCCCCCCCCCCCCACCCGGCTGTCCTGTGACAACAGAGGCGTCTCATCTCTGAGTCCACGTCCTCTTGCCAGTGCTCATCAATAGGCTCCCCTTTGGCCGCATGCAGTGTCTCTACTGCTTTGACTTAAATACATACTGATGCATTTATTACATTTTTACTTTTGGAAGTTTATAGCAAAAACATAGCTTATCCAGTCATAAAATATAAATGAGAATACATATGTTAGCATCAGAGAAGTATAATATAAAGTAGGAATTTAAATCACAAGGAGGAGAGTGCCTGGGTGGCTCAGTGGGTTAAGCATCGGACTCTTGATTTCGACTCAGGTCATGATCTCACGGTTTGTGGGTTCAAGCCCCACATTGGGTTCTGCACTGACAGCACAGAGCCTGTTTGGGATTCTCTCTCTCTCTCTCTCTCTCTCTCTCTCTCTCTCTCTCTCTCTCTTTCTCTCTGCCTCTACCCCGCTGATGCTCTCTCTCTCAAAATAAATAAACTTAAAATAAAATTACAAGGAGTATTTTCTCTCCCAGAAACCTCTAACCTTTCTGGTTTTAAACCACTTTCAAATCTAATAATAGCTAGAGAACTTCTGCCAAAAAAAAAAAAGATGTATGTACACACACACACACACACACACACACAGAGCAATTGTTGCCAACAATTCTAAAATGTCAGTTCTTCTTGCCTTCTCTGAAGTCCAAGCCTGAACCAGTAGAGGTGCACTAGACTCATGTTAAGACCCTTGCTTAGGACTTGCTTTTGTTTGCAGGATATTGGCTGACATGAGGACACCTGTCCCAGAGAGTACCTGTCCCACAGCAACTTTTGTCAGGACGTATGTAGGGTTCTGGTGCTAAGGGGGACTGAACTTTCATGCTAAGGAATTCATGCACTGACCTAGACCCAGAGTCAAGGTGAAGACATGTAATTTATGGAATTGGGGGCAGATATCTTAACTGTTGCCTTGATGATTTATGTGCTGAATTGAGGCAGTGGTACTTCTCTGATGAACCCCGACAGAGGTGATGGATGGCTGTGTGTGGATGGTGTGAATACTTACACATACTGTACTTTTCTTCCCCTGGTTCTTGATATACCACAGACCCAGCTTTTTCTTTCTCCATGATTACTGATTTCCCTAAGTTGTCCTGAAGCCATTTAATATATTTCTTTGTATATTGAGAGACAGAGAGCAGGGCAGAGGCAGAGTGGGGGGAGAGAGAGAGAGAGGGAGAGAGGAAGGAAGGAAGGAAGGAAGGAAGGAAGGAAGGAAGGAAGGAAGGAAGGAAGGAACAATGAATGTTAAGCTGGGCACGGAGCCTATGTGGGGCTCGATCTCATGACTGTGGGATTAGGATCTGAGCCAAAATCAAGAATTGGATGCTTAACTGACTGGGCCACCCAGCCGCTGTCTTCAAGACATTTCAATTGCAAGTCCTCCAACATTCAGCCTCCTGTTTGGGATGAGAAACTTTCACTTCCTATTCTCTCTTCTCAATTCTCCCTCCCTAAAGGGAGAGATATATATAGGCCTGCACACTGTAAAGTAAGCATAAAGTAAAAGGTATTGGGATAGCAGAAAGATCACTGGCTTTAACGCCAGACAGAGTTAGTTTTAAAACCCAACCTCACTGTGTACTAGCCGTGTGACCTTGGTCAATGTCATGGAACAGCTCTGAACCGTATGAAGTAATATATGTGAACAAATGTGTACTTGGTGCCCAATAGGATAGAATAGAATAGTGTGCCAGCCTTCCTAGTCTTTCTTAACCCTTCCCCTTTGAAGGCTTAGGGCAGTTCACCAATGTCAAGGGAAAAGGATTGATTAATTCATTTGTTCATCTGTTTATTCTTTCGTTTGTTCATTCAATTCTGTAAACAGGCTTTGAGTCTTTATAGGTGTTAGGTACTAAACAGAAGAGAGTAATTGTTGTGTCTGTTCTCAAAGGAATTACGGCTTGGGAAACATATTAACGAGTGACTAACTGTAGTAGGGATGTGATACTTCCCTAAATTCCCAGATTTGGATCTGGTAACTAAGCCCTTCCTTCCCTCTGGGGAGGTCCTTACTACATTTTAATAGCTAGGGTTTAAGACGAAAGGAACAGGGGGACTTTCAAATTGTATCTCAGTCCTACCATGTGGAGTAGGAAAAGCACAGGACAAATCCCTCAGGTGGAAGGCCTGAGCTGTAAAGATGCTGTGTTGTGCCCAATAGTCTGACCAATGACTAAAACAGCTAATCATAAAATAATTCAAATTATCAGTTTAGTCTAATCATTTATGGATCTAAATAATGGGTAAGTTGAGTCTACATTATTTGGTCTGAGATCCTACTTCATATAAATATGCAAGTCCTTGCCGATAAATACAAAATATATAAATAAGTAACCATTAGTGACTTTGGTTCTCAAAACTCTTTCAATTTGAAAAGACCTTCCTTTTGTTCAGATGGCTTCCTGGTAAGCAATTAGATACAAGTGGAAGAACATTAATTTAGCCCTCAGGGTTTGCCTTTTAGTCTATGTTAGTTTCTTTAGGCATTTCACTTCAAAGAAATTATATATGTTCCAGGGAGAATAGAGTACATTATTTTTAAAGACTTTAGTTGCTACTCTCTACATTTTTTTTTCTTAAAAAAGTCTCACAAGTAATAGTTTCCTATTTTCAAATGTTAATAAACTCAATTCCTATTCCTTGCATTTAAAATGAGAAAATTATAAAAATCCTCAAGTTGCCCCAGAGAACATGAAGTTTAAAATGTCAATGGAAATTAATGGAGATGGTTTGATTTTTAATTGTGGTAAAGCAAAAACATCTGGTATCTCAAAAAAAAATGAAAAAGAAAGAAAAAGCCCTCTAGATTTTGGAGTTCAGAAGCTCTTAGAGAAAAATTGTGACTATTGAAAAGAGCTTTACTAATTTTACTGCAACTTTCTGAAATAGAGGACCAGAATTAACATCTTTTTATCCCTCTAAAATATTCTCCATATGAAGAGGGAGCTTTTAATGTCAAAACAATCTCTGCATGGGAACTAAAGTGTGGTTATAACATCATCAGATTTTTGTTATTAAATGTAGTAAGGAGGCAAAAAGAGGGGAACTTAACATTCAAGAATTTGTGGGGATGCCTGGGTGGCTCAGTCGGTTGAGCATCTGACTCTTGGTTTTGGCTCAGGTCATGATTCCAGGATCACAGGATCAAGCCCACATCAGGCCCTGCACTGAGCGTGCAGGTTGCTTAAGATTCATTCTCATTCATATTCCCTCTCTCTCTCCATCTCTCTCTCTCTCTCTCCCCCTTTGCCCCTCTCCCTGGCTTGCACACATGCAGTCTCTCAAATTAAAAGAAAAAAAAAAAAACAGAAAGAAAACAACCCTAAAGGAAAAAAAAAAAAAGAATTTGTGACCATTTTTGAGCTCAAGAAAAAAAATGTTCACCAGTTCCTAATTTCTAGTTTAGTGATTCTTTAATGGCTGGCCCTTTAGACAAAGTCTCAAAGCTCAGTTTATGGGAATTTTTTTCTCACTAATATTTGATGGAGTTCTCACAATGCTCCCCTCCAGGACATTTTTTTTTCTTTCTGAGATAATAGAATGCTTTGCTATCTAGGAAAACACATCATTTTTTTGTTGAGAAAAGGACAGAACTTCTGTGCTTGGCAAGAGAAAGCAATTTAAAATCCTAAGATTTTTCCTGATGAGGCCAATTTAAAGGGAGGGCATTTATACTAAATGCAAGCAATTGACATTGCCAGTAAAAATGATAGATCACTCCTGCTGTTGTTATTGCTGCTGCTGCTGTTTGAAGGAAAGTTATTCTGGTCACTATCCATCTTCCTTGTTTAGCAAAAAAGGATCCAGTGTCTATATAGCAAGAGTCGAAGCGCCCTGCTAGAGAAGGTGGTTTTGTGCCAAATAATTTCAGCCTCAAGGGGAGGTGAAGGATCCATTGTAACTCCAATCACAAGTGTTCCTATGAGGCTAAAAGATTTTCATAAATATATACAGATCTTCCTTGACTTGCGATACGGTTATGTCCCCATAAACTCATTGTAAATTGAAAATATCCTAAGTCAAAAATGCATTTAATACACCTATCCTACCGAATGCCATAGATCAGCTTAGCCTACCTTAAATGTACTCAGAACACTTACATTAGCCTACAGTTGGGCAAAATCATCTAACAGAAAGCATGTTTTCATAAAGTGCTGATTATCTCATGTAATTTATTGAATACCGTACCACAAGGGAAAAACAGAATGGCTGTGTGGGCACAGAATGGTGGTAAATGTATCATTGCAACTGCATGGCTTCCTAGGAGCTGCTGGTTGCCACTGCCCTCATGGAGAGCGCCATATCACAGATCTCGTGTTAAGTCTGCCTACCACAAAACAAACACACAAAGGGACACAAGGAACCTTTGGGAGGTGGTGGATATGTCTATTGCCTTCCTTGTAATGACGGCACCCTGAGCGTTCGCGTATATCCAGACTCCTCAAGTTGTGCACATTAAATACGGGCAGTTCTTTATATATCCATCACATCTCAATATAGCTGTTGAAGTGTTAATTAACTAGGAGAAGTAAAGTACTATTACTAACAGCAACAGTGGCCAATGTAAAGGGAAGAAAATCAAGAATATAAATAGCATTTCAGTACACTCCAAAGATGAAAATGTATGGAATCCAACAGGATAGAGAAAAACAAATTTTCACCAATATTCACTTTAGAGAAGGAACTATACCTATTGGTAAAATCTCCCTAGTGAGTACGTGGGATAAAAGAAGGGACTCCTGGGTGTGTGTAGAGTTGATCAGCACGTGGCCAATAAGAGGCAGCCCTTCTAAGGCTTCTGGAAGGAAGGATGGGTGATGGCAGAGAAAGAGAAGGCTGGTGGAGATTGAGTCAGAGACATGGCCAGTTCCATCCCTTCCTGCGGATCCCACATTATTAGTGAATCTGAAACATTTCTTGTGTTGCTGGTGATGGTAAACACACAGCACCAGGTATATATGGCATGGGGGGGTGCAGACAGAAGCGGAGGGACTCACAGACTCTTAGGTGTGCAGCTGTGAGCAGTCACTGGCCAAGGAATTGAATTCAGGGCAACTCTCAGAAGTTTCTTCAAGGGCAGCTAACATCTGGCTTACATGATAAACCCGACTCATGTCTCCTCTCCTCCCCCCCACCCCTGAAAATTTCTGGCTTTCACTTCTGCCAGGAACATCACAGAATTTCATGGTTTTCTTCTCTTGCCTCCGATCCAGCCAGTGCTGGAGCCCTGGCAATTTTTTTTTTTTCAACTATCAGCAGAAGTTATACACAATATGCACAAATTGGTCATTTCTAACCCTGACATGTTTTTCCTTGCCAATTTAAATTGGTTTCTGGGGAGTCTTGACTACATTTAACATTTCAAGTTATTAAATATAGCCCAGTCATGATCTTACTAGCATCCCAGCTATTTAAGAAATATCTCTGTCATTTCATGCAGAATTATAGATACTTTGCCCACTGTTTGTTGAGGACAAACAGTGTCATTTTAATAGGCAGTCATTAGTTTTGCCTTCAGGGAAGGCTTTGTTTTATTTACCCATGCAACTGTGAGAAAAATGAGGTTGTATGGGGTCAGGGGATTGATGAGGGAGTGCCTGGGCACAGAGATCCCCAACAGAATAACCTGAGTTCTGCATAGGGGTTCAATGTCAACTCAAGGTTGTTCATAGACTAAACGACAGCCCTGGTTTTCATCAGTTGTTGGATCCTTTTATTATTGTTGTTTGCTTGTGTTGGTAGGAGACATTCTGCTTTCTTTCCTGCCTTTGTTTTAATCAGGCTGCCCAGAGAAGGGGAGGGATTAGTCAGGAGATTCTGAGGCAGTGAGTTGAACAACTAGTTGTTCCATAGATTCACCACTAATTTTCCATAAAAGGTGACAGTAACAGAACCAGATTCCCCGTCTTTCCCATCTGCTAGTTATCCTTTAAAATATCTCCAAGGAATTTGTCATTGAGATGTTGATGAGTCTCCCATAACTTCTTGTTATTTACAAAATTTAAAAATGTTCTCATAGTCATTAATAGTATCTAGTCTCTTTTTTTAAATGTTTTATTTTTTATTTTGAGAGAGAGAAAAAGCATGAGCAGGGGAGGGGCAGAGACAGGGAGAGAGAGAATCCCAAGCAGGCTCTGTGCTCTGCATGGGACCTGACATGAGGCTTGATCTCATGACCACAAGATCATGACCCGAGCTGAGATCAAGAGTTGGACGCTTAGCTGACTGAGCCACCCAGGTGCCCCCAAATCATCTAGGTCCTTATAAATATATTCTAAAGGATGATTTTGATCAATATAAATGATTTAGTTATTCTGCCTGATTGATACTAAGTTTATATTTTCTAGTTTGGACATTTACATTAATAAAATTCATTACGAGCCAAGTAATGATGTTTGTTTATTAATTTTAATTAATTTTTTTTTTAGAGAGACTGAGCAGGAGAGAGGGGGCAGAGAGAGAAAGAGGAAAGAGAGAAACTCTTAAGCAGGCTCCATGCTCAGTGTGGAGCCTGATGTGGGGCTCAACCCCACAACCCTGGGATCATGACCTGAGCTGAAATCAAGAGAGACGCTCACCTGGCTGAGCCACCCAGGCACTCCTCAAGTAATGACGTTGAAAGCAGAGGAAAATGGTGGAACGGAAAACAGAAAATAGTAGGGAGGGGAACAAATTAGTGAGAGTATGGAACAGGGTGACAATGTGGCAGTGGGAAGTCCAAAGTAGCGCAAGTTGCACCAGGAGGAGTCTTGAGGGGGCAGGACCAGCATTGTCTGTGGAAGATGGGTGAACATTGGTCGTGGTCACACCGTCGAGCAGGGGGTAGAAACAGGATCAGGGAATGGATTGGCAGAGATGTGACAACAGGGGTGGGTCTGAGATCAACAGATCACATCTCGAAGAGGAGAGCAGTCAGACTCATCACCTGAGCCAAGGAAACAGACCAAACCTGGACCCCAATGCCTCCATCCAAGAAGGGACCGAGGGAGAGTTGTGAGTCTAAAGATTCAAAGAGCAAGCGACCGGTGAAGGCTCAGGCGGGCAGATGAGCAGCTTGAGAAAGAGGAACTGCAGTTTGACAGAAACAGCAGCCTGGTGTATGGAGACACCAGGCAGCCTCAGGCAACCAGACAAATGTGTGTTAGCAAAGAATTGAGGGACCAGTTAAATATTGCAGCTACTGTATGATGCTTTGTCCGTGTTCAGTCTTGGTTTGCTTGTCTCCCCTGTACCACCCCATCTTGAGAGCAAGGCTATCTTATTCCCCCCCCCCCTTTTTTTTTTACCCCTCAGGAACAATTCTTGGCACAGGTAGGTATGTGGGAAATGTAATTAAATGGACTCAATCATGGACTGATTCAGGGGCACAAACCAGGGGCTTGAAGAAGCAGAAGTCCTAAATCAGGGGAAGACCAGTGGCAAGTTTGACGGAAGTTGGCCACATGTGTAATTGCCCTGGGGTTATGTCACCATTTAGGGTCAGAATCAGGCCTGGATTCGGAGGTACGCTCCACTTCCACATGTGTGGTGAAGAACCTCCTACCTGGATTCGAAGAGTGTTGCCAGTGGGAATCTGGTCATTAAATATAAAGGTTTTTTTTGGAATGACTATCTTGGGATAAAAACCAGAAAAGACGGTTATATCCGTTAACTTCTGTTGCATAATGATCTATCCCCAAAGTTAGTGATTTGAAGGAACAAACGTACTATTTCCCATGATTCTGTGGGTTTGTCCACCGGTTCTTTTACTGTGGGCTGGCCCTGCTGGGGCTGGGCCCCACATGTGTGGCCTCACCCACATGTGTGACGTTTGACCCACTGGTTGGTCTGGGAGGGGCCTCAGAGCAGACAGTTTATCTCTGTTCCATGTGGCTCCCATCTTTCGGCAGCCTCACTTGGACTTTTCATGGCTCTCTCCAAGTCCCAAGTCTCTGCTTGCATTTCCTATTGCCCTGTTGGCTGAGGTGCAATAATGGGCAAGTCTAGACGTAGGGTAAGAGAAATGGAATCCGACCCTTGAGGAGAGAAACTTCAGACGTCACACAGCAAAGAAGGGAGCATGCAGGAGTGGGAAGCACATGGGGCCGTGCTCCGTAATCTCCTGCAGTCATTTCCTAGATATTGTCTGTGTTTCCGTTCTACAGGATTACGGGAGTAAAAGAGAAAGAAAAACTAAGAAGTGGAGATATCAAAGCAAAGACTCTTCTTGTAGGAAGCAAATTAAAAATCTGAAAAAATATGTTTGCCATAGAGAGATAGGCATGGTCTTTGAATCTCTTCTTGGCTAAGTAGCAGATTTGTGTTAACCTGTGAATTATTTTTAGAATTTTGGACTAATTACCAGGCTTCTCCACTGTCGAATTACTTCTTTCCCTTTTCATACTCTGTTCTTTGGAATCAAGTCAGTAAGTCCTGCTCACACTCAAGGGGAAGGGAATTAAGGTCCATCTTTTATGGGAGTACTATCTGAATATGTTATATGGATTCTTCTACAATGAAGAGTTGTCCTCATTTCTTCTTATTTTTTAAATGTCGTTGGGGTGGGGCACCTGGGTGGTGCAGTCATTTGAGCATCTAGCTCTTGATTTTGGCTCAGGTCATGATCTCACAGTTTGTGAGACTGAGTCCGCGTTGGGTTCTGTGCTAACAGTGCAGATCTGCTTGGGATTCTCTCTCCCTCTCTCTCTCTGCCCCTCCTTCTTTCTGTCTTTGTCTCTGTCTCAGTCTCTCTCCCTCTTTCAAAAATAAATAAATAAACATTAAAAAAATAAACGTCTTTAGTGTTACTAACATCTCCCTTATCATTCCTAATACTGATTTTTTGTACTTTCTTTTTCTTGATTTGTCCTGTTTGGGTTTATACATTTTATAAATACTTTCAAAGAAGCTACTTCTAGTTTTAAGGAAACTACTTTTATAATTTTCTCTGTTGTAGGTTTTCCATTTCGACTTCTTTCCTTTCTTGTTTTCTTAATTCTACATTCTTTGCTTCTAATTTGCTGTTTGTTTTACAGCTTTTGGAGTTGGATCATGAGTATGTTGTTTTGTTTTTTTCCATCTTTCTTCTTTGCAAATATATTTATCCAAGTTGACATCTTTTCCATAAGTATGGGTTCCCCTTCAGACCACAGCTTTAGTATGTATCTTCTTTGTATTAGCGTTCAGTTGAAAATATTTTCTAATTTTCGTGGTGATTTTTCCTTTGACCCATGGGTTATTTGAGATCATTAGTTCTTAAATATTTGGAAAATTTCTAGCTTTTTGTTATTGTGTTCCAGTTTATTCCACCCTGGCTGAAAAACATAATCTGTGGGATTTCAATATTCTGAAATGTTTTGAGACTTTCTCCAGGTCTAGTTAATGGCCCAAATGTGCCATGTACAGGTTAAAAGGGCATGTATTTTACACCTACTGGCTATTCTCTCTGTTTGCCAGTTTGTTAACTGTGTTCAGTGTTTCTGTGTCTCTTCTGATTTATTGTCTATTTTGTTATCAAGTTATCAAGAGAGGCATGTTAGCATCTCCATAAATCTGGATTTTTCCACTTCTTGTAGTTTTGCTGTTTGACTTTATATACTTTTAGGCTATGTTATTAGGTGAATATAAATTCCAGATTATTGCATCTGTGTTTAGAACTGACCTCTCCTCTTTAGGAAATGCGCCTCTTTTAACCTAGTGATTGCATCTTCCTTTAAAGTCTAAATACATCTATGTCAGCTTTCTTTTTGTGAACATTTATATTACTATACCTTCTGGTTTGTTTGTTTTTGCTTTCACACTTTCTGTGTCTCTCTTGTGGGCAGCATGTAGTGGAACTGAAAAATTATCTGGTCTGAGAGTCTTTTTAATTGGGATACGTAAACATTTCTATTGAACAAACACACTGATGCATTTGGGTTTCTATTGTATGCTTCTCTATGTGTTGTATTGTATTTCTTCCCTATTTGTCCCATCTGTTTTTGTTCTCTCCCCCCCCCCTTGTTTCTTGACTTCTTTTTATTTATTTAATTAATTAATTGTTAAAGATTTTTTTTTAATGTAATCTCTATACCCAACATGGACTCGAACTCACAGCTCCGAGATCAAGAGTCATACACTCCACTGAGTGAGCCAGCCCAGCACCCCTTGGTTTACTTTTATATTAATCAAATTTTTATTAAAAAATTTTTTTTAATGTTTACTTATTTTTGACAGAGAGAGACAGAGCATGAGCGGGGGAGGGGCAGAGAGAGAGGGAGACACAGAATCTGAAGCAGGCTCCAGGCTCTGAGCTGTCAGCACAGTGCCCGACGCGGGGCTCGAACTCACAGACCTTGAGATCATGACCTGAGCCGAAGTAGGACGCTCAACCGACTGAGCCACCCAGGCGCCCCAGATTAATCAAATTTTTAAAAATAATTCCATTTCTCCTTTTATTTGCTTCATAGGTATACATCCTTTTATTATACTTCTAATGCTTACAACAGAAAATAAAATACACATCTCCAGAAGGATTTTTGGTCCTATTTGGGACTACATATGATATATTTACAAGTGGGGTGATTGTGTAACTTATTGTTCAAACCTGTAGCAAAGAGGACACTCTTCATTTTTAATTTTTTAAGTGTCTATTTATTTATTTTGAGAGGGGAGAGAGAGAGAGAGATCGAGAGACAGACAGAGAGAGAGAGAGAGAGAGAGAGAATGAATCCCAAGTAAGCTTCATGCTGTCAGCACAGCTGAGGCCAGGCTTGATCCCTCAAACCATGAGATCATGATCTGAGCTGATATCAAGAGTCAGGTGCTTAACAGGCTGAGCCACCCAGGCACCCCTATTTTTGTGAGTGAGAGGGAAACTCTTCATGATCATGTCGGGACAACAGATGCAAACAAGGCTTTTCCTGGGCCACCTCCTTCATGTGTCATTCTCTGAACAAGAGACCCATTGATAAAGTCACCAGATAAAATCACTGAGTGTTTATTTTAATTAAGAGGTGGTTCTAGGTGTTGGACAATCAAACAAGATATTGTTAATCAGGCACCTGTGTGGCTCAGTTGATTAAGCATCCCACAAATGATTTAGGCTCATGGTTTATGGGTTCAAGCCCCGCATTGGGCTCCCCACTGATAGCATGGAGCCTGCTTGGGATTCTCTGTCTCTGTCTCTCCCCCGCTGGTGTGCCTGTTTCTCTCTCTCTCTCTCTCTCTCTCTCTCTCTCTCTCTCTCTCTCAATAAATACACTTAAAAAAAGAGGTATTGTTTCTCCATGCATAATTTTGCATTATGCTTTTCAACCTTGAAGTCCATATATCTGAGTCTTTCCCTCATGTCCTTAAAACAAGTGTGTGGGTTGGACAGGTGGGGAGAGAAAAAGAGTGTTAGTGTAGACAGAGGACAGAATGTGGGACAAGGGTCAATCAAAGGATAAGGAACCCCATACATTAATGCACATTTCAAGCACTTTGAAAATCAGGATGGGAAAAAGATGCATCAAAGATAGGTGAAAGATTTTATAAGCTGAGGGAGATGCTATCTAGAAGGAAAAACGAAAGAAGCTACTGGAGTGGGAAGCATTTAGGATGCTCCTGGGGTGGGGAGAGAGAAGGGCTGCGAGTAAGATTATGATCCTTTAGGGAGAGAGGGGTGGACATCAGCACTCTGAAGGAGCGCCACAGTCCGTTCAAACACAGATGATGCCTTCTCTTTGGGGTGATGCACAGCAGGAAGACTATGGACATCTTCAGAAACACTGTTTTCCTTCTGCAAATCATTATCTGAACCAGTTGGTTATGAGAGATGCTTTATTCATTACACTGGGGATAGCAAATAAGCTGTATCAATTTACAAAACTCTTGTCTGCCTCAGGGAGCATAAAGAACTTGTGATCAATGTTCAGTGTAAACAGATTGGGAAGGAGGCCTTGAGGAATGTGGTATGTTTTCAGAGTTGTAAACTGTCAGCAAGTTTTTATTGTGTGTGTGTGTGTGTGTGTGTGTGTGTGTGTCTATGTTTGTGTGTATGTATGTACTGGATTTTTTTTTTAAGTTTTTGCTTCTTTCCATTCCCTATATGTCCATGCTGCTGAGGAATTCATAACAGCAGTTGTTTTTTAATTTTTAATTTAATTTTAATTTTTTTATTTTAGAGAAAGAATGAGGGGGGGATGGGGACTGAGAGAGAAGAGAGAGAGAGAGAAGGGAGAGAAGAGAGGGAGACAGAGATAGAGAATATCCCAAGCAGTCTCCATGCTCAGCACAGATCCTAATGTGGGACTCGATCCCAGGAACTATGAGATCATGACCTGAGCCAAAATCAAGAGTCAGACACTCAACTGACTGAGTTGAATCCCCAGTATCAGTTTTTGTATGTGTTTAATAACATTCTGAAAAACCCTGTTAGCTAAGCGAGATAAAACTCAAGTTATAAACCTTCTGATTCCACCCTGATCCCCACCTGCCACCAGCCAGAAGGCAAAGGACTGTAGTCATCCCAGTTTCTTTTGAGAAAATCCACTCTGACATCAGTACCCAGTTGAACTTAGCTTTTCTTCTCCCCCAGAAAAACTTCTGTCAGGTGTTAGAAAAATGCAATAGTCTGTAACAAATGGCTTTGTGTCAGCTCCTAGGAGGTCTGCTTGCTGCTTCAGTTCAGGCCAGCTGGCAGTCTTACCTGAAGCCGGAGATGGGTGGGGGAAGGCAGAGCTAAATGGTTTTGCTCTGTCTCGAGGCGCAGAGTCCCCTGGGAGGGTTCATGAGAGTTGCTCTGGGAGATTTATACTGATGCCCACAGGCCAGGTCTGAGGACCAAGAGGAGGCCCCGCAGGACCGGCCAAGAGGGTCCGTGACCGCACATAAGATTGAAATCAAACCTGAGCCAGCAGGAAGTGAGAGAAGTTTATCGAAGGCATAGGGAGAGAGCAGGTACAGACAGAGACTAGAAAGGAAAGCGGAGAGTCTAATCTTTGCTTGGGGTCTGGCGTTTTGTAGTGAGGATCAAGGTCTGGTGCTCACGTCCCCTCAGGCATCTGGGAACCGGTTAGAAGAAAGATGGGGGCCCAGGAGTTATTCCTCGGAACCAGGGAGGTATGGTGTCGAGATGTCAAGCCCCGGTGGTCTGGAATACACATATGATAGCTTCATCTGGTCCTTCTCCCCTGGTTCTTCCTTAGATGTTCTCTATTCTAGAAAACATCATTGACTCCTTGTCCCTTATGAGGAGGACATACACCATTGGCACTGTGCCACACGTATGAAGTGGGGGTACAGGTCCCAGCAAGAGTAGAAGCAGGAACAGGAGCACAAAGCAGGTTTTTATGGAATCCTTCAGTTTTGCCATCTCCATACGGCTAAGATTCTCTCTCTCCGTTCAGATGAAATCACCTCCTGGTTCCTTTCATCTGCATTAAAGCCACTGAAATCTTAGTCCCCTCGGAAACGGTGCCACACAGAAAAGAAAGAGAAACTCCAGTTGTCCACGTTTCCGTCTTCCATTTGTCTCTGAAGGCGGCTGGTGTCACGGAGAGTGGGGCGTCGGGGGGAGGAGGGGAGAGAATGGCAAAGAGCAGATGGTCTGTCAAAGCTTATGGATGCCAAGCTATAAAAATTGTACAGCTTATTTTTTCATGGCGGTATTAATTCCTTGACGGAATCCATGAGCCTCGATGTTGGCAGCTGTGGAAGTCCCTCGGGGGCTGTCACATGAGCGGCTGTTACCGGGAAGGCCCAACTGTCTCGCCTTCTCCTTCCTGATGGACACACACAGGGTTCTGTTATGTAACCTGTGGTTCACAGGGACCAGCCTCCTTTTCACCTTGGCAACTAAGCCCTCCCCCCAGAATTCTCAGCTAGGAAGCAAGGCCTAGCTAAGTCTGACATAGGCTAAGCAAGTTCCAAAATTTACTCCTTTCTTGAAATAATTTTGAAGTGACTAGAATGTGTGTTTGTGTGTTTCTGTGTATTTTGTGGTTCCTCAAACAACATGAGTGCTTATTTATAGACAGTTTAGTGAGTAAAGAAAAACTGGGCCCAAAGAAAGCATAACCTGAGAGTCTGGTTTTGAAATACTTTGCTGTTTCCAGCTTTCTGAGGGACTCTTATCAGGAACATTTATGATAATATTACTTTGACAGCGTGCAGGACTTATGTAGGAAAAAAGATTACAATAGGTCACTTTTCTTTTTTTTTTCTTTTTAAATTTATTTATTTATTTTGAGAGAGACAGAGCACAAGCAGGGGAGGAGCAGAGAGAGAGAGTCCGAAGCAGACTTCACACATAATCTGTGTGCAAAGCCCGGCATGGGGCTCAAACCCATGAAACCATGAGATCATGACCTGAGCCGAAACCAAGAGTCAGTCGTTTAACTGACTGAACCGCCCAGGTGCCCCCATAGGTTACTTTTTTTATAATGGAGTTCTCTCTTGAGGATCATACATTTTGCCTGGACACTTGAACTGTTAAAAAAGTGTGCTGTAAATTCAATATTTTACCACAAACATTGTGTATAGTGAGGTATGAGAATACTCACATTGTAGTCCTTGTACTATTATGATAATTTTGGTTCCCAATGATAAATCTCAACTCAAAACTTTGAAAAAGAGATGAATTTCTTGCAAGCCTATGTGACTATTTCATGTATTTGAATGAAGAGTTGAACCACGATGTGATGAAATATTGAGATGTAGCTGGACTTTCGGAGTATCTAAAGCAGAGGTTTGAACACCTCCAGAAAATTCTGTCATCTGTATTTTCTTCTGTTTCTCTCGTTTTGCTGAGCTCTCATCTGCTGAACCAGTTTCCTTCAGATGGTGGGAAGAATGGTGATAATAAGCTCTGATGTTCACATCTTGTAGTTCTTACCACCAGAGAAGGTGGTCCTATGTTTATAAGTCCCAGGGAGGGGACCCATTCGTCCCACTGGGCAAGGTGTCCAACCCTACACCAATCAACAATGGTTAAGAAAATGAAGTTCTAGAGGGGCCCAGTTCATGTGTGCACCCTCGAACCAATGGATGTGGTTGGGGACAGAATTGGCAAGAACCTGGGAGTTCTATGGACATGAAGGTTGATACAGACAAGAGGTCCCACAAGAAGAAAGGATGCGTGAGGAAACACTATCCTAAGTGCTCCCTAAGGTCCCGTGGTATTCGAAATAGTCAAAAGATAGTGAATCACACTGAAGGAAAGGGTAAAGTGTAGTTTATTTCTTTGACCTTATTCATAGAACTTCAGATCTTCACATTCTGTTCATATAGGCTCATGACTAGAGTTTCTAAACTTTGCACCACAGGAAAAAATTTCATTTTATAGTTCCCCTTTCAAGGGAAGACTGGGAGGATGGGCATTTCTACCTGTTTCTTCTGCCCTGAGCCCTAGGATGATAGCCAGTTAAGGACCTTTTCTTTGTTTGCTATTGTCCTATTGAACCTGTAAACACAAAATCCACTAGCAACTGGAGCCAGGCTGTGGAGGGATGTGTCCTCTGAGTGGTAGCCACCAAAGCCAAGTTGCCAGACCATGTACACAAGCTCCTTTCTTGGAGATGCTGATGACCTGGAATGGGATAGCAGAGAGTGCAAAGATGGTACCCCCCTTGCCTCCCTAATTTCTGGAGGGGATTGTAGTCTGCCCTTATATGTGTCTTTAGTTGGAAACCTGCCACTCTGGTCACCACTATTAAGATAAGGTAATATAGGGTACCTGGGTGGCTCAGTTGGTTGAGCATCTGACTTTGGCTCAAGTCATGATCTCACGGTTCGTGGGTTCGAGCCCTGTATCAGGCTCTGTGCTGACAGCTCAGGGTCTGGAGCCTGCTTCGGATTCTGTGTCTCCCTCTCTCTGTGCCCTTCTCCTGCTCATGCTCTGTCTCTCTCTGTCTCTCAAAAATAAATAAACGTCAAAAAATATTTTAAGAAAAGGTAAGGTAATATGCCCCTTTCAAGGAAAGGCATGAGTTTCAGTTTGTTGTCTTCTCAGTGTGCCCAGGGGCAGAGGGGCAGTAGCTGATTGAGAACTGTTTCTTCCATTTGTTAAAGTCCTGTGGGGCCCATAAATATAAGTCCCACTGGCCACCAGAGCCAGGCAATCAAGTGGTGTCCCCTGCATAGCAGCCACAACAATTGGGACGCCTTGTGGGGGAAACCAGTGACCTGGAGCGAGGTAGAAGGAGGGTTGCAAAAATAGCACCTGCTGGCTTCTGTCCCTGGAGAGTATCTTGGTAAACCCCTAGATGTGTATTAGATTAGACGCCTGCCCCTCAGCCCAAGCCTCTTTCACAGAAAGATGAGGTGGCTCTCTCTGCTGGGTCCTGGGGTGGGTGAGCCTGTGTGAACCTTTCAGGAACTGTTTCTCATATCAATAATACCATTATGGATCTTGTGGATGTAAGACCTATTGGATTTATTTATTTATTTATTTATTTATTAATTATTTTAACGTTTATTCATTTTTGAGAGAGACAGTGCAAATGGGAGAGGGGGCAGAAAGAGAGGGAGACACAGAATCTGAAGCAGGCTCCAGGCTCTGAGCTGTTAGCCCAGAGCCTGATGTGGGCCTCGAGCTCATGAACCGTTAGATCATGACCTGAGCTGAAGTTGGACGCTTAACCGACTGAGCCACCCAGGTGCCCTACCCCTATCAGTTTTCAAAGCCAGATATTTCAGGAGCTCATCTCTCAGTTATAGATCTTAAAGGTTGGTGTGCCAGATGGGGGTTCAAACCTTAGGCTCAGAGTTGTGAGTTCCCTCCCGATTGTGGGTTTGCAGCAGCAAGGGTGGGGTGGTTCCATAGGAGGGGGTGAGTTCAGAAACCTTGTATGTTGTCATTTTGAACTGGACTGATGTTTCTGATTTTAAGTGTTGGAGAAAGTAAACATTTAATGGAATGAAAAAAGATGGGTATAAATTCTAAGTCAGCTGTGGATTATTGTCCCAATAATGTCAAGTAACATTTAGGCAACCATGTCAAATAATATATTGGCAAAGAAGGTCAGGTAACAAAATAAGGAAAGTAATCAATATAAAGTAAGACGGAAATAATGACATTAGATAATTAAGACCAAGTGTGAATTCTTCAATTGAAAGAAGAATCGATAGGATAGTTAAGAGGAACTAAAGAAAGCCTCCACTCCCTGTAATGGATCCACTATTAGGATAAATAAGCCTGTGGGGGTAGTCTTAGATCAGTTCACAAGATAATGCAACATGATTCTTTTCTTTTTCCATTGTGTCTCCTTTCAGTCCAAATAAGTTCACCTCCATTTGACTGTCCTGGACCTTGTCTTTTTCTACTCTTCTTCCTTTTCTTTCATCTTCACCCATAGTCCCCTCAATCTTGCCCCCCAGGGTCTTGGCTTTGTCCTCAGTGCAGGACCAGCTACATAATTTGCAGGACCCAGTGAAAACAAAAATGCAAGTCCCCTAATTTAAAACAAACAAAAAAGTAAGAATTTCAAGTTGATGATATCAGAGGCATTAAACTCAATGCAGGGTCCATGGGAGTCGGGGCTCGGTGTGATTGCGCAGATTGCTTGCCCAAGAAGCTGAACCTGCTTCCAGGTTGTGAGCACTTTCCCTACTCCATCCTTTGGGACAAACAGTAGGGTCTTCCCATGCATCTTAGTCTCTGAGACCAACCCAAGAAAGAGACAACTCCCTGACTCTGGCTGCCTCTCTTCCTGTAACTCACTTGCATTATTATGCTGACAATGTCTCCACAAAAGAACTGCCTCCTCACCAGGGTTGAGGGAAGAAGAAAGGAAATATTACGGTGGAGTCATAATTTTGGTTTAGTGAAAAACAATGAAATTGGAGACTAAATTACAGAAAACTTTAAGCATTGCATTCTCCATTTCCTGGGGGGTCGTTAAATGAGCCATTGGAGGATGAGTCAAGTTCACTTTGATGATGATGTGTTTGGCTATTACAAATGAGATCTTATTTAGATTGTAGCAGGTGCTCACTGAGGTGAAGAAAGTACATTTCAGATTTATAAAATAATTTTATGTCAATTGCCTTATCACTGATTAGAGATATTCCATAAAACCAATCACAACACCTGATTACATTATTTATCCTGTACACACTTCACAGATGAAAAGCTCAATATTTAAACCCATCACAGAGAAACTTTGCTGGCAATGCCTCAAAGTAACTAATCAACTATCAAAATCTATGCTAACGCAGCCTCACTGTAGCTCTTGGCTGTATGGCAATCAGCATCCTTCAGATGCTTATTTCAGTAGATTAAGAAGTGCCTGATGGCTGTCCTATGTGTTGAATCACCAAGAAGCATGCTCTTTTGCTCTACAGGTCCCAGGCAATTTTCCCTTCCTCCAGGATTTCCTGCCACGTGGCCTGATTGTCCAATAAGTGTATCACACGGTCACAGGTGGGACTGGTTTCTGTGGCAGAGGAATTATTTACAGGTCAGTCCTGCTGTGCCGACAGTGGGGTGGAGTGTAAAAACATGAACTTTAGAGTTCTATGAAATTGGCTCTGCCAAGTAACTTTCTTCTCCTCCTTTTTTATTATAAAACCAATTAGGAATTTGGCGAAAATCCAAATATCTTAGCAAATTATAAAATAAAATAGCAAAAATCACATGTCCCCATCCTAGTCATATTGCACAGAGATGATCATCTTCAGTATTTCTTGGCTTACTTCTACCAGTTTCCTCCAGGACCCTAAATACTATTATTATATATTTAAGTCTTCATTTGTCAGTTTTGAACATTGTCTCTTGATTACCCCACAAGACCACTCTCCCCTGATTGTTATTAATTACATGATTACATTAGTTCTCTGGGTCAACTTAAGTAGCCTTCCTTCCCATCGCAGCAGTAACTATCTGCCATATAGAGTTGCTGTAAGAATTAAATGAGACAAGCTGTGCAGAACATTTAGCACATTTAGTATCTGGTACAGAGCAAGTATGCAAATAAACACCAGTAGTTGTGCCAGCTCGGGCCCTGGCTGTCCCTAGACCCTTCCTCACTCTCCCCTTTGAGGCTCTGCCAAACCCTTCAGGCTGTTCCCCCCGGGGCTGTGGGTCTTGCTGGTTTCTGGCTGGAGTGAGAAGCCGGGTGTGTCTTCTCCTCCCCTTCTGCCTTAGGTGCACATCTGACAATTTTCTTTGTCTTTCCATACCCTTCAGCCCCAAAGGTGATGCCTGCTGTACTTTCAGATTCTTCTGGGTAAGGAGACGCCCTCAGGCTCCAATAACACTGCCTCATCTTTTTGTATGTAGGTGTCCATGGCTTCCTGCCATTGCTAATTTGCCAGTTGCTTGATTATTCCTCGGTTGCCCATTCAGCCTCTTCTGTCTCCTGTGAAACCAATTCCCTGGATTGAATGCCCTCTGTAATAAAAAGCTCAGATGGTTTTGTTTCTCTGGTTGGATGCTGACTAATAAGGTGGTAAGGGTAGAAGCCTCTTCTCTGGTTTTTGTTTTGTATGGAGAAGCTTCTATTAGAGTAACGTATCCGGGCTATTCCCCCCAAGGGGGGGCAGTGATTAATCTGATCGGTGACTTTGTTAGGAGGGACAGTGATACATAGTTCATCTTCTAACTTTCTCTCCATTCTCTGGGGCCAGCCAACCTGGAGAGAGTATACATTTTGCTCTGCACTCTGGGAAAACTGGGAACTGGGTTGGTAGACCTTCCTAAGCTATGGGGTGTAGCACTGCAAACCCATTGCTGCTGGAGACATAATTCAGCTTTTCCAGTTGCTTTTTTTATTAATCAAGTTAATGTTTTACCCTCTGGTCAGACTGACTTTGTTTTCTATCCCCCAAGTGGTTCCACAATCAGGCAGAAACAGAGGTACCACTTGTGTAGCTTCTACACACAAAAGATTTTCGATGTCGTTTGATTATAGTGATGAGGATGATGGTGATAGTGAAGACTCAGCCCTTCAGCCCACCACACCCTTCCAAGAGACTGGTGGGATTATCAAGAATTCTGTGCGTGTGTGCGTCGGATGACAAACAGGCTCCACTTGAGAGCACACGGGTGGAGAGCAGGCAGGCTGAAGCAGCCCCAGCAGGTTGGCCACATGGCAGAGGAAAGAGGGGCCCAGATACCTACAAGAGAGACACCAACCCTCCCCTAGAAAATCATTCAGTTGCTTCGGAAGGCAGACTCCCAGGAGTCACGTGTGATAAATGTCACCTTTGCCGGGTGGTTCGCATGTATGGCAGTGGGTGAGGTTTCTGGGTGGTTTGACTGTCAAAGCTCTTCCATAGACTCATCTGCAATGAGTCATGCTGCTCTCTGTCATTGTTTCCACTCCCACGTCCAATCCTGAGTATTCAGAATTGGGATCTAACTCCACAGGAGCCCTCCCACTTTGTTTTTTTGGTTCTTCTTTTGTTTGAGAAATGTATCGAATCTCTCTTCCACAATCTCTCTCTCCTTTTCATTGTCTTGTTATAAATTTATTATCTTTTGTTCTCTCCTTTCATCTCAAAGACTTCAGAAGTGATAGAAGCTAAATGCGTGTTCTTGATATACAATCACCTCTTAAGAGATGATAAGGAATATCAGTTACATTTTATTTGGGCCACAGAGATCTGGTTTACATACTCCTAACATTTTCTTGGAAGTTTTATCTTTATAGCTACTTTGGGTTATATTTTATCAATATTTATAACTTAAATGGATCTGATATTAGAGATGAATGATGTTCTGGCAGGTTTAATGTGCTTTGCCCTTATATCATGTGGCCAAAGAGTTGCCACGTTTAATGGACAGTTATAGATACATTTCAGTAAAAGAGAGAGGGAAAGGAGAGAGAAAATGAGATAGAATGAAAGAGAAAGAGATAGAGGGGAGATAAAGGGGAGAGAGAGGGGGGACAAATAGAGATTTATTTGATTCTATGCATATAGATTATAGGTGAGGATGGAAACCCTCCTTACTATTGTTATAATGAGGATGTGGTTCTTTGTGTCCAGCATTAGAATGCATGTGAAATTATCTGGACCTGTAGCTTGACTGTGAAAACATAGCTTTTTAGATTGGTAGAAGAAAGTCCCAATGCTATATGTCAACAGAACATACTAATTCGCTTAGCACTTTGTACAAAATTCTCTTGAATACTGCATGTGCTGTTTCCTTCCCTAGATGATAAAACAATTGATCACGATGTCTTTCAAATCAATGAACTTCTGAAAGTGTTCATTAATAAGTCAGTATAAAAGGGACTAATAGGACATCCATTAATAGGGCATTCTAAAATAAAATGCACAAGGTCAACATTACCTTCTTAAGGAAAAACCTCTATGTGATACTTAATATGTCTTTTTGCAGTAACAAAAGTAAATAACTTTGAAGGAATTTTTGAAAATAATCAAATCATAGCCTCTTTTCTTTCTTTCATCCATTCCCCCTGCCTGTCACTTATTTTCACAAAATGTATATTTCTTGCTAGGTTACTTTAGTTATTTTGTATTAAAACATGTTAAATGTTAAATGTATTGAGCCTGTACCAAATCTTGGTTAATTTTATTTACATTTTCTTCATTTTGATCCCTTTTTCTTTTTTTTTTTTTTCAACGTTTATTTATTTTTGGGACAGAGAGAGACAGAGCATGAACGGGGGAGGGGCAGAGAGAGAGGGAGACACAGAATCGGAAACAGGCTCCAGGCTCCGAGCCATCAGCCCAGAACCCGACGCGGGGCTCGAACCTACAGACCGCGAGATCGTGACCTGGCTGAAGTCGGACGCCCAACCGACTGCGCCACCCAGGCGCCCCAATGCCTTTTTCTTTTGAAGATGCTTAAGCAGAAATACAGTAAAGGGTTTCAGATAAAGCAAAAGTAAAATATTTTGGTTTTACTGGTATTAATATGAACAGATTGAAACTGGAAGGAGAAGGAAAGGGAAGAATACAATGGTAGAAAAAAAGGACAAGAGTCTTTTGGTTAAAAATGGCATAGTGAAAAACTCTTGGAATTAATAAGCAATTATAGTAAGGGAGTAGGATACAGGATTGATATAAAAAGTCAATCAGTTTCCTAAATACCAACAATAAACATGTGAATTGAGATTTTAAAAATACCGTTTACATCAGAACCTCCCAAATTGAAGTACCTAAGTACAAATCTAACAAGATATGTACAAAATCTATATGAGGAAAATTAACCTCTAATGAAAGAAGTCTAAAAATAAATAAATGGAGAGATGCTCCATGTTCATGGATAGGAACACTCAATATTTTCAATATGTCAGTTCTTCCCAACTTGATCTGTTGACACACTACAAGCCTAATCATAATCCCCTAAAAATATGGGTATTAATAAACTGATTCTAAAATGTATATGGAGAGGCAAAAGACCCGGAACAGCCAACATATGATTGAAGGAGCAAAATGAAATGAGGACTTCAGGATTTACTGTACAGTTACTGTAAAGTAATTGAGACAGTTTGGTCTTGGCAAAAGAATAGGCAAATATGCCAATGGAACAGAATAGAGAGTCTGGAAATAGACCCACATAAATATGGTCCAAGGCTTCTTTTGACAAAGAAGAAAAGGCAATACGATGGAGAAGAGATAGTCTTTCTAACATATGGTATTGGAACAGCTGGATATCCATATGCAGGAAAATAAAACAAAACAAAACAAAAACACAATCTTGACACAGACCTTACACCCTTCACAAAGACTAACTTAAAATGGACCATGGGTCTTAATGCAAAATGCAAAACTATAAAGCTCCTAAAAGACAACACAGGTGAAAACTTAGATGATGTGTTGGGTATGGCAATACCTTTTTAGCTACAACACCAAACACATTCATAAAAGAAAGATTGGTTAAGCTGTACTCCATTAAAATTGAAAATGGCTCTGCAAAAGAGAATATCAAGAGAATTAGGAGACAAGACATAGATTGGGGGAAAATATTTGCAAAAGACACATCTGATAAAGGACTGTTACACAAAACATATAAAGAATTCTTAAAGGTCAATGATAAGAAAACAACTCAGCTGAAAAATGGGCCAAGGATTTCAATAGGTACCTCACCAAAGAAGAGATACTGATGGCAAATAAGCATATGGAAAGATGCTCCACGTCATGTGTCAGCAGAGAAATACAAATTCAAGCAATAAGATACCACTACACATGATATTAGAATGGCCAAAATCTAGAACATTGACAACACCAAATGCTGACAAATATGTGGAGCAATAGGAACTCTTATTCATTACTGGAGGGAATGTGAAATGTTGCAGCCACTTAGAAACACAGTATGGTGGTTTCTTAAAAAAAAAGTTAATATATTCTTACTATATGATCTAGTAATTGTGCTCCTTCGTATTTACACAAAGCAGATGAAAACTTATGTTCACAAAAAACTGACATATGGGCATTTATAGCAACTTTATTTATAATCGTTAAATTCTAGAAGCAATGAATGGGGAATGGGTAAGTAAACTGTGGTCCATCCAGACAATGGAATATTATTTGGTGCTAGAAAAAAATGCTCTATCTAGCCATGAAAAAAACATGGAGGAAACTTAAATGCATACTGCTAAATGAGAGAAGCCAATCTGAAAAGGCTTCATAGGGTATAATTCCAACCATAGAACTTTCTGGAAAAGGCAAAACTATGGAGACAATAAAAAGATCGATGGTGGGGAGAGAGGAATAGACAGAACACAGAGGATTCTTAGGGTAGTTAAACATAGTCTGCATGATATTATAATGATAAATATTTGTCATTATATGCCCAAACCCCTAGAATTACAATACCAAAAGTGAACTCTAAGGCAAACTATGAACTTCGGGCGATTATGAAATGTCAGTGTAGGCTCATCCTTGATAAAAAAAGAAAAATTGTACCATTCTGGTGAACAGTGTTCATCATGGGAGATGCCATGCATGTGTTAGGGTAGGAAGTATACAAGAAATAAGAAATCTCTGCACTTTGCTCTCAATTTTGTTGTAAACCTACAGCTACTCTTAAAAAAAAAAAAAGTCTTTCAAAAAATGTCAGGCTAAGAACAGCTGTGACTCTCCTTCCTTCTTAAGCAAACAATAAGATGGCTTAATGAATTGACCCATGCAGTGAAGAGAACAAGTGGCAGATTATGAATTTCTGGAAGGCTGAGGCAGATGGAAGCTTGTTGGATGCAAGAAAGCAAAGAAACTGCAGCCAAAAGTAAGCAGGATGGGGAACAGAAGAAAAGACAAATCTGCCCGGTGGAATTGTGGGAGGCTCCAGATCACGGCAGAGGTGGAGACAGGAGAGGCTGGAGAAGTGTGTGTGTATGTTGGAGGGGAGGGGTGGGCAGCTGTGCTCCCTTGGTACCATGTCGCTCTGCAAACAAGTAACTGGAGAACTCAATTACCTTGCTAAGTTTAGTGACTTGTCTTGGGAAAAGATGAACAGCTAAGGCTGGTACAGGAACCGCAGCTAAAATTCTCCTCATTTAGATATATGGAGCCCACAATATAAAGACACACTCTTGGGGCGCCTGGTTGGCTCAGTAGGTTGAGTGTCCGACTTCGGCTCAGGTTATGATCTCACAGTCAATGGGTTCGAACCCCGCGTTGGGCTCTGGTGTCAGCTCAGAGACTGGAGCCTGCTTGGGATTCTGTGTCTTCCTCTCTCTCTGCCTCTCCCCCACTCATGCTCTGTCTGTCTTTCTCTCTCAAAAATAAACATTGAAAAAAAGACATTCTACCCAGGTGTACACAGCTCCAAGCTGACTTCTTCAGAGAAAGCAGGACCTAGACAGGAAGTAGGCTTTCTGCACAGGTGTTAGCTCCTCACACCTGCTCCGGGGCTGTGACTTCTCTCAAACCGAGAGCAGAGTGCCTGGTGTCCTCTTCAGAGAAACATACCTGGTTGCTGGTTCTAGAGTAGTATTGGCCTGTTGATGACTCGGAGTGGGTGGCATTCAAACCTGTAGATTTCTCAGGGTTACAGTCTGAATCTGTGTGAAGTCTTCTGCTAGAAATTGAGGCTTGTTTTCAATAATAAAATTATTAATCAGCTTTTGTGGGAAATGTACGATTCATTGAAACAGCATTACATAAAATAGCTCTGCCTTTATCCTGAGAATAAATCTAATCAAGTGATGCAAATTAGCTTAACTAAAGAATATTGGTATCAAAATCTTCATGCTAAGCTATTCACTGATATTACCATTGGGGAAATTTTCTGAAAGCTCCAACATGATGAGATAATGTCACTAATAACAATCTGACAGCATGGAATTAATTGTAGTTAGGCAATAAGAGTGAAATGTAAATGTTAAATTGATAATATATTCATTATGACGTCAGTGATATAACTGTACATAGTGATTTTACAGCTGTTGTAAAGCATTTACTAACATTAAATACGTGTATTTCTCTGAAAATCATCTAATGCAACATTTTTGTAAGGGAGTAATAGTTTGAAAATTATTTGATTTTCATTTTTTTTCTGTATCATTAGTTCAAGGTGCTATAGAGGAGTGATATTCATCTTTTGGCTTTTATAAATAGGATCTGCTACAGGAACATAAGAGGCACAGTTATTCATCTGGGAGAGAACTGATTTTCTAAATTCCTTTATCTCTACCTCAGCATCTCACCATCAACCCTAGGGGACCTTACACTTAGGGCCCTCCGTAAGAGTTGTGTGCAGAATAAATTTTTTGTCTCACTACATTTTGCATCACAAAAGCAGATGTAATTTACCTTTGGAAAGTCATTGGTATGCAATCAATGACAAGACAGTACATTGACCCTTGAACAACATGGGTTTGAACTTCACAGGTCCCCTTATCCTCAGATTATTTTTGATAAGTACAGCACAGTACTATAAATGTATTTTCTTTCCCTTATGGTTTTCTTAGTAATATTTTCCTTTCTCTTGCTTTATTGTAGGAATACAGTATACAACACATATAATATGCAAAATATGTGTTAATCAATGAATAATGTTACCAGGAAGACTTCTGGTCAACAGTACGCTATTAGTAGTGAAGTTTTGGGGGAGTCAGGAGTTATGAATGGATTTTTGACAGCATGGGGATCGGTGGCCCTAAGCCCTGCATTGTTCAAGGGTCAACTGTAGTTGTTATTTAGTTTCAGTGCTTTGCTATACATGAATCACAATAAACATCATCAACTTCCATTGTCCAGAAAATTGTAAAGCTTCTAGGCTCCCCAGCATCAAGTTTCCACCAGTTGTCAGGATGAAGAAGACAGAGTTTTACTTTTGGGCTTTAATTAGGAGAGTATAAATTGGGGCCCCCAAATACTGTGTGGAGGGTTTGAATTGGATTCTAATCACAGATGAGAACTTCGTGTTAATTTATCTTACAAAAGGAGATGCCACACTAATTATGAAAATCTAAAAGCTAGTCGTTCCCTTATTAAGCGAAGTTAATGGAATTTTCTTTACTGGCTTCTCATCAGGGTCAACTTTTCAAATTATAGCTGAATTCCATCAGTTTCTCTTTTCAACCTTTCCTTCTTTCCTGCCTCTCAGAACCAAGCTCTTGTGTTTATTACCCATCAACCATTCAGCTAATGGTTTTAACATCAGTTTTTGCCTTCATCAATAATTTCCTTGGAATTTGAAAAAGTGATATCATTTCTTACACATTTAACTGGAATTCTTGTAAAGAGCTTTTTCTTGTCAACAGGGGCATTTGGTTATCCTGAAATTCAGTTGTTACTGAATAACGGGTTACTTCTTTCCCTTCAGTTGCCAATTTTCAGATCAAGAAGTTGATTTAATAGTTTACTGAATGGTGAAAGAATAGATTTTTCTGACCCTTGTGAGTATCTTCACAGACTCACACATAGACATAGATGCAATGTGTTACATTCACCTCTTCATTCTCATGTTCGAATTGTCATTGCAGTCACTGAGCATGTCTTCAGGCTGGCCACCATGTCCTGTTGAGACAGCATTTAAAGCTTCTTTGTTTTCTGATCTACCAAGATGTCCTAAGCCCATCTTTGGCCTTCTCTGTCCTAGGCATGCAATTGGCCATTTATCCAAGAAAACTCGTCCTGTGTAGTGTGAATATTATTAGGGAGAAAAATCTGCTTGAAGGAAGCTCACTGCTGCTGAGGTGATATTGCTTAGCTACAATATCATGGGACATAGTCAGAAAAGAGATAGTTTAGAAATTTGAGTTCATACTGGTAATTTCTAGTTTCATTTGACTTAACAGTGTTCTAATTCTTCCTTGATTTCACAGTTGTACCAAAAGCTTGTTTTTGACATTAACCAAATTAATTATTTTGCTTACTTTTCTTTTTAACATTTTTTATATTTAGAGAAAGAGAGAAAGAGTGCGCGCATGAGCAGGGGTGGGGTCAGAGAGAAAGGGAGAGAATCCAAAGCATGGTCCACGCTGTTAGCACAAAGCCTGAGATAGGGCTCAAACCCACAAACCATGAGATCATCACTTGAGCTGGAGTTTGATGCTCAACCAGCTGAGCCACCCAAGCACTCCTTATTTTGCTTATTTTATATAATATAAAAGAATAGTATATATTTTATATACTATAAAAGAATAGTATAAAAATGACAAGAGATATTATTACTAACAATAACTCTATAAGATTTACTTTAGTGAAACACTAGTGAAATTTGAAAACTTTGGATAGTTTTTTTAATCCTAGACAACAACCCACTAAATATGTATAAGGTACAAAAAAAAAAAAAAAGAAAGAAAAAAATCTCTCTAACATTAGCAATTAGATATATGCTTATATATATTAGATATATAATTAGATATATGCTTATATGCATATATAATTAGATATAGGCTTATATGCATATATATATATGCTTATTCATTTGTTTTGGGTTGTTTTTAGTTTTTAGTTTTTTTTTTTAGAAGGTAAATTTTTTGTTAACTTTATTTTGAAATAATTTCAGACTTACGGAAGAAATTTATAAATACAGGGGTGCCTGGGTGGCTTAGTTGGTTAAGCATCGACTTTGGCTCAGGTCACGATCTCACGGTCTGTGGGTTTGAGCCCCACATACAACTCTGTGCTGACAGCTCAGAGCCTGGATCCTGCTTCAGATTCTGTGTCTTCCTCTCTCTCTGCCCCTCCCCATTCAGGCTCTGTCTCTCTCTCTCAAAAAATGAATAAACATTAAAAATTTTTAAAAAATACTGCAAAGAGCTCTCATATATCCTTCACTCCCATTCCTTAAATATTAAGAATTCATCACTTTTGGGTCACTGGAGTGGCTCAGTTGGTTGAATGCCTGACTCTAGCTTTCAGCTCAGGTCATGATCTCACTATTATGGGATTGAGCCCAGCATCAGGCTTTGTTCTGACATCCGCAGAGCCTGCTTGGGATGCTCTCTCCTGATCTCTCTTCCCCTCCCCTACTTGCATGCACTTTCTCTCCCTCTCTCTCTCTCTCTCTTTCTCAAAATAAATAAACATTTTTAAAAAGAATTCATCACTTTTGCTTTATTATTTTAAGAATTCTCTCTGTACATACATTTAGACATTTTTTTCCCCTGATCCATATGAGATGTAATGCCACTCTAACACTAAATATTTCCATGTTTATTTCCTAAGAATAAGGACATTCTCATTCTGGGTCATGTTCACCTGTGGATCCCATCATGCCTCTGTAGTCTTCTTTCATCTGTGACAATTCGTCATTGTTTTCTTACCTCCATGACCTTGGCAGTTTTAAAGAGTAAGGTCATTTATTTTGTAGAACATCATTCATGTTTCCTCATGAACTGATGCATGTTATGTATTAAAACAAAACAAAACAAAACAAAACAAAGAAGTACCATACAAGTGCTGCTGTATCCTTCCAGTGTATGTTGTCAGGAGGAACATGATGGTTTGTATCCCATCACAGGTGGTGCTAACTTCAGTCGCTTGGTAAGGGTTAAATCTGCTAGGTGTCTCTACCACAAATTGACAACGTTTTCCCTTTTGTGATTAAGAAATATATTGTGAAAAGATACCTCAAGACAACCTAAAGATCCTGTTTGATGCTGAATTTTTATTTACTAGTTTTGGCAAATATTGCCGATTCTTGCCTAACATAATTGTTTATTATTTGCTTGATAGTGATTTTATAATTTGATCATTCTTTCTACATTAATTAGTTAGCACTCTACTCTAAACAAGGTATTTTTCTTTTTCTCCATTTGGTTATTTATTCACAGGTTCTTATTTTCTTCCGTGTGTCATACTGTGTTGTCACCATTACTTATTTTGAGGACCAGGTGGTCCTAGACGGGTTAGTGAGAGAGAGCTCCTGCTCCCTGACATCTGTGACTTTCTGCATACCCCCATTACCTTTTAGCATTTTCCCTTAGGTTTAGCTTTTCAGCATATCTTTGTTTTGGGTGTGTTTCTTTTACATCACATAGAGTTGGATCGTACTTTGAAAGTTAAAAAAAGAAAACATTTTTCTTTTAACAGGTTGAGCCCATTGATATTTATTGATATGACTGATTCATCTTGTCTCAATCCTGTCCTGTATTTTATGTTAGAGTTATTATGGTATAATTGCTATGTTTCATTGTGTGATTCATTTTCATTGATCTTTATTTTAAGAATTCTTTGGGTATTCAGGAGAATGTATTTTTGTTTTCATGATTTTCCTTGTGCTTATATAGTTTTTAGTGCCCTTGGTCCCATGTTTTGTTTTTTTTTTTTTTCATTTCACTTTCTACTATCTGATTTGTAAATCTTTCATACAATGCTTAACTCCCTCCTCTTGTCTGTATAAATTTTTTCGTTTGAACTTCTTTGAACATAATAACCAAAATGTCCATAATATCATAGTTTGCTGCAGAAAATACACATCTTGAAAATTTATTCATTATTCTTTTTTTTTGCAGATATTTATTGATGGCTCAGTGTATAGCAGCCATTTTTATTTGATCCCTTTTGGCGTCCATATTTTATTAGTCAATAAAAGTCTTTATCATTTTAGATATTACACATGAAGGAGGTAGTAACTTTATTGCAAAATTGGCCAGGATATGCTTTGTCTCTTTCTGCTCCTTGCGTTTGCTCATAAGAAATCATATTGAGACCTGTAATTGTCCTTTCTTTCTCTATGAAAGATTAAAATAAGATTAAAATGATTTAATATGATCACACTTATCATGCCTAATAGCAATGGGTAAAAGCACTGAATGAATGGCTCAAGGATAAGGAAGAAAGAATTTCATGAGGTTTAAAGCTGGCTCTTTATTTTTAATAACTTGTGATACAAGGCTAAAACACTCAATATTATTCAGCCATGTTGAGCTTTTGGTTTTATTGAAATTATTGATGTAGCATGCAGCAAAGCCCAGGGAGAACAAAAAGCCTAATGAAGGCAGAATTCTGTTAGGATTGTCACTTACCTCGACTATTATAATACAGTGGATGTCCTGAATTCAGGCATAAATATGTTTTTTTAACATTTATAAGCTGTTCTTTAACTTGGGATCTTATGAACATTATATATGATCTGATGTGAATGGCTAAGTCAAACTCTGTAGTAATAAAATATAAAATTTGTATGAAATGAATTATGAAAGTTGTAGAGTGGATTCTAACCACGTAGGAGTTCCAGACTAGGTCCATGTTTTTGAAGAAAATCAGAAGGAATTAAAATTTATGATTTTCTTTGAGGCTTGTATAAGGCCGGTAAAATTTTAGCACATGGCCAGCCATCAGATAACAAGTGTGGGACAGCCTATTTGTTTTCTACAGTTTCTCCTCATTCCTATGTCCTGGAGCTCAAGGCTCTCCCTTGGAAGGGCTCTGTTGGTGAGAGGATGGGAGGGAATGAGCTCTTCCTGGATGACCTGTTATTATAGCCCATATCTATTCAAAAGGCACAGCCTGGTGTTTGTAGGTGTCCTCGGACAGTCAAATGTGCCCCGTTTCCTTTTCCTGTCTGACTCAGGGTAGGAATTAAGCTTTTAATACTAAACTTTTATGTTACTCAAGATCAATATGAGACAGGCTGCATTTGTGAAAGATTTTTAAAATTCTTTCTCCTGTGGAATAAATGAGATCTTGTGACAACTAGTATGAATACTATATCAGCACAGTTAGGGAAGTTTTATAACAACACTGTTATGGCTAAAAAAAGAAAAGTGAAATCCATATGGCAACAATGAACTTAAATCCCACTGGACAGTAAAAAGTGAGAAGATATCTTAAAGATAATCTTCAGCAAAGATAATAATTTAACTAGTTTCAAATAAACGTGTTGTGTTTATTTAATAAAGTTTGTTTTCTTCTAAATAAAACAGAACCCATTCTCACTATAAAAATTTGGCAAATGTAGAGATGGAAGGAGAAAGAACATGTATAATTGTATTCCTAGAAACAACTATGTTAATGGGGCACCTGGGTGGCTCAGCCGGTTAAGTGTCCAGTTCTTGATTTGAGCTGTGGTTATGGTCTCATGGTTCTTGGGGTTGAGCCCTGCATTGGGCTCTGTGCAGACAGTGCAGAGTCTGCTTGGGATTCTCTCTCTCCTTTTCTCTCTGCCCCTCCCCTATTCACATACTCACTCTCTCAAAAATAAACATTTTTTTAAAAAAGAAAAAACTTTGTAGTATAGCTTGAAGTCCGGGATTGTGATGTCTCCTGTTTTGGTTTTCTTTTTCAAGATTGCTTTGGCTGTTCAGGGTATTTTATGGTTCCATAAAAATTTTAGGATTATTTGTTCTAGCTCTGTGAAGAATGCTGGTGTTATTTTGATAGGGATTTCATTGAATATGTAGGTTGCTTTGGGTAGTATTGACATTTCAACAGTATTTGTTCTTCCTATCCAGGAGCATGGACTCTTTTTCCATTTTTTTGTGTGTGTCTTCAATTTATTTCATAAGCTTCCTATAGTTTTCAGTGTATAGATTTTTCACCTCTTTGGTTAGATTTATTCCTAGGTATTTTATGGTTTTTGGTGCAATTGTAAATGAGATCGATTCCTTGATTTCTCTTCCATCAAGACAGTATCATACTGGCACAAGAACAGGCACTCAGATCAATGGAATAGAATGGAGGACCCAGAAATGGACCCACAAACGTGTGGCCAACTAATCTTTGACAAAGCAGGAAAGAATATCCAATGGAATAAAGACAGTCCGTTCAGCAAGTGGTGCTGGGAAAACTGGACAGCGACATGCAGAAGAATGAACCTGGACCACTTTCTTACCCCATACACCAAAATAAACTCAAAATGGATGAAAGACCTAAATGTGAGACAGGAAGCCATCAAAATCCTTTAGGAGAAAGGCAAAAACCTCTTTGATCTTGGCCACAGCAACTTCTTACTCAACGTGTCTCCAGAGACAAGGGAAACAAAAACAAAAATGAACAACTGGGACCTCATCAAAATAAAAAGCTTCTGCACAGTGAAGGAAACAATCAGCAAAACTAAAAGACAATTAACAGAATGGGAGAAGATATTTGCAAATGACATATCAGATAAAGGGTTAGTATCCAAACTCTATAAAGAACTTATCAAACTCAACACCCAAAAAACAAATAATCCAGTGAAGAAATGGTCAAAAGACATGAATAGACACTTCTCCAAAGAAGACATCCAGATGGCCAACTGACACATGAAAACATGCTCAACATCACTCATCATCAGGGAACTACAAATTAAAATCACAATGAGATGCCACTTCACACCTGTCAGAATGGCTCACATTAACAACTCAGGCAACAACAGATGTTGGCAAGGATGCGGAGAAAGAGGATCTCTTTTGCATTGTTGGTGGGAATGCAAGCTGGTGTAGCCACTCTGGAAAACAGTATGGAGGTTCCTCAAAAAACTAAAAATAGAACTACCCTATGACCCAGCAGTTGCACTACTAGGCATTTATCCAAGGGATACAGGTATGCTGTTTCAAAGGGGCACATGCATGCCAGTGTTTATAGCAGCACTATCAACAATAGCCAAAGTATGGAAAGAGCCCAAATGTCCATCGCTGGATAAATGGATAAAGAAGATGTGGTATATATATATATATATATATATATATATATATATATATATATATATATATATATATACACAATGGAGTATTACTCAGCAATCAAAAAGAATGAAATCTTGCCATTTGCAACTACGTGGATGGAACTAGAGGGTATTATGCTAAGTGAAATGAGTCACAGAAAGACAAATATCATATGACCTCACTCATATGAGGACTTTAAGAGACAAAACAGATGAACATAAGGGAAGGGAAACAAAAATACTATAAAAACAGGGAGGGGGAAAAACATAGGAGACTCTTAAATATGGAGAACAAACAGAGGGTTACTGGAGGGGTTGTAGGAGGGGGGATGGGCTAGATGGGTAAGGGGCATTAAGGAATCTACTCCTGAAATCATGGTTGCACTATATGCTAACGAATTTGGATGTAAATTAAAAAAAGTTAAAAAAAGAAAATACTTTGTTAATATTTTGTTATATCTATATCCAGTTATTTTTATGTAGTTAAGATTAAAATGTACAATCTGATCTTTTGTCATTTAATTTAGTATCACACCAGAAACCTTTCCTATCTGAATTTTGAATGGAGTTTCTTATAGTTGTTATACTATGTCTTTATAACTATTACTTCAAAGAAAAATATTAACTTGGGTAACAGTCTCTGGCATATAATATGGTTAAACAAAACCCAAGAATTAATAGCAATAAAAATATGTGTGTTGAAAATTAGAGAGATCGGGGTGCCTGAGTGGCTCAGTTGGTTAAACGTCCAACTTCAGCTCAGATCATGATCTTGCAATTCGTGAGTTTGAGCCCCACCTCTAGCTCTGACAGCTCAGAGCCTAGAGTCTGCTTTGGATCCTGTGTCTCCCTTTCTCTCTCCCTGTCTTCCCCTGCTCATTCTGTCTGTCTCTCTCTCTCTCTCAAAAATAAGTTAAAAATTTTTTTTTAATTAAAAAAAATTAGAAAGATCAAGAGCTTACTAAAAGAATATAAGCCAAGAGCCTATGATGTACACGGTGATTTTGAGCACTGTCTGAGCAATATTAAATATTTTTGCGATGTCTTATCCTTTAATATCAAAGGCATGTTGGTTGTACCTTATATGGAAAAGATGTTTGATACTATACGACATAAACAAACAGGATTAACTTTCATAATCTCCTGATATGGCTTAATTATAACATACTTACATAGATGACAGAGGTAGAAAAGGAGTTAATGAATTTATATATGTTTCATTCTATGGTTATCACTGCATTGAATTCCTATCTGACTTAAAGGCATTGAAGGACATTCAAGAATCTGACAAAATCAACATTCAGGGTTGTAAGATTTTTGGTAAAGCTTTTTACTAAGACATGGGATACCATCTAGTTGACTATCTGTTGCTTAGCTATTCATATCTTGAAATTCATGTTCCATGATTTTCTACTTTGGCCTAAAAACAGCTATAATGTGAGGCCAGATGTTTTTAGCTAACTGCGCAAAGCAAAAACATAGCAACTCTGCTCTTTGTAAGACCTAAGAGTATAGTCAAACTAACAGGTAGGTACAATTATTTTGTTAAGTGAGAGAAAAAAGAAAATCAAGCCCTAGGAGAGAAGGGATGTTGGAAATTGTCTTTGTAAAAGAAGAGAGACTCACTGCAATTAACTGGAGAGGATGAGTCCTTCTGGGAAAGATGCTTGTAGCCCAGAACTGGAAAACTTAGGCTCTAGAGCAACCCTAGGAACCAGCTTTTCCCTCCTGGCCCATGTCTTTCCCTTTGTGTGTCTGTTTCATTCTCACCTCCCAGTTGGGTTTTTTTTTTTTACATTTATTTATTTTTGAGAAGAGAGAGACAGCATGAGTGGGGGAGGAAAGAGAAAGAGAGACACAGAATCTGAAACAGGCTCCAGGCTCTGAGCTGACAGCACAGAGCCCAACACGGGGCTTGAACTCACAGACTGTGAGATCCTGACCTGAGCCGAAGTTGGATGCTTAACTGAATGAGCCACCCAGGCGCCCCTCCCAGTTGGTTTTTACGTCAACTACCATCCACATCTTTTCAACTTCCTTATAATTTCCACTTGAGAATGTATTTGGCCCACTAGAGTCTCAACTTACTTTTTGGCACCCTTTTACCTTTGATTCCACTACCAACTGCCTTAATCTCTTTCTTTCCAATTGCCTATTCCAGTCAGAGGAATATGAAGGGGAAAAAAATCACATTTTAAAGATGGCCGCATAAATGGTAGGTTTATTGGCCATCCCATGGTTTGGCTCTTTGGGTCCAAGGATAGACATACACATTATTAGGTCTTTGGGGCTATGATGGGCTGTCTTACATTACGAGAGATATGGGCAAGCAAACCTGTAAAATTACCAGTGCAGAAGTCCAAATCAGGTCGTCTTATATATGCAAAAAGAATGATATGATGGTGAAATCGATTGATTTTGTACTGGGCAGTAGACAGACTTTCAGATGACTCCCAGCGATCCCCGCTTCCTCGTATTCATACCCTTGTATCATTTCTTCCCCTTGAATGTGGGTGGGGCTAGAAACTTCCTTCAAACCAATAGAATATATATTCCAATGGAATATATCAAAGGTGAAGGGATGCTACTTCTGTTATTACATTATGCTGTAGAAAAATTTGTCTTGCTAGCGGACTCACTTTAGGAACTCTTTCTTGCCAGCTTTTATGAAACAGTTGGCCATATTGGGGGTTTTAGATGGTGAGGAACAGTGGATGGCCCCTAGGATCTGAGGGCCATGTCTAGTACGGCCAGTTATAAGCCATGGCCCTTGGTTCTATAGCTTCAAGGAAGCAGAATCTGCCAATGGCCTGAGTTAGAAGTAGGTGGACCCTTCCCCAAGTGAACCGTTAGATGGGATCCCATCCCTGATTGCTGCCTTGCAGAGAACCCAGCTAAGCTGTTCCTGGACTGCTGACCCACGGCAACACGCGTACATTGCTTTACATTGTAAACTTTGTGGTAATTCGTTAGGCAGAAATACACACTGCTTCCTGGTTTAAAAGTCAGCAGAGGCAATATAAGTTGGATGCTGAAAATTTCAGAATCAGAGCCATCCCAGAAAAGCCACGTTTTTTCTGCCTTTTCTGCCATTTGTAACCTAGACATGGATCACTTTCCCTTTGACTCTCTGTATCTACACCCCACACTTTTCCACCCTGCCTGATGGCTCAGTAGGCTGACCCATTTAGATTGCCTTCTGACTTCTGGTTCCATTTAGGCTATGTGGGCCCCAGGAAAAGATGTATTGGCTGGGAGGAGAGTGAGCCATTTTTTTCTTTGATTCCCTTCCTCCCAGGTCTTAGCACCTCTTCCAAAGATCAGTCTTTCTCAGGAGGCTCTTGCTAAACAACAGTCTCTTTGGGTTGGGTAACCACCCCCTACCCTTTCAGGTTTAGAGGTGGTGCTGGCTCCCCGTCTTCTAAGCTCCATCCTACTGTCCCATGCCTTGATACTTTCCTTAAACTCTGATTCCTCCTTTGTAAATAGTTAAACCCTTACTAAACTAACATCAAATTATCCAATTTGTTTTCTGATAACTAATACAAAGTTCCACAATGTTTTCCATACAACATTGTCCAGAATTAAAAGGGGTGTCTGTATGTATAGATTCTGAGTGGGAAGAAGGAGCTTTCTAAGGGAAGGAAGATGAGAGGGGGAAGTGTTATATTGTTGCTCAGTGTCTGTCCAGCTTTAGGACGATATGTGAGTATCGCATGTCAAGGAATGAGCAGGAAGTGTTTTCCTAGGGATCCCATTTTGTAGACCGTAGGCCAAGGGTGGGAGGGTAACAGGCTTCAGTTGTCATTGAAACCTGCATGGAGAATGCTCCATTCTTTCATAAAGAACATTGAACACAGATTAAGAAGAGAAATCGAAATATCTCTTTTCCAAAGACTTTTCAGAAAAGGAGAGACAACCACATGTCTGGACAAGCAGAGGGGCAGAGCTACATGGGGGATTCTTCGATTCTTTTTTTTTTTTTTTCAGAGATTTGAAACCAAATATTAATACAAGATTGCTGAATACCATGCATGCCTTTCTATTTCAAATGTGTGTGACACAGAAGATGTGTCTGGGAACTCAATGTGATATTTAGATTTTAAAAGAATCTGCTTCATAAATTCACTACAGGTGGGGACAAGACCCAGTCCATTTTAGAGGAGCTTCCTGATGACTTGGGAAGTGAATATTTCTCTCTAGTATAATACAACTCTGGGATTTGAATAAACTGGGAGAATGCCATGTTGACAGAATAAAATATTTAGGGAAGCAGATGGGCTGGGAAGACGTATGTGCCCTTGGCCTCCACCCCCCTCTCACCAGGCTTGTTACTTAACCTTGATTACAGAATACTGGAGCTGAGAGGGTCCTTAGGGATCAACTAATCATCACTTATTTATTATTTATTTAGGAAACGAAGCCATTAAAATTCACCTCACCTCACATAATCATAATGTGTACGAGCTCGGTTAAGCCCAGTTTCCTATTTCTGAAAAGATTCTTCTCCATCTGAATGAACTGGACCTTTACATAGAAATGCACACTCAGAAGTTACAGACTAAACTCAAACCAGCTTTAGTCCACCCTCTGTGTTTCCATAAATCTGTAAGGCAAGAAAGGGGAATATTCTTACGAGGAGAATAAAATGCCATAGTCGTCACCACCCCAGGCAGGTTGCACAGACCATACCAGTTATTACAGAGAGTGTCAAAGTGACCCGTGGGGCCCTGAGGGAATCTAGGCCTTCCCATCCCATCCAGGGACAGTGACCACCCAGCCTTAATACCATATTTTGTCCTTGGATGGATGGTGATTGGGTTTGACTTATGGGTTCATTTGAAAACGATCTTGAGTCTTCTCAAACATGGCCTGACATTTAGGACCAGGCTGCCCTCAGAAAATGAATTCACCAATAATTTCTGAAGATGCTGCTACATGCTTGTCATATACCTAGATTTTAAATACTGTTTGTGTTTCAGTTTGAATTGATGAATTGTAATAATTATTGGAGCAAGTTTTGTATTTAGTACTAATAATACTAATATCTAATTAGTTTTGAGGGCCAAAGGAAAAGAGATTTGTCACAAAGTGGTAATTTTATGTGAGGCTTGGAGCCCCTCTCCCTGAATAAGTTACCCCAAAAGCACTTGATCAAGATGTAGCCCCAACACACTCCCCCTCACACACACACACACACACACACACACACACACTCCCCCTCACACACACAGATATGCATACACACACAGTCCCCCCTCATACACACAGACACACACACATACTCCCCCTCACACACACACACACACACACACACACACTCCCCCTCACACACACGGATATGCATACACACACAGCCCCCCCTCATACACACAGACACACACACATACTCCCCTAACACACACACACACGCACGCACACATACTTCCCCTTACACACACAGATATCACACACACACACTACCCCTGACACACAGATATCATACATACACACACCCTCACACACACCGACATGCACACCTCCTCCCCCTAACACACACATACATCACACACACACACACACACACTCCCTCTCACACACATAGACATCAAAAACACCTCTCTCTCACACACACGTGTGTGTGTATACACACAGTCATGTCCTTGGACTCACAATTTGGTGATTTCTTCTCGATATTCTTGCTTGCACATGAGAAAAATATAATGCAGTAAAAATACTTTCTTCTTGGCCCCAGCTATATTTTCAGACAAGATGAATCATTAGTTGCTTATCTGGGTTTCCAGCCTGATCTATGTAAGAAGTAGAACTTTCTTGATTTTCAAAAATCAGTTAAATTTTATTAATAAGTGCTCACATCAGTAATCAGAGTCAGATCGGGGGAGCCTTCCTCTGCTGCTCCCTGTGCTCCTGGGCATTAGGGGTATCTTTTTCTCTATCTTCGTCCGTCCAAGCATCCTCTTTTACGTCTGCCATTCTCCCAGGCCCGCCATTCTCCTGGGTCACGGCTGTGTCACCCCTCATGCCTGACCACAAGGTCCTCTCTGCTGAGGCCCTTTACTACCTCAGGGACCCCCTCAGGGCACTTTGGTGTCCTTATGTTGTCCCCTCACCCCCCAGGGCACAGGACGTTGGTGTGGCTGTCTTAGGACCAGATGCCTACACTCTCCACATCTCCATTCTCTTCTAGGGCGTTTCTCTTGGAAATAAGCTCATGTATTCCTGAGAGCTTTCTGGATTTCTGTCAGATCCTACTTTCCAGAAGCAGGCATTAGGCCACTTTTCAACGTCCAGTCAGGTCTAAGCCCTGCTTGTTCCTCGCCTAGCCATCCTCTCTGCTCCTGTGCCCCAACTTGTAGAACTTTTTTAGTCTCAGGACGTGAAAGTCCTGTTCTGAGGCATCAGATATTCTCCTACACCTATGCCCAGATTTATATTATGCCCAGGGTTTCTTACCAGAATTTAGACCTCTCTGTTTTGTCCTCCTTTTTTGAGTTGCTGAATGTGTATTTGCTCAGATGCATTAGGGAAAGAGTCAGAGGTAAAAAGAAATACCCAAACCAGAGATCTTTGAGAGTATTTCAAAATGTTATATCACCACAGAGTTATCAACAAAAACATTTTATTTTGAAAAGTTCAGACTCTCAACTAAAAAAAAAGTCTACAATAAAATTGAGATTTTTTAGAACCTCTAAAGTTGGGCATTTTGGTATTTTAAACTGATACACTGACTTCAGGTTATGCCTTTGCTTTCTTTCAACCTGGGTGCTCGACAGGCACCTTAGACTTATAGCCAAAAACCTTATTTTTGTTGTTCCCTCAATAAACCCCTTATACAGGAATCTCCAGTTGTTGGTGAGGGTATGGAGAAAAGGGAACTCTCTTGCACTGTTGGTGGGAATGCAAACTGGTGCAGCCACTGCGGAAGATAGTATGAAGGTTCCTCAAAAAGTTAAAAATAGAACTACCCCAGGACTCAGCAATCACACTACTAGGTATTTACCCAAAAGATACAAAAATACTAATTCGAACAGATACATGCAGCCCTATGTTTTTTGCAACATTATCTACAATAGCCAAATTATGGAAACAGCCCAAGTGTCCTTTGACTGATGAATGGATAAAATGATGTGATGCCATATATATCTACATGTATCTATCTATCGGTCGATCGATCAATAGATAGATGTCTGTATATCTTGTGGGTGAAATGGGTGATGGGGATGAAGGAGTGCACTTGTGATGAGCGCTGGGTATCAAATCACTAACTGGTACACCAGAAACTAATATTATGCCATATATAAACTAGCTGAAATTTAAATAAAAATTAAAAAAAAAACCAGAATATCCATCTCAAGTACTGCTTCTAGGAAATTCAATTTACTTTGAAGATGGACAATGATAGAATAAGGGCATCTAAAACTGAGGAAGTGTCAGATGCTCATTTTGGTGTCATTGGCATCCATCACAAGAGCGGGTGCTATCACTCAGGGGAACCATCGAGTAGATGTGCATTGAGCTAAGACACAAAGTCCCAAGGAGACTGAGCTTTAAGTAAGGAGTCAGTGAAAGAGTGACAGGCAACAAGACTCACCTAGTGAAGCCCAAGTAAGGAGGAGTGTCACAGAGGTCCGGGGAGAAGGAGATTTTAAGACAGTTCAACTTATTCATTTAAAACAGAAGAGTTTAAAAAGTGAGAATTTATGTGACTATTTGCCAAGTAGGATGTCACCGGTGATCTTTGAGTGGTTTCAGTGGGAAGGTGGAATGCTCCAGAACCAAATTGCTGCCAACTGGACAGTGAAGGGGCAGTCAGGGAGTGGACACAGTTATGCAACAGCAGGAGTATTTTCTTGCTCCTAATCTTTGCAGCATCAGAGACACTTGCAGGCAGAGGAAACTACCATAAGAGGATTAGAACTGAAATAAGATCAGTGATACATGAATGGTTATAGGATTGGAGGAGATCAGAGAGGCTGGTGTCAGGACTCTGCTCTCCCCGCTCAGCTGGGTCTAGCACGGTCTCTTTGGTATCATATTTATATTTTCATTAATTCATTCATCAAACATTAAGCATCTGCCATGTGCCATTCTGGGCATACTTTTTAAATTTTTATTTATTTTTTTTAAAGTCAAGACCCCAGGGGTACCAGGGTGGCTCAGTTGGTTAAACGTCAGACTCTTAATTTCAGCTCAGGTCATGATCTCATGGTTCGTGAGACTGAGCCCTGAGATTTGCGTCCAGCTCAGCTCCACGCTGACAGTGTGGAGCCTGCTTAGGATTCTCTCTCTCTCCATCTCTTTGTCTGAACCTACCCTGCTCATGCTCTCTCTCTCTCGCTCTTTCTCTCAAAATGAACAAATCAAGTTTAAAAAGTCAAGACCCCAATTCTACAGAAGTTCATAACTTAGTCATTATACCTTAGTGGAGCAAGAGGACAGAAGTAGTATCGCAAAGCAGGGTGATAATTGCTGCAAAACAGTCAGAAAGTACTGAGAAGCACAGGGGTTAAGCACCTGATTCTGATCGTGGGTGACAAAATAATTTGCAGAGGAGACGAAGTTTGACCTGGGAATTGAAAGGTGAGTTTAAAATGTCCTTTGGGCACGAGGAGTGGGTGTCTGGATATGTGACCAGGGCCCCAACCGTATGATTAATTGGTCTGTTAAGAAGCCGCGTTCGTGTCAGGCAGTGATTCATCTTTCCCCTTGGTATCTCCAAGTGCAAAATCTGTTTGGACGTTATTTTTTAAAAAATGCTTTCTCTTAAAAAAAGTCTATAACCAAGAACAGTAGAAAGAAGGGAAAAGAAGGAGAAAATGAGTAATTTTTTCTCCTGGCAAGAGATCTTACAGAATTGTTATCTTGGGGAAAGTAAGAAACCTGGTCTTATTTCTACTTTTGAACTAAGCTGACGTCCTTGCATGCTGCCTTTGGTAAACAACGGACAGATCTGTAAAATATTTAAGCAATTGACCATCTCCTTCAGGCATGCCTTCTCTAATCTCTTCTACCTATGAAAATCCCACTTGTGTTGGAAATCCTGTCAAGTTTCAGGTCTCCCTTAAAGGCAGTCCAAAGTAACTATTGTAGTTCTACTTTTACCAGAACTTACTTTCATTGTTATTTTTGAAAACTCTCATTAATTCAACATGTTTATGTGTTATGTTAAGACATCCTTCTATGGTGACCATTAAATGTCTCGATTGGCTCATCGATGGGTTAGGATGTAGGCGGTAGCGTATTCAAGAATCAGGTTTTAAACATGTTTTAATTGGAGTCAAATGTTATTTATTTGGGGGCCGCCTGGGTGGCTCAGTCGGTTGGGCGTCCGACTTCAGCTCAGGTCACGATCTCGCGGTCCGTGAGTTTGAGCCCCGCGTCAGGCTCTGAGCTGATGGCTCAGAGCCTGGAGCCTGCTTCCAGTTCTGTGTCTCCCTCTCTCTTTGTCCCTCCCCCGTTCATGCTCTGTCTCTCTCTGTCTCAAAAATAAATAAACGTTAAAAAAAAATAAAATAAAATGTTATTTATTTGAATATCAAATTGTAAACATTTTCTTTCCAGTGATTTGGTATGACTTAATTCTATTAAAAAGCAATATCCAAATAAGTAAGAGAAGCAACCAAGGTCCATTGTGTGTGTGTGTGTGTGTGTGTGTGTGTGTGTGTGTGTGTATGTGTGTGTATGAACCATTTCCTTGGTGATTTCTTTCTTCCCTATGTCACCTTTTCTATTCTTAGCTACTAATTACTGCCATTAGCTAAGGGATCGAAGAATTGACATATTTAAGAAACAGTCACTTTGTATTGGGTGGAATATGGAAGAGGAAAAAATTTCTAGTTCCTATCTTTCTCACTTCTTCATCTCTAGTATATTTTGTTCTCAGTGTGCAGAAAAATCACCCAAGGTACATGCAGTGCCTTGGAGCACCTGGGTGGTTCATTGATTAAGCAGCCGACTTTGGCTCAGGTCATGATCTCACGGTTCTAGCCCCACATCAGGCTCTGTGCTGACAGCTCAGAAGCTGGAGCCTGCTTTGAATTCTGCGTCTCCTTCTCTTTCTGCCCCTCCCCCACTCGTGCTCTGTTTTTGTCATAAAAGATAAATAAACATTTTTTTAATGCACTGCCTTGGTTAGCATCTTGAGTGTTCTCAATCTTAGTGTGAATTGACGTCCTAGATGTTGAATTTTTACAAATGTCTCAGAGAGGGGCTCCTGGGTGGTTCAGTCAGTTAAGCATCCATCTTCGGCTCAGGTCATGATCTCACAGTTCGTGGGTTTGAATCCTGCATCAGGCTCTGTGATGAGAGCTCAGAGCCTAGAGCCTGCTTCAGAATCTGTGCCTCCCCCTTTCTCTGCCACTCCCCTGCTGGCACGCGCTCTCTCTCTCTCAAAAATAAATAAACATAAATAAAATAAAATAGTCTCAGGGAATTCTGATGTGGTCAGTCCTCAGACCAACTTTTGTGGAAACTGTTTCATCCAAACCCAAGAGACCATGGAGGCTGGGTTCTGTGGGTCTCACTTCCAAAATTCAGACATTTTATTCTTGAATTTGAAAGGAAATGGAATCCTAAATGTAAATACCATGTTTCTGCATCTTACAATCCATTCACCAGTTCAATATCTACTGTTGTAGCTTAATCTCTAGCTGGTAGAAGAGTGTATACAGAAACTTTGTTAACAGGAGGAGATGAAATGAGCTTGACAGTAGTTGTAAAAAAGCACTTGTGACATTACTTAAGATTTCTAGAACCACAGTTCGGTTTGTTTTACTAAAGATGGATTACTCTGAAGAGTCGCAAACTTCTAGCTGGGAAGGGAGAGAAACCAAAAACCAAAGTCACCATTAAAGAAAACTATGTTAAATGGCATTTTAGAAGCCCACGTGTTCTCAGCAACATCTTCATTATCTCAGTCTCACAAAATTGCCTTTTCAGTCGTCAGGGAAGAAAGGTCACGTTGTGCCTTGAACAATGAAAGCCATTTCTTGTAGAAATACATTTCTAATAAGCAGCCTTTACAACTGGAGACATTTTTAGCCTGTTTCTGAAGCCATCGCGGATCAAGTGTGATGGTAAAGTGATACAGTGCAATTCTGGAAATGACTTTTAGGTAACTCAGAATTTCTTCTTTATGCTCTTCATTTAAAAAAGTCACAGAAAGGTATTTTTCTTCTCCTTAAGTATCTTTCTCACAAGAAACTGTTGAAGGAAACTTAGCATGCAAAGTATTAAGAACTACGAGTGATCCAGTAGTAGTGGAGAGACCTTGAAGAAGAGCTGAGGAGGGCCCTCCAAGTTGGGGAAGTTGAGGGGACTGGGTTTGTTTACAAGTGTAAAAAGGCCCCCCTGGGAGCAGACACTTCACAAAGCAGGTTAATGTATTGCCCTGAGGGGTCCTCTTCCCCTGCATAGTGTCAGAGGGGGTGAGTGTTTGCAGAAAGTCATAGAGTGCATTTATTTTGATGGCATTCTACTTATGAATTTATCTATTTTATTAATACTTTTTAAAGTTTATTTATTTATTTTGAGAGAGAGACAGAGAGCGTGAGCAGGGGAGGGGCCGAGAGAAGGAGCGAGAGAATCCCAAGCAGGCTCTGCGCCGACAGCGTGGAGCCTGATGTGGGGCTCAAACTCACGAACCGTGAGATCAGGACCTGAGCCAAAACCACGAGTTGGATCCTTAACCAACTGAGCTACCCCGGTGCCCCTTTATTTGAAGAGATGGCAGAACAAAGTTCTATAGCATGTGTAAAGGTACCTGTCACATGTAAAGGAATATCTTTACCACTGGAGTTCCTTTACTTACCTGAGTCCTAAATTACTGAAAGGTACACAGAGACATTAAAACCTTTCTCCTGTGGGGTGCCTGGGCGGCTCAGTCGGTTGAACATCTGACTCTTGATTTTGGCCAAGGCCATGATCCCAGAGTTGTGATATAGAGCCCCATGTTGAGCTCTGCACTGAGCACTGAGCATGGAGCCTGCTTAAGATTCTCTCTCTCTCGGGGTACCTGCCTGGGTGGTTCAGTCGGTCAGGTGTCCAACTTTGGCTCAGGTCATAATCTCTTGGGTGGTGAGTTCAAGCCCCACATCTGGCTCACTGCTGTCAGTGCAGAACGTACTTCAGATCCTCTGTTCCTCTCTCTGCCCTTCCCCTTCTCTCTCTTTCTCTCTCAAAAATAAATAAACATTTAAAAAAAAGGATTCTCTTTCTCTCTCCTTCTGCCCTTCTCCCCTGCTTACACTCTCTCTCTTTCAAAAACAACTTTTTCTCCTTTGCATAAATCTGTTCCAATTTATTGAACACATGGCATGTTCCAGATTAGAATGTAATTGCCAGGGAAACAGGGCTTTGTTTCCTTTCTTCACATCTGAATCCCCAGTGCCTGGAACCGTGTCTGGAATATTCCAATTGCTCCAAAATTTGTAAGGACATGAATTAATTGGTGAGCACAGAACTCTATGCTATGGAGGAGAAAAAAAAAAGAGGTTTGTGATACATAGTTCTTATCTCTGTAAGGCTTACCGCTCGTATTTTTAGGGGCTGGAGCAATTGAAGGGTAGATTATTTTTGAAAAGTGTGCTCATGGTTTTAATATACTCACTGCAGTTTTCAGTTGTGTTCTTTGCTGACCCGTGGGATAAGTCATTTCCTTCCCTCCACCACTCTACAGCTCACTAACAGCCATCCTTGCTTAATGTGGAGCTATTGCAAATGAGATTAGGGTCCAGAATGTGATTTGGTGGAAATGTTCAAAGAGGCCCTGCATATTTTAAAGCACATTTAAAAGTCTTATTCAATTCAAAAATAAGAATCAACATTAGAGAAGAAATCATACTCCTAACACACATTTCCTTCCCTTCTCATCTGCAGGGATATTGCCCTGCAGGCATTTCTATGGGGGAAAACAATTTCTCTTCTCAGAAAAAAACCAGGAGCTCACTTACAAAATGGAGCCATCACACTTTGCTACTCAAATGGCCGTCTACACAGTGAGTGAGTGAGTGCGTACTGCTTATTAAAAATACTCCTGTTATAATGGAGCCTAACAAATTATAGTGGAATAACGAGGGCCTGGTTTAGTAGAAGTAAAGACTCTTAACATTTGAATGCTAACTATTATTACTGCTGGAGAGTAGCCTATAATTTAAGCTATATTCAGAAAAGAATAAATGTGTTTTGTTCCTATGGGGTTTCTTGTTCAGTATTCCTGCCAGATTTCATTCATCCTTAGGCATCCATAAAAGATGGGTTTGCTTTAAATAATGGAGGGAAACCCAGTGTAGGAGAAGGAGAAATGGTTCTCACAAAATTAAGAGTAGCCTTGTCTTCCCTTGAACTTGAAGCAAAATGGCAAGAGTGGAGGGTGGGCAGATTGTATGCTTTAAAGTGAGAAGAGCCATAGTTTTTAAAGTTTTTGTTTATTTACTTATTTATCTATTGAGAGAGAGAGAGGGGAAGAGAGAATTCCAAGCAGGTGCCACACTGTCAGCACAGATCCTGATATGGGGCTTGATCCCATGAACCGTGAAATCATGACCTGAGCCAAAATCCAGAGTCAGGCACTTAACCAACTGAGCCACCCAGGGGCCCCCATTTTTAAAAGTTATAGTAAAAAACACATAATGTAAAATTTACCATTTTAGCTATTTCTCAGTGTACATTTCAGTGGCATTAAGTACATTCACACTGTGGTGCAACCATCACCACCCTCCATCTCCAGAATGCTTTCCATCCTGCAAAACTGAAACTCTGTCCCCATTAAACAACAACTCCTCATTCCCCCTCCCACAACCCCTGGCAACCACCATCCCACTTTCTGTCCCGTGAATGTGACTCTTCTTGGTACTTCTTCCAAGTGGAATCATACGGTATTTGTCCTTGTTTCACTTATGATGACTGCACGTTTCATCTGCTGTAGCTTGTGTCAAGATGTCCATCCTTTTTGAGGCTGAATAATATTCCATTATATGTGTGCACCACATTTATTTAATCTGTCCATCTGTTAGTGGACACTCAGTTGCTTCTACCCTTTGCCTCTCTTGAATAATACTGCTGTGAGCATGGGCAGCCAAATACCTGTTCAGAATAGCCCAGAAGTAGAATTGCTGGACCACATGGCGATTCCACTTCTAATACTTTGAGGATCTGCCCCGTTTCCCATATGACAGGAGGAGCCATTTTTGAGCTTCAGAGAAGCTTAAGAAGATCTAATAACAATGAAAAATTTGCCTCCTTTTCATATTTTTTTCCTTTTCCAAATTTAAAACTACCTTTATTTGTGGTTGACTCAACATGAGATGCCATCATCAATCAGCAGAATTGTAAGACCGTACAGGAGGTACAAAAATATGCCATTTAAGTTAATTACCCTCACATCATCAAGCCTTAAAAATACACATAAAAGTTCTACAATCTTCATGAAATATGAAGCTAAATGGAAGATTTTAGTCTCCACAAAGAGGACTGCATCACACAACTAACACATACCCACGAAACAATTAACTGTCCATAGAGAAGACACGATGGTAGAGAATTTATTTAAAAATCACTTAAAAGTGAACATTTTTACCCACATCAAAAGACCCTTTAATGACAAAACTACTGTAAGGCATCCTCTTGTGGAAGGATGTCGTGTAACTTCTTTTCTAGTTTTACAGTGGTCAGAGGTGCTGTCCACAACAAAGCTGATATGTTTTATAAGCAGGTGTAATTGTAACTGGATATACTTCAGGTAAAGATGAAATGAAATGTAAATAGGTTAAATATATAGGTCACTGCAAGGAGAACGCCAGGAAGATTTCTCACTTCATTCTTGGAAGGAGACATGAAGTGGCTCATGACTCCTTGGTATCACTGGTGGTGTTTACATTCACTTTGCCTGGAGCATGTTGGCACCCCTCCCCCTCCCCCATCTGAAGAACTCTATTATTTATTTATTTATTTTTGAGCTCTATTGTTTTCTTTTTTAAAAAAAAATTTTTTTAATGTTTATTTTTGAGACAGAAACAGAGCATGAACGGGAGAGGGACAGAGAGAGAGGGAGACACAGAATCGGAAGCAGGCTCCAGGCTCTGAGCCGTCAGCCCAGAGCCCGATGCGGGGCTCAAACTCACGGACTGTGAGATCGTGACCTGAGCCGAAGTCAGACGCTTAACTGACTGAGCCACCCAGGCACCCCTGAACTCTATTGTTTTCAAGTGAAAAATGAAAGCTGGTCTATGGGTTGCTTTGGAAAATTCTAGTTCCAACATAGTATTCTTGATAAAAAGTATTAAAAAAAACAACAACTGAGGGTAAAATTTACTTATTGCTGTTGTCATATCGCTTTTTATAAAAATACCTAACAAATATTGAATACCTACTATAGATACTATATACCACCAGCTTTAGAAATATGGAAAATTGAAATTTATATTGTGTTTTAAGGATAATCCCTTCGGGGGCACCTGTGTGGCTCACTTGGTTAACCATCTGACTCTTGATTTTGGATCAGGTCATGATCTCATGGTTCATGGGTTCGAGCCCCCCACTGGGCTCTGTGCTGGCAGTACAGACCGGCTTGGATCCTCTGTCTCCCTTTCTCTCTGACCCTCCCCTACTCATGCTCTCTCTCAAAAATAAACATTTAAAAATAAATAAATCAATAATAAAGATAATCCCTTCGATTCACCTATTTTATGTTTATGTCCGTAAATGTCATACTTACAAGTAATGTCTTAACTTACGAAGAGAAAACCAAGGTCATATATTATCCCAATTTCATTCTAAGATCTTATATTTCAATATATTACAATAAGATCAGTGGGGCCACAACTAGCAGGTTAATTTTCAAGATTAAAATTTTCAAGATCAAAATTTCCAGAGAAAACACAACTTTTTTTTTGACAAAAGGTGTATTTCGATTGCCATTCAGATTTCTTCTTTGACTCCTAAGTTATTTATCTGAATTGTTGATTTCCAATTGAACTTTATTTGGCTGGATAATGTGGAATGTTAGATACTAATTCTTTGAAATTTGTTGAGACTCGCTTCATGCCCTAAACCACTGTTAAATTCTCAGTGAAGATGGTTTTTGACATATATATATATTTTTTTTTCCATCAAGAAAGAGCTTATGTGGAGAGCAATTTCTTGTCATTTGGTGGTTAAGACATTTTCCCTCCTTACTCCCTCATTCATTATAAGTGTACTAATTGAGAACCGAACTTCATGTGGAAATCTAGTTTCCAGCTCCTAACATTTTGTGTAGCCAAAATTTTGTCTTCTGTGCCTCTGAAGACAAAGATTGTGTGGTGCAAACACCGCACATCAGGCTGCTGGTATGGCCACATATCCGGGAACAGCTGTAGGATCGGTGCTAATTTACCACTTGATTTTCAGCTCCCTCCTCATTTTTGGCCCTGAACTTTTTCAAATATTATCCATCATCTAGATATTTTCTAGAAGGAAGGATGATCAGAGTATGTATTCCACCATATTTCCAGAAACTGAAGATTCTTATCCTTCTAAACAACAGGTTAACTTAGTGTGTTGCACTGTCAAAAGGAGTTAGGAGTACTTTTGTTTCTCGTCGTTTGTTGTTGAAGATGATTGCTTAAAGCTTCGCCCACCATTTTATCCAGGGAAAAAATTACATTGTATTAGGTTTATGATAATGCTGCTTCATTCGATTTTGTGCCACCTAATCTCATGTTACTTAATCTTCATGCTAACTCTAGGATATTCACTTTACCATCATGATTTTTAGTTTATTTTATTTTACTTCATTTCATTTCATTTCATTTCATTTCATATCATGATAAGTGTACTCTTTAATTCCCATTCCCCCCCCCACCCCATCCTCCTGGTAACCATCAGTTTGTTCTCTATAGTTAAGAGTCTGTTAGAAGAAAATAAGGGAGTTTGTTTCTTGGTTTCTCTCTCTCTCTCTCTCTCTCTCTCTCTCTCTCTCTCTCCCTCTCCCTCTCCCTCTCCCTCTCCCTCTCCCTCTCTCTCCCTCCATCCCCCTCCCTCCCTCTCTGTCTCTCTGTTTTTCCCTTAGCTGATTTGTTTTGTTTCCTTTTTTAAAAAAGAGGATTTATTTGTTTTGAGAGAGAGAGGGGGGGAGAGGGAGAGAGAGAGAGAGAGAGGGAGAGAACAAGCAGGGGAGGGGTAGAAAGAGAATCCCAAGCTGGTTCTGTGCTCTCAGCACAGAGCCTGACACAAGGCTCGATCTCATGAACTGTGAGATCATGATCTGAGCCGAAACCAAGAGTTGAACGCTTAACTTATTTCATAAATTCCACATATGTGTGAGATAATATGGTATTTGCCTTTCTCTGAATAACATTTTGTTTGCTCAGCATTATACTATAATGCATACCATTATAGTTCCATCTATCTTGTTGCAAATGGCAAGACTGCATTCTTTTTTATGACTGGATAATATTCAATTATATTATATATATATGTTATAGTATATATATTATGCAATATATATGTATGTATATATATGTATCTATATATATCACATTTTATTTATAGATATAGCTAGATATATCTATTTCTTTATAGATATATCTTTATAGATATATCTATCTATCTCTATATCACATTTTCTTTATTGATGGACACTTGGGCTGCTTCCATTGTGTGGCTATTGTAAATAATGGTGCAATAAACACAGGGGTGCATGTATCCCTCTGAATTGGTGTTTTTGTATTTTGGGGGTAAGTAGCCAGTAGTGTGATTACTAGATTATATGGTAGTTCTATTTTTAATTTTTTGAGGAACCTCTATAAGTCTTCCACAAGGGCTGCACCAAATTGCATTCCCACTAACAATACATGAAGGCTCATTTTCTCTATATCCTCACCAACACTTGTTTCCTGTGTTTTTAATTATAGTCATTCTGTGTGAGGTGATATCTCATTGTAGTTTTGATTTGCATTCCCTGATGATGACTGATGTTGAGCATTTTTCCTTGCGTCTGTTGACCATCTGTGTGTCTTCTTTGGAGAAAGGTCTATTCATGTCTTCTGCCCATTTTTTAGTGGGATTATTTGTTGTTTGGGTGTTGAGTTGTAGGAGTTCTTCATATATTTCTGGATATTATCAGATATTTCATTTGCAAATATCTTCTCCCATTCAGTAGGTTGCCTTTTAGTTTTGTTGATTGTTTTCTTCACTGTGCAGAAGCTTTTTATTTTGATGTAGTCTAATAGTTTATTTTTGCTTTTGTTTGCCTTGCATCAGGAGTTATACCTAGAAAAATGTTGCTACAACCGATGTCTGAGGGATTACTGGCCGTGTTCTAGTCTAGGATTTTTATGGTTTCAGGTCTCACATTTAGGTCCTTAATCCATTTTGAGTCTATGTTTGTGTATGGTGAAAGAATATGGTCCAGTTTCATTCTTCTGCATGTTGCTGTCCAGTTTACCCAAAACCATTTATTAAAGAGACTTTTTCCCATTGGATATCCTTTCCTGCTTTGTTAAAGATTAATTGAGCATATAGTTATGGGCTTATTTCTGGGTTTTCTGTTATTTATTTTTTTAAGAGTACAAGCTGTTTTTTTTAAGTTTATTTATTTTGAGAGAGAAAGAGAGAGCATGAGCAGGGGAGGGACAGAGAGAGAGAGAGAGAGGGAGAGAGAATCCCAAGCAGGCTCTGTGCTGTCAGCACAGAACTCTACTCAGGGCTTGATCTCATGAACTGTGAGATCATGACCTGAGCCAAGATCAAGAATCAGACACTTAAGCAATTGAGCCACCCAGGCGCCCCCCCAAATCTATCTTTAACAGCTTTCTAAAATAAGAATAAAATAAATACCCATTATGAAGTAGAATGTAAAAGAGACTCATGCACTCCAATATATTGGAAAACATTGTGTTAATAGAACAAGACGTGTGAGATTTTGTAAAACAAAGGCAGCAACAAGACTTTTATTAACTTCTTTGCCAACTGTTATTGGGACTCTGATGGTATGAGAATATCAAACTCTTCATTATGCCAAAAGACTACCACTTCATTGCCCCTTTGTTAGTCACATCTTTGGCTACTGGTTCCTTTTATAGACAAGTATTAGTAAGGAAAACACTGAATTCCAGTTCCCCATAGGTCAACGTTTCTCTACATGAGGTCTACAGTGGTTGGGTGTTTGTATTTGCATAGATTTGATAGTCCCGTATCTAGAAATTTAATTGTCACTATGGGGCATCTGGATTGGAAGGATGACAATTTAGGATAGAAGTCTGGGCAGTGCCTAATAATTAAAGAAAGAGAAAGATTGAAAGTGATTATGAAGATGTGAGAAGACCCAGGATCTGGGATTTTAGAAGCCTACGATGGAGGGAATGGGACTGTCAAAGCCAGAAGATGAGCTTTTCACAAGAGGAGTGACATTGTATTGAGAGAAGAGGAGAACAGGAGAAATGGACTGGAAGAAGGTACAGGTTAGGTTATTTGTAGATGTCACAGGAAGGAAAAATCTTGTCATTGGAGGAGAGAGTCCATGATATAGCCATGGTTAGGGTTTTAAACTTCCAAAGATACATCTGTTCACCTCGTGCTATAGTATACAGATTGGGAATAATGCTCACATCTCGTGCTCCAGCTAGGCACACATACCTAACATATGTCCGTTTTCCTTATTTAATTCTGTTTTTGTTTTCCTTCAGTGGCTGCTAGAATTGTGTGTGTGTGTGTGTGTGTGTGTGTGTGTGTGTGTGTGTGGTGTGAATGTGTGTTATTACATCCAACATAGAGACAGCTTGTAACCTGGATGGGATTCTATTTAACAGCCTGTTTTTCTCAAGCTACGTGAAAGCATATTTTCTACAAAGAAATCCAAATTATTTTTTGGCCCCAGAGTTGTGTATTTTGTAATCTCCAGGTTTTCTCCTGTTGCATTGTGAAACTGAAATAAATTAAATTCTGTCTGTAATTTTTTTCTTTTCCTTTTTTTTTTTTACTTTTATGATAATGTTACCTCTTTAGTTTTATGCTAGCTTATCTCATGTTATGGAATCATCATCCTTGCTCTAGGATATACACATTACATCATGATTTTTTATTTGAGTTGAGAGAAACTAGGTGTTGCCCTAATTCCCATAAGTAGCAAAACCAGAGTGGATCCCACGTATGTCTGGATTCCTATGCTATGTCGCCTTCCTTTTCCAAGTGCTTGACACCCTTCCATTTCAGTTTTGTTCTTCAAGCATTTATTCAGTTTCTATGACATGTGAGTTGTCATTTAGTGTGTTTATAGGACTGTGCTGCATGCTGGGAGATAAAGATATATTACACTTGCATGTGGACTAACTGGAATGAAAATAAAAACTTTTTAAAAAGATACATTAGGAACAATTATTTTAGCATATCTCTATTCTCCTCTGGAGACATGCGAGACAAAACGTTCAGCCATTTGTATGAATACTGGTGCATTCTTTCCATAGTTTGAATGCATTCTTGAACAATCTTTCAGCTTAACTTTCAACTCTCTAAACATTCTGTCAATCTGTAGGTCAATTTGACTATCCGGCTCATCTGTTGCATTTTAAAAAAATTTTTGACCATCCTGTTTGTAATTTCCAAATACATTACTTTTTTTCTGTGTAACTGCTTCTTTTGATTTTGAATGTGTCTTGACTCTCCTTGAGGATAAAAATTAAACTTATTTTATGTTTTCTTCTGGTTAGTTTATTAACTCTGAGTCTTTCAGTTTTAGTTCTCTTTTTCATGGCTTTGGGGACTCTCTTGCTGGTATTGATTTTTCTCAAATATTTGTATATTTGTTCAAACATTTATTTGAACCAAAGCTTTATATGTATTTTTTAAAGTTTTATTCATTTATTTTGAGAGAGAGAGAGCGAGAACATGAGCAGGGGAGAGGCAGATAGAGGGAGAGAGAATTCCAAGCTGACAGCGTGGAGCCTCATGTGGGGCTTAAACCTATGAACCATGAGATCATGACCTGAGCTGAAATCAAGAGTTGGACACTCAACTGAGCCACCCAGGTGTCCCACAGAACCCAAGCTTTATCTTTTAAATTACTTGCCTCATAGGACTTATTTTAACACCAAAATCAGTGAGGATATCTTTTCTGTTGGCACAATACACTAAATTTTGATAGTGTAGAGTTCAGAAAGGAGAGGATTTAGTCATTAGGGAAAAGTCCACATTTTACTGTCTGTCTGATAAGGCAAGATGTTTAATACCCACCATATAGATCACTGCCAGTGACTGTTGGACAATTATAATTATAAGGTAGGTTATTGATGATACAGAAGAAGTTGCTTTCCTTGCCTAGATATGATTTTCCAAACCTTGAATATAGTCCATAACCACCCAATAAATTCAAAGAATTTTCAAAAGAAAATATAAAGAGAAAATAATCATTAAACCCAAATATCCCTCCACCTGATAGACAAGATACCATTTCATTCTGGTGATGTAATCTAATTGAGTGAAACTCAAATACCACTTTCCAGTTCTCAAGGGAACTTGATTCAGCATCTTGAATGGAAATGGCTTATAGTGCTAAAAGAAATAAGGCAATAAATGTAGGTGTTTGAAGAAGACATAAACTATATATGCAACAACTCAGGGATTCAGAGCTGAAGTTATTACTTTTTGATGTAGTAACCAAGTGGCACGACTTAGCTTTGTGACAGCTCTTTTTCTCATTTCTCTATGCAAATGTGACATTTTACTTTTACGTGTGTATAAAGAAACCACAAACAAACAAATATACAAGTTGCAATGGGGATCCCAATGCTGATAATATTAGTTGAGCAAGCAGTTTTCAAGATATGGGTCCAGGTAGGATGGGCCACTGGGATATTCAGTTGTTGTTGTTATTGTTTCTCTAATATAATCATGGGGGGCAACTTTATTACATTGTGGGCCAGAAGATGCAAACCCATTGGATCCTTATTGGAATGATGAGGAAGGGGCGGTGACATTGTTTACTCCAAAAAATATAGGGTTCTCTGCCGCTTTGTTCTTCATTGAGTCCTGGGACAGGTATCGCCACTTTCCTTGTGAGTTTAGAAGATTGGGCCAGTGACTCTGCTCTTCTGTGGTGAGACCTATAACTCTTCTCTGGCAACCTACCTCCCTAGAAAGGGTGCTGGGACTGTATATACAGCAAATTCAAGCTCTGGGACAAGACAGCCTTCAGTCATGACATCTCCCCAAATAGTGCAGAAGATCTAAGTAACACAATTATTGAGTGGCCATCTACCACACAGATGCAGACATGCAATAGGTAAGTAAAAAGTTTATTATGGTGCTCACAATTAGCTCTAGACTGGGAGAATTTTCCATTAGCAGAATGGCTAAGGGTTGGGTGCCCCTGAAGACCGGTGTCCGTGCTGATGTTGTCAGGGACTTAGTGGGCAGCTGAGAGCACAGTCCCAGCAATTCCTTCAGACTTCTATTGAATTAAGGTGGGGGCTCCTGGGTGGCTCAGTTGGTTAAGCGTCTGACTCCGGCTCAGGTCATGATCTCATGGTTTCATGAGTTCGAGCCCCTTATTGGGCTCTTTGCTGTCACCACAGAGCCCACTTTAGATTCTCTGTTTCCCTTTCTCTCTGCCCCTCCCCCCTCACATTCTCTCCCTCCCTCTCTCTCTTTCTCAAAAATAAATAAACATTAAAAAAAGAATTAAGGGGTGTGTGTGTGTGTGTGTGTGTGTGTGTGTGTGTGTGTGTGTGTGTATTAAGGACAGGGAGTAAAAGTTTAATAATTAGCTATTTCTAGAGGGATTGTGATAGGCAAAGAAGTCTATATTTGGGTCAAAGAATAATCCTCATAGAAGTGTTTACTTATAGGAAGTTGTATGGGTCCTGTTGCTGTGGCTTGGTAAAACCAATACAGTTACTTGCTGGTCGTCTTGTGCACTGGATGGCCCTTTTCACACACAGTGCAGAAGCTTTTGGAAATACGTAAAACCTTGGATTACAAGTAATTTGTTCTGTGAGTGTTCCGCAAGAGAAGCAAATATTCCTAATAAATTTTAACTTGATAAACAAGCAGTGTCTTGCAGTACGAGTAGTACCTGATGCCAAACATCACATGATCACAACTGAGCCAATGATTCTTGAAATTTGCTTTAATATACAAGTGCTTGGATTACAAGCATGTTTCTAGAACAAATTATGCTCACAAACCAAAGTTTTAATGTAATAGACAAGGGTGGAAGCCAATGCTATGAACTGGAGAACAGGGGAGGGAGGGAGAGGAAAAGTCTCCTGTAGACATGTGGGGGAAAAATATTGGCTGTAAAACCTCAGAAGGAAGCTATTCTTAGCAGCTTTCTAGATAATACTAGTATACTAATAGGTATCTACATTTAATTTCCATGGGTAGCCCTAGATTTTAAGCCTTTCATAAGAAGGAATTGAAGGTCTGAATGTAAAGCAAAGGTCAGGAGCTCAGGTAAAAAATTAATAATAGGGGCATCTGGGTGGCTCAGTGGGTTAGGCATCCAACGTCAGCTCAGGTCATGATCTCATGGTTCGTGGGTTTGGGCCCTGCATTGGGCTCTGTACTGACAGCTCAGAGCCTGGAGCCTGCTTCAGAATCTGTGTCTTCCTCTCTCTCTGCCCCTTCCCTGCTCATGCTCTGCCTCTCTCTCTCTCTCAAAAATAAACATTAGAAAAATTTTAAAAATTAGTAATAATAAAATAAAATTTAAATTTAAAAAATTTAAAAAGACCATGTTATGTGATGGAGAGCTAGATGGCATGGTGTAATGCAATTTTAGGTACATACGCATATGGGTGCTGGTCCCTGTATTAGCAGCTTATGAAAAATCCATTTCTTATAAACATTATGCTTTCTGTTCCTTAAACTTCATTTTTTTCACTTTGGGGTGAAATTTAATTATTGGACATTATATATTAGTTAACTTGGAGTGTCTTACTTGTCTTGGGATCTTTTTTGTTATCAACACAGACCACAGCCACTGGTCTTTAATTGGCCAAATTCTGTCTCTGCAGGTATCAAAATAGTTGAGACAATGGCTTCATAGGTGTCAGAAGCATACAGTAGCAAATGGTATTAAATCATACATAGAAACCGGAAAAAATCATTGAAAACCAGCTTTAATGTCTCTTCTTTTGAGTTTTAAAGGTATTTTCTTTCTACTCATAAATTGCTAAAATTCAGATAATTAGAAACTATTAAGTGCCTCATTTTATTTTATTAAAAAAAAATTTTTAACATTTATTTTTTGAGAGACAGAGGGGAAGGGAAGAGAGAGAGGGAGTCACAGATTTTAAAACAGGATCCAGGCTCTGAGCTGTCAGCACAGAGCCTGATGCAGGGCTTGAACTCACAAACCACAATATCACAACCGGAGCCAAAGTCAGATGCTTAACCAACTGAGCCACACAGGTGCCCCTCAGTTTACAGGTGGGAACGACAGTGGTGAACTGTCTATTGTTCCAGCTCTGGGGCAAATGGAGGGAATACACACAATGGGAGGAAACAGATTTGAAAATAAATGGTTACAGTGAAATATGTTAAGCAAAAATGTTTCAGGAACATAGAAGAGGAATCCAGAAGCTTGTAGGGTCAAAGAAGACTACACAAGAGTGAGATTTTGAATGCTGAGTGAATTTTTATTCAAAAGAACAAGGGAAAGGGAAACGAGAACATGGAGTGTTCTTTGAGGGAATGGCAGTAGGGTTTTTGTGGCTAAAGGGAAGAAGCAGGAGGTAAGAGTAGAAAGGAAGACTGGGGCCAGTTTCCAAGATGTCTAAGGAATCTGGGCTTTCTTGTGTAGACATTGAGGCGGTGAGACTATGATACATGTTAGATGCACCACCATGCAAACAGAAGATGGAGTAGAGGACGGAAATATCAGAGGAAGGGCGCCAGTTAGGAGTCTGTTGCTGTAATGTCGTTGAGAAACAATGGAAGCTCGAACCAGAGCAATGGTAGTGCAAATAGGAAGAAATGAATTTATAACCATTCGGGAGGATGAAGAGCCAACATTGGTAAAGATGGATGAACGATAAGAAAAGACTAAAAATAAGTTAGAGTTCCTTTTTTTGCCATTAGTAATTCAATGAAATAAAAAAAATTAATAGATGACAAATATTCTGATTTTTTAAAAAGCATATATTCTCTTTAGAGAGAGGAAGCCAAGTGAGACTTATTATCACAAAATGCTAAAAGGACCTGAATTTAGGTGGTGGATATAGAAGACCTTACTGTATTATTCTTTTCCATTTTTCTGCAGTCTAGACATTTTTTCTAAATTACAAAGTTGCTGATGATTTGAGCTACTGATGTGTTTAAGCCTCGTGGAACCAAGGAATCCAAGGCATTGCTGCATTGACCCTTGTGTTCCTTCCACCTCTCCTCCTGCTGTTCTGTATTTTCTAGAACAGACTAACAAAGAGAATGCAGACTCAGCACATATTTTTTGATTAAAAATTCACATAACTTCACAATTAGAATGTTTTGATCCCACATTAAAAATCACAGCAGCTTCCACATCTAGTACAGACATGTTCCCAATTATTCTATTTGTACCTGATCCTTCTCTGCGCATTTGGCATTTCCAGAGTCCATCCTGTGTCTCCTCCACATCCAGATATGGGGTTGGACCCCACCCATATCCAGATAGTCAAAGACACACCTCAAACTCTTGAAGCTTCTTTGTTTTACTCTTTAGTATTCTACTATAACCTGTCAGTTTTTTTAAACAGGCTGGCATAAATAATTCCTGCAGCTGAAATGTAATAAATTCTGGAAATAGAAGAGTCTCAAAATGTGAAGGCTTGACACGTCTACGTTTTTGAATCTTGTGTACAACGATGATTTGTTTTACACCTAATTTACTTTGTTTACCAGTCACATTAAGGTTTATAAGTCCAAAGACTTTTATCTTGGTTTCAATATGTCTACAAACTGTGTGTGTGTGTGTGTGTGTGTGTGTGTTATAAATATATCATATTTTGTATTTTTGAGACTTTTTGGTATTTGTATTTTAATGTAAGAAGGAGATTTTGGTTTCTTTGTAACCTGAGATTAGGGGCATGTGTGTTTATTTGAGCCTCCTCCTTTGACTTCTTTCCCGTGCCGAACTGCAGTGCTGTGCATGTAATTGAAAGCAATGGGCTTACAGAATTCACCCAAGTCTTTTTTTTTTTTTTTTTTTTTTTAGAGAGAGAGAGAAAGAGAGCATGAGCAGAGGAAAGGGGCAGAGGGAGAGAGAGGAAGAGAGGGAGAGAGGGAGAGATAGAGGTAGAGAATCCCAAGCAGGCTCCATGCTCAACACAGAGCCCAACGTGGGGTCCAATCCCAGGATCATGACCTGAGCTGAAATCAAGAGTCGGACACTCAACCAACTGAGCCACCCAGGCACTCCAAGAATTCGCCAAAGTCTTACATGGAAAAACATAGTTGTTACTCACTGAACTAGCTAGGATGGCTGAACAGAAATGAACATGATTGAATGTCCTAATCAAATGAAATAAGAACAAACACACGTTTGGACCATTTTTCGTGACTGAGTTTATTCCTGTGCTACCTAGTAATTAGATATTAACAGAGGAATTTTTATTTCTAGTGATTTTTATTTCATTCCTATAACCAAAGCAAGTGAAAATGAGATTTCTTGTGAGGTAGAACTTTTCCCTCCCTTCTTTTTTTGCCTCCTTTCTTGTCTTCTGCCCTTTTATGATATCTTTCAGTTAAAAAGATAATTTTTAGTGACAGTTTCCACTTGAGTGGTTGGACTACTAAGCTATCTTTGAGCATACATCATTTGTTTGGGGGCAAATCCTTATTTTTGGTCCCACACAGTCCATTGGTATTGACCTAGAGCCTTGGCATCAGTTCTGAGTGTGAATAGGACTGAAGTTACTTCATCTTCATTTCTATTGATGTGTGGAGACTGGCAGGTGCTGGGGGAAAGGGTGAGCAAAATAGAGGAGTCCAGGGGTCTTCTGAGAATGGCCTATGGAACCATTTGAGTCTAAAAGCTTTTGTGTGGCATGTTGAGCAAATTGAAATGGCTTATTCCAAAACCGCTTGTTGAGAAAGGACAAAAGGAACGTTGGAACAAAGACTCCACTTGAGATGGAGAGGGCGGAAAGGAGGGATTGCTGTATTTGTCACATGCCTCTGACCGAGGTCTAGGCTGCATTATGTGTCATGTTGTGCTGCCCACAGCTGGACTTCTCCTGTGTTAGTCTAGCCACTGTGGGCATGATTCTGGGAGAGTGATTGCTGTGTAAAGCTTAGGAGTCTAACATATAAAACTTTGGTCAGTTTTCATTCCATGCTTTCATCCTGTTTTGATTGAATATTAGAAGAAATCTTAACCATCATCAAGCGTCAAATGTGACCTGAATGTAGGGATTGCCCACCCTCTTCTTAGCAGAGATATTTAAATGGGGGAGCTGTTTTTTTCTTTAATGTTTATTTTTGAGAGAGAGAAAGAGAGAGAGTGCAAGGGGGTAGGGGGCAGAGAGAGAGGGAGACACAGAATCTGAAGCAGATTCCAGGCTCTGAGCTGTCAGCATAGAGTCCAACATGGGGTTGAACTCACTAACTGCAAGATCATGACCTGAGCTGAAGTCAGATGCTTAATCCACCGAGGCACCCAGGTGCCCCCAGGGGAAGCAGCTTTTATGTCCACTCTCTTGTTTCTCTGGCTTCCCTTGGGGAATTCCTGTAGCTTACTATCATGGAGACCCAGAAACAGTGAGATTTTATTAATTTTAGTGAACTCATTATTTAAGGAGCCCATAGTGGGGATTGTTGGAGTGTTTGACTCACTCCCATTTTGGCTATGGGTTTGGATGGCCCTGATTCTACTGCAAGCTCCAGAGTTAGGTCTACTTTTTTTCTTTACCTCCCTCCCTTCCTTCCTTCCTTCCTTCCTATCCTTCCCTCCTCTCTCCCTCTTTCTTTCTTTCTTTCTTTCTTTCTTTCTTTCTTTCTTTCTTTCTTTCTTTCTTTCCTTCCTTCCTTCCTTCCTTCCTTCCTTCCTTCCTTCCTTCCCTCTTCATTTTCTTTCAGAGGCAAGTCTTAATTGACTTCAGAATATTGGGGCATCACAACCCCCAGTTCACAATGGCTGGTTCAGAGACAGGCATATAATCTAGCTAGAGCCAGTGAGATTTGAGTATACCTTCCCTGAAACACCTTTTTTCCCTCCCTGTGAAATCAATCAAAAGAGACTTTGCTTTTCCCAGTGTATACAAATGAGGAAAGCTGGTCCAAGGGGTAAGAGGCAGCCATCCTGGGACCAGGAGGAAAGAGTCTACTTAAGATAAGATCCAAAAGCAGTGACATTGACCCCCCCAAAAAAGGACAGTAGGAGAATAGATCCTGGCTAGATTCAAGCTCTGCCTCAAGTACTGAAGTACTTTTCTGTTCAAACCATGTTTAAGCCATTTTAATTGTATTTGGATTTTCTTTTATTTGAACCATGAAGAATCCTAATAATATACACAAAAATCTTTGCTAGGCTCCACAACATTTCATTTGTGATAATACCATATTTAAGAAAAAGAAAAATCATGGTCACAAGGAATGTAATCAATATATTTATGGTTCAGAGTTGGGAGAAAAAGTGAAAATATTTTCTGATAGTACATCTGTGCAAAGTAAGCAACTTATATTACCTCTTGTGGGGTCAACATATGGTTGTAGTTTTCCCGAGTTCAGATAAAACATACCCTTGAAATTATTTTACCTTTGTTGTTAGAATGACAGGATCACAGAGCAGGTTTATGAGAAATAATTCAGGATTTGGGTGTCTTGTTTTGGGTGTCCTAGGTAGGAACTGAAGCTTACTGATTATGAAAAAATGATAAGGTCTATTATCAATGAGCTTTTCACTTTGTGTTCCATTTTAAGGTATATATATATATATATATATATATATATATATATATATATATATCTTTTTTTAAATAATTTTTTTAATGTTTCTTTATTTTTGAGAGACAGAGACAGAGTGTGAGCAGGGAAGGGGCAGAGAGAGAGGGAGACACAGAATCCGAAGCAGGCTTCAGGATCTGAGCTGTCAGCACAGAGCCTGACGCGGGGCTCAAACCCACGAATCGTGAGATCATGACTTGAGCTGAAGTCAGACACCCAACCGACGGAGCCACACAGGCGCCCCTTATTTTAAGGTATATTTACTTCATGGCACTTCATTAGTGCCTAGTTATCAAGTTCCTGAAGATACATTAAGAAAATCCATTGTAGTGGACTGAGTGGCTGGGGACCAGATCTTAAAATATGGTACCCTCACAGAAGTACAGGCAAACATATCCTGTCCACTCTCCTGAGGGTGTTATTTTGACTCTAGCTTTTATGACTCTGTTTAGAAATCAGGATATGCTTCAGAGAGAAGAGTAAAACTGAATTTGTGTGTCTCAGACACAGGAATGAATTATGACCTCACAGGCATGAATCCTTAATTTAAACTATGGCAGATGTGGGGCGCCTGGGTGGTTCAGTCGGTTGAGTGTCCAACTGTTGATTTTCACTCAGGTCATGATCTCACAGTTCATGAGATCAAGCCCCATCTCTCAGTGCAGAGCCTGCTTGTGATTCTCTCTCTCCTTCTCTCTCTCTGCCCCTCCCCTGCTCTCTCTCTTTTCTCCCTCCCCCATTCAAGTGTGTGTGCATACGCTCTCTCAAAATAAAAATAAACACAAAATAATAAACTATGGTGGATGTGATATATAATGTTGAGTACTTCATTAAAGACCTTTTAGAAGTTATTAATCATGTGAATCTCTTCAGAGATTGTCAGAGTTGAGGTAATGCAGACACGAAAAGATAGAAAGTTTCTTTTCTCATTGGAAAATGGAACAGTTTGACATGGTAAATACTAGTTATAAATAAGTAATAAAAACTTCTCATGGAAAAGTACATATCTGGAATTATATTCTCCTGCTCCAACTGTCAAAGTACATCTCTTGGGTTTAATTTTAAAATTCATTAAAAATACTGTTTCCTTAGCCTAGGCATTACTATCTGGAATAAAGTTTGTTCTGGTTTGGAATAAAAGAAAAACTTTTTATTACTGAAGAGTTAGACTGAAGATTGCTAATTCTAGAGTTTCATTCTTGAGAAAAGAAATGAGGGCTTAAGTTTTTCATGGTAAAGCAGTTCTTATCAAGGCTGGGATTTAACGTTCTCAGTATACACTTCCTAACTTTCCATTTTACTCTATAATAAATGTAGTACATGTATTTGTTCAGATTTTCTAAGCAGCAAGAACTCCTCACAAGATATATGAATATCCATAGGGGCAGAGAATTTTAGAATTGTTGTCTTAACCTGCACCCTAATGGGACCAGCTACTCTTTATTTCCTTGTTCAGAATACCCAGGAAAGGCTTTTTCAAGTTTTGTTCATGGGGCACTTGCACCAGCATGAACTGGGGAGACTTCCTTTCTGGTTGGGATGTAGGAAGCCATGAGAGACTATTGCTTTTATTTAATGATAATAAGCCAGATCAGTGGTAGTCTATAAAATCATAGTTTAAAAAATCCATCAAGGCCTGAGAACAGGAATGGACTTACATGAACTAAAATCTAGGCAGCCATCAACTCTTCCGGGAGCTAAGAGACACCTTATTCCTTTCATGCCTGGCAGAGTGTTGGCAATGGAAAGAATCCACCATGGACAGGGGCAAGAAGAAACCAGTAGAAGTTTTAACAAGTTTTTAACAGTGATATGCTTGGGCTGATAAATGAGAATACTGAGGAAAAATGGCCACAAAATGAGCCTCCACACACTCGCTCTCTCTTTCTCATTGCCCCTCACTTAGTGGGTATGGATGCCAGATGCTGGGGACTGGCGAATCTGCTGAGATAGAACCTTTCCAGAGACTTTGAGGATATCACCATAGATGCTTACAGGATAATCAGAGAGTGTTATGGGCAACTTTCTGCAATTAATTCAACAAATTAGATCAAGGACTTAACTAAGAAAATCCATAGGTAAGTTCCAGGCTGAGAAGAAGTAGTCATAATCCATGCATTTGGCATAGGAACCAAATCTAGAATATATTTATAATTCCTACACACAGGGGTACCCGGCTGGCACAGTCCCTAGAGCATGTGACTCTTGATCTCTGGTTTGTGGGTTTGAGCCCCATGTTGGTGTAGATATTATTTAAAAATAAAATCTTAAAAAAAAAATAATTCCTACACACAGAAGACAAACAAACCAATAAAAAGATAGGCAAAAGTCTTGAACAGACTTTTTTCTGAAAGAGGATAATAAAATAGCCAATAAGTACATGCAAAAGGTACTCAAATTATAGTTATCAGAGGGGCACCTGGGTGGCTCAGTCAGTTGAGCATCCAACTTCAGCTTAGGTTGGGTTTGAGCCCCACATTGGGTTCTGTGCTGACAGTTCAGAGCCTAGAGCCTGCTTCAGATTCTGTGTCTCCCTCTCTCTGCTCTTCCCCCACTTGTGCTCTGTTTCTCAAAAATAAACATTAAAAAAAATTATAGTTATCAGAAAATGCAAATTAAACCACAATAAAGCACTATTTTATACATATTTCAAAGGCCAAAATGAAAAAGACTGCTAATATAAAAGATTGGGGGGTCTCCTGGTTGGCTCAGTCAGTTGAGCATCTGACTCTTGATTTCAGCTCAGGTCACGTTCTCAGTTGTGGGATCAAGCCCTGCATTGGGCTCTGTGCTGAGCATGGAGCCTGCTTGGGATTCTCTCTCTGAAATAAAAAGGTAATAAGATAAAATAAAATATTGGGGAAGATGTAGAACAATCTCATACATTACTAGTATCAGTGTAGAATGGTACAACTATTTAGGAAAAAATTTTCAGAGTATAACAAAAAAAAAATGCATCTACTTAGGACTCAGAAATCCTCCTCCTAGGTGTTTAAGCCAAGATTTATGAAAAACATTATGTTCACAAAAAGACATACGCAAATATTCATAGTAGTCATATTCACAATAGCCTCAAATTGGAGATATCCATGACTGGACAGTGACAAACTAATTGGTAGTACACTCATGCAGGGAAGTGCTACTCAGCTCCAAAAACATACCAACGATGGATGCTACTATATGGATGTACCTCACAAACATCGTGAGACCCACGATGGGGTATATTGTATGATTCCATTTATATGAAGTTCTAAAACTATAAAAACCAATTTCTGGTTTTCCTCACTCGGTGTGGGAAAATTGAACTGAGAAGAGTATCAGGAAGTTTCTAAAAGGGTGAAAATATTCCACATCTTGTTTGGAGTGGTGGTTACACCAAGCATCAAAACTCATCAAACCGAACACTTACATCTGTGCATTTTATCCTTCCACGTAAATTATATCCCAACTAAAAAAAAAGAAATTTCTTTGGGGAGTTTGTTTATAATGCAGATTCTTAGGCCTCACTCCAGACAGACTAAATTAGAGTCTTTAGGAATAATTTGAATGAATATTACATTCCAAAAATCAGTGCCAAAAGTGTTTGACGTAAAGCAGAACTTTCTCCTAGGTGAATACATAGATGGAGAGGGTTTTTTTTTTAATGTTTATTTATTTATTTAAAAAAATTAATGTTTATTTATTATTGAGAGACAGAGTCAGAGCATGAGTAGGGGAAGGGCAGAGAGAGGGGGAGACACAGAATCTGAAGCAAGCTCCGCATCAGCACAGAGCTCGATGCAGGGCTTGAATTCATGGACTGTGAGATCGTGACCTGAGCCGAAGTGAGATGCTTAACTGACTGAGCCACCCAGGTGCCCCAAGAAGGGCTTTTTCTTAAGTAGACATAGAGACTTATTTTTGCACAAAGATGGACAATAACAAGTGACAGCTGTTCAGGATTGTCTTAACTTTTCCTGGTGCCAGAGAGAAGAAGGATCTATTTCTTGAGGAAACAGGAATTTCTAAGGATCTATTTCCTTGAGGAAACGGGAATATGAATGAATGGTGGTTTTGTGGGATGGAAATGTGCTGTACTAGATTTAATCACACTCTGGGTTAAATCTTGTGGGCTGGCCTGGGACCTAATCAACATTAACTTAATTGCTAGTTTGAGACAATGTATTTATTCTGAGTTTCCAGCAACTGACTTACAAATGAACTTGGGAAACATAGCCAGCATATAAATGGAGGACAGCCTGTGCTGGGGAAAAAAAAAATCCTTGATAACATGACCATTGAGAATGAGAAGGAAGAACCACACAAAAGAGTATAAATTTGTGAAATGAGAAAAATTAGTCTATTGCAATTTTGTAAGCTAAATCCTGTCAACGGCAGTAATGGTGTCTGGCTAATACTAAGTAAACTCTTTCTCTCTGTGTCAGGAAGCAAGAAGCTTCCCAGAACTATAGGGAAGTGGACAAATCTGCAAAGCATCGTCATTTGATTCCCTTCTGTTCTCAGGTATAAAAAGGGTAATGGGTGATGGATCAAGCTATGGGTTGACCTTTAGCCAAGCTATGAACTTAAGAACTTGCTGTTTGAGTTTTCCCATCCAAGAGGAATTTTCAGCCTTTGGTTTGCCTTAAAGAATCTCACACAGAAAACTAGCCTCATCTAGTATGGCAGGAGCATGGGACTATGCTCAGACCTCAGTGAGCCAAGCTTTGTGGAACAGATAGAATACTCTAAGAATTCTCTTCCTTCTTTGAGGGAAAATGATTTTACTGTGGTTGGCTTTTCCAGTAACCCTCCAGGCCATTCTCCACACTGTTTCCAGAGGATGCTTTGAACCATAGGTGTGATCGTGTGATCCGTCATCTGTCCAACGCCACTCACCAGTGGTACACAAGTAGGCTTCTAGCAGCTTAAGCCCCAGTTACTAGCTCTGTAACTTTGCGCCTATCATTTAACCCCTCTCCCTCACTCCTCTTCCTCAATTTCCTCTCTTTAAAACTGGTTTGATCCTGTCTACTACAAAAAACTAAGAAAAAGTTCTGGTAAGTTCTTTCCACATAGGAGTTGTTCAAAAGATGGAGATGTTGACTCTTATCTCCCAAACATAGTGTTGACAGCACTTCCTAATTTGGCCGACTTCCATCATCAGTCCATTGCTCGCTGCCCTAGCGGCCAGCCTGCAGAGCTATGAATGATTCCTGGATATCCCAGGGTGCTTCAGTTCTCCAGGTGTCAATTCCTGCCTTGGTCCCTTTGTGTTTCTCTGGAACCCTGAGCAGACGTTTTATTAGAGCATCTGCTTTATGGCACCCATTCGTTGACCTGTCCGCCATCTGTAATCGATGATGAGTCCACAGAGCAGGGGCCCTCTCAGCATTGGCTGAGTCCAGGCTCAGACCCAATATGATGTATTAGTGGCAGCAGAGGGAGTTGAAGTAGTGGTGGTAATGAGGGCAGTCATGGCAGTTATGGCAATCCTATGCCATGGATAGCAACAATAACAGTGAGCACTTATTGCCAGTGATAAGCACTTGACTTACATGATCTTGTACAGTTCTCACGACAATGTTATGAGGCATTTATTGTAATTGTCTTCATCTACGAATAAGGAAACGAGACCAAAGTCAGGTTATTTTGTGCAGTGTTAACCCCTGCGGTAAAAAGAAGCTCTGGGACTTGCCCCTGGCTGGTCCAGACCTCACGCCCCCAGTTCCTAGAGTGTACTTTCTCTAGTACTCGTTGTAAGAGAATGGTGGGGGGTGGGAGGGTCAGTTGTGGGCAGAGTGACAAGACCGTTTCCCCTCAGGGCTGGCATTTAGATTCAGTCTGGGAAACATTGCTGAGCCGTCTCTTCAGGTATCCATCTTAAACTGACGAGGAAAATATGTGAGTCACCCATTTATGACAATAACCCAATAATGTTAGGTTGCTTGCCCAAGGGTAGGCCTTTTGTGGAGTTCATATTCACCTCTAGCAATGGCAGTATCGTTGTTGTTTACAAATGAAAAATTTTGATGTACAGATTTTCATCTGGGACTGGGACTCTGCCAGTCCTTGGGAGGTCTCGGGCCCCCCTTATGGCATATCCAGAGTAGCTGTCAGAGATCAGTTCAGAATGTGTTCATTTGCACATGTTTGTGAAGTCCCTGCAGCAGATCCTTTCACCAAAGTTTAAAGGCCATCTATAGCAGGCAGTGAGGCTAGATTCCTTTATTGCTAAATATTGTGAAGAATTATGGAAACTGGATCCATTGATGTCAGAGGAAATATCTAGAGAAAGTGCAGAGGAGAGAAATGGCGGAGGACATTCAAAGGTACCAGGCGTTTGTAGCCTGGCTGGGGTTCCCTTGTTGGTCAGGTCAGAAGAATAGCAGCCCCAGTCCTGGGCCTTATGGGTTTGTAGCCCGGGTAGTTTCTGCTGTGTATTCCAAGACATTTTGATCATTGTAGTCCCTCTTAATTTTTCCCTATAGATTCAATACTTAATTAGCTAAGTTCTAATAATTCTATCTCCTCTATTATCTACAACGCACACGCTCACATGCATAATGTTATAAATTTTGGATTTTATCGTATAAGAATAAGGACATACAGATCTCGTTTTCTTTGAGAGCATATTCAGACCACAACTGATAGTCTAATCGATGTTGTACTTATTGAAAACACTCAAAACAGTTCACAACACTATCATATAGCATCGTAGGCAAGGGGTCTAAAATGAGGAATTCTGTCTGAGGTCTCTTACTTCCTTCTGATCCAGACTTGGTGTTAGAATGGTCTCCACATTGTGGCAAAGATTTCCCCTCTTCCGTTGTTGACTCATTGTCTCCTCTGAATGTGTCACCGTGCCTCGCCTGCCTATCTTTCAGGAATGCTAATCCCTGTCCTTGCTTCCATCCACTTCGTTTGAAAGTAACTCAAATTTGATTTTACTTGCATTCGCCAATCTAATTATCAAAGCTCATCACATTTATTCTGTGATTCTTTAAAGATTCCATGGCTCTCCCTTTCTCATTGACTAATTTGTACACTGTTAGTTCTTACTTGTAGCCTCAATTTCCAGTATTTTATCTGTGTTTTCCTCTCCCAGGTATGTGAGTTTGATTCAGTGCTCTAGTATTTTTGGAGGGAAATAAAGGAAGAAAAGAACCCTGAACTGAAGACCGGGAAGAATTAAGAGAAAACATTACAGGCTTTAACTGTTTCTGACTTGACTAATTTCTGTCCTGTTAGCTGAATCCTGCCTTTGTTCTCTGCTATATTTTCCTGGCCAGTTGATATAAGTGAAAACTTCTATCAGAGGATGAGGAAAAATGGAAATGTTTTCGTTAATGATATATGCTTAGTATCACGATTCAGACAACAGTCAAAAAGCTCACTACGGTGTGCCAGGAATTGCACCATAGCTAGAGCATCCAGTGAGGGAAGCATGGTTTTCCCTGACTGCATCATCTAGTGAGACAGGCAGGAAGCACAAAGGCAGTTGTAACAAAGGAGGGGAACGCAGGTGCTGGGGAAAATGCAGGAGGCTTATCTAACCAAGTACCAGGATTTCAGAATGACAGTGTCTTATAATGGCCATGAATATAAACTCTTCTTGGACAATCCTCTTATATCCATCAGTGTATTGGATCTTTATGTATAAGTAAAAGTATATCCAGATGGTTTGCATAAAACCATTGTTTTCTTGCCATGGTGTTTGAATTTTGCTCCTCCACTCATATGTCCATTCCTTCTTATTTATTTCTTTTTTTTTAAGTTTGTTTATTTTGAGAGAGAGACAGAGAGAGAGAGACAGAGAGAGAGAGACAGAGAGCAAGCAGGGTAGGGGCAGAGAGTGAGGAAGAGAGAGAATTCCAAGCAGGCTCCATGCTGTCAGCATGGAGCCTGATGCAGGGCTCGATCCCATGACCCTGAGATTGTGACCTGAACTGAAATCGGGAGTCAAGTGCTTAACCTACTGAGCCACCCAGGTGCCCCTATTTCTTATTTTTTTGTATGTGATTGTAACTCTTTAGATGTGGAGACTAGACATTTATTTCATACAAGAGCCATGAGACAGCCACCCCAAAAGGATTATTTGTGTCAGGAAAATGCACTGGGAATTCATGACTCAGTGTGAGTATCTTAATCTACTCAGAATTCTTTTGGCTAGGAGTAACTTGCTTATACCTTTCTGAGGATACATCATTGTTAGAAATGAGTTCTGTGGTGTAACAAGCCACCTCAGAACTTGGTAGTTCATGGCAGCAAATTTTTCTTTCATGCTCAGGGGTCCATGGAGCTCCTTCATCTCGTCTGGACTTAACTCTGGGTTCCAAGTGGCTGGAAAGAGTCCGGTCTCTTCCACCTGCCCCTCTTTCTGTGGTCTTAGCAAGGGGAAACTGCTGTTTAAGGGGCATCCTTATCAGGCAGTGACGTGGGGATACATGTGACATCCAGGAGAAGCATGGTGGTGGTGGAGAGGGAAGAAGGAGTCCTGGACAAATAATACTGTCTCCCTCAGGAATAATGAAGCTAGTAGAGAACATTGTATTTGTGCATTGAGTGTAGCAGTGTATGTAGCAAAACAGTGGAGGCCTGGTCAAAACGGTAAAGATTCTACTTTTCAGTAAAGCCTGGGCAAATACTTGGAGAAATTTTCACATCAGAGTGGATATATAAAATGAATGAGTTGGCTTCTTTTCGATACATGATGCTGGTGGGTACAGATTGCCAAGTGGCTAATGTTGAAAACAATGTCTTTTCCCCCCACTCATATGAGCCTTAAGCAACTCACAGGCTTTGCAGCAAAACCGTTGAGGGTTAAATAAAAGCTGCCATGTCAAAATGCTATTAAATGATAGCATGAGATTTGTGATGAATACTTCAAATAATACAGTAGCAACCAAAGACATTGAATGAGAGAGAAAATTGACATTCTTCTTCTCCCTGGAAAGACTTTGCCTGTATCCTTCAACGCAGTTGTAAACAGCAATTACGATTTATTTTTCAGCTTCCTGAAGGGCCGCTTTTGATTGCAGATCTTTTTGAGCTTGTTAAATTCCTTTGTTAAGCTTAAATTTGAGAATCAGCAGGATATAGTCACCTCTGTGTCTGATGGAGGATCTTTGGTCACCCAGCCTTCAGTAACATAAAGCTGTTTCCATATTAGTAAAGGAAGCAGTGCATGTCTGCCTAAATGGCATATTACAATTTCGCCATGTGTCTGTGAGGCATGAGGACGTTATTAAAACTGATGTCTAGGGGCGCCTGGGTGGCGCAGTCGGTTGAGCGTCTGACTTCAGCCAGGTCACGATCTCGCGGTCCGTGAGTTCGAGCCCCGCGTCGGGCTCTGGGCTGATGGCTCAGAGCCTGGAGCCTGTTTCCGATTCTGTGTCTCCCTCTCTCTCTGCCCCTCCCCCGTTCATGCTCTGTCTCTCTCTGTCCCAAAAATAAAAAAAAATAAAAAAAAAATAAAAAAGCTGATGTCTATATAACCCCAGCAGTTACAGTCTTAACTTCCACAGAAGAAACCCCAAGATCAATTTTTTTGTACTTTTTAATTTGCTTTTTGACTGTGTAAATAATTCTGAGTACCAAGACAACCTTTGCAGACTACAGTAAAAGAAGTTTACAAGATTGACCTAACTTATCTGCTAGGTCATGGCTGTTTACCACCTTAAACAGACTCAGCATGGGAGGAAAGAATTATTCTCTTTTTTCTTGTGCCTCTTGGAAAGATTGGAGGTTGTTTGTTTTATTTCAAGTAACTACCTGCTACTAATACCGTTCCTTATTATTTCATGCAGTGAGACCAGAAGTAGTCTATTTCCTTTAAAATGGTATTATGGCTGCATTTTATATTATTTATTAATATTCTGAAATTAAAAAATAAAGTAGAAAAAAGAATCTATAATTATACTAATCTATCAGTTACTATCAAGAGTAACTGATAACATTTCAGGGGCGCCTGGGTGGCTCAGTTAGTTGAGCATCCGACTTCGGCTCAGGTAATTGATCTTGGGGTCCATGGGTTAGATCCCTGTGTCGGGCTCTGTGCTGACATTTCAGAGCCTGGAACCTGCTTCAGATTCTGTGTCTCCCCCTCTCTCTCAAAAAGCAGATAAACACTGAAAATTTTTCTAATTAAAAAAAAAAAGAATAATTGACAACATTTTAGAGCATCAACTCCCAGATGTTTTTCTGTGTATGTGTTTAGAAGACTTTATCTGTATATAGGTGCAGATATATTTACACAACACTAACCTGCTGTCTGTGCTGTTTTGTAATCTGTAGTATTCACCCGATCATGTGCATATCATGAATATTTTCCATATCAGTGACCATGTTTCTGAAGTATTGCTTTTAATATATTCTAGCAGTTTCATTCTTCAGATACACTTAAGTAGCTAGAAAATTTGGATTTTGTTTGCTATTTTATAAAGTGCTACTATGCATATCCTTACACTAAATATTTGCATGCATCCCTTCTTATTTTACTTGGGTAAATTACCGGTGGTTGAATTAGTACCTTTATTATATTCTCTTTTTTTAATATTTATTTTTGAGAGAGAGAGACAGTGTGTGAGCAAGGGAGGGGCAGAGTGAGCAGGAGAGACAGAGAATCAATCCCAAGCAGGCTCCGCATTGACAGTGGAGAGCCCAAAGCATGGCTCGACCTCACAAACCACAAGATCGTGACCTGAGCCGAAGTCGGACACTCAACTGACTGAGCCACCTGGGTACCCCAGTACCTTTACTATATTCTAATTCATATCTGTATGCTTTCATCTTGTGAATTTTCTAATCTGTTATTAGATTATAAAATTCTATGCTGGTTCCTCTTTTAATTATTATCATTATTATATTATCGATACACTATTTCAAAAGTGGTTTTCTCTCAATGTTCTCAGATTCCTCAGCCTTCTCCAATAAATTAACTAATGTCAGAAAACCCATTAGGATTAAGGATGCACATTTCTTTTTTTTATTTTTAAATGTTTATTTATTTTTGGGAGAGAGAGTGAGACAGAACATGAGTGGGGGAGGGCCAGAGAGAGGGAGACACAGAATCCGAAGCAGGCTCCAGGCTCCGAGCTGTCAGCACAGAACTCGATGCGGGGCTTGAACCATGAATCGTGAGGACATGACCTGAGCGGAAGTCGGTCGCCCAACTGACTGAGCCACCCAGGTGCCCCAACGATGCACATTTCTAATGCTTAACCTGCTTTGTTGTTGTTTTAATCATTCGCTATTCAGTGCTCCCCCCAAAAGTGGGTAGTGACTAGTCATCAGACTCCACATGCTGTGTTTCTTTGGAAACTCCCTGAATTTTTCTTTCCTCAAGGGTGGTTTCCCAGGGGTCTACATTTTGATTCAATTCTGGGGCTCATTTGTTACCAGTTGTGCTTACAAAGATGTGATTTCCTGCTTTCCCTCATCCAGTCAGTTGCTGTTACTCATTTCCACCATGCATGCTATGTGTCTCTGCCCCTGTTATGGCATTGTTTTTGTCCTTGTCCGCAAGGCTCTTCACCTGATTGAGTCTCCTGTGCATGCACTCCTGTACAGCAAAAATCTTTTTAACATTAGGGTTTTTTTTTTCTTACCACACATCATTCCTGCATTTCCCCCCAACAGGTTCCAGTCCTTGGAGATGAATATACATTTTTAAGTACTAGCTTTTTCTTGTGGACTTCACAGGTGAAAGAAAGGCGCTTAGACTCTTGGGTTCATCGTCGTGAAGATGATTTTCTTTGCAAGGAGAGATCAAAGCACTGAATATAAACAAAGCACTCTTTTCTTAGAAAGTGGAGAACTTGAAATCTTCTGGAGCAGCTGAAGGAAAAATAAAACATTAAAAGAAATGCCTTAGTACTCAAAGTAACTTTATTATCATAAATAATGTTCATTAAGCAAATGTTTGTGCCAGTGTTTGCCAGGGATTGTCTTAGAAGGAGAGAATACAGGGAAAAAGAAGCCACTGTCTCAGGAAGTGCCATTTAAGAGGGAAACAGGTGAGGAAAAAGGCAGTCATGATGTGGTGTGAGAGCAAGAATGAGATGGAAAGACGTAGGAGAAAATGTAGCGGTGTGTGCAAGTGTGCATGTATGAATGATTATGTGGGTGTGTGCGGCCGAGTGTGTGTACCCATGCATGTGTGAGAGTACGGGTGTGTGCATGTGAGCGTGCGCTTGTGGGTGTATGCAAGCGTGTGTGTGTGTGCATATATGGGTGTGTGAGTGTGAGTGCACGTGTGTGAGTGTGTGTGTGTGTGTGAGTGTGTGAATGTGGCAGACAGTAGAGGTCTGAGAATGGCTGTGAGGCAGTGACAAATGAAGTCTTGAGGAGTCCGTTCAATGAAGTTGGGCGAGAAGAAAGGATAGAATAACACAGCTCGAGATAGTGGAACTAACTTGTTGCCAGACCAGGGATGGGAGAGAATGCTTTCTAGGAAACTGCAAATAACATGGTTTATTCAGAGTACATAGTGTGTAGCACATATAATTGTTGAGAGAGCTAGATATACGATTGAGCAGATTTTCCTTTTGACTCCAAAATGCCATTTCTTGGGACCTGTCTCAATGATATACTGACAGTGACAAATGTCCAAGGTCTATTTTTCAGTAAATACAGCATTGTGCAGAGAGTATTTCTAGAAGGCATCCTTTTAGACAAGAAAGTATCTGCTCATCTATCTATCCAACCTGTATGTTATTTTTTTATTGATTTTATTGGTTTTTATTGATTATTTTTGATTGATTTTGTATTTACTTTTTTATTGATTTTAGGTGTCCTAAGTGCTAAATCGGAAACTGATTTTTCTACATATTAATCTTATAAAAATTCTCATCTGCATTCTTTTTGAAAACTATGTTTGCCAGTGAGTTTGAACTTTATCCTATGAGAAGACCCAAGCAAGGGATGAAATCTGTTTCGCTTTTCATGCACGAGTTCTAGTTTTCCACAAAAGTGATTTCTTTTTCTACTTTTCTATGATATCAGTGAAGAATGTCAGTTTTAGGGTAGATAGACCACATGCTGGTCCAGGGTGAAAGACACTGGGAATTATTTTAGGAAGCTTGATCAGCCCAATTAATGGAGGAAAACATATTTCCTTTACACTGTGATCAGCATAGGGGCACCTGAGTGGCTCAGTCAGTTTAGTGTCTGACCCTTGATCTTAGCTCAGGTCTAAGGGTCGTGAGGGATTTCAGGGTCGTGGGTTGAACCCTGTGTTGGGTTCCATGCTGGGCATGAAGCCTACTTAAAAAAAAATAAGAACATTAAAAAAATACACTACGACCAACACTATGACAGTTGATTACGTTAAAGGCTTCAGAAACAATGTCTTCTAGAAATCTGGGGCTTCACTGGAACACACATGCAAATGAAAAAGAAGTAAAGAGCCAAAACATTCTTTCCTCGATCCATTTCCCTTCTTCTTCCACTCTGAGACTGTTAACTTGTTGGCTTGGCTCTGTTTTGAACTGCTGTTGAAAGCGTGCTCATCTGACAAAGGCATTTTTGTATTCACTGCACAGATTTTTAAAAAGAGATTGATTTTTTTCCGCCCAAAGGTGAGAAATAAAAACCACAAAGTCTTTACCAGGGACTGCCGTGGGTAGTCTTTATAGGAGCAGGCTTTTCAGTAAGTCACTGTCGGGTTACCTCGCACCTGCCAGCTGCAAAGCTCCACAGTTCCTTCTTAGCCCACGGTCATTACCCAGCATGCTGAGGGGCCCCCACTCTGTCTCTTGAGAGTAACTCTGGAAAGAAACTGCTACCTGGGATTCTGGGCAGCCAGACAATCCTTAGAAGTGGTGAAAGGAACATCAGAAGTTGTTCCCAAAAGTACTCTTCACTGAAAACCAGCGCCAGGGAACTAGTAGGGTGCCTGACTGAATAAAATTGGAAATTATGCACTCCGAAAGGATAAAACCCTATATCACAGGCTGAGTTGAGACATTATGGTTTGGAGGCAGTATGTATGACATATAATTCCTTATGTTCTGTGAATGTTCAGTTAACACAAGGATGGGGTTTTAAAATAGCCTTCTTTTAAGACCAATTTACATATAGTGAAATGCCCAGATCTTTTAAAAATTGTGGCTAAATAGACATAAAATTTACCATTTGAGCCATTTTTTAGTATATGATATTTTTTGGCATTAAATATATTCACAGTGTTGGAAGTGCACAGATCTTAAGGGTACAACTTGATGGGTTTTGGTAAATGTGCATATCTGTGAAACCAGGAACTAACTAACTCTCTCTCTCTCTCTCTCTCTCTCTCTCTCTCTCATTATTGAAGTATAGCTGATGTACAATATTGTAACAGTTTCTGGTGCACAACATAGTGATTAGATGATTGTGTACGTAATGTAATGCTCACCTAATCTAAAGAACAAAACCAATCAAGCAAACAAACCAAAATGAGAAACACTCATAAATACAGAGAACAAACCAGTGGTTTCCAGAGGGCAGACGGGTGGGGAGATGGGCTAAATAGGTGAAGGGCATTCAGAGGTACACGTTTCCCACTGTAAAGTAAGACATGAGGATGAAAAGTACAGCAGAGGGAATATAGTCAATAATATTGTAATAACATTGTCTAGTGACAGATGGTGACTACACTTACTGTGAAAATCGGAATCTCTTTCAAGATACTCACATTGTTATCACCCTGGGAAGTTCCCTTATGTCCCTCCAGGGTAAAATTTAAATAAGAACTTATTTTTCTATTGTATGTTCTTTTTCATTAAAAAGACTCATAAATCTAGAAAAATAAAAGAGAAAGAATCACTCACTGGGGTAAGTGCTGATCTGCTGAATCCCTAAGTAGGCCAATGACATAGCATGAAATAATATTGAGAAGAAATGAGGTTTTTACCGTTGTGCAGCTAGAAATTTCTCTTAGGGTAATAGAAGGATTCTTGAGGATGCTGTCCCACCCATGTCCCCCACTCAAGTGCAAAATAACGTGAAGTCAGTGAGCCCACAATCCCAGGCTTCTCCCATCTGCAAGATTTCCCATACTACGCGGGCTGCTGAGACCACCCCCTTTTGGATGTACCTCCAAGAAGAACAAGGGAGGCAGTGGACAAAGTGGATTCATAGCACCATTTATCCATAGTGAAAATCATCCTCACTGGGTCTGATGTGCTGACCTGATGATCCTAGAAACCTGAATGAGCCTTTGTTTCTTGACCTGTCTTATCTGGTGCAGTTGGCAGCATTAGCCAAGAATGACCTTGTGGCTTAAGTGGGGATCACTGCTTAAGCAGTGGTGTGAGACATCCTCTTCTCCTCATTCCTGACCGGGATCAATAGACGCCCAGGGCTTGGGAGGTAGGGATGGAGTTGTTAGGGCAGAAGGGCGATTTATGGAACTAATGACCCCTCATGTGTGTTAGCTGGCCTCGTGATGCCAGCTCTGGAAGCTTGAGGGAATATTGGGGATAAGGCATGGTGGAAAGTACGGTGGATGGAGGCTCTAGCTGACCAGGGGCTAGTGGTGACCGTACAAGTGGGGCCCTTCCTGTGGATCTCCTCAGAGTGGTGGGTATTGTGGTTGTCTCTGGGCCTTTTGAGAGGCAGGATCTGCCCATCCTGGATAGACCCCTCATGCTCCCCGGTTATGCCATGCTATGTGCTCGTCCTGGCCCGGCTCTTTCCTGGCTGCTGACTTTTAGAATGGGGGTAGAACAAGGAATTCTGTTTACTAATACTGTCACCTAGCTTGGTCTTCAGGGCTCCAGCCACTAGACGGCCCCACTGAAGGGGTATAAGCTACACGAGGGTGCCCAGGCTTGAAACGCAGTCTTTCCTCTAGCAGCAGGTGATCCAGGATGTGCTGACTGAAGACAAAAGAGCCACCACTTTTACCAACCCAATTTGCAAAAATGCCAGGGTGATGACAAGTAGGAGTTGGGTCAAAATTGTCATGCCTAGAAAGTTTTAACATCAGGAGAGCCACAAGTTAGCTTCCAAGATACAAGGAAGAGATGCTTTAGTCATTTGCATTTAGTAAATTGCCTATCATTCCAAGTGACTCCCTTTTTAAGCATGCACTTTTAGAGGACACCAGCCCCAAGGGTTCACTGTGGGGATAGAGAGAATAGGAAATTGGACACAGTACCTGTTTACTCTTTTATCCTGGAGGCACACCACTATGTGAGAGAGTTCTGAGGGTGGCGAGACTGGCTTCTCCTGGTGCTGATAGAGGCTCCTGATGCTGCAGGCTGGGCTGCCCCCTGAAGCCCTAATAAGTGGAGCTGCACAGGGCTGCAGGACTAAACAGAGGGTCTGACAGAGGGGACATGGTGCCGGCTTTGCAGGGGACTGCTTCTTTTAGCTCAGCTGTATTGAGCGCTCTCAGTGGAGTTTCCCCATGACACTGCTTGCACTCGGTCAGCCAGATGGTACATTTTCTGCCTCATTGTTCATTAAATTCAGTTTGTGAGTGCTGCACAACTGAGTCTCCTTTGCCAGTGGCTGAGAGAGTATCTCCAACTTACTGGCAGGCACGCCTCACTTCCAGGTATAAGGATCTTAGAAGGTAGTGCAGGTCAGTACTGGGCAGCCGGAGATGGTGAGTCTGAAACGGTGGTGCTGGACCGCCTGTCTGCTGGCAAAATGGATATCAGGATATTAATGAATGTATATCCAGGGGAGGTGAATAATGCAAGGCCTCTTCTCCTCAGTTGCTGCTTCCTTAGACAACTTTAAAAGACAGCTTCTGAAAGCTTTGGCTTGGAGGTAAGCAGTTAGTTTTGGCCATCAGCTTGGTACTGGAGCAGTTTTGGCAAAGAGCGGTGGATGGTCCCAATGCACATAATGGTTGGTAGAGAACACCAGAGAAATTTTCTTGAGAGACAGGATTCTGTCTCATTCTTAAAAAGGAAAAGGAACCTCCTGAATTCAAGGACATTTTCCAATGCTGGTTTGGAACTGAGTAGGGCAGATAAGTTACCCTTACCATGTCTTAATTTTTTTTAATGTTTATTTATTTTTGAGAGAGAGACAGAGGATGAACAGGGGAGGGGTAGAGAGAGAGAGAGACACAGAACCCTAAGCAGACTCCAGGCTCCAAGCTGTCAGCACAGAGACCGACACGGGGCTTGAACTCAGGAATAGTGAGATCATGACCTGAGCCAAAGTCAGACGCTTAACTGATTGAGCCACCCAGGCACCCCTACCCTTACCATGTCTTAATGTCAGTCCTCAAAATGAGGGGATAGACACGGGACAGTATTATAAGTACCGCTGTTTGTCTTGTTTTGTTTTCAATTTCCATGGCCTCTACTTTGGGGACTGTGGGACCAAATGTTCTTGATCTGAGAAAATGGCAGATTCTGGGCAGGGTCACATGTTACCAGTAATTTAAAACCGCCCACTGTCTGGGTTCGTTTGAGAAAATCCTCTTGTGCTGCAAGTCTTGGGGGTGATGGCGGTGTGGGTAGGGGTGATGGCGGTGTGGGTAGGGAGATAGTTGGTGTGGAAGTTGGCCAGGGGTGGACTATGATGATTGTTTTGATGTGTCAGCTTGGCTAGGCTGCAGTCCTCCATTTCTCAATCTAAGACTGATCTAGGTTTTGTTGTGATAGGATTTTTTTAAGTTTATTTCTTTATTTTTGGAGAGAGAGAGTGCAGGGGAGGGATAGAGAGAGAGAGAGAGAGAGAATCTCATGGGGCTAGAACCTATGAACCGTGAAATCATGACCTGAGCTGAAATCCGGAGTTGGACACTTAATTGACTGAGCCACCCAGGCACCCCATCTTGTAATGGGATTTTGCAGATGGAATTAAAATCTCTAGTAAGTTGACTTTAACTAAGGGAGATGGTTCTTGATAATATAAGTGCACCTGACTTAATCAGTTGAAAGACCTTCCAAGGAGGGCTGAGGGATCCCCCAAGACAGAGAAGGAATTCTTCCTGTGCCTAGTAGCTTCAACCTGTATGTGGACTTCTAGCTTCCCTCCCTGACAGCCTGACCTATGGCTATGATTAAATATTCCAAGTATTGCCTCCAGGTTGAGGCTAAAATTTTAAACTCAATCTGAGTAGATTTATAGTGATGTGAATACTAGCCATTGCAGTTAGGTGATGGCATTGGAACCATAAAGAAAGGAATGTGATCCATCTAAACTCCTGACAGTTGATGGAGACCTGCCCACATCTCCCACAGGTCCTTTGCTCGTTCCTTTTTCATTACCATTTATTTCTACAAGGTGAATTCTAGTGATGCTGTTTTTATTTCCCACTTTGTCCTGGTTTTTGCTTGTTAATTTTTTTCTTTTTTGGTAGCTCTGAAATTCTTTATAAGGTTTTATGTGTGGTAAAGTTCCAAGTCTAACTTGGAACTTTAGTTAGTTAGTTAGTTAGTTCCATGGCTAACAAAAAGTCTTGGAGTGGAGTCTAGGGCTATAAATGAGTAATTATCTAGAGAAATACAGTTGGAATAACTGGGAATAACTGGCTTGGGCTCCTGAGAGGGAAGTAAGCAAAATTTGTGGTGTCTGTGGAGCTTCACAAGAAACACAAATGAAAAGAAGAGAAGCAACGTTTGTAACGCACCTCGAATGTACACGCACACTATTCTGTGCATGGAGCCTACCTCATACTTCAGGGACCTACATGTATGCTCCCCACAGATTTCTGAGAGCTCATAGGACTCAGTGTTTAGGTCTGATTGACCTTTGACTTCAGACCCTACCTCCCCCCAACATCTTCCCAACCCTCCACCCCTTGTCTCTCTGAGAATTTGTTAGCCTGAGTTGTACAAAGTGGTCACCAAAAAGAACACTGTACTCAATTCAATGGACTATATCCCACTAACTACATCCTAAAAAAAATGGTGTTATTCTTTTAAAAAAATTTTTAAAACATTAATTTATTTATTTTGAGAGAGCGAGAGCACAAGTGGGGGTGGGGCAGAGAGAGGGGGAGAAAGAATCCCAAGCAGGCTCCTTGCTGCCAGTGTGGAGCCTGACACGGGGCTCAAACCCATGAACTGTGGGATCATGACCTGAGCTGAAATCGAGAGGCAGATGCTTAACTGACTGAGCTACCCAGGCACCCCAAAAAGTTGTTACATTTTTAAGAAAAACAATTTCTCCCCTGAAGTATGTCTTTATATATGGAAATATGCTCTTTCAAACACAACAGAAATGTCTGTATAAGGAAATAAAACTTGTGGTTATTCTGTACAAAGAAAGGATATAAAAATTTATGTTAGAAATAAAATTGCAATTGCAAAATCACTTAAAACTTGATTTTAGTTTTCAAATTTAATCTGAGATATTGCAATTATTATAGCTCATAAAAAAGGGCCTTTAAGAGACTCTTCTTGCTGAAATTGTGATTATAAATAAATAAATAAGCATACTTGAATTGATAACAAGGCTTTGAGCTATTCAGTGTAAAAATAGGCTTACCCCATTAAGATTATTAAACTCAGAGGCATATTCTGAAAAGGAGTTTGGAAAATGGATTTCTCGCAAACTGTCATCAAATATTCATAGATAAAATAATTATGTGGAAAGATAAAAGGATGATGGAGATTGAAGAGGGCTGACTATAAAGGAAACTGGATCAGATGGTTATACAAACTTTGTGAGAGGGAGGATTCTCGGATGGGGTTGGTATGAGCCTTAGACATGAAAGCATGATCATCTTGCATAGCCTCTCCTAACTCTTGTTCTCCAGAATGAGGATGAGTTCAGGGACCATTACTTGGCCGTGATAGACTTTAACTCCCAAATGATGGGGTGCCTGGGTGCTCAGTTAAGCGTCCGACTTTGGCTCAGGTCATGATCTTACAGTTCATGAGTTTGAGCCCCGCTTTGGGCTCTGTGCTGACAGCTCAGAGCCTGGAGCCTGCTTCGGATTCTGTCTCTCCCTCTCTCTCTGCCCCTCCCCCATTCACACTCTGTCTCTTTCTGTCTCTCAAAAATAAATAAACATTAAAAAAAATTTAAAAAAAAGAATTCAACTCCCAAATGAGTTTGCATTCTTGTCTCATTGCCTCTCTGTGGTCAGCAGTGTTCCTTGCAGCCTCTGTAATGTGTGGCACAATTCAGGATAAGCAAGGCTGAAGAGTAGGCTGGTGGCCCAAAAGGACGCCATTCCTTGCTAAAGGCCAGTGGGCAGACATTCGAATTTTTATGGTTTTGCAGCTACTTTGGACTGGAAGGAGAAGGATTTGCAAAATTAACACTTAATTTATGCCTGAAAATTGATGGTAGAATGGAGGAAATCTATTTCCAAAGGAACTTAGTAGAAAGTTCTTCCTTTACTATGAGGTTTTTCCCGTCATTATTTGCTAATGCCTTCTTAGTTGGTCGTTGGAAGTCCACACTGGATATCTGCTCTTTACTCATACTTGCCAAATCCCTTGTGACTCCACTTTTTGATACAATCATGGCTTGGTGAGTCAGACTGGCATTCCCAGCTGAAACAGGTGGTTGCCTCCTGTATTGACCTCCACACCGAATGGTCTAAAAGATCTGTACCTCGCCCCAAGAGTCCATACCTTGTGATACTTTTTCATCCAGACACCCAAGGCAAAGAAATATCTGAGTCAGGGCAGTTGGAGAGTGGAAATTTCTTTTCTCAATTGGCCCAGATACCTAATCATTTACAGAGAAAGGATTTATATTTTATGTTGTATTATGTCTTATAACATATAAATATTTATAAATCTATAAAATATGAATATAGTCTAGGTTGCCTACATACATACATAAATCATTATATAAAGTGGTAATGATTTAATAACTAAATTTTACTGTTTAATGGACAAGAAACTATTGATGTGTGAAGATGATCCATGCAAATTTGACTAAAAGATATTAATCATGCGATGCCTGGCTGGCTCGGTTGGTTGAGCATCTGATTCTTGACTTCAGCTCAGGTCATCATCTCGCGGTCCCGAGTCAGGCTCTGTGCTGAGAGTGTGAAGGCTGCCTGGGATTCTCTCCCTCTCCTTCTCTCTCTCTGTCCCTCACCACCCCCTCCCCAAAATAAATAAAGTTAAAAAATATGTATACTAATCATAATGAATGCAAACATGGTTTAAAAAACCCTCACAGTATTGGTAGCTACCAAAAGACGCTGTACACAAAATTTTACCTGATGTTTAATAGTAGAAAAGGTATAGGTCGAAATGTTTTCCTTGATCTTTCAACAATATAGTATTGAATATCTTGTATACATACCACCCTTGGTTCTAGGAATAAAAATTTTAAAATAGCATAAAAATATATGTATCCAAGGTGTCAGGGAGACAAAGGGTCATAGTGCCTTAAATGCTGTAGCCTAGAAAACCCAGAGGCCAAGGGGACACTGGGAAGGCCACTTAATCCAAACAAGGTCGGAAGGCATTCAAGTGAGTTGATGTTTGAACTGTGTCCCTCTCTTCTCTTTCTAAAGCATGAATGTCTTGGGTGCCCCTCCTATAAAGTTCTAGCTTAAGCAGTGCACTGTTTGTGTTAAGAGCCACATGAATAAATGCACATTGACGTGTTAATGGCTGATAATGGCTTCCTGTTATCTCTTTATGCCTTTTAATAGAGAACCAGAGATCTTGTGTCTAGTTATTATGGCAAAAACATTAAATGTTGATGATGGACTTTCACATTCCCAGTAGTGCGGCGAATTAATTTGGATACACTATGTTGTCTTATCTCCTTCAAATTACAGATACTCTTGGCAGGTAATACTGCCCCTTCTTACATGTTTCTCCTCTTTTTTAGCTGCTACCTGCTCCCCTAATCCCCTCTCTCACACCCCCCTTGGAATTTTAGGAAGCTTCTAGGACTCTGAGATGGATCTCAAAGTCTCCTGAGCTCAGAGATTAGCTCTTAAAACTGATTCCTAAACCAAGTAACAGATGCCCAAGGAAGTAAGGAGTTTCAAAAAACATTATTTTTAAAACTTTTTATTTAAAAATAATTTTTTATTTTTACCAAAGTTTCCATTTGTCCTTCATCAGCCACTCCCCCCCACCCATATTAATATCTTATGTCACCATAGCACAGTGATCAAAACCAGGAAGTCAACATGGCTACAGTAGTGTAAACCCAAATACAGCCCTATTCCAATTTCTCCAGTTTTTCCACTAATATCCTTTTTTCTGTTTGAGGGTCACATTGACTTTAATGGTCATTTGTCCTTAGTCTTCTCCAATCTGTGACAGTTCCTCAGTCTTTCCTTGTCTTTTATGACCTTGACACTGTTAAAGGCCTTGACACTGTTGTCAACACATCAGAGGGTCGGTTGTTTTATAGAATGTCCTTCAAATGGTGTTTATCTGGTGTCTTCTCAAAATTAGATTGAGATTAAGCATTTTTGCCATGAACACTGGCTCTTAGTACATCATATCAGGGGTACAGGAAGTCTGTGTGTCATATTGCTGTTGCTCTTAAACTTGATCATTTGGTTAAAGTGGTGTCCAATAGATTTCTTTATTGTAATTTTCCCTTTCCTTTTGTAATTAATAAAAACTTGGGGGAGATACTTAGATAGTATGCAAATGCCCTGTTTCTCCTTGTACTGATACCTCTAATTCCAATCCCGCACCACACATTTCTAGCCTTCCCTCATTCTTTATTTACAAGAAATACATTCCCCAACACTGTTCTTTGGCAGTGAGAAACTTGGCTTTCATTATTTCATATATTTACTTATTGGCTTAATCTTAATGTAAACATAAAATGGTTTCAGAATTACTAACCAATACCCCTAGGAGAAACAAAGCTACTAATTATATTGTAATTTTTGAATAGACTTGTTTTGTCTATAGCCTCACAATATCCAATCAAAATATTGTTTTCCGAAGTGATTAGTTCTTTTTCTTTCTCAATCCCTTCTGTGTGATTAAAATATCCATTTACTTAGCCTCACTTGTTATTGTTGGTATTCTACTTTGGAATTGTTGATTTTAATTGTTTATCTATTTTGTAGTGTATGAAAACCTTCCTAAGGTTTCAAGAGCCAGAGATATACAAAAAGGTATGCTCTGAGAATTGTCGCTACCTATTTTTTTAAAATAAATATTTTAAATATTTATTTATTTTGAGAGGGGGGAGGGGCAGAGAGGGAGGGAGAGAGAGAATTCCAAGCAGGCTCCACACCCAGCGTGGAGCCCAATGTGGGGCTTGATCCCATGACCATGAGATCATGACCTGAGCTAAAATCAAGAGTTGTACGTTTAACCTGCTGAACTCCCCAGGTGCCCCAGTACCTATTCTTATTCCTTCCTTCTTTCCACCTCCTTAGTTCTCACCCTCTGTAGCTAGCCATTCTTTTTAGATTGCAGTTTATCCTTCCTGTATGTCTTTGCACAAATGAGCAGACAGGTGTATATGTTCTTATATCGCTTTGTTTCTCACCTGCAGGGTAGCCCACTAGGGTGATATTTTGCACTTGGCTTTTTTCACCTGGCGGTATGTCACAGAACCGTTCTGTATCAGTTCATAAAGATCTTCCTCATTGTTTTCTTGCAAGTGTACAGTATTCCATTGTGTGGATGTGCTATGCTTTAAAGAATTAATTAACCTCCTGTATGGAGATTTAGGTCATTCTCACTAGTTTGCAATTACAAACAACACGAAAATGAATACATTTGTTCATATATATTTTCATATGGTTGGAGGTATACCTTCAGGATACATTCCTATAACCAGGATAGACACGTTGAAAGGTCAGTGTCTGCTTCTTTACAGAATGTCCAATGGAATGTGTTGTCATGCTTGTACATTTTTACCAATCTGATAGGTAGTAAGTAGCATCTCAGTGTTGTAGTAATGTGTATTTCTCTAATTATGAGTGACTTTGAGCTTTTTTTTTCTTTCTATATTTGAGGACTAGTTTGGTCTTTTTTCTTTTTTCTTTTTGGCTAATTATTGATTCATGTCTTTTTCCCCAAATTGTGTTTTCAACAGAACAGATCAGCTAGGAGAGCAGTATTGATAAGGCTTTGCTACAGTCCCGTGTGTCGCATTGGCTAGTTCAAAGATGGAGGGAAATTTCACTTTCCAAACAAGTCAATGGATAGAGTTGGCCATAAAGACAATTTATGCACGAGGTAATATAATGGCACTGTCATCCTCAGACTCAGACAAGTGGGGCCGCTGTTTTTCAGTCCTACGTTTTACAAGTAGGCCCTCTTCCGGCTGCCATGCCCGTCTCCATGGAGTATGGATTCCCTGGGGCCGGGAGGACAAGTTTCTCAGAACTGGTAGACCTCTTCTAGACCACACCAGATATGTGGGACACATATGATGCACAAATGATCCAGGCCTGGATCAGCCTGTTTCCTGATGCCATCCTCAAGGATAGACCTTGTGGGGCCCCAAGAGGAGCCAAAGAATGGCTGGGGAGAGTGAGGCCGACTGAGCTTAGATATGCAGGTGTGGTGTTACACACAGGTGCATAAGGCCTCTCACAGTGTGGGATGGAGCTCGGAGTGGGAAGAGGAAGCCGGCTGCAAGCTGGAGCCCCACACCTGGATTCATCCCCAGGCCTTGTCGGTGTTAGTGGTGGTCCGTGTGTTGAACTAGTCTTTCCAGAAGGCTATGTTTTAAAAAAGTTCTTTATTCAATTACTTAAGAAAATCAATAAGATGTCTGCACGTCCCAAAGCGTGAAACATGTAGGAAAAAATAAGAACCATTTAAAAAACTTGCAGGGAAGCAGTGTCCTCAGGGAGAGCCAGGTTTTAGCTAGAGCATGAACATTGAAGGGCATGTTGAGAGCAGAGGATGATGATAAAGCAGATTTTGTGATGGCCTTCCTCGAGGTCCAGAGGACACAATGAAGGAGTTTCAAGCAGAGGAGGAATGCAATATGGGGTAAAATAAGGCAAGAATAGGGTTGAAAGGTGAGTAAGGTGTAAGAAATCAGTATTGAATTTGGAGTGCTGGGCTTTCTATGCTGATTTTGAAATAACTGTTGAGATGTAATTCATGCATGGTAACACTTATCCATATAAAATATACAGCTCAGTGGTTTGTAATATATTGTACTCACAGAATGGTACAGTCCCTAGCACAATCTAATTTTAGAACATTTTTATCGCCCCAGAGGACACCCGGCACCCATTAGCGGTCACTCTCCGGTCCTTTCTTCTCCTTTCTCACCTCTCGTGCGTTAGTTCAGTTATTGTAGTTTTCAGCTCCAGAGTTCTGTTCACGTCTCATAATTTTTTGTTAAAACTTGGGCATTTTCGATAATAAGTTGTAACAAATCTGGCATCAGCTAATCCCCTGCCCCACCCCCCTAGAGTCTGTTTGTTTGTTTGTTTTTTCCTCTGGGTGTTTGTTGTTCTTATTTTCATTGTTGCTGCTCATTTGTTTACAGACTTTCCTAAACTCATTCTGTAGAATATGGATTCCTTGCAATATATAGCATGTGTTCTCTGTTAAAAATTTTTTTTTTAATTCTTGTATTTATCGTTATCCCTGGCTTCCTAGGAGTCACCACTGTGTCAGTATATTTAGTGGTCAGACAGTGGTTGGCAGATTTTCTTAAATGCCTTGCCTATGTTCCTTCCTTCCTCCCTTCCTCCCTTCTCTCTCTCTCTCTCTCTCTCTCTCTCTTTCTCTCTCTTTCCTTCCTTCCTTCTTACTTTCTGAATTTTAATTTTGAGAGAGAAAGAGAGTGTGTGCAGGGGAGGGACAGAGAGAGAGGGAGAGAGAGAATCCCAAGCTGTCTGCACAGAGCCTGATGCAGGGCTGAAATTCATGAACCGTGAGATCATGACCTGAGCTGAAATCAAGAGTCAGACCCTTAATTGACTGAGCAGCCCAGGTGCCTCATTAGCCTATGTATTTTCCAGCATTTCCAAAGGTGTTCCATGTGAGAAAACAAACCTTCAAATTTCCAGCAGTTCACAAGACAGTTTTAACTCTCACTTCCTCCTTTGGCAGGACTTTAAGATCAGGGCTACAGTATTGGCTAAGGATGCATTTCATTCTAAAATCAGGGAAGCTGTGGTAGGGACATTTGACTGTGGTTAATTAGATTTTGTGTTGGCAGAGTCTCACATGGAAAGGGCACATGGAAAGGTCTTCCTTAGACCTGGAGAAGTCGCCTTCTGTTAAAGCAGGAAGTGGGTTAAGGTATTGATTGGTTCTACCAGATTGGTCATGCCAGAGTAGGCTCCTCCTTACTTGTCTGTGAACTCCATCCAAGCCTAGAGCATTCCTTGCATCGTTCTATTTCCCTTCCCCCACTTTATATTTTGAACTTGGGTTAGATGCTAATTATGCTTTGGAATTTGGAGTCAGAGGTAAAGTTCACTGCAGTGGTATAAAATATTTTATCAATGCGCAGATAATGAAAAATAGGAACCTTTATTCCACAGGGCATTTTTCATCTTAGGAAATCTCAATAAAATTATTGTAAAATTAAGTGCCAATGAGATTAAAATGACCCAGCTAAGTGGTTGGGTCAGCTTGGCTCTTGAAATCAAATTCATTCTTGATTTCAGAAGGAAACTGTACAGTAAGAAACTGAAGGCTTCAGAATTCGACATAAGTAAACAGCTTTAGAAGGAAATACAGGAAGAAACTCAGGAAGAAAGGCTGTCTTACTCTTGCTGGCAATAAGAATATTGACAAACAGGAAATACTAATATGCTCATCGCAGAAAGTCATGGGCCTTTTTTTGTGGTAGAGTAGGAAGAGGACCTTGGCTGATCTCTTAAAAGGTAGAGTGATGATAGAAGTAGGGTAGATACCAGAGGCATCTCCCATGAGTACAGAGAAAAGTAGCAGTACACGTTTCCACTGCTGCTGAGATAGCACAAATATACCCAAGGCCTGGGAAATTAAAAGATGAATGGAAAACAAGGCAAGGGACACGCTACTGCAGACACAGCTGCCCCCACTGAGTCCCGGAAGTGAACAGCTTCTGGAGCATCAAGTCCCACAGCTTAGTGTTGAAGGTCACTCTCCATCCGGGTCAGACATGAGGACCAATGAGAAGATTCTCTTAAGATGCAGCATTCGTAGGTTTACAGAAACCAGAGCAGGAGGCTTGGACAACAGGGCAAAAATGCCTTGGGATTCCAGTTGGGATATAAACACAGAAAAAAGTGCTAGGCTATCAGAAGTGGGGCACTCTTCTTACAATAGAGTTTCTAGGGGTACCTGGGTGGCTCAGTCAGCTGAGGGTCTGACTTCAGCTCAGGTCACGATCTCACAGTTTGTGGATTCAAGCCCCACCTCAGGCTTTGCGCTGACAGCTCAGAGCCTGCTTCAGATTCTCTCTCCCTCTCTCTCTGCCCCTCCTCCATTTGCATGCATGTGTATTCTCTCTCTCTCTCTCTCTCTCAAAAATAAATAAAAACATTATTTTTTTTTAATAGAGTTTCTAAAGTAGACCTCTGGGCCTTCTGGTTTTGTGGTATGACACTAGAAAGACGCTGGTTCAAGGTTATTTAAATATATGTGCTGTGTCCCATGATAAACACTGGATCAATCTGGTGATATGGGTTCTTTCATTTAGCAGTATGGTTATTTGCATTTCAGAAGTCAGGAGTATGTTAAATGCTGCCCTCTGATAAAGGAGAAACCTTGTGTAGGTGGATATTTCCCCTCTAAGGATATAGGAAGCATTGTATTACAATTTCCTAATGGGAGGTTTCTTCCATTTGAATTTCAATTCAAAGGTTTTAGAATAAACATTGGCATAATGATTGGTATCTAGTGAAATATTATGTAAGAGTGGTTTCTCTTTATTTGTATATTTTTCCTTGTTTTTCCAGGTAACACTAAGTTGCTGCTATGGTGTTTAGCTGGTGATAATATATCTCCAGATTATAAAGAATATTGGTTTATGAGTTAGGATAACTTTGGCTAGAAGTAAAAGGTTGCAACTCAAAAGACATAGTGTCTCATAAAAATATATTTTTTTCTCATAAATAAGAAATATGATAGTAGGATAGTCTTCAAAGTTGGTTTATCTAGCAGCTTGACGTTGTAACCAAGAGCTCAAATTCTTCCCATCTTGCTATTTATCAATGTAGTGGATTTGTACTGGGATATAGATAGAGAAGCTAAATGTGTGTTTCTGAGAATTCCCTTGCCTCCATAGTTCTGAGTGGGGGTTGACAGCAAGGCAAAGACAAATCTACATGAAATCTGCAAGTGAAAGGTGAGGCAGCAGCCACTCAGCTTGGAAGATGCTCTTGTGGATCAAACTGGTCTCTGATCTGCTGTCTGGGGTCAATGGTGAAGAAGAAAAGCAGATAAGTCCCTCAGCTTCTCTAACACCAGTCACATCTCCTTCTTCAGCGTTGCTGAGTCCTTGGGTAGATGTGTGCAGGTCTATTTGGTGAAGGGTACTATCTTCTTCTATGTCACCTGTAGCGTTAAGGCTTGTGGGTATTAGAGACAGATACCGATTTCAGTTTCTTTTCATGGATTCCACTCCATCTTTGATTATTCTCACTTCACTTTCAGCATTTCTTCTTAACTGTCTACGCTGCTAAACTGCAGTGACTTCATACCCATGACTAGAATGAGGAGTCCCATGGACTTCTTCACTTTTCTATGATTCCTTAACCGTTCCCTTCTGGGTATTTATTTCCCCTAGCTTTTCCTGGAATTGTGGTTGGTTGACTCCCCATAATAAATTCCTTATTCCATATCATTCATTAGCAGTTTCGTTTCTCTGAATGAATGTTTACTGATAAAACCATCATCGGTGTCATGATTGGCCCCCCTTGTGGTTGCAAGCTGGCTGCTTGAGAATCAGGCATCACATAGAGACATGATGATATACAGTGGGAGAGGTACGACTGGGGTTGGGATCCACGTTCCCTAAAGCTCTTGCTTTTGTAGAGGAGACTGGATACTTGAACAAAATCAGGGATCTGCCAACAAGAAGGAAGGAGTTAATGACTGTTGGGCAGGCTGCTAATGGTGTTGCTGGTACTTTGTAAAGGCTATGGAATTGGAGCTGGTACTTGATAGCTCTGTGTGTCCTTTGGGTTCTGAAATTTTGAAAATACAGGACACATGAGAGATTTGGAATTGGGTTTTGAAAAAGCTACATCAGTACCAGCAGAAGATGGCATGGGCTGCTGAAGGTGATAAAGTGGGAAAGCAAATCAGCCAGGCATCCGACTAAGAATATTTTGGCTCACATGAAGAAATACAGAGAAATTGCTCAGGGAAGATTTTGTAACTTTAATGGGGGGGGGCAGAATTTGATCTCCTCAGTGGAATAAATTATTTTACTTAGGGATGTTTTCCCCCTCACTTTTGAAAAAAACAAAATGAGACTTCCAGTTTTGAATTTTTAATTTTATTTGTAGGAACTTAAAGTCAGGAGTTAATATTTTTTTCTAGTTTTAGAAAAGCATATACTGCTTGGATAGTCTAGTGTTTATAGTCCTTTTCAGTGAATTGTGTTGGACAGTACAGCAAGGTATGCTTTACGAGGGAAATAGATTATGGATTGAACTTTATGACTGGTTGACTTTAACTTATTTAAATATGAAGATTTTGTGGACTAGTACTGAACTCCCATCTCACTGGTACCAGGAGGTGCATGTATAGAACAGTAGCCCTGGAGGTCAAGGGTTGGGCAGACCATCTACAGCTCCTCCCTTGGGGGGCTGCCATCCCCATGGTTGGCCATAGGCTGGGCTCTTACATGTATCAGGATATGGATCTGACTGTAGGAAATGTACACATTCCTGTACCTCTGACTGTTGTCCTTGTTCCACCTCATCCATTTCAAGGAAAGAAGATTTGCTACTATGTTTTATTATTTAAATACAAAAGATGGTGACAATAACAAAAAGTATGATCATTTGAGTAAGATTCCCTCTGATAACAGAAGTGATGAAGCTTATGATATTGATAAAAAAGTCTAATAAAAATGTGATTACTACATAGAACAAAAAAAAGAATGTTTAATTTTTATATTTTTGTGCCATACTCTAAACCAGCCCATGTTTACTTAATGATGCTTATATTAGGATTTTTTTTTTTAAAGCAGGCTTCACACTCATGACTGGGGTTGAACTCACAACCATGAGATCATGACCTGAGCGGAGATCAGGTGTCACACACTCATCCAAGTGAGCCACCCAGGCACCCTTATACTATGATGTTTTGGGGTTGAATGAATGTCACAACTAGGGGTGCCTGTTTTAGGCAGAGCAGGATAACTCAAAATCTCTGTTGCTTTCACTGTAAAGGTTTATTTTTTGCTAAGGACACAGTCCAGTGTGGGTCCGTGGGAGTGGCATTCTGCTTTATCAGTTATGTGGGTTCAAGTTTCTTCTAGCCAATGGCTCTACCGTCTTTTAAAGTCTCTTCCATTGGACACAGACAACATAGAGAAAGAGAGATATTGGAAGACTGCATGGGAGTTTCTACGTCTAGGCCAGAAGTGTTGTAAATAATTTCTGCTCTCATCCAGTCATCCAAAATGGTTTCCATGGATGTCCCTGTCTGCTTTAGAGGCTAGAAACTCTAGTGTAGCTATGTGAGGAGGAAGAGGGCATGAGTTTGATGAGTGTTATGGCATGGATTATGCTCCTAAAATGATATGTTAAAGTCTGAATCCCCGGCATCTCAGAACGTAACCTTATTTGGAAATGGACACAAACCAGATACAACTCGTTAAGATGAGGTTATACCTAAGTAAGGTGGGTCCTTAATCTAATGTCATCCTTGTCCTTATAAGAAGAGGAAAGCCACACAGGGAGAAGATAGCCATGGCGTGACACAGAGATCAAAGTGATGACCACCTCTGTATGCATTTGTCAGGGATTGGCGGCTAACGTAACAGGCTAGAAAAGGCAAAGGATTCTCCTCTGTAGGTTTCTGAGGAAGAATGGACCTGCTACCATCTTTATTTGAGCTTCTGGCCTCCAGAACTGTTAGACAGTATATTTCTGGGTTTTTTTGAGGCCACCCATTTGTGGTAATTTGTTACAACAGCCCTAGGAAATTAATACACTGAGCACCTAGGAAGCTCTGACAGTGCATTTTGCTTTTCCTTTGTCATTGTGTTCCCAGAGCGATTTAGACATAGGTAGTAGGATAGACGGAACAGACAATGGATATAGTAGGACAGAGACAGGAGTATATTAGTGTTGGGAGAGGAGCCTCATCTCCCCACCTTCCTCAGAGATACATGCCCCTCTGCCATGCTCTCCCATCACATGTCGCTACTTTAAGGGCTCATGAGACCCTAGGGAGACTCACCTGTGATATGTCTGCTATTCAGATTAATGGCCACAAAGAATTCTGTGTGTGAACAATTTATAGAACCAATATCACAAGAACAAGGGCAACACCTTCTGCATATAGTAAGCAAGTAGAGTTGACAATGAAAACAAAAACAGTACAAAACTCCACAATACCCTCCTGAGAGTCCCTGCTCCCGGGTTTAGTTACAGTGAGTAAAACACAGTTGAGTCCTTTGCTCTCAGGAGCTTATTGTGAAAATTGCCTGAAAGATATATCCCTATTCAAATGCAAAGCATAATAATTAACCGAAACCACGAAATGAAAATTTCTGAATAGTTGTAAACAACTCCTTTACTTTTTTTCTGAAAGAAAAAACCTGTGGATCCCTATATACTTTTAAGAAACAACATATACCTATTTGAAAATTTAAAACTGTAAGATTACTTGCTGAATTATGTATATCCCCTACCTAAAAACTCATTATTGTGTGTGTAATGTGAGTTTGAATTCTTGATACTTTGTTAAAGAAATTACAATAATTCCAGTGAATCCAGAATAGAAATGTATGCATACAGTGTTAACAAATAATATGGTTAATTCGCCAGCCCACCACGTGGCTGGTTGCAACAAAGACACACACATGATTCCTGCTCTAATGGTGTAAACATTGGCGCCACCTGTAATTCCCATGGGGATGATATAGGTGCTGCCCTGGTCAACAGACTTGATCTTTATTGGGTCATTAGAACAAACTTGTTGCTTCTTCCCATTCCTTTCCAAGAACTATTCTCTTTCCTCGAAACCAAGTAAGCACTCTGGAAAAAATAAACAAGGAAATGACCTATTGGTATAGTGAAAGGGGAAACATTGGTCAGGAAATGAAGTGAGTAGATCCATATGATGTCTATGGTCCTGCCATTATTCCAGTGAGTTGCATGTACTTAATGCCATTAATAATTCCTGTACGTTCAATATTACCATATTCATTCATTTTAGGGTAATTTTGTCATACATTTAAAAAAGTGTTAGTGCTAAAGAACATTCTAGAGAACCCAGCATATATATGGATGCATATGTATATTTTGTCATTTAACTTTTTTCTATTTATGTCTTCCCATAAAACGGTTGAAAATATTCTGAAGAGACAAAGTTCTTTTTTTCTTCATATCCGCAAAGCACTTAGCACAAAGTATTCTATGTGGCAGCCTCTCAAATGAATGATATGCTTGCACCCTGGTGGGCTTTAAATAAATATTTGTTGAATGGCATTACAACACTGCAAGGTTCCAGATTCTATGGAAACCAGCTTATCTCCGCCCTGCTTCCTTGGCTGTGATATTGGCAGAGAATTTTGAAGGTTTATAGAGCTATGTGTTGCCTGGTGTGTGGGCACTCTGGGTATCAAAGTTTTGACTGAGATTGTAAGTCGTGACCCATCTGATAAATGAGCACCTGTTGTCCACTCTCACTAGCCTGGAATGGTCTAGCTGGGAACAGTATTCTACGATCCATCAACCCCTCCTTTGGGTATATGTCTATGAAGACCTGGTCACACATTGTCCATAAAGAAGCATGTCCAAGTTGCAGAATTGTATGTGAAAGTAAGGAGGAGAGGCTAGGTCCTGGAAAATGGTGCTGAGTGAGAAAAAAGTAAGAATGAGTTCCATAGTAAAATTTGCACAAATCAAATATACGCACAAATTCTACATATTTTACAAATGAAGTCATACATGTGAAATCTATTAGGCATGTACCTCTGTCTGAAAGGCTGGGGAGGCATGGCTGAATGAAAAATTAATGAAAAGTATTTCTCAAGCCAGAGTTACATCTTGCACAAATGCATGAAGATTATCTGCAGTGAATTGAGATATAGGATCTATTCCAATTTTCATATCTGGGGTCAAAAGAAAGAACAGAAGGGATAAGAGATGAGAGAAGGAAGGAGGAAAAACAGGAAGACAAAAAGTTCTGTAATAACACAGGAATGGATTCTTTGCAGAACAGGATGAATCGGAAGATGCGGAACATTCCCGGTGGGATTTTACAATTTACTGAACAGCGAACAAGAAGGCCCTATGTTTTCATTGTCTTCACTCCTTTGCTCTTGCCTCCCAGTCCCCTTCACAGAAAATAAACTACAAATAATTCTCCATCAATCACGACAGAGGGGGAAAGGGAAGGGTACAAGGGAACTATATGGGCCTAATGCTGAGCCTTTAGAAGAACTAGGTTTTGTCATTTGCTGATGTGCTGTTACATTTTCCAATTCACTGTACTGGTTAACATTTGTCATTCATGACATCTAAAGAGTATGTTTACTCTATCAGAGAACATGTTGGTGTACATCTCAGAATTAAAAGAACTGAAAACCAGACATCAGCTTGTTCAGAAAAGTTTAAAACACAAACTATATGCTTGCAAGTTCCGACCACACCAAATGAAAAACAGTTGGGGAAATTATTTGGAAAATTTATAGAGAAAATGTGATGGAGGGTGTAGTGCCTTGTCTTTATCTCCCTTCAGGACAAAGATACTGGTTTCCCTGTGGCTGGGAGATTATTAAAATCACAATGAATACTTTATTCCGGGTTTACTAACAGTAATCAGGAAGAAAATACCCAATACCCAAATGGTTAAAACCCCATTACTAAGAGTCTCTGGGCTGAATTCTGGAGTTGGCTTTCCCAAGTGAGGTGCCCCTCCCTGGATGAGCCTACATTCAAATGCCTGGTCCTTGAGGGCCAGGTCCCCATGTCTCAGGGAAGAGCAACTCTGAGGGGCTTTCCTGGCTCCAGAATTTACTATGGGATTGATCTGCTGAGATCTTTGTTGAAGCCCGACCCCAGTTCAGCTTCTTCCTCTGCCCAGTCTCTCCCTCCAGGTGTGATCCTGAACACCTGTCCCATCCCAGCTCCTGCACCTGACTCTCTATGGACGTCTGTTTCCCTGGAGGAATCTCAAACTAAGTTAGAAACAGAAGGGCTTTCCAATGAAGACAAACACTTGAGATGACTTGATGTTCTTTTACCAACACAGCTACACCACCTTCAGTCTATAAAATAATGATGGTCATAGCAACGATACCACTAATAATAGAGTGCCTTCTTTGTGTCAGATCCCATATTAAACAAGGGAATTACAGAGACTGGCAAGACACGGCTCTTGGCCTGGAGAATCTTGGGACAGGTGAATTTTTTGCCAATCATTTAACCTAAAATTTCCTTTTATCTATGTGTAGATGTTTTTCATATGTTTATTCATATCCCTCAAGAATGTTGAGACAGCAAGTATCTGGAATATTCTAGTAGGTTTACAGCCATCTTCTAAAGACTGGAATCAGTGGAGAAGATAATACAAGAATTTTATATTTATATTACCTGGAGTAGAAAATCTAGCATTTATTTTTGCCACCCTTGATGTGCTTTCAAATTACTTTTCGTTCAATAAGACCCTGTCAGCTTAGGTTGCTAAGACACAGGCAAAATCTTCCAGGGAGTAAAATGTGTATCAGGGATGAATAATTCAGAGGTGATCAAGGTTGAAATATTTGTATCAGGCTTTCTTCCTAAAATTTTGCACTTTGAAGGCAGCACATTCCAGAAGAAAATTCCATTGACTTTCTTGAGACTTCTCAAGAAAAATTGTTAATGAAGGTATTTCTCTGGGATATAAAGAGGAAGAAGACCTTAAGAAATTTATAATCAATCTGGTTGAAGGAACAAAAAAAAAGACATAACCTAGAAAACTCAGAATATAGTTAGGAAACAGTCCTGATAATTGATCTATAATTATATATATAACATCTATTGAAATAGTTACCTTTTTCAAATAGACTTAACGTCAAAAATAGAACCAGGTCAGATTGTCACTAGGGTAGATACAATCCACGAATCCCAGAACCCTCTGGAAAAGGATGGAGGATGAAACCAGTCTCATTGTAGAAACTACAGGTGATAAAAGGGGTGGTGGATGTGACTGAGATAATTGGTCATTACTGTTGAGGGGACCCAGGAGAACTGGTGGCACAGTGGAGACAGGGAGGAATCTCTGAAATGCAGGAGTTCATGCCTCAAAGGGCTCCCTTGTCCAGTGGCAACCATGACAACAAAAGATAGAGGCCCCTCACGAGTGAAGGTTTTGGTCACCCTACCCTGCAAGGGACAATGACCAGCTGAGGTTCCTGACAGCAAAGGGAACGTGGAATGGGTGGGGGAAAAAAAGCAACAACTTTATAAATACTATGACCACACACCCAGTTGTCTGGTTTCAGAATCAAGGACTAGATCAGTAGGAGGATTTCTTCCTAACTTTGCTATGAATATATTTGCATATATATTAACAATTCTTTTCTCTTCCTTCTCATTTCCTTATTATCTAACATGAGATGCATTAATAGGGATAATCATATATTGAAGATATAAGATATCAGGGCACCTGGGTGGCTCAGTTGATTAAATGTCCAACTTGAGCTCAGGTCATGATCTCACGGTTTGTGAGTTTGAACCCCATGTTGGGCTCTGTGCTGACAGCTCAGGGCTTGGAGCCTGCTTTGGATTCTGTGTCTCCCTCTCTCTGTCCCTTCCCCACTTGTGCTCTGTTTGTTTCTCTCACTCTCTCTCTGTCTCTAAAATAAATAAACATTAAAAAAAAGAATTTGAAGATACCATTATCAAAAAGGGAATGATAAGAGTGTAGGGGCCACTTGGGATACTGATCATTTTATGTATTTATTTTCAAAGTTTATTTATTTTGAGAGAGAGAGAGAGCGAGAGCGAGCATGAGTGGGGGAGGGGCAGAGAGAGAGGGAGAGAGAGAATCCCAAGCAGGCTCTGCACAGAGCCTAAGAACCATGAGATCATGACCTGAGCCAAAATGAAGAGCCAGATGCTTAAACAATTGAGTCACCCAGGTGCCCCAAGGGATACTGATCATTTTAAATAAAAGTTACTTAAGAAACAGCCAGGGCAAGGACACTCAGACCCTCTGCTGTCTCCCTGAAAGCAGGAAACAGATCTCCCACACTGACCCATGGTAAAACACTTACTGTAATAAATGTAGTCCAATTATATACATTTTCAGGCATCCCTAGACAAGTGTAACACAATGAAGAGATATGGGCATCCCTATGACATCTTACATAAAATTTAACTGTTAGTAAGTTCCAGAAAGTAGTAAATTCTTGTGTCACTTCAAATATGGGCATGCCCTTGTTACAAAGGCATAGTAAAATGTGATTTTATTTCATGCAACTCCGCTGTGACACAGGGCTTTTTGGGGGACACAGTAAATGTTAAGTGAGTGACACACAATAGTGGTCCAACTGTCTACGTGGTCATCACTGGACAATCTGGACACTCTGTCACAGGTGCACGAATCTGCATAGAAAAGTCCTGAAGTTTCAGAGGTGGAGTTGTGCGCTTTATTTCCTCTTTCTTGTATATTAGGGAAGGACATGCCCTTTAATTTGCCCAAATCAATGCTTGTATTGTCACTTCTTTCACATGGTAAAATGAATACCAGAATGACGAAGACGTGTCCTCAACTTTAAAAGCAGCAAAAGAAGAGCGTATAAGAAAACACCCTGTTGTCACAGATAGACAAGACCTCCCCAAATATATAGAAGGCTTTATCACTTTGTGACCCCCAGGCCAGAAATGTCAAATGCTTTTCCATTCAACCTAATATGTCTGGATTGCTGCTAAAAATAAATCCATTAAAAGCATAGAAAAGGTGCTTACTGAAAGGAAGCCCTAAAGAAGAGGGAAGAGGGGAATGTAGAAATTGACAAGTTGGGTAGAACACGCTTTAAATGTAATTAACTACCTTTCCATACGTTGACAACAATGTAAAACACAGACATTTGCAGAACTGGTTCAGATACTTCAATACCAGATGCATTTTTAGTCTTCTGCATTAAATATTTGGAAGTTATTTATGTGTCTATGAAATGAAGCTATTGATACTTTTCTATGGTGGTAATTGTGCACCAGGATGGACAAGACAAACGTAAATCAAGGAATAGAGATTCCCCCCAAACTGCAGAGTGAAAAGTCTATATATACAGTTGATTACATACCCATGAATGGGTTTCTGCACTATAGGGAATCCAAGTGGAATAAGAAATGGAGATGTGTAATAAGGTTTCTAGACGGGAAGGATGCCCCCCCCCAACATTACCACATGCAACTTTAGCTGGGTACTGGGAATAATCTCCTTTCATTTTTAGATGCAAGACCTTCCTCTGGATTAATTGCATTGGCTACTAAATACCCCCAATAATTCCAGATGGGCGGGGGGGGGGTGCGGAGGGAGATAGATCTCAGTGAAGATGATGATGACACTTTCTTCCAGTAGTCCTTAATCAGCTGCACCTTGTTGGGGGCGGCTGTCCTCTGCTGAGGGTCCCTCCAGATGCACCTGCCCCTCCCTGCTCTGGACCAGCTGGGTCTTGTTCACAGCAGGCTGGGGGAGGGCTGGGTGGCAAGAGGGAGGCACCCTGGGCAGGGGCACCATCAAGATGGGGGTGACCCTCCTCCAGAGACCACCTTTGGTCTGCTTTGGGCTCCATAGAAGGATCCTTCTCTCTCAGACCTGGTGCTTTTAAAATGTTTTGAAAATTGTTTCATGAGTGTCTTTCAGATAGTGAAAAAAGCCCAGCTGAGGATAGAAGATGGAATTAGGTAGTAAATGTGTATGGGCAAGTAAAAAAAAATGGTATATAAATTTTGCTGAAACCCTGTTCTAATGAACATGCTTAGGAATGAGAAACCAATATATATGAGTATTTTTTGTATATATTGCACATATTGAATTTGTGTGTGTATATACAAGTATATACAGGCACATATACATACATAAGCACACATATATTACACACACCCATGGAAGGGCTCTGAGTCATGACCCAAAAAAGAAATTTTAAGCCCTTCTCAGGAAACACTATCTCAAAATAATTCGGAAGCATAAAAGCAGAATAGAATATGTGGCATCATTAATAAGGCCACTGAAACAATTCAAAACAAAATGATTTCATTCTAACAGTAAAGTTTGAAACATTCTAAAATGCTATACATCTGCTATTAATTGAGCAAATACTATATGCTAAGTGTTCTTCCAGGTGCTGAGGTAGAGGGATACCCAAAGCTGATCAAATCCTGGCTCTCCTGGAGCTTGGGTTCCGGTGAGGAGAGGGGAAACAACCAAGCAAATCCATGATCTGTAAGTGGTGATGTGGCCAAGAAGGCCAGGGAAGTGAATGTTAATTCCCTCAGCTTGATGAAACTTTAAACAGGCTTCTTCCTGACTCTGGGCCCCTGACCTTCCTTGTTATTGAGCATTTACTTTTGAAAATGTATGATTGTAAATTCTTCCTCTGCCTCTTTGAGGTGGATAAATTTTAAAAAACCTCTTCCTTATTTCACTACCCACAACTTCCTTTCTCAAGGACCAGGGAGCCCTCCCTTTGAAATGAAGTTGTCAAGGCAGACAGCACCTCTAAATCTCAGTCTCTGTGGGACAGAGGGAGCTGAGCCTGGGTGAGCACCTGGATCCAAATGGCAAAACCACCTCCCGTCACAAAGAGGAAGTTCGCTTTTCCTCTGGCCAAAGCCAGTTGGCAAACACAGAAGGCCTCAGATCTCCTCACCCCAGCGCTAAAAACTCTCCTGACCTTTGCTTCAGAGGAGATGCGAATCTCGGCTTGGTCTGCGTTCTCTCTCCCATCTCGGGAGATAGATGGCTACTAAATACCAGAATTTAGTAGCAGAATAAAATGCATTTCTGGTTAGGCGTTTTGTTCAGTGCAGTGTTTCCTTGACACATGGAAGAAAATGGGTAAGGGAGTGTGCTAGGTCACGGTGTGTATATTGGTTTTCAGAGGGTGATCAGAATAAAAGCCCGTGACCTGTGATACTCAGAGAATTAAATGCGGTGAGGGAGTGACCTGTGCAGCTCTGCGGTGGGCAGCATTTCATACCCAGGGAATAGTGTGCAGGGGCTGAGGCGGGGGTGTATGTGGAGGCAGCGATGAATCCATCACAGAAGGACAGAGTGAAGGAGGAAGACAGTGGTAGGTGTTAGATGGTGAGGATTCCGTTCCTGTAGGGACTTGCAAGCACTTGGAAAGACTTTGACTTCTATTTTGAATGGAGTGGAAAGCTATCAGAGGAGGGTTTGGGATAGAGGAGTTAAATGATCTAATATAGGCTTAAAAGTAGGTGCTATCTTGAGGAAAACCAAACAAGACTTTTGGGAGAAAAGGGGAGGATCAGGGAAGCCAGTCTGGGGCTATTGCAATAACGTAGGCAGAGATGATGATGCCTTAGAGGCTGGAAACCATGGAGATGGTGGGAAGGGGTGGTCCTTGGGTATATTTTGAGGGTTAAGAGAGGTGGATTGGCCACAGAACGGGACGTGGAGGGGCGCATGGGTGGCTCAGTCAGTTAAGGGACGAAGTTCAGCTCAGGTCATGATCTCACAGTTTGTGGGTTCAAGCCCCGCGTCGTCGGGCTCTGTGCTGACAGGTCAGAGCCTAGTGCCTGGTTTGGATTCTGTGTCCCCCTCTCTCTGCTACTCATCTATCTATCTGTCATCTATCTATTACCTATCTAATTATCTATCTGTCATCTATCTCTATTATCTATCTGTCATCTATCATCATCTGTGTACCTACCTACCTATCATCTATCCAACTATCATCTATCTATCTATCTATCTATCTATCTATCTATCTATCTATCTGAAACTGAGACCAGTGAAACTAAGCAATGATCACTTTCACCATCAGCTCCGCCTTTCAAGCCTCTCTCTAGTCCCACACTGCCTCACAGCTGGGGCAGGACAATGGATTGTAATGGATGAATCTGGCTACGGTTGGGAGCTCACCTCTCGGTGGGTCGCAGAGCTCCTTTAGCATTTATCCCATCTGGATGCCGGGAGTTGACAGAGATTCAAGGTGGTGATCTGGAGGATGCTTTATTCAAAGGAGGTCATTCTGAATCTCTGGGGTGTCACCTTGCCAGGTCACCTTCACCTCGGGCCCTCAGTTTCCCCACCAGTAACCGAGGGGCGAAGGGACGACCTACATGATCCCTGTGATTCTAATATTCTGTCCTTCCACGGATTTCTGGTGGGTGTGCAATCCCCCAAAAATATATCTTTCGAGGCACCTGGGTGGCTCATTCGGTTGAGTGTCTGATTCTTGATTTCTGCTCAGGTCATGATTCCAGGGTGGTGGGATCGAGCCCTGTGTCAGGCTCTGCTCTGAGTTTGGAGCATGCTTGGGAAAGCTCTCTCCCTCTGCTCCTCTTCCATGCTCTCTCTCTCTCTCAAAATAAAATTAAAAAATTTAAAACATGTATCTTTGTAGTGACAAAGAGGAAACTTCCAAGGCTTAAACAAAAAACGGCATTTTCTGAATACTCTTTTTTATGTGGGTGCGACATTCCCAGGGAAATCCATGCATAAGCACGTGAATTATTTCCTATTGTTTCTGCAAGTTTGCCTCCTTGAAATCAAAGGCTGTGACAGCTTTGGCCACCTGTATGGTGAAAGTATCAAAAGCAATTGGAATGATGCCAGAATTTTTAAACGCTGATTATAATCACTATTTGGATACAGACATCTTTAGTTGGAGCCAGCATTTTGTCTTAAGTTAATGATGCAAACCTCCAGCCAGAAAACAAAAGCATAGAATTTTTTTCCTGTTTTTTGTTCCCTCCCCTCGTACTCAGCTATAATCTCTGCAATTATTTCTGTGATTCTGAACATTAATCTGTTGTGTCGGGGACTAGAGGTCAGGATGGCAAAACAGCATAGTATTTTCATAAAGGTTACCAGAGAAAACTGCAGTGGGTTCACACATGACAGCTTTTAGTATATTGGCATGATAGTGATTATAATATATTATTTTCAGTTAGCACCTTAGGCCAAGACATTGTCATCACCTGAGCAGGTTAAATCTGTGGGCCATTGGGTGTAAAATATGTTGTACTAAAGGCTTCGAGGAATGTTAATTTCTTCAGTTTAATTTCTAAAAGACAGCTCGGACATTTACTTGACAGGGAAGATTGCTAAGTTCAGTCAAGCAAGAAACAATTATGTATGTTTTAAAATGCAGAGGAAAGGTGGATCAATTATCTCTTTGTTATTCCCGGTGGCTCTGCATTGAATGCCACTCAGGATTCAGAAGTTCATTCCGATTGCATCAAGAGGGCATAATCTATCCTCATAATTGATGCCTTTGCTCCATTTCTTTTCCCATCAAGATTTTATGTGAAAACCTGCTCTACAGTGTGGCTTCTCAGGGCCAACATAAAATTGTAATTAACTGTCATGTGTTGGTGGCAAGGGAGAGAATGCGTGTTTCCCTTGAAGTATTCAGAGATTTCAAGGGGTAAACAGTGTGGTTTCCAGTATAGGGATGGGGCAGGATAGTGTCCTGACCAGAATGGTTTTTGGTCTTTGGTGCCAAAGGTACTTGAGTCGGCGGGAGACCCTTTGTGGATCTGGCCTTGAGATGTTTGAGGGCAAAACTTATTATTTCCTCTTAGTAACTAAAATATTGGAAAAAGGTCTTTTTGGTAAAGGGTAAGATCTGTCTAAATGTGAGTGTTCTTTCTCTTTCTGGAGATTGATGATGAACATGGTCGTACGGCAGTGTGAGTGTAATACCACTGAATATCACTGAACTGTACCCTTATTTACGGTTAAAATGGTACATTTTATATTATGCATATTTTACCATAATGAAAACATTTCTTTCTCTTTTCTCTATATCTTTTCCCAAACAACAAAGTAATGCAATGATATACGAAAACTGAGTTGGATTAAACCTACCTGAAATGCAAGAGATAGGAATTTTTATACATTTAAGCTTAAAAATTGTCATTATAGAAAGTCAGAATTTTGTGTGGTATCTTGCAGTTTTAAAAATGGAGGATCAATTTCTCTTCCAATATTATGCTGTTGTGCTGTGTATTCTTATAAAGATTAAAACGCTAACTTTTTTTTTTTTTTTGAGAAGAACCTAACACTTGTTTCTTGAAAAGAAGGAAAACCCTGAGAAATACTTTTCTGGTTCTTACTCCAAAGGAGTAGATATAGATTGTGGGCCTGGGCAAAACAGAGATTAAAGTCCTGATAGGACCATAAACTGTAGGGATGATTCAGGTGTCTAATGTTTAAGTAACTGGTTAAACTGATAAAGATTCCAGAGAAATGTAAGAGGACCAAGGTTGTACAGGGATTTGAATATTTTGTTGATGTTTTAAAATTACAGTAATTGTATGCCATATGTGATGCCTATAGCTAGGCATCAGTGTAATATTTTTTATTTGCTTAGAGGAAAATACTAAAATGTATTTGCTCCTACTAAAAAGGCATTCTCATATTTGTTTTGTTGGTGAGCATTACTTAGTTCTTGGCAACCCAAAGGAGAAATGCTTACAGCATCACCAGGTAGAGAGCAAATTCTTTTTCCTCATTGTAGAGTCAGCTGTCCCCATTCAGAGTTAAATTGTTTTCGCATTGAAATTCATGGTCTTTTATTTCTGAATTTGGAGCAGAAATCTGTTGTCTGCTCAGTGCACTGCCTTCATCTGGAAACCTTGCCTTCTCTGGGAAATATCTTCTCTCTTTGGTTTATTGAAAACTGGCATGTTCCAAGCCTTAATTCCCCAACTATAGTAGATTGGCTCAGATGTGGATGTCTGCCTTGATTTTTCCTCCTGCTCATTGGCTCATGGTGGGCGACTGAAGCAGGAATCCTTCTGTGGGATTAGAAGAGAGTCTGTTTTCTCATGGATGGGATGTGTGGTGGTGGTGGTCTTGGGGGAGGTGGAAAGTTTTGTGATGTGTCTGAGACCCCACCTTCACCCTTCCTCCTCACGAAGGGAGAGAACAAAGCCTGGAAGCCAAGAGAAACAGAAACAATACATGAAGATATGGAAAGTGTTCTGATGACCTGTGGGTCCCAAGTTTTAGCCACCCTGAGACACCTGTCCATCTCCTCATTGAATGGCTAATGTATTTTTTTGGTTACAACCCAGTTTTCTTCCATCACATTCCTCTGTTTTCTTGAGCTGTGTTTCAGTTGATTTCTTTCTGGCATTTGCAGGTAGAAGTCTTGACTAATTCAAAGGCAAACCTTCCTCAGGTAGGTAAGTGAGATTTGGAATCAGACTCCTTCCTGTCTTTTGTAGCATGATTGGCCATCCTTGGAAAATGGAAACATTTATTTGTATGTCCTTTGGCCAGATATCCAAATACATAGTGCTGTCCCCTCATACTGGAGGAAGCCCTTTCAGTCTTGTGGGAAGGGTAACAGGGGTGGTGAGGATTCAATATCTGTTGTTTTGGTTTCTAAGAATGGCATCAAGAATTAAGTTATGTAAAATTAATTCCCACAATAGACAGAAAAGTAGCTTAATATTTTGACACAGTCACTCAGGGTCTGTAAAGTACTAGCAATTTTTTTTTTCCTGATCAAGCCTTAGAAATAAAAGCACGGACATTTGTGATAGCCCCAAAATGTTGAAAATACTCCAAGTTTTGAACAGCTAAAAGGCAACTAATGATGTATTTTTCAACCCCTGTCACTTTAAGATGAATGCTCTTATGATGAGTAGTGATTTTTCACTCCAGAAAGAAAAGACCCCTTTTCCCTTGAAAAACATTTTTGTTGAGAACAATTTTCAGTCTTTAGAAAGGAAGCGATATGCTCTAAGATTATTGTGTGCCTTTAAAGTTTGGACATAAAGACTGAACTATACAGTCCAGGATCCTTAACAGAAGTAAGATCTGGAAAAAGCAAGTCTCCTGGCCCTGGTTCTCAGGGAGCCCCACCCAGGAGCCTCTTTTTTGTCAACTCTATGCTTTGGCTCAATACCAATTAGAGCTTTTCATAATGGAAGTTCTTTTTTTTTTAATATGAAATTTATTGTCAAATTGGTTTCCATGCAACACCCAGTGCTCATCCCAACAGGTGCCTCCTCAATATCCATCACCCACCCTTCCCTCCCTCCCATCCCCCATCAACCCTCAGTTTGTTCTCAGTTTTTAAGAGTCTCTTATGTTTTGGGTCCCTCCCTCTCTGACCTCTTTTTTTTTCCTTCCTCTCCCCCATGGTCTTCTGTTAAGTTTCTCAGGATCCACATAAGAATGAAAACATATGGTATCTGTCTTTCTCTGTGTGACTTATTTCACTTAGCATAACACTCTCCAGTACCATCCACGTTGCTACAAAAGCATAATGGCAATTCTTAAGGTCTTTGAAATTTTAACTCTGTGAGATGTTTACTTGAAACAGATTAGCAAATAGGCAAAAAATAAAACACATTATTAAAAAAAGGAAAAACTTTTACCACCAGTTACATGAGAAAAACAGCATATCAATGTGTCTACCAGTTACATAGGTTCCTTCTCATAAAGGCTTCTATAGGCGCATTTCTTTCCTCAAAATTTGCTATGCTTTGAGATATGACATGGGGACATTGACCACCGTCGTTCAGACTGGGGACCTTGACCGGCCACAGTGCAGGCAAGCTAAAACGAAATGCAAGGATGGGGTGGGAAATCTGCCGGCAGAATGCTCTATGTTGGGAAGAGACTGCTAAATGAAAGCAGGTCTCCTTTCGTTGGGATTTGGAATGTGAGACCCAAAAGCATGTAGTAGGTCGGAATAGAGCGAAGTTGCACCCGTGGTATCGTGAGGACACATAGGAGTAGGCTGGGTCATGGTGATGGGGGATCTACACTGGTAAGGAACAGGGTCTGGGGGCTCCTGGCTCCCACTCAATGGTTCTCCTGTTCTGCATAACACTCAGTAGCCCAACTTCCAAGAAGGTTTCCTTACTTCCTTGAATATTCTTATAGTAAGTCCATGTAATGTTAAGGTATCTTGAGCAAATCTATTACGTAGAATCTGAAAGAGGTTGGCGAAGAAAATAATCCGCATAGTTTACAAACAACCACTTCCTAGAACACTTCTAGAAGGAGATGAATAGTATAATCGGTGAAATCTATTATCTTCAATGAAAATTAATAATAAATAGCAAATATGTATATAATATTGCACACTATTTCTAAAGTTGTAATTTTATTTATCCTGATAACTCAGCCCTATGAAGAAGGTACTATTATTACCCTGATTTCATAGACGAGGAAACTTTAACCACAAAGAGGTTAAATAACTTGCACAAAGCTGGCCAGTAGTAGAGGTGAGATCTAACTCCAGGCAGTCTGGCTCCAGGGTACTTGCCCTTCACCGCTCCACTATGTATCACCTGTATACACTTCTGTAGCTTTTTGATTTTATTAAAATGCTTGACAATCTGAGTCTACTACAAACCATATATTTTTGACCTTGGATAAACCATTTAATCAACCGAGTCTGTTGCATGTAGCAGAACTGTAAAGCGGAGTAAGAGGTAATTTCCCTCGTCACCTTAGCATGGTTTTTGTGTGAATATAGTGAGATCATAGATATCAAGACCAAATCTACAAGATAGTGTTGCAGCTGTGCTTGAAAAGCCATCCCAAGACCACAGCTCGTCTGCAGATACAAGTCGAAGCCTGGAAACACATGGCATTAGAAACCATTTACAGTTAACTTTTTCTTAAGTAGTGCGATTCAACTAAGAAAAGCTGCTCAACTGAAGAAAGAAAAGTAATTTGTTTCACATTTCTAAAATACGCACTGAGGACTGTCAGATCATAGATTTGGATATTTATAGGTAAAAGGAGTATTGAAGATTAAATATAGAAGAAAACCCATGCCAACTAGGAGCCTCCCTGTCCTCTCAAAGATGGGTCAGACGCTCTTCCCTGGTCCTTACTTAGCACCTTTTGATCTCTCTAATTAAAGCACTTGGCACATCTTATTGTAAATATTCATGTGCTGTATGTCTCTGTGTTGGGTCTTGAGCCTCACTTGTGGAAAAGGGAGTACATGCGGTGATTGTAATCACATTTTGAGTTGGTGGTAAAAAGGAGGAAGGGAGTTAGATTTCTTGCACCCCTGAATGTGTGACCGAGATTGGAGTCCACTGCATGTGGTGAACTGTGCGGGATTTCTGAAAGTACCCATGTGTGGCATTTTCTGAACCACAAATTAAACACAGCCCAGGATGAGAATTGGGTGCCAAGTTACTCGGAGCAGTGACTTTGATGCTGTAGGGAAATGATGTGTAGCAGGGAGGGGCATTCAAAACTTAAAGCCAATGTGTCCTCCCTTCCATAGGAACCAGTAAGAGCTCCTGAGCTTCTCGGGGCTGTGCAAAGGGATGCCTGCCTGGTCTTCCATTCTCCTTTCTTCTGCTTTCACGTGAATAGGCTGGGGGAAGTCTGGGGTCTTGCTAGCTCCTTGGGAAATACTCTGTTCTCTCTGCTCCGTGAGTTCCAAGAAGACCTGAAGCTCCCATCTTTATTACTCCATGCTGGGAGGAATGGGTACAACCCAGGAAGAAACTGTTACCTACCAGTATCCATTCTCTTCTTTTTTTTTTTTTTTAATTAACAGAAAACTAATTTATTTGGGGAAACCATGTATCCAGCTAAAACATTACATTTCTTAGCTCCCCCACCCCTTACCCCTACCTAGAGGTGGTCAGTGAGATGTAAGTAGACAAGTCCTTGGATGAAGCTTGTGGGGAAGTAGGCAAAGGCGACTGACTCACCTGGGAGGTTTTCTTCTGCTCAGAATGCAAAGGTGATGCCTGGAATGTCAGCAACTATCCTGTGATTTTGGGGAAAACTTGAGTAGAAGCCAAGAACTAAAGAGAGAGCAGAAAGATGAAGCAGCCTCAATGCTGGATGGCACAGTGGAGTGGCCCTAACAGCCCTGCACTGCCTCCTACTTCTCTTTCTTCACGTGAACGAGTAAGCTTCTATTTGCCGGGTCACTTTACTGTGGTCTCTGTTTCTTTCATGAAAACAGATCCTTTTTATTTTTATTTTTTTAAGTTTATTTATTTATCTCTAGAGAGAGAGAACATGGGCATAGGAGGGGCAGAGAGAGAAGGAGAGAGAGGGAATCCCAAGCAGGCTCTGCATTGTCAGCACATAGCCCGATGCGGGACTCCATCTCATGAACTGCGAGATCATGACCAGAGCTGAAACCAAGAGTTGGACGCTTAACCAACTGAGCCACCCAAGTACCCCCAGATGTCCTTTTATAAATTCTACATCAGAGCTAGGCCAAGACAGACTAAATGAAATTAAGACCTACCATTAGAGAATTAACTACATAATTAATAAGAGAATTGCTCTGTTGGACATCAGAGTTCATTAGACTAAATTCTAATAGTCATGCTTCCTACTCCCTGTCTGTCACTAAATTGCTGGGATCTGTTCCTGTTCAGAGTGGCCCCTCTCTTTCATTTCTTCCCTTCCTTCTCTATCTGTTCCTTGTGAATGGAAATGAACTGAAAAATACCTTAACATACAAATAAATTTTCTGCAGAAATCCATCCAAGCCCTTATTGGGTCATTTACATAATTTTGCATAGTTAATCAGAATACTTCTGTTCAAGTCAGAACATTTGCATTGGGATGAATTCACAAGTGCTTGGGATTCCCCCATGGACAGTAATTAAACACTTGACTTACTTCTCAATGACCAGGAGGCTCTGCCAAGGGGTCCTTCTCAGAACAGAGAATCTATACTCAACCCTGGAAAATGCAATTTTCAGCCTTATACTCCTGGAGGCCAATATTGGTAACTTAAAAATAAAAGTTGCACGTCCTTCTAGCTGGCCAGGCTTCAGAAATAATGAAGTGCAATCTTAGAGCACCCCTCCACACCAATATCTCTGGTGGTAGGAGATCCTAAGACATTTTTATTGGGAAAAGAAGGGAAAATGGGAATAGCTGTATGCATTGATCAAATAATACATATTTAAAATGATAAAACATCACTTTGATAAATTTTGTGAAGAATATAATTATATTCCATTAAACGAGAAAGAAAAATTCCTTATTGTACATGGCTGTTGGGAATCCACCCACTGTTTATTCCCTAAGGCCCCAAAACCTCAACTACAAATTCATCTCCCACAGGTCTTTTTATTTAATGAGCTCTCATTATACTTTCTCCCATGAAATGTAATCCCTTCATAAAATTTTTTTTCACATTGATTCCAGCCAAGGTCCAAGAGGGGGTAGAGGAGAGGATGACACAAGTAATTCATTTCAACATTAACAATATAAAGGGAGCACAGTGTTTTACACACCAAGGAAATTAAAAGCAATCCTCACTGAACTTGGTTCTCCACTGAAATCTGCATCACATTAGAACGATAAACATAAAATGTCTTAATGACAAGTAGAGGGTAAGAAAAAAAATACCTAAATTCTCTCTAATTTGCATCATATATGGAAGCATGGTATGACAAGAAAATAGCACTGGCAAAAATAACCTAGCAGCCAACTTTCTTTTTTTTTCCTTAATCTTCAGACTTAAGATGTTGTTAAAATTTAATTCAAGGAAGTGACCTCAAACTGGACCCAAACTTCTATGGAGAAAGGAAAAAAGCATGAATGTTCATTTTATTTCTTTCTGTAGGCCAGGCTTTTTGCTTTAGTTATTCCACTTAATTTTTGCAACAATTCCGTGAAGGGGACATACTGATCACTGTCATGCGTATGAAGAAAATGAAGCTCAATTGGACCAATTTACTAAGTTCACAGAGCTGGTAAATGGAGGAGGTTGCTTTTGAAACCATGCTTTCAGGGTCTGTAGTTCTTTACACTATTATATGGTGTTTTGGCATTTTTCCATCTTGAAGTGAACATTGATGTGTAAGATCAAATAATTGTATAAGGTGACCATTTGTTCATTTGCAAACTGGTCCTCGTACAGGGAGGGCAAGGAGAGACCAAAGAAAGAGGCAGACCACTCCAGGTTGGTCAATGGCAGGTTTAATAAGCAAGGGAACTTACATGGAGGGTTGTCCTGGGAGGTTACAACATGAATAGGTCTCCATACCTACCCTCCACAACCTTAGAAGTTTATATAGAGGCCTTAACTGAGCTCAGGCAAGCATTCAGTCTAGACATTCTCAAGGCTGCATCCTCAAAACAGCTCTGGCTATGGGAACAGAGATTAGAATGTATATTCCAAGGACAGAGGAGGGGGTAAGGAGCCTCCAGTTGCCTGAGTCCAACTCGTGGGTCAGCTGGTAGACATATCCTGTTGATGACTTCTTCCAATGGATGTAAATTCTTGTGGGCTAATGCATAATCCAAGAAATTAGAGGCAAAACCAGAGAATGTTGGAAGTTTTCCTTTCTAAGGGTAACTTAGCAGTTGATTCAAGGTAGAGAGAACATGGCCTTCTAGAACATGGCATAAGGCATGGTCACCTCCCTCCATTGGCTAGACACAGCAAGCTAGCAATTCCACACAAGTCACAGAAGTAGGTAAGGTCACAGATAAGAGGTTGCAACTTCTAAAGAAAGGGAACTCTACTTTTTCAAACTGGTAAAACTTTCAAAACTGAGTTCCCATGCATATTGGGTTCTCCAGAGAAACAGAACCCATAGGAGATTATCTATCTATCTATCTATCTATCTATCTATCTATCTATCTATTTATCTATCTATCATCTATCATCTTTCTTCCCTTGTTTTAAAATTTATTTAAATTTTAGTTAATATACAGTGCAATATTGGTTTCAGGAGTAGAATTCAGTGATTCATCAATTACATACAACACCCCAGTGCTCATCACAACAAGTGCCATCGTTAGTACCCATCACCCACCTAACCCATCTCCCACCCACCTCCTTCCATAAACCCCCAGTTTGTTCTTTATTGTTGAGTCTCTTGTGGTTTGTTTCCCTCTCTTCCCTTCTCCACCCCTGCCCGTGTGGCAGAAGACATGAATAGACACGTTTCCAAAGAAGACATCCAGATAGCTAACAGACAAATTAAAAGATGCTCAACATTACTCATCATCAGGGAAATACAAATCAAAACCACAGTGAGAGGGGCGCCTGGGTGGCTCAGTCGGTTAAGCGTCTGACTTCAGCTCAGGTCATGATCTCTCAGTCTGTGGGTTCGAGCCCCGCGTCGGGCTCTGTGCTGACAGCTCAGAGCCTGGAGCCTATTTCAGATTCTGTGTCTCCCTCTCTCTGACCCTCCCCTGTTCATGCTCTGTCTCTCTCTGTCTCAAAAATAAATAAACTTTAAAAAAAAATTTCAAAACCACAGTGAGATACCATCTCACACCTGTCAGAATGGCTAAAATTAACAAAAGAAACAACGGGTTTTGGTGAGGATGTGTAGAAAGGGGAACCCTCTTACACTGCTGGCAGAAATGCAAAATGGTGTAGCCACTCTGGAGAACAGTATGGAGTTTCATCAAAAAACCAAAAATAGAAGTACCCTATGATCAAGCAATTGCACTATTATGTATTTAGCCAAAGGATGCAAAAATACAGATTTGAAGGGGTATTTGCATCTCAACGTTTATTACAGCACTATCAACAATAGGCAAACTATGGAGAGAGCCCAGTGTCCATTAATTGATGAATGGATAAAGAAGATGTGGTGTATACACACACACACACACACACACACACACACACACACACACACACAATGGGATATTACTCAGCCATTAAAAAGAAATGAAATCTTGCTCTTTATTTATTATAAGGAATTGGCTTGTACAATCATGGAGTTCTAAGATCTACAGGGTGAGATGGAAAGCTGGAGACACAGGAAAGCCAATGGTGTATGTCCTATTCTAGTCCAAAGGCTTGAAGACCAGGCAGGAGTCAGTGGTGTATGTAGTCCAAGACCAAAGGAGAGCAAAGAGACCTACGAAGAGCTGAGGTTTCAGTGAAGCCCATAGGCAGGAAAATCCCAATAACCCTACTTGAAGACAAGCAGGAGGAATTCACCTTTATTTGTAGAAGAGTCAGCCTTCATTCAGGCCTTCAACTGATTACATAGGACCCACCCACAGTAGGAAGGATGATCTGTTTTACTCAATCTATTCAAATGTGTTTTTTTTTAAGTTTATTTTGAGAGAGAGAGGACACATGTGAGCAAAGGAGGGGCAGAGAGAGAGGGAGAGAGAATCTCAAGCAGGTTCAGTGCTGCCAGCACAGAGCCTGACGTGGGGCCAGATCTTACAAATCATGAGATCATGACCTGAGCCAAAATCAACAGTTGGATGCTTAACTGACTGAGCCACCTGGGCACCCCCTGTCTATTCAAATGTTAAATTGATCCCAAATGCCCTCAGAGAAACACACAGGATAATGTTTGACCAAATATCGGGGCATCCCTTAACACATGAAATTAACCATCATATCATGTGTTTACATTTACCTTGAGGTAGCTTAATACTAAACAGGCACAAGAAGGTCAGGCTTGAGTTTCTCTCCACTAGTTACCAGCCATGGGTCTTTGGCCAGTTTCTTTTCTTTCCTTTTCTTTGTTTAATTTGATTTAATTTAATTTGATTTAATTTAATTTAATTTAATTTAATTTAATTTAAGAGAGAGTGTGAGCAGGAGAGAAGGGCAGAGGGATAGAGATAATCTTAAGCAGGCTCCATGCTCAGTGTAGAGCCCAACAAGGGGCTCGATCTCACAATTTGAGGTCATGGCCTGAGCTGAAATCAAGAGTCAGATGCTTAACCAACTCGGCTACCCAGGTGCCCGGGGCCAATTTATTTTCTAATGAGGACACTAAAGTGTAAGTTTGAAATGAGGTTATGTATAAAAACTATTTACTAAACTATGGAATTACACACACACACACACACACACACACACACACACACACACACACACTCATATACACACTATTATAATTAGGATGGTAGTAGTTTGGAAGCATCAGCTTTTATTGCGATTGGACAGTTAGCAATTTTGTAACCTTGGGGATGATAGCAACCTCACTGTGGCTGCCAAAGAAGCCCCCTTGTCTTGTGGAGGACATTGAGTCACTTTTAGGGTACCCTCAGGCATCCTAAGAGCATCACTTAAGCATGGAAATCAGAGAACAATTGTTTTGCACTTGTTAAGTGTTCGATTGCTTGAGTGAAGAACAGTATAGGCAGAGCTACTAGAAGAAGAAGACACGAATGCAGCAAGATCTAAGTACAGTGGTCATTTTACACCATCTTATAGGAGATTTCTTAGCTTCTGGATCATTCTAAGAAGCGGAGAAAATGGAAATTCTATCCACAGGAGAGAGCATGTAGTGCAATTGGATCATGACCATGAAAAGTCCGGTCAATAGCACTTTGCTGTCCATGGGTGTTTTCTTGTGGTTCCTTCTTGCATCAAAAGAGCTGAAATTAACTATGAACCTAATCACTTTTGGTTGCTGTCAGGGTGGATATGTTTGACATATACTAATTTGTTTTAGATCTAGTTTCAGAATTAGACTTCATTTCAGCAGACATATTCTCCCTTTGAAGGGAAAATTCTTTAATGCTGCTTTTATCTAGGTAAAAACCACATATGATACTAAAATATGTGTTTTTAAAACTCTCACATTAGTCTGTGAGGTTCTTTTTTTTAAATGATTATTTATTTTAGAGAGAGAGACCGTGTGAGCGGGGGAAGGGCAGAGAGGCGGGGGCAGAGGATCCAAAGTGAGCTCTGCGCTGACAGGAGCAAGCCCAATGTGGGGCTCTACCTCACAAACCCTGAGATCATGACCTGAGCCAAAGTCGGACACTCAACCAACTGAGCCACCCAGGTTGCCTAAAATATATGTCTTTAGAGAGTCAAGTTAAGTGGCAGATGTTATTTGTTAAGTGTAAATAGTACATTCTACCAAGTCCAAATCTCAGGAGCTTTTTCAGATGCTTTTAACATTCAGGTTGGTTTTGGAGGCCCCCATTTGGCCAAGATGGCTGACTTTAGTCTCCTTGGATTTGGGTTCTAATCTGAATTTTAATTGTCAAGAGACTCATGCTTCACCAGGTATGGGCTAGGTGTTGGAAGTAGGGGTGAGGTGGGAAGGCAGAAGTGGACTTAGTCCTTGATATCTGGCTATTCAGATGTCAGCTCAGGTGGCCATCTCCTTGTCTAAGGCCTATGTCCCATCCAGTTGAGCAATTGTCTTTCCTTTTTCTCAGTCACTCTTGGGCACTTCAGTAATCTGTGCTGAGTCTGTTTGCAAAAGTGATAATAGAAATCTTCCAAATTAGCTAAACTGTCCCTTACCAGATAGTCCATGTGGCCATTTAGTTTTTAAATCTTGCCTGGAGCTCCCGGGTTCTATCTGGGAAATGAGTAGAGTTTGCCTCTGTTTTATCTGACAAGCCTAATAAAGAGATTGAAAAAAAACACATTTTTTAAATAAAAATATTTTATCTGGAAATAATTTTAAACTTGCAGAAAAATTGCAAGAATAGTACAAAGAATCCTGTATACTCTATCCAGTTTCACTAATTTTTAGTATCTTACCTCCCTTGTTTTATCATTCTCCCTCTATACATACATGTTTTTATTTTTTTCAACCATTTGAGAGCAGGTTGCTTGGATCATATCATTTTACCCCACAATTTCAGTGTGTATTTCCTAAGAACAAGAATATTTTCTTACATGTCTATGGTTCAGTTATTAGACTCACTACCTAATTGTCATTCTTCCTTCTGTAATTACTACATATATTACAAGGAAATATTTTGAGATTTTATAATATTCTGTTTCTGATCAAAACTGCCCTCCCATTCATTGATGATGCTTGCTTCAGTGTTAACCATGACAGTTGCAAATGGTGATTTTTTTGATCCATCACTCCTTTTCTAAGTTAATCTACTAGAGCGAGGGAGAGTTTTCCCTTGTCTACATGTATCTATCATCTACATGTCTGTCTATCTATCTGTCTGTCTTACTATCTATCTAACCATCTATCCATCCATCCATCCATCATCTATTTATCTATCTGTCATCTATTTGTATCAGTCATCAGTATAGATTCATGGACCTTCATTTTATATAATGGGTTATAAGCTCATAACATCCTCATTTATTTTGATGATCAAATTGCCCTACATTTGGCTAGCAAGAGCCTTAAGCTTGCTCCTGTGTTTTTTTGACATAATTCTTTTACTTCTGGAGCCCTTTAAAAAATTGTGGCGCAAGATGTTCAATTCCCACCTTCTACCTTCCTTTTGCTAGCCCTGTAATCAGTCATTTTTCTAAGGATGATTATTTTTCATTAGGAACGATATTTAGAAACCAATTTGTGGGTCCCAGGGGTACTCTTTGCTTATAGTACCTATCAAACAACAGTTAGAAACACACACACACACACACACACACACACACACACACACACACACACACCACACACACAGAACTGGGAACTATGTAGTGTTAATTACTCACCTAATCCCATTTCATAAATGTAGCTATGTTTCTTCCACAGTAAGACCTGAGTTCCAATGACATCAATACTTTTACTCAGTCTTACAATACACACAAAATAGTTTCAGAGCTGTCATCCCTATACTACTTCAAAATATAAACAAACCAACTAAAATTTGTTTGTAGCTCTTTATTCCTCTTTAGATGAGGATAGATATACTCAAAGCATAACATTAAGAAATTACTTGGATGGGGTCTATGGTTCTTCTCTCAGTGTAGTCATTCATTCATTTGAAACAATGCATCTAGTTGTGGGTTCTGTCCATTCTTGATGACTTAATGTTATTTTTTATATGTTGAACATAAATATGATTCAAACAAGCAAAACTATACAAAAAATGCACTTAGAAAAGGATCTCTCCCTTTTCCAGACTTTATACTTCTTTCCCTTTATCCCCAATCTCTTAGGTTAAACCAATTGCGTTACTTCCTGGTTTATTCTGTGTTTCTTTTTGAACAATTAAAAAGACCATGTATGATTCATTATTTTCCCTTTGATTTTAATATATATCATAAAATCTTCAGGCAATGAGTCATATTTAATAAGCGCCTCTAACAAAGAGCACTTATCTCTACTTACTTCAGTGACATCCTGTATATCCTGGAAATCACTCATCATTTTATAAGATATTCTTTTTTTTCTTATTCTTTTTCCCCAGATGAGCAGTATTTTAACCCTTATGTTTTCCCACTTAGATATTTCCAGTATTTACAATTACAAAGGATGCTGTAGTGAATCACTTTCTGCATAGATATTTCTGTGTTATTGGAAATATAATTTCAGTGCAAATTCTTAGAGGAAGAACCAGGTCTCCTTGGGGAAATGCCTGGCTTTGGGCTTGCAGCAGGGAAGGCTTGAAATAATGTGAATATCTTGAGATAGAAAGTAAGAAAGTGCCCCGAGAGTGATGGAAGCATGACAAGAAGACTGAAGGGCGAGCCCGAAAGCGTCCCCACTGGCCACATCTGAAGCAGTTTGAATAGCTTATAAATAAGGGTCCAAGGGCAAATGTGAATGGCATTCTGCTCTATATCGACAAATTCTTGTCAGAGAGGTTGTGTTGTGTTGTGTTGTGTTGTGTTGTGTTGTGTTGTGTTGTGCCAGGAACACATGGCAGTGCCTACTTCTCCACTCTGACGGCAGACAGTATTGTCAAGATTTTGAATTTTTGTCATTCTGATGATGAGAATCTCACTCCTATCTTAATTTGCATTTCTGTAACTCTGGATGAGTTTGGACACCTTTTCATATGCATTTTTATGTAGTTTTTGTTAAATGTTCTAGTCTATTTCCCATTTTTCTCTAGAATTTGTGGGCTGTGCTTTTTTAATTTTTAAAGTGTCTTTATTTGTACAGTAGGGATATTAGTCATTTACCTGCCCTATGTGTTGCAGATATTTTCTTGCAATTTGTCATTTGGCTTTTGACCTTGCTGATGTCCTTTGTTTTAAAAAAATTTTTGGCCATATTTAATAAGGGCCTCCAACAAAGAGCACTTACCTCTACTTACCTCAGTGATATCCTGTATATACTGGAAATCACTCATCATTGTATAAGATATTCTTTTTTTTTTTTTTACCAGCCATGTTAAAAAAGTTAAAAGAAACAGAAAATAAGTATAATAATGTCACAGACTATGAGTCTGGAGTTCTCTCTTGTCCAGCAAGAGAGCAGAGGCAGAATTGAATACCAGAGAGGCTAATTTCTGGGAGGAGACAAGAGCCCCAAACAGGGGGTTACTCTCTGTATTTATTGAGCTCACAAGATATTACTCATGTGATGAACATGAAGAAAACAAGATCTTACACACGTGAACATGGAGAAAACAATCAGACAGTAATCATTAACTTGTGTGTGTAAGAAGCAAAGGGGGGGGCAAGTGGAATTTGTGATCAAAGTACAATCGTATATTGGTGTCAGATGGAAAGTAATTTCCTGCAGGTGATATAACAACTTACTCATGATCCCATTACAATATCTCACTAGCTAACCTCGAGCACTTTTACCTCGAGGTGGTGGCTTTCTGCTCTAAGCATTTTTCTAACCCATTTATGTAAGTAGAACCTGTTTCCCCACATAATAATACTTATAATACTTACTATACTTATTATACTTATTGATATTATTATTTTAGAGAGAGGGACAGAGCTCAAGCAGGGGAGAGGGATGGGGGGTGGGGGAGGGAGAGATTCTTAAGTGAGCTCCATGCTCAGCACAGAATCTGACTCAGGGCTTGACCCTATGACCCTGAGATCGTTACCTGAGCCAGAACCAAGAGTCAGACACAACTGACTGAGCCACCCAGGTGTCCCTTTAATAATGTATTTAATTTAACCCAACATATCCAAAGATTACCATTTTGTATAACATATTTTAGTATACTAAATGGTAATCTTTAAAAAAATTAGCATAGCATAGTTTATGAAATTGTTTACCTTTTTTTCATATTAAATATTCAAAATCTGTTGTGTATTTTATACAGTTGGAACTAGCCACATTCAAGTGTCGGTGGCCACATGTAGACATTTGCCACCCTGCTGACTGGCACAGATCTAGATAATCCTGCTTATCCTCACGGAAGATACTGCAGACCAGAGCAGTCTATACAGTATCAGGAATTTGGGACACTTGGTCCAGAAGGAAGGTTTTAAATGGTGGTTCGTCAGTTCTGTACACTTTTGGGAATCCCTGGTTGGACCTAGGAGGGCACAATTCTCCTAACAAAGGACAAAGATCATATATGTGGGTTCCCTTTTTTGTTTTTCTTATAAGTGTTCTTAAGAGTCTTGCCATATTATAGGCAGTAGGCATGACTGGAAGGTAACTGTGACAGTTGTTTGTAGTGTGAGCAAAGGCTTTATTACATGCACAATGGTGGAAGGCTTACTTCTTTGGTGTTGGTGTGCTGGTGACATCATTAGTAAAACAGCAAGATTCCACAAACCTGACTGGTTTTTGTTACCGTGATGGTTTCAGGAAAGTTGTGGCCACTATAAAGGAATCATAACACGGGGAAAAGGAGGAGTTGCATTTAAAGCAATCCTTAGGTTTTTAGACACATGATGGGGTACCATTTTCCATATGGGTCTATTTCAGGACATCTGTTTCTTCAAAAACAGTGACCAGTCATTCTTAACTGAAACACCAGGATTCTAGAATGAACAGTATATGCTGACACTGAGTAGTGTTTGTTTATGCCCATCCTACTGTCCAGGACACCCTTAGGCCGTGGGTGATAAAAATCACTGCAATATAAGATATCACAAATCAGAGGAAAACAGAAAAACTTGCTGCTTAACTCTAAAGGATGTTCTAAGACTCACCCAGTGTACTCAGTCTTGCATCCACAATCTTTTGAGAATTAATAAAGCTAAGGACCTTCAAAAAACTGCACATGAGCACATATCCACAATAGATGCTTACAATTTCGGGGCCGACTGAAACCTAACTGTTCAGGAACCATAGGATGGGAGGTAGGGGTCAGGCCAGGGGGCTCATCCAACATTTTATCTTACTTGGAGCAAAATGTAACTATAGTCTCTTGGGCTAAGAGAGACAGAGACAGCAGACTTCTAAGATAGAATAAACAGCGGTCTTTATTTGTAGCAGTTAAGGAACTGAAGATCAGAAGCTTTAGGGGTGCCTGGGTGGCTCAGACGGTTAAGCGTCCAACTTCAGCTCAGGTCATGATCTCACAGTTCATGAGTTCGAGCCCTGCGTCGGGCTCTGTGTTGACAGCTCAGAGCCTGGTGCTTGCTTCAGATTCTGTGTCTCCGTCTCTCTCTGCCCCTCCCCCGCTCACACTCTGTCTATCTGTCTCTCTCTATCTCTCTCTTTCAAAAATAAACAAACATTTAAAAAAAAGAGAATCTCGAGGCTGTGAATCATACTTACTTCTTGAACCCTACTAGTGCCCAGCAGTGGGAGGAGAAGGCTGTAAAAGAAGAGAGGTAAACACTTCTTACCCTCAAGAAAGAAACCAGAGAATATAACATTGTCTATAATCAAATGTGAACTGCTCTAGTGTAGATTTACCAACACAGACCAGATTGCAACATCATTTTTAAATACTAACTAACCATATTTATATGCATACATATCCTTAGTATTTAAAAATGATGTTGCAGTAATACTATGTAAGCCCTACCAATACAGTGTATCATACTACATAGTATAACTTCTGATTTTCCATAAATAAATTTATAATCAAGGAGCATAAATTCACCACGACATTTTGCTAAAGGGACCACCATTTAAAACTTCCTGTCCTAGTTCTTTCTTCTGTTGCAGAAAAGTTGCTTTATAGTCAGGAATGAGCGGCTGCAGGCAAGCAGTCGACTTTCTGAGGCTGTCTCTGAAAGGATGCTATGTCTTTGGGCTAAGATATTCTGGGAATAAAAAGCCGGTTGACTCTGGCTACACCCTGTGACACAATATCACTGCTGACTGCAGCATGTACTGCTCAGAACATCCACCCCAAGCGCTTGTGTTGCAAAGAAAGGCATTTTGTTTCTCTTTCTGACAGCTTTGGCTCCTAGAGACTTGGTCTCCTGGGTCAGTCCTACTGATAGAAAGGCGAAAGTATTTTCTACTCCTGGAACTTTACACAAAAAGAAAAACAGTGTTTGTATTTGGGACTCTGCCACGGAGTTACATGACAGACTAGAGTTCCAGACAATCCAAACCCCATCTCCAGTGACTTTGTATTTTCATAGAGTGGCATTTCCCCAGACGGACTTGAAGCACACATGCCATTTGTCAGAGCCCGGATCTTAAGAACAAAGAGTCAGGAGACACAGTTCGGTTCAAACTCTACCACTGACTGGCTGGGAGGCCTTGGGTACGTCTTTCACACTGTCTTGCACAGATTTAGGGAGAGGCTGAGTGGTTAAGGGGGCATAGAGGTGTTCTAAGTGAATGATGCAAAGTAAATATTAGCTGAATTTAGAGTATTTCTGGAATCTCTTTTCCCTTCTATTAAATCATTAGAATAGAAAAGCCTCTATAGGAATCTAGACATAAATGACGGTACAATAGGACCATAGTTGCTTAGAGCCGCCTGGGAGTGATATGACGGGAACACCCACAGAGGGCTCTTCCAGACTGTTTGCTTCCCAGCTTTGTGATGCATCTCCTGCTAGAGAGGCCGCCTTTCCCTGGTGGGATCACCCATCAGTGACAGCAAGAAATAAGCCACAGTGACATGAGGGCCTGGAAATGTCAGGGTCCCCCAGCAGAGCTGTGCACGCAGGTGACACGAAGGGTCAGTCTGGAAAAGACACTACGGCAGCATGCAGGGGTGTGGGCAGGAATGAGGGGGTCCAAGAAGGGTGAAACAGATGGCATCCAGGGGCCAAGCAGCTTGAGTCCCAAATGGACAACGGATCTGAGAGATCTGAGCGGCTGGGGACGGAACTCTGGGTATGATTCTTCTGCAACAGCACTAAAGATTTTGCAAGTCTGGAGTGATGTTTGTGATTTTTTTTTGTTTATTTATTTTGAGAGACAGAGCGAGTGGAGGAGGCGCAGAGAGAAGGAGGGAGAGAGAGAGAATCCCCAGCAGGCTCTGCACCATCAGCGCAGAGCCCGTAGTGGGGCCAGAACTTAGGAACCATAAGATCATGACCTGAGCCGAAACCAAGAGTCAGATGCTTAACCGACTGAGCCACCCAGGTGCCCCTGTGATTATTTTTAATGAAAGTGCACATTTGTCTCTTCAGGATGCAGGGGAAGGTGACAGGTGTGGCTAGGGAGCCTCAGCACCCCTCACTGCATTGCCCCCCAAATCCCCCCATCATTGCACCGATTATTTGGGGGAACATGATGCCCTCTTGCCGGGTGCTTGGCAGAGATTTTAGTGACATTGGGAATACTGGAGACTGTCCTATTGACTGCAACTTTTTTTCTTTTCTGTTTTACTTCTTCTCCCCTTTTCTTCTTGCTCAGAGGAATTCATATTTTTAGGTGAACTAGTACAGGTAAAACAATAATCCTTACAAAGGGCCTATTCATTAAACGGGAACTCTATTTTCATAGCATGTGAATGGCCCTTCTCAAGCTCTTCCTCTATACGAGGCACTACGTTAAGTCCATTATTTACATTAACGTGCCGTTTCATCCACATGGAAGCCTATTATTATGTGCTGTTGACGCGGTGACTTCCACAGAGGAGGACGCAGGGGAGGACATCACGTGAGACGTAGAGCTGGGATGGGAAGCCCTGCTCCCTGCCCCCCCCCCTCCCCCCGCATTGCTCACAAACACCCAGCCTACTTGGCCGGAGCCTGTGGCTTCCTGTGGTCTCCCACATCAGCAAGCCCACCAGCTGGAGCAAAGCCATTTTCAAGCAAATATGATAAAGCCCCACCTTGTAGCAGGCAGCAGATTCAGTGACTTTTTTTTATGTTTATTTATTTTTGAGAGAGAGAGGGGGCATGCGTGGGTGGGGAGGGGCAGAGAGAGAGGGAGACAGAATCGCAAGCAGCCTTTGTACTGACAGCAGAGAGCACTATGTGGGGCTTGAACTCATGAACCAAGATCGTGACCTGTGCCGAGCCGAAGTTGGACACTTAACCGACTGAGCCACTCAGGCGCCCCAAGATTCAGTGACTTTTAAATTTTGTTTTTCTTTTTAATGTTTATCTATCGTTGAGAGAGAGAGAGAGAGAGAGAGACTTAGCATTTTCTTTTTAATGTTTATCTATCGTTGAGAGAGAGAGAGACTTAGCATGAGCGGGGGAGGAGCAGAGAGGGAGACACGGAATCCAAAGCAGGCTCCAGGCTCTGAGCTGTCGGCACAGAGCTCAGCATGGGTCACGGATCCACAAACTGTGAGATCACGAACTGGGCTGAAGTCAGATGCTTAACCCACTGAGCCACCCAGGCGCCTCTTGCATTGTTCCTTCGTAGAGGCATTCACAATGGATTCTTTGTTCTGCCGCTTAATATTTTGGGCTAGGGCACTAGGGACATGTTGCTCACCCCCTCTACGCATGGACGAAAAATGGCAGAAAAAAATCCTACCACACAGGGATCCTGTGAAGATAAAATCATGTGTTCAAAGCACTTAGCACAGAGTCTCACTTATTATAAGTCATCAACAAACAGTAACTGCTACCAACGTTAATATTATAAAATTCTGGCTTTATCTAAGTTTCTTATAAGCCAGAGTTTCCCAGTCCTAACAACCTCAGTCCTTACAAACACATACTGAAGATAGGTCCTTCATATGAGCCTTGACAGGAAATGCTGGATGTGAACCTGAATTTCAGCTTCCAGCATAAACCACGATGGACAAATCATTTGGATTCTGACACCGAGGGATGTTAAAAAAAAAATCTGTGAAAGCTTTCCACCCTAGGTCAGAATCTTTCCATCTGAGTAATAAAGCTTCCTTTCCCTTTATTGTGTGGGTTTTTTTTTAAGTGGGAGATGAATGTTTTCACAATTCTATCATCTCAATTGGTTTATGAAGAATATTTTCATAAAAATGAATCTTCAGAGATTCTCGACTAGCATATAGCTTAAGTTGAAAATTTAAGAAGAGGGAGGGAAAGGCATTGAAAAGGGATTATAGTGATCCATCAAATGTATTCTCTATGAATGTGTTTTGAACAAAGCTCACTTTTTAGGTAAAGAAAATAAATTTAAGGAAAAAACACTAAGAGCTGGTGCTTCAAATAGACACCTTATGTATGGATATAGATGGACAGATGAGACACAGACAAGAGAGGGAGAGAGAGAGAGAGAGAGAGAGAGAGCTTATAGAACCCTATAGTAACATCCTGACTGTATCAGATGCTTTTCCATTTGATGTATTAGAATTACATATGACTCTGTAATGCTTATTTCGTCCTTTTCCTGACTTTGAAAAGTCTAATTCTTCTCTATCCTATGTACTTCAGGGAATACATAATGTAATGAAAACAAAAGAGGCTGCAACACTGACTGAAGGCAGACCTGTGTATATGTTCAACTTGCAGCTTATTTTTTGAATGGAAATATTGATACACACTTCTACTTTAGAGTTAGGTAGTAATTGATAATTTGTGAAAACTCTATAAGCTGAATCACATTGATAGCTACATGCTTTACCTTCTTGAATGAACCCCTTTTTTCTTTTTCTTTCTTCTTTCTTTCTTTCTTTCTTTCTTTCTTTCTTTCTTTCTTTCTTTCTTTCTTTCTTTCTTTCTCCTTCTTCCCTCCCTCCCTCCTCCTTCCTTCTTTCCTTCTTTCCTTCCTCCCTCCCTCCCCCCTTCCTTCCTTCCTTTCTTTCTCCCTTCTTCCCTCTCTGTCTCTGTCTCTCTCCTCTGCCCTCCTCTCCCCTCCCCTCCCCTCCCCTCCTCTCTCTCCTCTCCTCTCCTCTCCTCTCCTCTCCTCTCCTCTCCTCTCCTCTCCTCTCCTTTCCTTTCCTTTCCTTCTCACCCCAGGCATGTCACGCTTTTTCCTGACCCCGTGACATTAGTCATGCTTTCTTTTTCTGGGATGCCTTTCAGTCTCCCATCCATGTATCCAAATCTATGCCTTCTTTCAAAGATTCAATTCAAGTTCTTGCTCTACAGTAATGTCATTATGTCCCCAACTCCAAACTCCTATAGCCTTAAATATCTGAACGATACATGTCACTTCAATGTTTTTAAGATCCCATGCTCATCATTTGTTCTAAAATCCTTGCTTGATTAACCCTATATTAGACTGGTCATGCATTACACATCCCATCGGTGATTATATGGTAAAGTTGCAATGATTATTTTGCATGTTGAGTATACTGTTTATTCTGTCATCTACTCAAGGGTAGTGACCACATCTTGTATCTGTCCCGTAGCACATACTCTACCTCCTTCAGGATTACTTTCGTTTGACAGTCTGGTAGACTTCAAGACTTTAGGTGGGTTATTCCATGCCCCCCGCCCCCAAGTTAATACAGTATGATAAGGGTTGAATTAATTTTATGTTTGTTGAGATTCCTTTTGTTATTTATGCTCTAATTATCTCTGTGGACAATCCAGTCTCTCAGAAACACCATTGAGATCTCTAGCACATCTTCGACGAATGGCTAGCATACAATAGATGGGTTATGACAGACATGGCTGTGTCTTAATTAGAGTCTGATTGACCCAGGATTGATTCCCTCTCTATCACTTCTTAGCTTTGTAACCCCAGGCACACAGCTTAACCTTCTTCAGCCCTGTTTCTTCACCTATAAAATGAGGATTTTAATTTCATCAATTTCAGAAGGTTGTTCGTGATCTGTAAATGAGGGTTGCAGTGAAGACCAAATGAGGTGGTCCTTGAAGCATGCCAACAGTAATGAGTGCTTACTCCTGTCCCAGGCATGGTTATAAGTGCATTCATTTATTAGCTCATAAGAGAGATTAGCAGAGCTTACTACAGTGGAGGTTGGTATAAATGGAGTCACATAGCTAGGAGGTGGCAGAGTGGGGACTTGGATGGAAGCATCAGACTCTAGAATCTGGGCTTTTAATCACTGTGTCCTCAAAATCACTGTGATTCAAACCTTGAGAGCATTAGCAGTGTTACTTTGTGCTCCTGACACAGAAAATAGAAATCACCTCAAAACAAACAAACAAAAATATTTAACTTCGAAACATCGATGTTTAAGGAAGACAGAGGATGTTTCTTTGCTCACTTTAAGTAAGAACAATGATACGAATCCTCTTAGTTGAGAAGAGCAGCATGGGACATTCTGCCATGTCCTTGCCTGGCAGCCACATAGGTCCACTTTGGTTGAAGTCATCCTCTTTAGCCTATTGGTAATGATGACTTTGTAAGGCATGCTTCACTCTTTGCTTATAAAGGCGAACTTAGCTACCATGTTCTTTGAAAGGGTTGAAGCGTGAATTCTGTTTCTGACCTAAATAACCCTATTCTCACAACTTTAAAAATGTGTAATCTTCCCTGGGCTTGGCTGTTGAGGTCCAAAGCAAGACCTTGAGTCAAGTTTAAAAACCGTGTCCTTAGTTGGTACGTAGCACATGTGCTCACCAAAGATGCCTTATGCTTTGGAGCTTGCTGACTTTCAACTTTTAACCCACTAAGCAAGTTTTGCTTTTGCAAATTCCTTGACAGTCTTGGGGGTGGAAACAGGTTGACAGATAACCATGTTGCAGTCTATCAACTTGAGAGACACATAGCCATTGCTGACTCCATGCTGCTCTGGGGAAGTTGGGGATGGACCATTGGCCACACCCACTCTGGGATCCATACAATGGTGCAACCCTCATTTGAACCTGAAGCTAATTGGTCTTCATTATTAAGGGGCTGCTTTCAAACAAACATTTGGAATATATGTCTTAAGACTGTCCCTCTATCTCCAATTATAGGCTTTTCTTTCCTTTTTATTTATTTTTTTCTCCTTGGCTCCCCTAATCTGTTCTTTCTCATGGCATCCAGTGTACATTCCTTTAGCTAAGCATCTTCTCCTCAGGTTCATGCTCCATCTCTGGACTCTACGTTCCCTTCCTAGCACAAAAACGGACCTGTCCTCTTTTCTCTTCCCTAGGAACATCACCTTCTGCTAGCAAATCTGATAAGCCAATAAGGATTTGAGATTACTAAGTGATAGCTCCTAAGGACTTACTCTTCTGATGAACGTATTTACATATTAACCATGGCTTTTATGTTCTTAAATACAGGTGATTAGTAGTTAAATATCCAAAGAGTATCAAGGGACAGGGAGGTGGTGGGGAGATATTTGAAGCAGAATGTAGACATGGCCTTCCTAGGGACCACCTGTAGGATAGGAAAGAAACTCCAGATGTATCTCAGAACTTCCCCTGCACCTAACCCCATAGGTAACTACCTATTCCAAACCACTCTCTTGGCTTCAGTTAAGCATAGTGGTCCTAAGAGATCTTTAGTAAATGATAAGCATAGACCAAAAAAAATACAGAAGATAAAACCAGAATCCAAGTAGTCATTTTTTTTTTTTCAAAATAGAGGATTCTTGGACTAAGATTATTTCTATTCCCAAAGGACCAATGACACTTGGCAGGCATCTTTCTTGCTAAGATAGACATGCCAGTCCCTTCCCAGCCTGCCCTTGCTATCTCCTAAGTGCCCCCCGTGCCCTTGCTGAAGGGGTGGGTGCAGGTTGGCATGATTGCATCAGCTGACCCTTCTCTCTCCTGGTCTGAGGTCACTGGACCTAAGGTGATCAATGACTCAAGGATGCCTTTCAGAAGAATTTGCATAAGAAAAAGGAAATAAAGACAGTTGAGGTTGAACACTGAAGTCACATGGCAGCATAGAGTTGATGTCATGGAAACTAAAAGCCATGGACAAATATATGTCAGATGGAAGGAATTCTATTAAAATAGCTAACATTTATTTGGTACTTACTATGTGCTGTGTCTTATTCTAATTTCTGAAAGTAACTTATTTCTTTAATTTTTTAACGTTTATTTATTTTTGAGAGAGAGAGAGAGAGCACTAGAGGGGGAAGGGCAGAGAGAGAGGGAGACACAGAATCTGAGCTGTCAGCACAGGCCCCAAGCTGCCAGCACAGAACTTGACGTGGGGCTCAAACCCACAAACTGTGAGATCATGACCCAAGCTGAAGTCAGATGCTTAATTGACGCCACCCAGGCACCCCAGAAACTAACTTATTTTATCGTTATGACAACTCATTTCATCTTCATAACCACCCTATAAGACAGGCATTGTTATCTCCATCATATAGATGTGAAACCTGAGACTCAGGGGTTTCAAATGATTTTTCTAAGGTCACACACACACACACACACACACACACAAGACTCACTAGAGTTTCAACCCAAGTAACTTGTGGTTCCCAAGAGAGTTCTAGATACTTCTAGACTAAGTTGTCCCTCTGAGCAAGAGCTGAGATCCTTAATGGACTGCCAACAAATAAAAAAAAAGATAGAGGACTCTTGCAACAAGGGGTAGGAAAGAGGTAGACTTGGAAAGTCATTTAGAAGTTTACTGTAATGGTTCACATGAGACATGATGAGGGGCGGGAAGATGGAGACAAATGTGGAGACATCCTTTTGGACATAAAGTAAATGAGAGCTAGTGATGAAGAAGTCATGGGAGAAAAAAGAGATTAAACACCATTAGGGGTTTCACAGCTCCAGTGACTAGGTGAATAAGGCTTATTAATTACACAAAATAGCTTTGAGCACTGATTATATGCCATGGAGGTGGCAGGGAAGAGAATGAAAGATGAAATCTCTGCCATAAGGAATTTCCCTTCTAGTGCAGGGTTCAGGTGATCAATAAACTCATCCATGAAGTGATTCCCATTGGTGACAGAAGGCCAAGTCAATCGTGCCAATGAAGACAATCACCACAAGGAGGGTAAAAGAGCTGCTTTGGATGGGATGGTTGGGGATGGCCCATTTGAAGGTAATGGGAAAATCCCAAAAAGAAGAGAAGCAGTGACGAATGTGAAGCTCTGAGGAAGACCTCACGGCAGGAGGATTTGCAAGGGTGGCAGTGCTATGAGAAGGAGAGAGGCAGGTGCATTGAAGGATCCCCAAGAAGGTCAGGGTGGCTGGAGTACCATGAGTGAAGGAGAATTGGCAGCACATGACATCATTGAGGGACACAGCAGCCATGTGGGCACTCCCCATCAGGTAATATGGGGGCTTGTAACCTTGGGTAGGAGTTGAGTAGCAGTACAGTGGAGGACTTGAGGTAGGAGAAGGACAGGACTTGACTTATATCGTGGAAGGATCGCTCTGGCTGCACTGGTGAGGGGCAGACCTCAGGAAGGTCCAAGTGGGATCAGGGAGACTGTTTAAGAGGCTACTGCAGAGATGAGTGTGGTTTGGGCCAGTTGCTGGGAGGTGTGACATTAGAATATACTTTCAAAGGGGAGCTGATGGAACTGATAAGTCCACTGGATATTGGGGAAATGGGGGCAGTCAAAAACAGGATGCCGAGTGAAATCAATGTTGGCTTTTAGATTATTTTTAAGTTTATTTATTCATTTTGAGAGAGAGACAGAGAGTGAGTGCACATGAGTGGGAGGTGGCAGAGAAAGAGAGGGAGAGAGAGAATCCCAAGCAGGCTCCAGGCTGTCAGTGCAGAGCCCAACATGGGGCTCAGTCCTATGAACCGTGAGATCATGACTTCAGCCGAAATCAAGAGTTGGATGCTCAACGAACTGAACCACCCAGGTGCCCCAGCTTTTAGATTTTTGAGCTAAGCAACCAAAGGAATGACAGTGCCACTCACTGAGTCAAGGAAGTAGTTTTAGGGGAAGAAAATCAAGATTTCCCTTTTGCTTATCAGATCTCTGAAGGGTAATGGATAATACCACCCCAAAATAATGCACTTTGGCATCAGGGTTATTTCGAGCTCAAAGCAAATGAGAAGAAGAAGATATAAGAAAAACTCTCTTTCCTCTCCTATTATATGCTTATAAACAGGACATACATTTACAAAGGTGCTCTTCCTCCCCCCTTCTACCAGGAAGGGCAGATTTAATCCCCAAGAGAACTTTAGACCCTATCAGCCTGGAGAAGTCACCAGATGAATCTAGGTAACAAACTTCACTAACCTTTATTTCCTCCTTTGGAAGTCTACAACTGCTCTCCTTTCCCATCATTTCTCCACAAATGTATTGTTCTTTGTTAAAGGTGTTACATAAACTGGAATTCTAAGCCACTTCAGGGAGTCCCCCATTTTTCTTCCTGGGTATCTCTTATGTGGACATAAGGTATATGTGTTAATAATGCCTTTGTTTTTCTCTTGTTAATCTTTTATTAAAAGAGTCTCAGCCAAGAATCAGAAGGGTAGAGGGAAAATTATCCCCCCTCCACTCCCCACTTCTAAGCAGTAGGCATTTGGATATGCCATGATACTTCTGAGAGAGGTGTGGGGTGGGAAACATCTATGTAAGTCACTGGAATATGGTTGGAAGTTCAAGTGTGGGAGGTGGATGAGTCCTGAATTAGATACAGAGAACAGCGCTTACATTGTTGCCTGGGTCATTCCAGCATTTAGAAGTCAGGAAGAGGAAGGAGTCCAGCATGGAGCTTAAGAAGGAAGCAGCCAGAGATGATGTTTCTGAGAGATGGGTAAGAGGAAATAGGGAAATTAAACACCAGAGAGAATAACAGCTAAATCTCGCATTAGATTGAAAGCATTCAGTGACAAAAACCTAACAATAGGATGATAACCAGAGCATAACTCTGCACAGCTATTATGCATGACCACACTTGTGAGTGTGAGATGCCCATTGTTCCACAGTGGATGTTTTGACAGGCATGAGGTCACACCAAAAAGGGAGTGGTTCCCCCACTTGCCACCATGCTTGCTCTTCTTGCCTGTATGGTCTATAGCTCCCTGGTGTGAACAATGAAACCTAAACTTTCCATCGTCCTACCTGGAATTCTCCAGCACGGAGGTGAGAAAAGGAAAGAAAAAATTGTTATTGAGGGCCGACCATGTGCCAGACATTATACTATGTACTTACGTATTTTATCCCATTGTTTCCCCTAATAATCCCAGAACGGAGTTATCGCTAACCTATATCTATGCATTAGGAGCTCTGTGCTCAGAGAAATTAAGCAAATTAATCTAAGGTCGAAAATTTTTCAGTGGCAGAGGCTGACATTAGCATCCATCACTCTGTCTCTTGGCCCAGTTTTATTTCCAACACATCATGTTACTTTTAAATGTACTCATCTCATAGGGCCCATTTTCTAGTATTTTTGCCTTGATGTAAGAGAAAGATAAAAATCTTCATTTATTAGCAGTACAGTGTGGAGTTTTGTTTTTCTACCCAAATCATACCTCAGGAGGTATTCACTAACCTGGAATAGGGCCTTTGGGTCTGGGATAATTTAGTGAGTAAGATATATAAAAATATGCCTTGTTAGATTAGGTTTGAGCCTCAATTTAATTATTTCTGCTAAAACCTTGAAGAACTGGGGAGCTGTCACCATAAACTACTCTCTTCCCCACTTCAGTGGTGTTCTTTGCCTCTTACCCCTGTGTTTTGATGGGAGTAGGTCTATTTTAAAGCAACCAACCTAGAATTTAACAAAGCCACAGTGTTCTGAGGGAAAGTGTTAATTTGGAAACTGAAGTTCATCTTGAAAAACTCTGAGTGATACTTCATAATAATTTGTCATAAAACAAAAATTGGAAGCCTCTTAAGAGGACTGTGAAATGAGATTTCCTTTTGCAACAAAGTGAGTGCCAAACAGTATCCAAGATTATTACACTGCGTGCCCGATGCTAGAGAAATAATAACATCTCCTCAGGTCATGGTCATGGTAAGAATGTGGGGACTCATGAGCGTGTTAATTAAATTCACTTATGTAAGTCTTTGAAATTCTGAAAGGCAAGGAAGGAGGCTAGAAATCCTCTAAGAAAGGTTTTCCACCTTGGAAATCATGTAAACACGTGCAGGATGGTCGTTTCAGTAAAAGCCTGGGTTGTGAGACTCCTTGAGGGAGAATGAAAGGCAGGGGATGAACCAGAAGCCAAACGCTGATAAGATGGTACATTTGGCTCCAAGATGGCAATGACCACCATATCTGATTTTTTTTTTTTTTGCTGCCTTATATTCTGACACACAGCAAGGATTCAGTAAATAGTTGTTGAAAGAATGAGGGAGGAAGGCAGTACTTTTGAGTAAGTATATTAATATATCTAAAAATAAATCCAATTCAGAGAGAAAAATGTAGCCTTTTCAAACCAATAGAAGCATTTGCACACTCAATAAAAAATAAAACTAGAGTTTCAAGTGCTATATCATATGGCTCACCTGTTTTGGGGCCTGAAGTGAATGGGGGCACCAACGCATCCAGTTTCCTATTTAGGGGCACGTCTCTGGTGAATGTCAGGATAGGGAAGGAAAGATTGCAAAAAGAACATGGAGACGAATTGCCCAGTTCTAAATGCAAATGGACCAAAAGACCTAAAGGGGATGTAGATCACATGACCCCACCTTTACCTCCATCACCAACACATCCTTTATTGGAGATACTAATCTCCTAAAATTATATTTAGAAATTATTACAGAATAAAGTAGAAATCTATTGAATATGAAAGACTTTAGGTAATGCCTTTTTACAGTTCAAAATCTAATTATTTCCAGCCCAGTTAAAGATTCCTTCTTAGGATTTTCAAAAATCACTTACCAAAATGAAATGGGGTATAGGGGCAGAAAAACCTTTCCTTTCAAAGAACCTGCTAGGTTCTTTGGCTGGTCTAATAACTAAATTGATATAAGACAGTGTAGGGGCCAAGGACAGTCTGCCCAAAACATACCACAATGGCATATTGATTATTTTGAATTGAAGCTACTTGGGAAAAAGCCCGTACAAGGTCACTCTGTCTATCTATCTGAAAGTGTGAAATAAATCTCCCATGTGGGTGGTGCCCTTTCTGTACTAAGCAATAAAAAGACATCCTTATCACCAGAGGTAGAAACTTTAAAGCCAAGAAAGCTATTGAAACAAACCTTATTACTTTTTTTACTATTCTGCTATCTCAGCCCAAATTCCACTTAGAATTCCTTACTAATTAATGCTCCCAAATATCTGTTTTTTTCCTTTGAATTAAAAATCCTATCAATTCCTCACAAATTTATAATCTCTTTGGTATAAAAACTGCTGGCCTTGGTCACTTCTTTGTCTCAATGTCACTATTGGGCCCTGTGCACATGTAATAAAACTTTTTTTTTCTCATGTTAATCTGTCTCATGTAAATTTAATTCTTAGTCCCCTGGAAGACCTTGAAGGGCAGAGGAAGAATTTTTTTCCCATACAACAGATTAATAGGAGAAAAACAAATTGAGTTTTATACATACAGAAACCCCATAAAAATATGAGACTCAAATATGTGACCAAAATGGGAAACTTTTGTATCTTTTAGACAAAACAAAAAGCAATAAATTTGTGAAGAATTGTCAAGACAAAGGGGTTTGGGCTTGGGGTAGTAAATTAGTGAAGTAATAAGATTTGTCCATATGGACTTCCTGGCCCCGAATTTCCTATTTCTGGTGAAAGGGATGCCCTCTTCCTTTCTGGTACAGGCAGGCTACTTTTCATGTGAGGAGTTACTTCTCAAATAACTTCAAATCAAAAGAATCAGTTTGCCAAAATGGCATTTTTGGGGGTGATATATTCTTTTCCTCTTCAGGAAAAAATTTGAAATTTATACTTAACCACCTCTCCTCATTTAGTTGCCCAGGCATGAACAGCGGCTTAACTTGGAAAGAACAAAAATGACGCAAGTAAGCATTTCAGAATTAAATTATTCTTCAGAACGAGATCATTTTATTTAATTTCACTTTTTTTTAAAGATGAGGTGTTGACAGTTGCCATCTTACTATTTTAATGTCGTTTCAGTTTTCATCACTGGTTTACAAAATACTGGGAGATAGTATTTAAAAATCGATCACTATTTCTCTATTCTAGGGCTGTAAATCATGTGCTAAATATGTGCCGAATCATCATTCCAATTGATGCTGCAGATAAATGTTAATATTTGATTTTGTTGGAGGAGGTAATTGAGAGGACATGACCTGAAGTTCACCTGTGAACCAGACACTGGCAATTGGAGGCTCCTCACCCCCTCCCCTGTCCTTGAAATGTATGTTCCGTCCACCATTCTCCCAGTGGGAGCTGATCCAAAGACAGCCTTAAGAGAGTAAGGTGTTGTTGAGATCATCTGGATGATATACCTGACTAAACCCTTTAAAAAGGCTCCTGGCAGGCGCCTTCTAGTCTCTAAGTTCCTTTGAATATTAAGCCTGCCACCTACCAATCTGGAGAGGTCTGCTCCTTTTTTCATCTCTCCTTGTCTTTTGCATATGAGGGACAGTTTATGAGCCAACAACTTCATGTCCAGCAATGAAGAAAGTTGTTTTTGATGCTGTTGGACCTGATGTGTTGTTGAAGTTCTCTGAATAACCTTTTGGGTCCCCTGGCTTGTCAAGATCTATTTTCTTGGGTTCAATTTCTATGCATCTTATTCTTTCCTACCTAACAAAAATCCTGGAGGAATTATCAGGTAGAATTCATAGCATTGGTTTGCCCACCTGGAAAAATGGCATTTTGGCAAGGCTTTTTCAAACCCAGGGCAAACTGATTGAATGGCGTTTTCTCAGGAACTTTGTAAGTGGCTCCCATCCCTATCAGTGTAAGATTCTATCTCAGGATGAATAAAACCCACATTCTATGGGCTCACTTTAGCAGCAGACAGGATGACTAGGATTGCTTTTATTAAAAAAAATGATAAAGTCTCATGACAGACAAGTATAGAATTGGGGGAGAGAGTTTTGAGCAGGAAGGCTTACCCAGAACGTCTAGGGCAGCTTTTTGGCAAAGAAATCCATAAAGATGGATGTGAAAGTGAGTGAATAAATCTATACTTTGATTTTAAAGCTCACGTCACACCCTGGTGACAAAAGATGACAGATTGGGGTCCCACAAGAAAATTCATCAACACTATCAACTTCCCTCATTTAACCAACATGCCACCTTGTTGAAAAGAAAAAAAAATACTGGATTGATGATTCTTTGAAGCCACACATTTTAAGTTGATGTGTTTCAGGAGAAGAAATACCAACTTCTGGCCAATGTTTGACTCTCCAATAATGCAGTGAGGTGTCAGGACCTTCATTACCTTAGTCCAGAGTGACCCTCTGGAGCACTAAAGCCAGTTAGGCCAACTATTTTCCACGATCCCCTCAAATACCACTATGGTGTTATCCACATCTCTAGATGGATTCAACTTGGACCAATATTCCCAAAGCTACTCTTCCTGAGTTTGAGCCCTGCATTGGGCTCCGCCCTGTCTGCTTGGGATTCCCGCCCCACCCCCTCACACACACACACACACACACACACACACACACACACACACACACTAAGTAAATAAATAAACTTAAAAAAAAATGTTCCATTCACTTAGTACCCTAGACTTTAATGAATGGTGCTTTACTATTTCAGGCCACAGATGTTTATAGACATAAAGTCATTGTTCGGTCTGGAAGGACGTACATTTATTCAAGCCTGACTTAGACTTATCTTTGCATGGGGCCTTTCCCTTCTTCAATCCAATTGAAATTGCGTTGATTTTTTTAAAAAGTTGAATGTATGCTCCCGAGCATGTCTATCTCTCACCATCCCTCTGGGGGCTGTCTCTACAGCTGGCAGCTGGGCTGAGAGCCAGGAGGGAAGAAAAGGGACTCTAATGTGGTTACAGTTGTTGCCCAAACCAAAGAGAAACAGTTCTTGCTTCTTGGATAGGTTAGCACTATGACAAAAACAAACAGTAGTGGTTTTGCTTGTTGGGAAAAAAAAAGATAAAATAAAGCAAACTAATATTTATCAGGGCAGAGGGTTGCTTTAGTGAAATGGGTCAATTTTAGTGAAATGGACCAAAGAACCCTTGTGCTGTTTACTTTTTTTTACTTACTACTGTTGAAGTACCGTGTGACCCCTTACATTTTATTTGTGCAGGTGACCCTTTATTGATAATCCTCTCTTTTTACTGGTAAGATACCACTTAAAAAAAGATAGTGTGATTGTGTAATGGAGGCTTTTTCCACACATAGCTAATGTGCTCATCTAGCAACATCTAATGAATGACAGTGGCTAAGTACAGGCGATATGAGTGAATTACTCAGCTCATCACTTGGCTGGCTTTTTAGTGCTTCGTCCATGCTTACCACATGCTCTGCTTACGTCATCAGGGAGATGTACCTTGGGAAGGGAAGTTACGGTGTTTTGAGTTAGCATGTGAATTTCAGAAGATTTGTGATCTCAGACTGTTAATCAGGTTGTAGGATAATAAAAGTACTTCTCAGTCTCAAAGTCAGAGGTGAATGAATGAAATAAGCTATAGGCCTCAGAATTTCTGATTTTTAACATTGGTCACTAAATCTACTGTTGCTACACATTCTATGACCTTGTTCATATATTCTTAAAATTCTTTAATGTTTATTTATTTTTGAGAGAGAGCGAGCCAGAGTATGAGCAGGGGAGGAGCATAGAGAGAGGGAGACACAAGAAGCAGGCTTCAGTCTCTGAGCTGTCAGCACGGAGCCCAATGGGGGCTCAAACCCATGAACCGTGAGATCATGACCTGAGCTGAAGTCAGACGCTTAACCACCTGAGTCACCCAGGCACCCCTGCCCCTGTTCATATTTTATCCCTCTCAACATTGTATTTGTAAAATATGGTGTCAAGAATATCACATTCTTTACATTATTTAGTCTTAGTTTGCAAATAGGTGTTATGATTGCTTGCTATGTACAGAATGCCCAGATCTTAACAGAATCCCAAAAGGACTTAGATACAAAATAGTTGTAAATTTCAACCCAGAAATTAATAAAACACATTCATTTAGCAGAAACATATTAAATATACTTTTTTCTTCTTTTCTCGTTTTCTTTTCTTTTCTCTTTTTAAATAGTTTATTTATGTGGACTTCTTTTATACCAGCCAGGAAAATCAGATGTTAGTCAAAGGGTTATAAATAATTACAAGGGTAAAAATAACTAACTAGGGAGAGCGGGGCAGAGGTGGTAGGAGAGAGAGAAACCACATAATAATCAGATTTTAAAACTGTGGCTTGATATGGCAGGTTCAACCAAACACGAACATTCAAGTTGAAAAACAGGGCTTTTCAGCATTTTTATTTCTATGCACTAATAGAAGGTTTCCAAATGATGCAATTACATGAGTAAGGCGCATGAGTAAGTTCCATTATTATCAAGGGCTAATATCTACCCTCAATTAACATGTGTAATTCTCTCAGGAAGTAATGTGCTCATCTTTGCCCTCGGATAATCAGGTCAATTTTGTGAATGAATATCTAAGGGCAATGTTTGAACCCTTATTTAAACTTTAATTGGAAAGGTATAATATGTAAAAAGGAAAAAGGAGTTAAGAAAGACATTAACAAATCAAAAGGTTCAGCTTTTGCTAAAAGAATTTTGATTGTGGAACTGCTGCATTAATTACATTTACACGATTATATGCTGACATATCAACTTGAAATGTTAAGCTATAAATTCACGAAGATTGAATAGTTATCTTCACTAAATCCCCCCTAAAGCACCATTCCCAAAATATCACAGCATTGTCAATATCTTGAAAAGATGTTGTTACAGTGTAGTGATTAGGAAATGGAACTAGAATGGAACCAGGTGCAAAGTATAAATTTAAATACAAAATCAACCTCAATTGCTCATGTTGATATGAAGCATTCTGGAAAATGTATTTGTCCTTGAAAAAAATAATTTATGTAGATCTCTGGGATTGGAAAATTCTACCTCTCTTTCAAATGTGCCTGAGTTTGAAATATTCCTTGAATATCTGAGTTTTCTGGTATAAATTATTCATGGTAAGATTAATAATTTATTATGTCTATAAATATTACTCATTCTAAATTAAGAAGCATTTTATTCTATCTGAATATTGCTTACATTTGAGGGGCTGAAAGGTGACACTTACCTGGTGATATGGTACATTAGAATCAGAACATCCACTTGAAAATTCAGTCTTCCAATTATCAAACCGAACTATTATGAAACCATTAAATAATGCTTGACACTTCAATTTTCATCTTGGCATTCTTTATCTTTAAATAGGCAGTTTTTTATTAGCTAAGTTTTCATTGTATTTATTCCATACGTGTGTCATTTTGATCAACAGACATTATCTCTAACATTCGCTCATTCTAATTTTTTCTTTCTAGGGGAATAATTAGATCTTTTCCAGGAGAATAGATTTTTTTCTTCTCATGTATCTTCTCTGCTAAAACTTTCTTGAAATGGGACTTTCAGAAAAAAGTTTTTTTCTAAGTGTTTTAAAGTGTATTCTTTTAAAATAAATGTAAACATAACAAGACAGATCATATTAAAGTATTATTTTGGGGGTGCCCAGGTGGCTCAGTCGGTTAAGTGTCAGACTCTTGGTTTGGGCGCAGGTCATGATCTCATGGTTTATGAGATCGAGCCCTATGTTCAGCTCTGCACTGACAGCATGGAGGCTGCTTGGAATTCTCAGTCTCCCTCTCTCTCTGCCCCTTCCCCAGTCATGCTCGCTCGCCCACGCTCTCTCTCTCTCAAAATGAATAAATATACATTAAATATGATTTTTATACAATATGTATCTTTTATTAGACACAAGTGATCTGGTATTTGTAAAAACACGAGAAAACCATCCAATAGATCTGAAGTAGGAAATTAAACAGAATCATTAATGTGCCATGAATCAGAAGGCTTATCCAATTGTGCTAGGGATAAATCACATAATTAAATGGTTTATATACCTGTGATTAGCACAAGGGTGCCAGATGAAGGCATTGAGGTAGCTCTCTTATTTCCATTCTATAAGTCTAATCTTCTGGGAATGAGAAGAAAACTAATATGGTCCCTCAGTCATGGTCTAATGCATTCATTAGATGTACTGTCCCAGGAGAAACATTTATGATCCCAGCACTCTTTATAGTGGTTCCCCTCACCCCTTATTTTGGGCAGAAAACAAATCACAGTAGCAAATTATTACTTTTGTCTTTGTTCTTAAATAAAATCACACTAAGATCTGATTGTAACTTTTACATTTATTAGAACAAAGGGAGCATATGCGCTTGCCTTTTGGGTTTGAACACTGACTAATTTCTATATTGGGGCAGGTAGTCTAAGTGCAGTAGCAAACAACTCACAAATCTCAGATATTTAACGATAAAAATGTAGGTGCACCTCGATGGCTCAGCTGATTAAGCATCCAACTCTTGATCTTGGCTCAGGTCATGATCTCACGGTTATGAGATCGAGCCCTGATTTGGGCTCTGCACTGACAGCATGGAGCCTGCTTGGGATTCCCTTTCTCCCTCTCTCTTTGTCCCTCCCTTGCGTGCTCTCTCTCTCTCTCTCTCAAAATAAATAAATAAACTTTTAAAAAATAATTTCTTTTTAGAGAGAACCCCCAACATCATTTTAACAGGCTTTATGGACTTTTCATGCCATGGTACTATTATTAAAACTTACGAAATACTGATTTTCCTCACAAAGTTGTAGATTGTTTTATTTATTTGTGCCAGTCTGTAAACCTCTTTTGTTCTGAACATAATGTACCCTTTAACAGTAAAAATCCAAGAGTCTGATTGATGTTTTAATAGTACACTTGAGAAAGTTTGATCTTGTAAACAATTCTGTTTTCAGTTGCGACTCATTGAAAGCAGGTCTATTTGACATAATCCTGAAAGAGAATTGATGTTACTCACAGAAAAGTGAATTACATGGATGCAAATTACTATGATAAAGATGCATGCAAGTTACTGTAAAATTATATTTTTAATATAGCTTTTCAGTTTAATGTGATTTTTTTTCTTATAAAGAATCAACTCATTTGTACAGTGAATTAATATTGTGGTTTTTATACATATTTATTTGCATGTTTATTTTTTACCTTTATTATAAATCATTTGCAGTGATTTTTAAAATGATAATGCTGGTGAAGGTGTGAATTGTAGATTTCTCCTGCTTGTTGATGAGTGCAAATGTAAGGTGTTACAGTTTTTATGGAGGACAGTTTGACAACTATATGTAAAAAGCTAAAAACATGCCCACACACTTTCAGCCCATTAATAGCTGAATTTGGAAAAATTACGAATAGTCTAACATCGGATAGACTAGATGAATTATAGAACACTTGTACATTGGAACACTAGGTATTGTACATTAGGTTGCTGTATAGTTATTTAAATAATTATGCAGATTATGTGCATGTACGTGTAAAACTATAAGATCTCCATGATATATCACTAAGTGATAATATCGGAATCAGTATGTGTAAGCACATACACATATCCCACATCCAGCACATCCACAACTATCACTAAAATAGTAATAGTTCTAACTAAACTAAAGTTTTTTGGATGACTATATTATTTTTACTTTATCCAATTTTTATAATTTTCCCATGATGGACTTGGGTTATTTATATAAAGCAAAATGAACAAATAAATATTTTAGGAAGAAAAAGAAACCTTTTATAAAATCACTTGTTTGATATCCCTTTGCAAACAAAGCTTCCAAAGATGTATGTTCTCAGTCAATAATTAGTTGTATATTATTTTCACATTGTCAGATGAACTTTTCTTATACAGTGGTTGTGCTTTATAGAAAGTGATTTTGACATCATAAAATGTTCCCCCACCTATGCTCATGTATTTCCTGAATTGTGAATTATTCAATTTGTCCGTCATTCTATGCAATAAATGATCTTTGAATGGGGATGTCCTGATTGCACCTGTCCTGGGTGATATCCTCCTTTAAGGAGAAATCTTTGATAAAGAGAAGGTTAGGAGGATCTCAGTCTAAGTGGTGGGTCTTTCTTCTTAGCGCTGATTCTTCCTGGTCTTCTAAGAATATCCAGTCTTTCTCACCTCCTAACATAAAATTTCAAATGTGGAGATTGTGATCTTGCCATATGACTTGAAAATTGAATCCTGGCCCACTATAAATACTCAATAGATGTTTTGGAATAATTATATATTCAGTAGTTTTTTGACAGAGATGACCCACATGTTAAAATAATCAGGGATTGTATTAGCCCTGTTAGCCCCTGAGAGATCTGCTCCAAAGGGTGGAATCCCTTTGACGGCCATAGTCTTTCTATAGACAAAAGGCTTCTGAGGCTGGAAGAGCTTTATGTGAGCCGGGGAAGGTGTATGAGTCAGAGTTCTTTCAGTTGCAAGTGGTGTAGTCTAATGAAACCACCTCAAGCAAAAACATTTAGGGGGCCTCATCTAACCAGGAAATCCAGCCAGGATCACACTTCAGTGATAGTTGCCTCCACTGGCTCAAATGACATCACTAATACTCTCTCTATGCATCTCTGGGCTTGGGTTACTTCTCTCACAAATCAGGTGGCCTTCTTCCAGGTAGCCAGGGTATTAACTAGTAGCCCCAGCTTTGAAAATCCAATAAAAATGGGATTATTTTTCCTAAGGATCTAGTGATTCTAGGATTTTATTGGCCCTACCTGGGTATCTCATCCACTACCCCAGGTCAATCACTATTGACTAGCAAAAGACCACCTAAGTCACTTTCCCGTCACTGTGGCTATAGGGAGCATGAGAAACAACTCCACAAGAGCCACATGGAAAGGGAAGCATTTACTCATCTAAGAATGTAATACAGGGCTATTCAGAACAACACATTTCCAGCACCCAGAGCACTGCTGACACATTGTAAGCGCTCAAAAGTATTAACTGAATGAATGAATATTCCTTACATAAGGGGAATGGAGAAATGAATTAGCATTTATGTGTTAGGCACTATAGCAAAAGTTACAGAGTTTTCTTTCTTTCTTTCTTTCTTTCTTTCTTTCTTTCTTTCTTTCTTTCTTTCTTTCCACTTTCCTTCTTCCTTTCTTTCTCTCATTGAAGAGACAAGTATCCTCAAGTTCAGAGCATTATCTTGTTCCTAGTACACAGATAATGAGTGAAAAAGCTGAATTGTTAGGCATTAAATCTGGCTTTTCATAGGTTTTGTTCTCTGCCTTCTTGGTATACCCTTTTTGAAAAAAATTTTTGTTTTGAGAGAGAGAGAGAGAGAGAGAGAGCATGCATGTGCACGTGTGAGCAGGGGAGGGACAGAAAGAGAAGAAGAAAGAGGGTCCCAAGCAGGCTCCATACTGTCAGCACAGAGTCTCATGCGAGGCTTGATCCCATGAACCATGAGATCATGACCAGAACAGAAATCAAGAGTCAAACGCTCTACTGACAGAGTAACCCAAGCACCCCAGTGTAACATCTCTGTGGATGTTTTTCCACTTCAGTAAGTTCAGTGTCCATATATCATGCCAACTGTCTTATTTTTTCTCTGGAAAGATCTTTCTCCTGATCTCCATTTCCTTATATCCATCTGACTTTGGACATGCTTGCTTTGACACCTTAAGCACAATAAGTCCCTCACTAAACTTCTCATTCCCCATTCTTCTTAGTCCATAATCATGATGCCTGGGTACCACTGGCAAATACCGTTTCTAAACACAGAAGCTTGAGAACCATCCTGATTCCTTCTCATCCTTGATAGCTGTGTCATCCTCTGCCATATCACATCAGTTCTATCTTACAAATATCTTCCAAATGCATCCTTTCCCCTTTGTCTCCATTATCATCATTTTAGTTGGATTATAGCAAATGATGTCTCCTAATTGACTTCATCTAATTGAATCCCTAGATTTTGCAGCCAAAATGGCATTCTAAAATACAGATCTGATCTTCTCTATCTTCCCCCAAATCCGTACCAATGGCGACTTTTTGTTGCCCACTGATGCAAGTCCTTAGTGTGCTGGCATACACGATATATGTCTATAGTGCCTAACTCCATCTCACCCTGCCTACCTGTCACTCTTCCCAATTCTGAATACAGTTCTCAGGCATATGTAGCCCTCGTTTTATATCTCACTGTCTTCCACCTCCTCCTCCAACTCTTTGGTAAGCTCTTTTCTTGTCTCTCATCTCAGCGTACTCTGAGATTCAGCTTAGGTGTTTTCCCTTTTGGGAAGCCTTCCCTCACCTCTCAACTCCAGGCTTGAGAGATTGGGTGTATGGGATTCCTGTGCTCCTGTAACATTCTGTGCTTGCTGAAGCAAACCCATTTCACGCCGTTGGGTATGATGTTTTACTTTGTCTCTCCTGTTGTATTGAACATGTTGGAGCAGAGATTGCAACTTTTATCCCTGTATTCTTATGGAATCAGCCATATTTGGAACATATGGCCTTATAATATTAGTCATACGTATAAGAGAATGGACTGAAATTCAGAGTCATTTTCACCATTTTTTTTTTTAATGTTTTTATTTTATTTTTGAGAGAGACAGAGACAGAATGAGAGTGCGTTATGGGCAGAGAGAGAGGGAGACACAGAATCCGAAGCAGGTTCCAGGCTCTGAACCATCAGCACAGAGCCTGATGCAGGGCTCGAACTCACAAGCCGTGAGATCATGACCTGAGCCCAAGTCAGGCGCTCAACCCACTGAGCCACCCGGGCTCCCCTCAACGGGTTTTTTGAGATACAATCCATGCACCAGACAACCCACCTATTTCAATCATACCATTCAATGGTTTTTAATATATTGACACGATTGTGTAATCATTGTCGCAATCAATTTTAGAACATTTCAATCACCCCAGAAACCCTGTTTCCTTGAGTGTTCGTTCCTCATTTGCTACCAAACCCCCAAGCCCTAGACCATCACTAATATACTTTTCTGTCTCTATCGCTTTTCTTCTTTTGGACATTTCATACAAATGGAATCATACAACATGTGGTATTTTGCGACTGACTTCTTTCACTTTTCCAGATGTTTTCAAGATTCATCCATGTTGTGGCCTAGCTCAGTGCTTCATTCCCAGACTGACACGAATTCGCAGAGTACTGTCCAACTCCCTAGAGCCTTAAGCTGTGCTTAATTTCTGCTCAGCAAAACATTTAATGTTTACATCTCATTTCAGTCTTTTCAAGATCTCACTTTTGATCTCCTCTTGTCTTAAAAGTATTTTTTTGTGGTGGGTCTGTTGTATGTAGTTAATTTTTAAATTTAAACTTAATTTCTGGATTCAGCCTGCTGTATAATCATTCTCTGAATTTTTGTAATTGTCCAGTCTCCTAGCTTCATAAGCTTAGTATTAAAAAATTATTAACGACTTGGGACAGTGTTTTGGTAACTTTTCAACTCTTTTATAGTGAAACATTGGCTTTCTAACTGGATAAGAAAAATCTACTGTGGACATCTTCAAATTCCAAGTTAGTGTTGGCACAGTTTAACTGGCCTGATCTTTCCACCTGGGTGGAAAGAAAGCAACATCTTTTTTTTTTTTTTCCAGCGCACAGAACTATTTCTGATTATATAAGCAAACTTACCAAAGATTATTTTGAGATGAACAGTTACTCTGGAATTTAACTAACAACAAAAACTAACTTCTGTTGCTATTATGACAATCTAATTTAGGGAAAAAAAAAGGGTAATTTTATATTATTTTTTTAATGTTTATTTTTGAGAGAGAGAGAGAGAGAGAGAGAGAGAGAGAGAGAGAGAGCAGGGAAGGGGCAGAGAGAGAGGGAGACACAGAATCTGGAGCAGGCTCCAGGCTCTGAGCTGTCAGCACAGAGCCCGACACGGGTCTCGAACTCATGAACCATGAGACTATGACCTGGGCCGAAGTCAGATGCTTAACTGACTGAGCCACTCAGGCGCCCAGGTTATTTTATATTATTTATGCCTCTTCGAATTGCAATTTGATGTAGACTTAGCTTCTTATTCATTTGCCTTGTAAGATGAATAAAACATGAAATATCTGTCCTATCAATGTGAAGAAATAGACTTATGTGAACATGCTGGTGTGCATGTATGCATGTGCCTATGTGTGCATGTATGCATGTGTGTGCATAAATGTGCATGCATGTGCATGTGTGTGCACGTGTGTGTGTGCATGTATTTTAACAAGTGATGAGTTCTTGATACCGTAGAAATACAGAGCTTGGATAGAAAAAAAATCAAGAGGAAATGAACTTATTTGTAACCAATACTGATTTTTAACTAGATCTTAGCTTGTTACCCTTCAATGTTTCTAAAGAGGAAATCAATAAATTGCCAAAGAGTAAAGACAAGAACATTGTTTTTAAAATACTAATCAATTCTGGGGTGCCTGGGTGGCTCAGTTGGTTGGGCCTCCAACTTCAGCTCAGATCATGATCTCACGGTTCATGAGTTCAAGCCCCACATCAGGCTCTGTGCTGACAGCTCAGAGCCTGGAGCCTGCTTCAGGTTCTGTGTGTATCTCTCTCTGCCTCTACTCTTCTCGTGCTCTGTCTCTGTCTGTCAAAAATAAATAAACATTAAAAAAAATCAGCAATTCTTTTTGATTCTATACTTTTGATTCAAGGTCACCATAAACAGCACATTTTAATTTATATAAATATGATTGAGTCAATATGCGTTAGGTATATCCACGGTTGATACATCCACAGTTGTATAGTGAAGATAGTTGATTTCTAGGTCACTTTTGAACTTGTTGAGATAAACATTATAGGAAAGTGAAAAGCAAACATTTTTATAAACATTCATTGCTGTTCTTTTTTTTTTAATTAAAAAAATTAAACTTAAACCTAAAAAAGTTTATTTATTTTGAGAGAGACAGCAATAATAGTGCAAGTTTGAGCGGGCTCAGAGAGAGAGGAGAGAGAATCCCAAACAGGCTCCATGCTGCCAGTGCAGAGCCCAATACTGGACCCAAACCCATGAGGCTATGAGATCATGACTCTCTAGGACTAATCAACCGCAGACCAATTTCTTTCTCTATCAGTTGCAATTCCTCATATTTTATATAAATGGAAGCATACAATATTTCGTTTTTTTGCAGATGGCTTCTTTCACTTGGCCTAATTTTCTTGAAATGTATTACTGTTGTAGTATGTGTCAGTGGTTAATTTCTTTTTATTGCTGAACAGTATTCCTTTGTGCAAATCTATCATAATTTGTCTACTGTTTTACCAGTTGATGGGTATTTCACTTGTTTCCCCTTTTGGCTTATTGTGAAGAATGCTGCTTTGAACATTCACTCACCTTTGTGTGAATGTGTGTCTTTATTTCTCTTGGACAAATTCCCTGGGGTGGAATTTCTGGGTTGCATGGTTAATTTTATGCTTAACTATTTAAGAAACTGCCAAACATTTTCAAAATTAGTTTTGTACTATCTTGCACTCTCACCACCAGTGCATGAGGGTCCCGGTTTATCAACATGTTTGCCAGCATTTAGTATTTTCTGATTTTATGCTACAGCCATTCTGATGGGTGTGTGATAGTGTCATGTTGGGGTAGAATTTGCATTTCTCTATCCACTAATCATGGTGAGCGTCTTTTAAAAAAATTTTTTTTTAACGTTTATTTATTTTTGAGACAGAGAGAGACAGAGCATGAACAGGGGAGGGGCAGAGAGAGAGGGAGACACAGAATCTGAAACAGGCTCCAGGCTCTGAGCTTTCAGCACAGAGCCCGACGTGGGGCTTGAACTCATGGTCGGACCATGAGATCATGACCTGAGCCGAAGTGGGACGCCTGACTGAGCCACACAGGTGCCCCTGTGAGCGTCTTTATTATATGCTTATCAACCACTTAGGTAACTTCTTTGTGAAGTGATTATTCAAATCTTTGGCTCATTTTAAAATCTGGTGGTTTGTTTTGTTATTATTTTGTTATTTATATACTCTGAATATAAGTCTTTCATCAATCAGTATATGATTTGCAGACATTTTCTTCCAATCTGTGGCTTGTATTTTTTTTTTAATGTTATCTATTAGTTTTTCTTTTCTAGGTCATGCTTTTAGTTCTGTATCTTTGCTTAACTCAAGGTCACAAAGATTCTTTGTTTTCTTCCA